>NC_133658.1:20194865-20810365 GCF_037893015.1 Macrotis lagotis
TAGGCCCCTGAGTTCCCTGCAGCTTTGCCATGAGCATCCACATCAGAGTGAAACATAATCCTTTCAAAAGACTCGGCTCCAGAATGTCAGATTTAGCCTGTGATCAGGTCTTCTGACAAAGGAACAAGTTTATTGGTGTTTGTTTACACAGGTTTGTGTGTTTTTTTAAACCAGGTTGGCCCCTCACTCCCCATCCTTGTTTCTCTGCAGATCCATCAAGGCAGGATGAAGGCTCCCTTTGCTATTTGACCTTCATCTTGGTCCCCTTGGCAGGTGCTCTGCTTCAGGCCTCCACAGCCACTTGGACTGCTCAGTCAACAGACCCCAAACTGTTCAGTGCTAGGAGCCCTTTGGGAAACCCAAACAAGAGACTGGTGAGTGGAAACCAATTCTTCCTCAATGATTTGCACTGAGAAGAATACTTGAAGGTATCCATCAAACTCTAATGATGATTGCCAAAAATGGCAGCTCCCCCATATAAACTCAAACCCAGCTAGATGGAAGCTTAAGAAAGGGCTTGGGGGTGGGGGGGAGGTTGGAAGAGGATTTCCATTAAATCATTCCCTTTTTGTTTTGGGGTAGCCCACTGTACTTCATAGCTGGGCACCTCTTCAAGCCTGGAGGAGAAGGGGAGTTGACCAAAGTCCCTGTGACTCTTCCAATTGGTCCTAATTTGTTTACCTTGACCCCTGAGTTTATAATTATCAGTGATGATTTCTTGAGGAGTCACAGTGTCCACATTTGTGACTCTGGGGTCAGCTCTCTGTTCATTCCACGATACCTCAGCTACATTTTGCAGGTGAAAAAATTGAAGGTTACTTCATTTCGTGATTCTCCGATTATCAATGCCAAAGGAAGCACCCCTCCCCCCCCAGGGAGACCTAAGGATCTGCCATTGCCTTGGAAAATGTCCTGAGCAGAGTCAGAAGAGACACTTCTCACAGAATAATAATAAGCATTTCCTTAGTGCTACGAGGTTTGCAAAGGTTTAAAAATATCTCATTTGAGATAACTCTGGGAGGCAGGTGCAATTATCATTACTATTTTACAGAAGGGGAAACTGAGGCAGATTAAGTGGATTATACAAGTGGTGTCTGTGGTGAGGTTTGAGTTCAGGTCTTCCTGATTGGATCTAACACTCACCTGAATCAATGAATTGCTCCAGATGCTTTTGTTTTGGGGGTGACATTGTAAAAATCCTATTAAGCTTCAGAACATTGCAGACTCTTCAGGGAGACCTGTGGCAACTCTCTGGGTAATCACCTGCCCAGGAAAATCAAAGGGACTTAGATCTTTCCCAGATTATGAATTATTGCTGTGTGGTTTTAATGTCAATAGCTTGCTCTTTAGAGCTAATTGCTTTTAATCCGTGTGGCTCTGTTTATCTGCCGGCCTGCTATTTTAGGAGTTTATAAATAAAGAATAAATAATCAGCATGAAGTCCTTCTCACCATACTGCTTCTGCAATCCCCAGAGACAAAAACAAACAAAAAAAACCCCACAACTCTGATGTGTGAGGTCTGTGACCCGGTTAACTTCTGTGTATTTCCAGATAGCCACTGGTATTCTCCATTTGCCCTTAACTGCTTGGATTAAATATACTCATAAATGCAGCATAAAACAGTTATGATCGTTGATATTTTATGTGGTGATGTGATGTGATGTTTTGTCCCTCGTGCTCGAAGAAGGCCACGACATCAGAGAGATGATCCCATGACAAGCACATGAGTGGGATTGGAGTGAGGGGGTGGTGCTAAGTCACCAATCTCACTTTTTCCTCTAGTCTTCTGGGTCCAGTGGTCAGATAGGAATCAGGATGACTGGAGATGGCCAGGGATGCAAGGCAATCAGGGTGAAGTGACTGGCCCAAGGTCACACAGCTAGTGATGATCAAGTGTCTGAGGCTGGATTTGAACTCCCTTCTTCCTGACTCCAAGGCCAGTAGCACAGTGGATAGAGTATTGGTCCTGGAGTCAGGAGGATCTGAGTTCAAATATGACCTCAGACACTTAATAAATTTTATGTGAAACAAGATTGGGAGACATGCCATGATTAGACTGGGCTGCCTTTTCCTTCTACCCCTGAGACTCTCTGATAACTTTGGGGAGTTCCTCCTGGGACCTCTATTTGGAGGCAAGGCCCAGACCACCCATTCTTTAGTCTCTAGATTTCTCCACCATGGAGTGCACAGTACTGCCTTCCCTTCCTCCCCTCCACATCTTTTCTGCGTCTTTTGTCTTCTTTTAGAAGATAAGTTCTTGGAGGGCAGGGACTGTCTTTCTTTTTTGCTCGTATTTATTTCCTTAACACTTAACATAGTTCTGGTGTCTGGCAAGAGCTTAATAAAATGTTTACTGACTTAGGTTGCTAAAATAGAAACAGCTTAAAAAATAGCCAGAAAAGTCATCTAGATTAGAAGAATGTGGGAGCCACAGACACCAGAGAAAACTGTGGGAGATTTAAGCCTTTCTTAGCCTTTTCTCAATTATATAAACAAGGCAATTACTACTTGGGCTCCAGGATGAGCTCTTTGGCCTCAGCAGTGGTTTTGATCACTGAAGCCAGGATGCCACCCTTAGAACTTTGTTCTCAAATTCTGTATTGACAGACACTTGCAAACAACACAAGATGCCTTCAGGGAGATATCTCTTTGCAGCACTGCCCTTCCCTCTGGGCATCATCTCACCCCCCTTTCTCTGCCCTGTGGCAAAGTGAGTCAACACCTTCTTTGAGAGGGCAGAACTCCCCATTTCAGGCTCAGATGAAGCAACAGACCCAGCTACTGCCCTGCCTAGTGGTCATGTTATCCCCAGTGAGATGCAGCTTGAACAGGAATCATGGTGGGGGGAGCACTGTTTGTTTAGCTCATTCACCCTCTGGCAGGAAATAACTGATGCCCAAAGGAGTGCCAACAGCAGTGTCTAAATTAATAGAGGGGCAGGCCAGGTGTGGAGCCTGAGAGGCAGAGAGGATGTTGGAGGCCAGCAGCAGAAAGATGTCCCATGGGGCTGCCCAGCCCACTCCTCGAGGACAAAATGGAGAGAAGGATCGTGTTCTCAACTCCAAGAGGCAGCCAATAGAGAACATACTGGAGTTCGATTCTCACTCCTAGCCTCTACTAACTTAGGGACCTTGGATAAGTCCGTGGAACTCTCTTTTGGCTTCAGTTCTCTCCTCTTTCAAATTGAGATAGGGGAAGGTTGGACTAAAAAGCCTCTAAGGTCTTGTCACTCTAGGTCTGTGACTCCTTCCTGAAGCTGCAAATACCCCAGTGGGTTGGGAAGGAGAAAAGGCCTAAAGATACAGACAGAAGGTGGAGGATGTGAACAAAGGCATCTTCTGTTAAGGACCTTTCATTACATTCCCAGAGCTTATCATGGTCTCTGGCCCATGGTAAGCACTTAACAAAGTCTGGTTGGCTGATTCCTAGTTTGGAAGCTCTGGAAGATCAGACCAGCCTTGGGCACAGGACTTGCCCATAAGGAAGCACTTGATGTTTGTCTGGACCATCAATTTAGAGCAGGAAAGGACCTCCATCGTTCTTTAACAGATATGGAAGCTGAGGCCGAGAGGAGGGAGCCCAGCTTCTCTTTTTCCAATTCCAGGACTCTTGCATTGGGTCCACAGAAAGGGAGCTGGGCATCAGGGAGGGGTCACTGAGGATGGTGAAAACATTGGCATTCATTGTTCAAATTTTTTCCAAGTTGGGCACAAAGGGGTCTCCAAACAGGCACGTTGGCATCACTAGTCCAGGTTCTGTCATGGACTTGGATCATCTGGCCAAGACTGAGCTGAGCTTCTTCTCTTTGATGGTCATTCTCACTGCCGAAGCCAGAAGTCTCCTACCACATCCCCTTGGATGTGTGACCAGATGTTGCCACCTAGTGGACATGTCTCTGTTGCTCCTGGGCCTCTTCCTGGCTGGAACTCTCTTCCTTGTCTTTCTTTGAGTTCATTATGTCTTTGAAGGGACCTTTCCTCATTATTTTACAAGTGAGAAAACTGAGTTCCAGAGAGAAAAAGCTGTATTTCCCAAAATTGGTGGCACTGGGCTAAGAGGTTTCAGACACTAGCTATTTCTGCAGTACAAGCTCCATGAGACAACTAGATAGCCCATGGGGATAGCATGCTCGGTCTAGAACAAGGAAGACCTATGTTCAAATCTGACCTCATGCTCTCACTGGCTGTGGGACCCTGGCCAAGTCACTTAATCCAATTTGCCTCAATTTCCTCATATGTAAAGTGAACTGGAAAAGTTACTGGCAAACCATTCCAGTAACTTTGCCCCAAATGGGATGACAAAGGGTCAGATGTGACTGACAACAAACAGTTCTAGGAAAGCAGGAAATATGTCCAATACCTTTTGCTATAAATATTGATAGAGTTCTTTACTTAAAGTAGGAAACACCTGAATTCAAATTCTACCAAGATGCTTGTTAATTGTATGACCCTGGGCAAGTCAATTTCTGTTTTCTCATCTAAAATTGATGATAACAGTAATACCTCTTTAGGTTGTTGAGAAGATCAAATGAGACATCATATGAAACTCTTTGAAAGCTGTAAAGATTGATATAAATGCTCAATATTCTAAGCCAGGGATTCTTAACCATTTTTGTTTTATGAATCCCTTTTGCAGTCTACTGAAGGCTATATACCCCTTCTCAGAATATTTTTTTCAATTTTTAAACATATATAAAATTTTGAGTTCTTTATTCTATTCCTTCCTCCTTCCCTGAGATAATAGGTAATCAGATATAGGTAATACATGTACAGTTATGTAAAATATTTCTATATTTATCATCTTATGCAAGAAGACTTGAATAAAAGAAAAATGAAAGAAAAAAATGAAAAATAGCATGATTCAGTCTGTATTCTAACAATATCAATTCTTTCTCTGGAGGTCAGTGGTATGCTTCATCATTTGTCCTTTGGATCATTGTATTACTGAGAATAGCTAAGTCACTCATTTCTTCATTGAACAATATTGCTGTTGAGGTACTCCTGGGTTCTTCTGGTTCTGTTTTCACTTCCCTATGCATCAGTTCATGTGAGTCTTTCCAAGTTTTTCTAAATTCACCCCACTGTCATTTCTTTTTTCTTTTTTTGTTTTCTTATTTTGCTAGGCAATGGGGTTAAGTAGCTGCCCAAGGCCACATAGCTAGGGAATTATTAAGTGTCTGAGGCCAGATTTGAACTCAGGTACTCCTGACTTAAGGGCCAGTGCTCTATCCACTGTGCCACGTAGCAGCCCCTGTCATTTCTTTTAGTACAATAATCCTTCTTTTTTAAAAGATTGGATTTTTTATTTATGATTTATTTTTTATTTTGTTTTGAATTTTTTACAATTTTTCCCCCAATCTTGCTTCCCTCCCCCCACCCCCCACAGAAGGCAGTCTGTTAGTCTTTACATTGTTTCCATGGTGTACATTGCTTTAAGTTGAATGTGATGAGAGAGAAATCATATCCTTAAGGAGAAAAAACAAAGTATTGTGCCTGATTGTTGCACTAATGGAATGAGCAAGTCCATCAAGGTTAGTCATCACACCCATGTTGCTGTTAGAGTGCACAATGTTCCTCTGGTTCTGCTCATCTCACTCAGCATAAATTCGTGTAAATCCCTCCAGGCTTCCCTGAATTCCCATCCCTCCTGGTTTCTAATAGAACAATAGTGTTCCATCACATACATATACCACAGTTTGTTAAGCCATTCCCCAATTGAAGGACATTTACGATAATTTCCAATTCATTGCCACCACAAACAGGGCTGCTGTGAATATTTTTATACAAGTAATTTTTTTTATACATTACTAAAATATTCTTGTTTAAGAGTAAACATAATACTCCCTCCCCCCCCCAAAATATAGACCCTCATGAGAAATAAAGTAAAGGAAAGAGGAAAAAATGTGTTTCAGTCTGTGTTCTGATACCATCAGTTTTATCTTGGGTGGGTCACATTCTTTTTTTTTTAAGATTTTTCAAGGCAGTGGGGTTAAGTGGCTTGCTCAAGGCCACACGGCTAGGTAATTATTAAGTGTCCGAGGCCAGATTTGAACTCAGGTACTCCTGACTCCAAGGCTGGCGCTCTATCCACTGTGCAACCTAGCCGCCCCGTGGGTCACATTTTTTATCATAAATCCATCATAAAAGTTACTTCCATATTTTCCCACTGTTGTTGCTTATTGTAATTCCCTCCATCCATTTCTCCCCACTATCATATATTTTCTCTCTCCTTTTATTCTGTTCCTCTTCTAAAATGTGCTGTAGGGTAACTGAGTGGCACAGCGGACTGATCACTGGCCCTGGGGCCAAGAGTCCCCAAGCCCACATACCACCCCTGAGACCCAGCAACCACCTGGCCCTGTGGTCCCAGACAGGCCACCCAATCCCAACCCCTTGCAAGAAGTTAAAAAGAAAATGTGTTATATCTGACTATTCTCTCCTATGATCCACCCTCTTCTCTATCACCGACATCCCCCCCCTCTTTCCCCTTCTCTTCTTTTTACTCTAGATGTCTATACCCTATTGAGTGTGTATGCTGTTTCCTCTCTGAGCCATTTCTGATGAGAGTAAAGGTTCCCTCATTTCCCCTCACCTTCCCTCCTTCCATATCATTGCAAAAGTTCATTATAAAAAAATATCTTAGGGGTGGCTAGGTAGCACAGTGGATAGAGCACCTGCCCTGGAGTCAGGAGTACCTGAATTCAAATCTGGCCTCGGACACTTAATAATTACCTAGCTGTTTGGCCTTGGGCAAGCCACTTAACCCCATTGCCTTGCAAAAAAAACCTAAAAAAATATATTTTATGTGAAATATCTTAAGCCTATTCTACCTCTCCTTTCTCTTACTCCCAGTGTATTTCCCTTTTAGCCATTGACTCCATCCTTACAATATTCTATATCTCCAAATTCAGCTCTCTCCTGTGCTTCATCTATAAAAGCTCCCTCTACCTGCCCTATTAAATGAGGAGTTTCACATGAATATTATCAGTTTCATTTTTTCTATGCAGGAATACATGTAGTTCATCATCATTAAGTCCCTAATATTCTACTCTTCTCCTCCACTCTCTAACCTGAGTCCTGTATTTGAAGGTCAAACTTTCTGTTCAGCTCTGGTAATTTCAACAGGAACATTTGAAATTCTGGTTCATTGAAAGTCCGTATTTTCCCCTGGAAGAGGATGTTCAGTTTTGCTGGGTAGTTGATTCTTGGCTGCATTCCAAACTCTTTTGCCTTCTGGAATATTATATTTCAAACCCTATGAGCACTTAATGTAATTGCTGCTAAGTCCTGTGTGATCCTGACTGCAGCTCCATGATATTTGAATTGTGTCCTTCTGGCTGCTTTTAATATTTGCTCTTTGACTTGGGAGTTCTGGAACTTGGCTATAATATTCCTGGGGGTTGATTTTTTTTAATCTCTTTCCAGGGGAGATCGGTGAATTCTCTTAATTTCTATTTTTCCCTCTCCTAGGACATCGGGGCAATTTTCCTCTAGGATTTCTTTTAAAATGAGGTCAAGTCTCTTTTTCTGATCATGACTTGCAGGTATCCCAATAATTTTTAAATTATCTTTCCTGAATCTGTTTTCCAGATCAATTGTTTTTTCAATGAGATGTTTTACATTTTCTTCTAATTTTTCATTCTTTTTTTGTGTTGAGGTGTTGTGTCTTGACTAACTGTAAAGTCATCAGCTTCCTTTAGCTCCATTCTACATTTGAAGGATTTGTTTTCTTCAGAGAGCTTTCTTATCTACTTTTCTATCTGGCCAGTTCTGCTTTTTAAAACATTCTTCTCCTTAATAACTGTTTGAACTGTTTTATCCATTTGGCCTAAGCTTGTTTTTAACATGATATTTTCTTCAGCACTTTTTTTGGATCTCCTTGACTAAGCTGCTGACTTGTTTTTCATGTTTTTCCTGCATCTCTCTCATTTCTTTTCCCAATTTTTATTCTATATCCCTAACTTGATTTTCAAGATCTTTATTGAGCTCTGTCATAGCCTGAGCCCATCTCCTGTTTTTCTTAGAGTCATTAGATGCAGGAGCTTGTATTTCCTCATCCTCAGATTGAGTATTTTGATCCTTCTTGGTATCATAGACAAAGAATTTCTCAATGATGTTCCTCTTTTTTCTCTGTTTACTCATTTCTCCAGCCTGTACCTATTTTGGGGTACTTTCTGAGCTTTTGAGTATTATTGGAACATTCACTTTGGTTTTTTTGGGGGGACACCTCACTGGAACCTTTATTCTTCCAAGGTCTTGAATTCTCTTGCCTGTGCTTTGATATGTAGATGACCACAGGTACTCCCCTCTGCCCTGGAGCTGTGAAGAGGGTCCCTGCTTTCTTAGTATGGAAGGCCAAACTGCAATCTGGATCTGAATGTGGGCAAACAGCAAAGTCCTTTCCCAGGGAGAGCAGAGAGATTTCTGCAGTCTCCCCTGACCCCCTTACTGTCTGTGGGCTGTGCTCTGGAGGTGCAGGCTAGTTTTCCCAGATTCCTGTGTCAAGTTCTCACCGCAGGGCTGCTCTGAGGCCGGTGCTCCTCACTCCACATTCATTCTGGTGCAGCAGAGTTCTCTCACCTCCCCTTCAAGCTGTTCCCAGTGATCCCTGGGCTGGGCTGGGCTGGGCTGGGCTGGGCTGGGCTATGCTGAGCTGCAGCCAAGGCTTTTTTCCAACCCCCTATCCTAGTGAAAAACATCTTTCCTGCAGAACTTCTAAGTTATCTTGGACTGGGAAAATGTATCACTCAGTCTTTCTTGTGGGTTATGCCCCTCTAAATTTTGGATAGAGTCATCATTTGATGGCTTTTGGAGTTTTGGGGGGAAGGAGTTTCTGGGAAATCCTGCCTTCACGCCGCCATCTTGGCTACACCCCATCTACAATGTTTCACTACACATATATTTCAGTTTGTTTAACCATTCCCCAATTAATGGGTATTTCTTTGATTTCCAATTCTTAGGCACCACAAAAAGATTTTTGTACAAAATTTTTATCTTTAGGATATTGCTGGATCAAAGGTATGCAAATTACCCTCCAGAAAGGTTGGACAAGTTTAAAACTCACCCAGCAGTTTTCCCACATTCCTTCAAAATTCATTTTTGTCATATTAGTCACTTTGATAGGTGTATGGTAGTATCTCAGAGTTGTTTTAATTTTCATTTCTCTGATTAATAATGATTTAGAGCACTTTTTCATGCAACTATAAATAACTTTGATTTCTTTGTCTGAAAACTTCCTGTTCATATCCTTGGACCATTTATCAATTGGAGAATTATTGTTTGTTTATCAATTTGACTCTGTCTCTATATATATTTGAAAAATGAGGTTTTTATCAGAGATTCTTATTGTCAGAATATTCTCCTAGTGGTCTGTTTTCCTTACAATTTTGGTTGCATTGATTTTGTTTCTGCAAAAATGTTTTAAATTTTATGTAATCAAAGTGATCTGTTTTCTATTTTGAAATGATCTCTACATCTACTTTGTATCAAAATTCTTCCTTTATTCATAAATCTGACAGATAAACTATCCTATATTCTCTTAATTTGCTTATGGTATCACCCTTTATGTGAAAATCATGCATCCATTTTGACCATAAGATATACAGTGTGAGTTATGGGTCTATACCTCATTTCTGCCAGATTGTTTTCCACTTTTCTCAGCATTTTTTGTAAAATAATGAGTTTTTGTTCCAAAAGCTTGAATCTTTGGGTTTATAATATATTAGATTACTATGGACATTTACTATAATGTAATTTGTACCTAAACTATTCCACTGATCCACCACTCTATTTCTTAGCCAGGACTAGGTTGCTTTGATAATTTCCACTTTATAAAACAGTTTGAGATTTGGTATGGTTAGATCATCTTCTTTCACATTTTGTTCATCACTGATTCCCTTTATATCCCTAAGTTTTTGTTCTTCCAGATAAGTTTTATAAAGATTTTTCCAACTTTATAAAATAATTTTTAATAGCTTGATATGACACAATAAATAGATTAATTTAGGTAGAATTGTCACTTTTATTATATTGTCTCAGCCTATCCCTGAAAAATTAATATTTTTCCAATTGTTTAGACCTTACTTTACTTGTAACTTTATTTTATAATTGTATTCATGTAGTTCCTGGTTTTGTCTTGACAGAGAGACTCCCAAGTATTTCTTTTTAGGATTTTGCAAGGCAAATGGGGTTAAGTGGCTTGCCCAAAGCCACACAGCTAGGTAATTATTAAGTGTCTGAGGCTGGATTTGAACTCAGGTACTCCTGAATCCAGAGCCGGTGCAAGACTCCCAAGTATTTTATATTGTCTACAGTTATTTTTAATGAAAATTCTTTCTATCTCTTGCTACTGGACTTTGTTGGTAATAGATAAAAATGCTGATGACTTATGTGGGTTTATTGTGTATCCTGAAACTTTGCTAAACTTGTTAATAATTTCAAGTACTTTTTTAGTTGATTCTCTAGGATTCTGTAAGTATACAATCATATCATCTGCAAAGAATTATAGTTTTGTTTCTTCATTGCCTGTTCTAATGCCTTCAATTTAATTTTCTTCTCTTATTGCTATAGCTAGCTTTTCTAGTACAGTATTGAATAATAGAGGTGTTAATGGGCATCCTTGCTTCACCCCTGATTGTCTTGGGAAGGATTCTAACTTATCCCAATTACAGATAATACTTGCTTATGGTTATAAATATTCCTTATAATTTTAAGGTAAACTCTACTTATTTCCATGCTCTACTATTTTTTTACAGGAATGGATGCTATATTTTGTAAAAGATTTTTTCTTCATCTATTAAAATAATTATATAATTTCTGTTGGTTTTGTTACTGATATGGTCAAATTTTGCTGATAGTTTTCCTAGTGTTGAACCAGTCCTGAATTCCTGGTATAAATTCCACTAAGGCTTAGTTTATGATCCTTGTAATATATTGCTGTAATTTCTTTGTTAGTATTTTATTTAAAATTTTTGCAATGATATTCACTAAAGGAATTGGTTTATAATTTTTTTTTAGTTCTTTTGGGTTTGGGCATCAACAACTTATTTGTGTCACAAAAGGAATTTGGTAGGACTCCTTCTTTGACTGTTTTCCCAAATAATATATATATATATATATATATATGTATATATATATATATATACATATATATATATATATATATATATGTATATATATAGTATTAGGATTAAATGTTTGGTAGAATTCATTTGCGAATCCATCTGATCCTGTGGATTTTTTTCTTAGGAAGTTCATCAATGGCTCATACAATTTATTTTTCCCTAAAAGTGGGTTATTTAAGTATTTTATTTCTTCTGTTCATCTGAGAAATTTATATCTTTGTAGATATTCTTCCATTTAATTTAGGTGGTCAAATTTATTGGCATATATTTGAACAAAATATCCCCTAACAATTGTCTTAATTTCTTCTTCTTTGGTGATGAATTCACCCCCCCTTCCATTTTTGATACTAGTAATTTGTTTTTCTTTTTCCTTTTTTATAAAAATTAAATTTACCCAATGGTCAGGCTGTTTTATTGTTTGTTTGTTTTCCCACAAACCAACTTCTAATTTTATTTATTAGTGCAATGGTTTGTTTTCTTTCAATAATTTTAATTTCTTCTTTGAGTTTCAGGATTTCCAATTTAGTGTTTAATTGGGTATTTTAAATTTGTTCTTTTTCTACTAGTTGTATGCCCAATTCATCTACCCTATTTTACTGATGTAAGCAATTAGAGTTATAAAATTTCCCCTAAGTACTGCTTTGATTGTGTCCCATCAATTTTAGTATGTTGTCTCTTTACTGTCATTTTCTTTAATGAAATTATTTATTATTTCTGTGATTTTTTTTTCTCTAACATGCCTATTTTTAGGATCAGAATATTTAATTTCTAATTATTTTTTATCTCTTTCCATTGTCCATTATTGAATATAATTTTTATTGTATTGTGATCTGAAAAGGAAGTGTTTACTCTTTCTGCTTTTCTGCATTTGGGTGTGAGTTTTTGTATCCTAATAGATGGTCAGTTTTTGTGTATTGGTTATGTACTGCTGAGCAAAAGGTATATTCCTTTCTATTCCCATTTAATTTTCTCCAGTGTTCTATCATATCTAATGTTTCTAGAATTTTATGAATCTCCTTAATGTCTTTCTTTTTATATTTTGGTTAGATTTATCTAGTTCTGAGAGGGGAAAGTTGAGATCCTGCCCTAGTATAGTTTTATTATCTCTTTCCTCCTGTAACTCATTCAACTTCTTCAGAAATTGAGATGTTATACCATTTGGTACATATATGTTTTGTATTGATATTATTTCATTATTTAGTGTACCTTTCAACAAAATAGTTTTCTTATTTAGCTCTTTTAATTAGATCTTTTTTGTTTTTTGCTTTTATTTTGTCTAAGATCATGATTGCTGCCCCTGTTTTCTTTGCTTCAGCTGATATATAATAGATTCTACTCTGGCCTTTACCCTGTGTATATCATTCTACTTCAAATGTGTTCCTATAAACAGTATATCATAAAATTTTGTTTTTAATCTATTCTACTATCCACTTCTGTTTTAGAGTGAATTTATCCCATTCTCATTTGTAGTTATAATAACTAGCTGTTTTCCCTCCAATGTATTTTTTGCTTGTTTATTCTCCTGTCTCTCATCCCACACATCTTTTCCCTACTCACAAATGTTTTACTTCTGATCACCTCCTTCCCCAATATACCCTCCCTTTAATCAGTTCTCCTCCTTCTATTATTCCTATCCCTTTTTTAATTCTTTATAGGGTTAGAAGGATTTCTATATCCAATTGAGGATGTGTTATTCCCTCTTTGAGCCAATTTTGATGGAAATAAAGTTTAAGCTTTGCCTGCCACCCTTCTCCCTTCCCCTATGACCATCTTCTGCCTTTTTTAATGTGGGATAATATACTCCATTCAACCTTCCCCCTCTTTCTTTCTTCCAGTGCAGCTCTCTCTCTCTCTCTCTCTCTCTCTCTCTCTCTCTATATATATATATATATATATATATATATATATATGTATATATATATACATATATATACCTATATATATACCTTCTAATATATATACATATATATACATATATATGTATATATACATATATATACCTTCTAATTGCACTTATAAAGTTAAGTTACAAATATTATCTTACCATATAGAAATACAACCAGTTGAATTTCTTGTTTTTTTAACTTTTTCTTTCCCTTGAGTCTTAAATTTGGAGGTCAGATTTTTTTATTCAGCTCTTGATTTTAATTTTAATTAAAGATGCTTGAAAGTATTTTATTTAGCTGATTCTTAATTGTAGTTTTAACTGCTTTACTTTCCAGGATATCAAATTCCATGCTTTTCAGTTCTTTAATGAATAAGCTATTAAATCCTGTGTAGCTCCATATCTAAATTGTTTCTTTTTGGCCACTTGCAATATTTTCTCCTTGATTTGTGAATTCTGAAATTTGGCTTTAACGTTCCTGAGTTTTCCTTTTTAGATCTCTTTCAGGCAGTGAGTGATGGATTCTTTCAATTCCTACTTTGCCCTCTGGTTCTAAAGTATCAGGCCAGTTTTCTTTGATAAAATCTTGAAAAATGTTGTCCAGGCTTTTTTTTTTAATCATGGCTTTCAGGTAGTCTAATAATCCTTATATTATCTCTCCTGAATCTATTTTCTAGGTCATTTGTTTTTCCAATGAGAAATTTCGTATTTTCTTCCATTTAAAAATTTTTTAATTTTGTGTTATCATTTCTTTTTTTATGTGTGTGTTATCATTTCTTGATGTCTCATAAGGTCATTAGTTTTCACTTGTTCAATTATACTTTTTAAGGAATTATTTTCTTCATTGAACTTTTCTACTTCCATTTCCATTTGACCAATTCTACTTTTAAGGAAGTTATTATCTTTTCCCATGCTATTGTTTCTTCTTTCATGATCCTCTTGCATTATTTTTATTTCTTTCCCCAATTAGTTTTTACTTCTCTAATTTGTTTTTTAAAATCCTTTTTAAGCTCTTCTAGGAATTCTTTTTGGTCCTAAGATCAAATTGCTATTCCCAAGGGTTTCACATGTAGCCATTTTGACACTATTATCCTCTTCTAAGTTTATGTTTTCTCCCTGTCACTGTAGTAACTTTCTATAATCAAACTCTTTCTTTGTTTTTTTGATCATTTTTTCTCTCTCCCTTTTTTGGTGACTTGGTATTTTTATGTGAGTGCTGGACTCTGGTCTTGCATTGTCCCACACTTATTGGGCTGGGGCTCTAGGTCTTCCTGCTGGCTTTCACTGGACTTCGGGAATTAGTTGATCACTTTCTTTGGAGGGCTGGCTTCTCTTCTGGCTTATACTGTTTTGGGGGGGGGACTCCCTGTTGACTCCCCTACTTGTGGGATTAGTTGCTATCGTACTCCAGGGGTGGGACCTTGTTATTGGGTTGTTATGGTAACAGAGTCCTTCTGGCCCCTGGAGGAGGGATCTTGATCTGCACCAGGGTTAGGGTCCTGTTGCCACAGAAACAAGTGACTCTCTGCTAGCAGACCCTGGAGGAGTAATTTTATTGTTGATCAGCTTGAGAGATGGGGTCTGCTGCTGGGTATGCCTTCTGATAGCTCCCCAGTGGCAGTTGTGGGTCAACCAAGGGTGGTACTTCACTGTTGGTCAGTAATAGGGTCAAGGCCTTGATGGTGGCTTGTGCTGGGGTGGGGTCCAGGAGTGGGGTCTTACTCTGCATAGACTGTTCACTTGCCTATGGGGCTGCTGGCTTGCAAGAAGACAGGGCCTCACTGCTGGATTGCCCTAGGTGTGAAGCCTTGTTGCAGGTCTCCTACTTGAGATTTGGCTGCAGCTGCTCTTGGACTTCAACCCACCCCCACTCTACTGAGACAGGTTTTTACCTGTGGGGCAGATAAGCTGCTTCTCTTCTCCTAGATCAATTCTGAGGTAGCTTCTAATTTGGGGAGGGGAATTTGGAAGGGCTTTAGAGGGTTCCTTCTTCACTCCACTATCTTGGCACTGAAAATCCCAGAATAAATTTTCTTTAATTGTATTCAAATTACAAAGTAAATCAGTGTTTAGTGGAAATAAAGCCTCCCCCCCATCCAAGCTCAAAGACCTCTTGAAATCTGTGAATCCTAGGTTATGAACTGATATAAATGGGGAAGCTTATCCCCCCCCAAAAGGCAGTGACTTGCCTAAGATAACAGATAGCAGATAGCAGAAACAAGATTTGATCCCCTGTCTCTGATTCTAAAGGCAGTGTCCTTTCTGCTGGTCTACCATGCCTTACAAAGCACATGAAGATGTACTGGCTAAAGCAAGAAGAGCTGCCTCATGATTGGAGGAGAGGAAAGGAGAAGAGAGTGGGAGATGAAGAGAAGATGGAGCTCAAGGTAAATCCCTACCACTTCCTGCCATCACCTTCCTGGCTTGCCTTCTCAGGTCTGCCATCTCCTCTGGGTGCAGAGAAGGTGACAAGGCCCTATTTGACATCTTCCATCTGTCCCAAAGGACTTTCTCTTGCACCAAAGCCACCTATTCCATCGGTGCCAGCTCAAGTCTTGGCTCTCTACAGATGCCAGTTGTCTCCCAGCTGGGATGTGGAGAACTGTCCCTTTGACTTCAGGACTCTCATCTCCTGCTATACTTGCCCTGTGAGGGGAGAGAAGAAGAAAGTTGGAGAGGGGGACTTCCTTATCCTGCTATATAGGTTCGACCCATCAGCTGCTATGCATTTTCTGCCTAATCTCTGACCTTCAGAGAGAAGAGGACTAGTGAAGCCGGGTCTTTTACCTGACCATGGGCATCCCATCTTAAATTGCTCTTGTCCAATTCCAAAATCATTCAGAATGGTGTCTGGTGGGGGAAAAATTGTAAAACTCAAAACATTACAAAAATGATAGGTAGAAACTACTATTATATCTAATTGGGAAACAAATACAATATTTGTATAAAAAAAAAGTAAAACAGTCTTGATTGGACAAATTAAAAAAAAAAAAGAAGAGTGATGCCCGCCATTCAATCATGAACATTCTCCTGCCTGGTCCCTTCACATTCTAGTGATTCTGAAATCCTGTAGATCATCAGCCAAACCCTATTCTAAACCCTCTACCATATGATTCCTACTTTCCATCCTCATTTCTGCCACTCCAAAGTTTCTAACAAACACCACCCAGCCCTTCTTCTCTGTCCTCTGGAATGCCTATTCCTTAGGCAACAAAGTTCCTTTCATCCTTAATCTTTTCCTCACTCACTTCTTCCATCTATCGGCTCTTATTAAAACCTGACGCTCCCCTGATGGCACAGGATCCTGGCCACCTTTTCCAGTACTGGCTGGACCTTCACTCATTTTCCTCAAACAGAGAGTTGGAATACTGCTTGCTCTTTAAGGTCACTTCCAGGTTTCCATCCTGCTTCCATCCCTCAGTAGTTTCTTTTCCTTTGAAGTCTCCAAATGGGTCACCAAAAGTCAGACATGTCTGAACAACAATACACATATGTGTGTGTGTATGTGTATGGATGTATGGACACAGAAAAAACATAGATAATAAATACTAGATCATTTGAGGAGGAGAAGACACTAGTGGAAGGGAGCAGAAAAGGGTCCCCGAAGAAGGCAGTATTGGGATTAACAGGGAATTTCAGAAAGAGAGACCTTAGTATAATCCTTTTACAGATGGGGAAGCTGAAGCCTGGAGAAGGAGGTGAATGGTCCAAAGTCACACAGTTTATTGGTTCTAGATCATTCCACTCTTTTCCTGGGATTATGAAAAGAGACAAAAAAAGTAATTTGCCTACTCTGATTTGGATTGGGATGGAGGTGAAGCAGTGTGGATCAATGGGAAGAACCTTAAATTTGTAGTCAAAGGACCAGGGTTCAGATCTTGGCTCTGCCATTAACTACCTGTATGACTCCAGACACACAGCTTAATAGCTCCCCTCCCCGAGCCTCAGTTTCGCCTCTGTAAAATAGGAAGATGGGTTTACATGGCCTCTTAGGCCCTTTCCTGCTCTGATCTCACCATCAGTGATGCCTTCCTTTCCCCCCCTCCCCAAATGTTTTTTTTAATTTAAATTTTCCTAAAGGGGGATTATTGTCCAAAAGGAACAAGAAATAAACTTGTCCCATATTTGTGAGAGCTCCAAGGTAGAGATAAATAGTGGGAAGCAGTTACAGAAAAAAAGTTTTAGAGGATCTGGATTCAAATTCTGCCTCTGATGTTTACTACCAAGTCAATTCATGTCCCTGGGCCTCAATTTCCTCATCTTCAAAATGCTTGGACTGGATGCTACCTGAGGTTTCTTCTAGGTCTAAAGTTATGATCCAAAGACAGATCTCCTAGACAATGCCTCTGTCTGCCTCAATCCTGGCCTTCTGGCTCATTTAGACTCCCCTTGACAAACAGTTCTTGCCCCCTTCTGCTACTGACCTACCTTTTGGGGTACTTTCCTGGCACCCATTCAACATCTGTGGTGGAATTGCTTCAAGATGACCGGGTAGGAGAGAAAAAGGACTTCAGTGAGAGTCTGAAAACATGGGGTTCTAGACCAAACTCAGCCTCCCTGACTCCCTGTGGGCCATATTTTCAGACCTCAATTTCCCCAAAGGTAAAAGGAGACCTTGGAAAAACTCATAAGCTCTTGGATATATTGTTGAGCGAGACCCAAGATCCTGGCCAACTCTGACACATCACCATCCTGTGAGTCAGGCAGCGACCTCAAGCAACCCTGCTCTACCTGGGTTCATGGACAAGCATTTTTTCCAGAAGATTGTCATTGCTTTCATTGGGCCAGTGGCTGGCTGAGATCGTGGATCCAGCCACATACCAGCCCATGGTTGGCCTTCTGTCTGCCTCCAAGAAAATGCTTCCGTTGTTGTCTGGTCCAGGCTCCAGCCCTCTCTCTCTCTGTCTCTCTCTCTCTCCCCCTTTTTCTTTCCCATCCCTGTCTCTGTCTCTCTGTCTCTCTCCTCCTCTTCCTCCTCCTCCTCCTCTTTGTCTTACTGCCCTCTCTCTCTGTTTCCCCCTTTCTCTTCTCCTCTCACCCTTTGCCTCTATTTCTCTATCTCTTTCTTCTCCTCTCTCTGTTCCCCCCTTTGTCTCTCCTCTGTCTTTCTATCTCTTTCTAGCTCTATCTCCCCCTCTGTCTCTCTCCCCTTTGTATCTATCTCTGTTTCTCTCTGTCTACCCCGTCTTTGTCTCTCTCTCTCTCTCCCTCCCTCCCCCCCCTGCTCCCCATCATTCTGTTGAATCACCACTGGATCAGGCCCTGATCCTTTGAGAGAAGGTAGCCAGACCTGGCAGGATGAAGGTGTCTGGGACTAAGGCTCCAACCAAAGCCTGCTTTTCTCATTTTCCTTTTCTTTTATTCCTACAACTGTTAGCAGAATGTCTCTCTCCCCCTCTCCCTTTGCTCTTCTCCCAGTGGGATAAGAATGACATGGGGACATTAGCACAGCTGCTAATATATGGGGTATGAGCTGGCCATTGGCAAAACCATGAAGCGGATGTGATTTCCCTTCCCCAAATTTTACGGTCTCCACCAGTCCCTAATGTTTCCCTAAGACTCTCATGCTAATTTGGAGGGGTCTCCTTTTTAATCATGTCAGGCCACCCTCTTCTCCACACACACACACAGACACACACACACACACACACACACACATACACACACACACAGTAAACATGATGCATGATGGAAGACAAAGAGGACTTGGTTTGGAGTCTGACGGGTTTGAATTCTGATTTTTGCCATCCACTTGTTTTCTGTGAGTCCTGGGGAGGCACATTCTAACTCCCTTACTGAAGTTTACAACACAAAATGACTTCTGGGTAGGAGCTGGGGAGAGGAGGAATGAAGGACTTGCCTTTGCCCTCTATAAAGGCCCTAACTCTGCCTGCATATTCCTGCACAGGGCTCAGGCCTGGAGAGAGGGGTCCAGACTCCTTTTCTTACCCTCTCTGACTCTTTCCACCTAACACTGGAGCCCTAGGAAGACTCTGAGGTCTCTTCCAAACAGGAACTCAATGTATTATATAGGTCAGGTATGGGACAGCTATGTAGTTCCTTCATACAAAAGATGCACAAACCCATGTTGGCAGTGATTTCAATAAGAAAGTACTAAGATACTTTCCAGTTAGGATGATACTTTAAACCCCAAAACATGAGATGGGTTATTTAAGTTGAGATCAAAATGCTGAATTGGCATTTCCCCTTCATCTTGATGCTGAATTATCTAAACAGTTCCTTTAAATCTCCTGGCAAGCCCTCTCCAGGGATTAAACTCATCCTCCAAAGTGGCCATCAATCCAATTCACTCACAAGTCAAGACATCCTCTTTAAGAATGACAGATGAACAACAACCACAGCAATAATCTAAAGATGGGGGCACTCTCATGGTGACCATTCCCCAAAAGTCTCTCTCCCAGGATGGCTCCTATACTTCTTTTAAGGGTTTTTTTTTTTTTTTGCAAGGCAGTGGGGTTAAGTGGCTTGCCTAAGGCTATACAAATGATAATTATTAAGTGTCTAAGGTCAGATTTGAACTCAGGTACTCCTGACTCCAGGACTGGTGCTCTATCCACTGCACCATCTAGCCACCCCAATGGCTCCTATACTTCAGAGAGAGCTGCCAATAGGAGGATATTTAGGCTCGTCTAGGAAAGATATTTCTTCAAATATCCCATAACTTTTGGGTGCAGGGGAATGGAAAGTCACAGAAAGAGAATGGTACATACTACAGGTTCCAGAGAAATAAAAAAATGGAGACAGAAAAAGAGAGAAGAGAGGAGGGGAAAGAAGGAAGGAGTGGGAAAAGAACCAGAGGACAGAGTCACACTTTTTATGGTTTACTTGAGTTGGCAGTTCTTTGTTCAGAGATCAATCCTTTTTGCTGTATCACTCTCCCCATCAATTTCTCCCTCCTCCTTTCTCCAACATGGAGAGCCAAGAACCAATTGCATCAGCCGGCCAACATGGCTCCAGAAGAGTACTAGTCAGAGCCATGGGGAGGGGTTCCCCTTGATTATACTCACTTCCCATAAAATGAGGAGGTTGGTCTAGACCTCTGAGGCACCTAGGATCCTATAAACTATTGTACCTATCTAGGCTATACCCACCTTCAAGACAAGAAGTGCAGATCCATCTCCCCCAACAAGTCTTCCTTGACCTCAATTCAATCCAATCCAACCCAACCCAACAAGCCATACTTTGTGTTGTCACACAGTAGGCATTTAATAATGTTTGCTGGCTGACTTCTGGAAAATCCAGTATTTACAAGAGACATGTATGTGATCATTTGAGAGAAAGGATTTAATGAAAGATACCAGAGAAACCAACCTAGAGTACATATCCCTAGGGATTATGAGAAGCTTGGCAAGGGGGGAATGAGGAATAAATGGTAAAGCACCATATTAGCTTGAAATATTCCAAAAATTAACCATTTTGGTGGGAAAAAAATTGTACCAAAATTTTTTCTATATGAAAATGTTTTCTTATTTGATGTTTATTTCTTTTATGAAAACACATGGTTAACTCTTGAATTTATTTCTTTTTATATGGAATAGGGAGTATAGAAAGGTTAAGTGAATGCCAAGAGGTACAGAGACCAAAAATAGTTGGGAGACCTCATCTTCCCCTGTATAAGGCAACTCCTTGGTTGAGACTGAAGGAATCTAAGGATTCTAAGATACACAGATGAGGAAGGAACTACCTGTACACACATGGGGCTTGGAATGCCAAATCCACACAAAATTATATAGACCAGTTGGGTAAGAACATAACATGTTTGTAGGGGAATAAGTGCAAGAATCCTGGAAAAGTTGGCGAAAGCCACATTGTGACTTTCATATTTGTATGCCAAGCTGAACAATTTTCATTTTGTCCCAGAGGCAATAGGGAGGCCATGAAAATTCTTGAGTCAGAGCAATGTGGTCAAATTTGTGCTTTAGCATGGTCATTTTGGCAACCAGTTGGAGGAAGAATTAGAAACGGGAGAGTCCTGGAGATGAAAACCCAAGTAGAAGGTTACTAAGAGAATCCAGGTCAAAGGGATAATGACTCTGGGAACAGAGATGGCGCCATAGAATGGACAAGACATGCTGATGGATATGAGGCATGAGGGAGGGCCAAGGATGTCTCCAAGGCTTTGAACTTAGGTGACTAGATCCTGTCCTTAAAAGAAATAAAGAAATTTATAAAGGGGTGGGTCTGGGAGATCAGTCATGAATTTCATTTTCGACATGATGAGTTTGAGAGTGGATGAGTTTGAGATTGAGATGATCAGTTTGATTGGGCATATCTACCTGGAAGTTGGTCATGGGGGCTAGAGCTCTGGAGAAAAACTGGAGAGGACTCATGCATAGAGATATCCTCTCTGCCCTCATTAGGCCTCATCTGCATGAAGGATTTAGGGCAGAACCTCATGGTTTAGGAAGCTCTAGAAGTAATGACTACAAACAAGCCAATTTGGGCTGGATATAAGAGGAAACTTCCTACCAACTCAAGCTGAAAAGGACCCATTCCTCAAAGAGGAATGAACTGTCTTGGGGGTGGGGGGAGTCTCTTGTCAGGTATGCCATGGTGGGAGGCTGAAGCTTGCAGCTCTCCTCTTGATGCACTTTTGGTATAGACATCTTTCTTTCTCTTTATGAAGGAAATCCCAGAATTTTCATAATTGACAGAAAAACTCAGTAGCTTTTTTAGCTGTCACTTAACTTTCCTGTGCCTCAGTTACCTCATCTGTAAAAAGAGGAGTTTGAACTCATGTCCTATAATTTTCTCCCAGCTCCAAGACAATGTTCGATCCTATGATCATCCTGGTGGAATGAGAAGAGAGAAAATTGAAGGAGAAAAAACACCATAGACAAGATAGAGGAAGAAAGAACACTAAGAAAGGGCAAACAAAACACGAAAGACCCTGGCTGAGTTTCTGTAGGAAAAGACAAGCTATGGATGGAATTATAATCCTTTAATGTTAGCTAATGCTAGCAGCCCTCATGACTCCACCACCCAGGCTTACAGGCGACATTTCTTTAACTATCATTCTTCAATGGATGGAAAGCAATTTAAGGGATCCTGCTTTAGGGGAAGCTGTAGGATTGTAGCTTTAGAGCTGGGACTTCAGAAACTGAGGAAACTGAGCCCCAGGAGTTTAAATGATTTGTCCATGGTCACAGAGATACTAGGTGGCAGAGTCAAGTCATCATATCATAGCGCAACAATCAAAAGGGATTTGAGAGCCCAGTGGGTCCATTCCCCTTAGTTTGCTGATGAAGAAACCAAGGCAAAATCAAGTAACTAAGGTCATGGGGATTCAAGAAATACAGTTTACGTCCCAGCTTTAACACATCTGTGTGACTTGTGAAAATGGTCTCTCCTTCCAAAACTCAGTCGTGTTACCTGTAAAGTGGAGGAATGATGTCCAAGCTTTTTTCCAGACAGCCTGGCAACTGTTTCAAAGGATGAGAACAACCCATGCAGTTGAGGGTCATGGCCACTGGGTGGCGGCAGGACCAAAGCTGACTCCCCAGCATCTGGCCAGGGTCTACCTGGGACTGTCCTCTTTGCCCCACAGTAGTCACCAAGCTGAGAAGATGACTCCTAGCCACCACCAGCAATGGCAATGGTGTCTTGAGGTATACTGGTGGTGGAGAGAGCTCTGGACTCAGAAGTCAGGAGAGACAGCAACTGTGTGTGGGTCCTGTCCAGCCACTTCATCTCTTGGGTGCACATCGGGAAAATGGGGGGTAATCAGGGTGTCTGTCCTCTGGGGTGGTTCGAGGACGGCTTCATGGAGGCAGTGGCATTTAAATTGGAGTTAACTGTGGGAAATTTTCAGGAGATATTCCAGGCATTGAAACAGAGGTGTGGAAGCTTGAAGCTGTAGGTAAGACTGCACCATGCCTGGAATGAGTTAATAATGCTCAGTAAATGTTTCTCGCCTATTGATTGACTTGGGGGGTGGGTGGACTGGAACTAAAGTTGGAAATCTGTAGTTCAATGAAAAAAGTTGGGTGGTTTCCGATCATGATGGGTCTTGAAGGCTAGGCAGAAGAATTTAAATTGTAAGTGGGAGACAGTGGGGAGCCCCTCCAAACTTTTGAGCTGGTGGACACCATGATCAGAATTACAGAATCTTGTTACTGAAAGGAAATTCAGAGACCATCTCATCCCATCATGGAAGAAGTAGTCCCCAGCAAGATTCTTGCTGAGTGGTGGTCCAGGCTTTTCGCCAACTCCTCCATGGAGGAAAAATGCCACTAATAATAATGGCTTGTATTTCTTTAGAACTTTAAGATTTGCACAACATTTTACATATATTCTCACATTTGAGCTTCACATAGGGATATAGGTGCCATTATTCCTGTTTTATAGATGAAGAAACGGAGGCACATAGAAATTAAATGACTTGTCCAAGATTACTGGCTGGTATGTACATGAGGCAGGATTTGAACTCCAAGCCACCTAATTGCTTATTACTTTTTTTTTAGTTTTTGCAAGGCAGATGGGGTTAAGTGACTTGCCCAAGGCCACACAGCTAGGTCATTATGAAGTGTCTGAGGCTGGATTTGAACTCAGGTCCTCCTGACTTTAGGGCCGGTGCTCTCTCCACTGCGCCACCTAGCTGCCCCACTTGTTATTTTTCTAAGACAATCTCTTCCATTCTTCTGGACAACTCAGATCATTAAGCAGTCTTTCCTGCCATCTGGCCCAAATCTGCCTCTTAGCGGCTTGTGCCCATTGCTTCTGGAGGTAGCTTCTGAGACTAAGCAGAATGAGCCTATTCCTTCTTCCAAGGGACAGACTTCCAAAGACAGTGGCTGTAATTCTTCTAATTCTTACTGGCCCAAACATTCCCATGTCCTTCACCCTATTCTCCTGTTGCTCAAAGGGACTCAGAGCCCCTCATCAGCATGGTAATTCTCTTTGGGACACTCTCCATCTTGTCAATGCCTTTCCTAACAGGTGATGTGCAAACAGACCACAATAGTCTGCTGGGAGACTACTGGGAGACCAGGGCAGAGGAGAGAATGAACATCCATTCCTCCTCCCTCAACACAATCTAAGACCATCTTTATTCACTCAGTTGCCATTGGCTCCCAGGTAGGCCACAAAAATCCTTTTTTTGGGTGGGAAGGGTTATTTTAGAAAAGCCATGCTTCAGGCAGACTTTGTCCATCTTGTACTTGTAAATTTTGATTTTGTTTTGGAATCCAAGTGTCTTACATTTACTCGGGTCTTGTCAGACTTTCCCTGAATTCCCATCAAATTGCGTCTTCCTGGATGTGACCCAGTCATCTGATGACTTTGAATTCTGGGTGTACTACTCAATGACCAACTCCCAACGTTGTGGCCTTTGCAAGTTTGATGAGGCTGATATTGTCTACCAGCACAATGCCAGTCCCCAGCCCTTGGAACATCCCAATGGAGGCTTCTTGCTAAGCCGGAGGGCAACTAGGAATGCATGTGTGCCTAGAGACGTGGAGGAGCCAACATTATTCAGTCAGTTCCCATATATCTATTAAGCACCAGGTGCCAAAACTCCGAGGCTACAAAGAGGCAAAATACAGTGCTCTCCCTCCAGAAGCTCCCAATGACAAGACAACCCGGGAAAGGAAGATGAAGAGGGGAAGGAGAGGAGAGTACCAGGGGTAGCGATAAGATGGAGATGTCCTGGGGGGAGTGAAGAGATGGGTGGCCTGGCTGCCTTCCTTCAGTGGAGATTCTAAGGGGAACTCTGCACCTTCTAATCAGAGGAAGCATCCCAGAGCTGAGGCGTGAGAGCCAGGGCTGAAGTGATCTTCCATGAGGAAGAGGATCCTGGAGATGATGGGAAAGTCCAGAGGAATGAGCTGGGTGAATCCTGGAAATACACCCAGAAAAGCCAAGGGTCCTGCTCCCAGGGAGCTCACATTCAAACCAAGGAGAGCGTGCAGCGTCAGCAGCAGGGCGGATGGCAAGGTCCTGCGGTCCTCAGGATGCAGCAGCAGGGCCCAGGGTCGGGTCTCTTCTTTCCTGTCATCTCTGGGGATAAAACCACCTCCTTGAGCCGTTCTTGACCCGTCAGAGACGTGGCTGCAGAGGGGGAAAGGGACGCTCCAGGACCTTCCCAAGAGTCTGGCCCTGCCGCCAGGTCAGAGATCAGAGCCGAGACCAGCTAAGAAAGGCGATGGCGCCGGCACTGTGGAGGCTGCGCTGCCCGGCCTTCCTTCAAATCACCCGCCGCTCCCTTGTGCTCTGCAGCAGCTGATGCGGAGAATCAGAGAGGGGCGGCACTGCGGCAGCAGTCACACAGCTGGCCTCGGAGCACCCAGGCCATCCCGCTCCGAGGCGGAGGCAGACGGGGCTGGGGAGGACCCAGGCTCCACCTGCGCCCTTGGGTCACGTCCAGCCCTGAGCTCCAGGTGGCCTCGCCCTGAGATGGGCATCACGGAGCAAGGAGGAGCCATCGCTCCTCTCCTTCTCCTTGCCAGTCCTTGCCCCGTGGGCAGGACGCAGAGAGAAGTGACTCCTCCAGGGCGAGGGGTCCAGGGCTCGGAGATGATGGCGGGGTGGGGAGGGACAGCCGGGCAAAGGCTCGGAGACGGGAGATGGCGCCTCCTCCCGGGTTGGAGAAAAGGGGGAGTTGTGGTCTTTAACAGCAGACTTCTTGGTGGGGATGCTTCGCGCCCCCCGGGGTGAAAGGGCTGGGAAGGGGCAGGGGGCGGCCCCGACCCTGTCTCCTTTCCCCGCCCCTGCGGGGCCCGTGCTGGGGCTCGGGGAGGGGCCACCCGGCGAAGTTAGAACAAAAGGGGGCCGGGACTGGGCAGCCGGGCGGCGGGCTGGGCTGGGAAGGGGGTGGGCCGGGGAGGGGTTTTCTGGGCGGCGCCAGTGAAAAGGAGCCGGAGGGCTCGGGAGGCCGGCTAGCCAGGGCAGCGGCGGCGGCGGCACCCACCCAGGCGGAGGCACCCACCCAGGCGGCGGCCGCTCCCCGGGGCCAGGGGCTCCCGCAGCTAGGCGCAGCCCCTGTCCAGGGCGCTCCTGGGTGCCCCTCGGGTAAGTGTCCGTGCCCTCGTCCCCCGCGGCTCCGCCCGGGGGGAGACTCAGGAGAAGCCGGGGAGCTGGGGAGGGGGCAGCGGGCGCTATCGCTAGAATCCCGGAACGCCCCTTTGTGCAGACGGGGAAACCGAGGACCCAAGAGACGCCTCGAGGCGACGTCAGAAGGCATCTGTCCCGATCCCTTCAATCGACAGATGAGGAAACTGAGGCTCAGTGAAGGAAGGGCTAACCTTCTCCCAGGCTGTCCTGGCTTCCGAAATCCCCCCTCACTTATGCCACTTAGCATCCCTTGCTCCCCTCAAGACTCGGTGAAGTGCCCCCTCCTCTCCATTACCTGGACTTATGCTACATGAATTTATCTCCTTGGCTGGACAGATCGACCCCCCCCCACTCCCCCCCATCATCAGCAGCTCTTGGGGGGGGGCAGGGACTTTTCATTTTGGGCTTTGAGGCTCCAGCACTGTCCCCCCTAGAGATTCTAACCCAATCTGCCTTGGGTGAGCAGGACTGCTGGGGGGGGGGAGGGCTGGTATTACCCCCCCTTCCTCCCTCACAGCAGGGTCACATGTGAACACAGATGTGCACGCCCTAGACAACCGACTTGGGCAAGCTCTCTCTCTCTCTCTCTCTCTCTCCAATCTCTGAGGCAGCTCATTCCAGGAGAGGGAAAAGAAGACTGAAGGAAGTGGGGGGTGGGAAGAACAAATGCCATCGGGACCCAGGTGAGAGTCTCCGCTGAAAGACTGTAGTTGAGGCAGTTCCTCAACCAGAACAGAAGGGCTGTTCGATAATCTATCTGGAAAGCTCCAGAGAGGGTCAAATCCTCTGCTGATTCTCCAGCTGAAGCTGCCCCTTCTTCTGTTGTATAGTCTCATTCATTCTGATGTTTTTCTTGTGTCCTTGTGTTGGCTTTGCTCCCTGCTGGCCTTCCCCTTCTCCCCTCCACCCCCAGTAGAACATGATGGGGGGAGGTCACCCCTGTGTCTCCCATTACGGTGCAGCCAGACTCAAGACAGTGGGGAGGTTCAGGAGCCTCTCAAGAGATATGGGGTGGGGGCCATTCAGATTTCAAGTACCAAGGGAGATTTGAGCTCCCTTCCTACTCAGACATTCTGGGGCTATTTCACTGGGACCTTCAACCTTCCTTTTTTTTTTTAAATTGGGGGAAAAGAATGGCTGGCCTCCAGGCAGAGCCTCTGAAGCTGATAAGATGACTGAATTAAGGAGATTCAGGACCTGGGAGCTCCTAGGAGATGGGCAGTCTTAGGTCTGAGGGCATCATGAGGCATCATTGACAACTGGGAAATGGCATGGGAGCTGAAGACAAGAAGACAGGGCCATGGGTTCAGCTCCCACTTGAGACTATTTAAATGGTATCTCCCCCAAACTCATTGAAGAGGTCTGTCTGCATACAGTAGGAGCTTAATAAGACTTACTGAACAAATGAATGTGATGTGCAGAGACTATAAAAGAGAGCTATCAGAGAGACTATCATTTGCTCTCCATGACTTTGAGCCTCTCTGGGCCCCACTCTCATCTGTAAAACGAGAGGATTAAATTAGGGTAATCTCTGAGGTCTCTTCCAGTTCTAAATCTATAATCCATTGTCTTATAAAGAACAGTGGGAGCTGGGGGACACAGGAAACTTGGGGACCTTTGACCCTTCTGAAGTGGTCTCCACATCAGAAGCCTAGAAAATTGTGCCATGGCCCCTCCAAAGTCACTGGCACATTTTTGGCATGACTATGTCTCTAGTAATGGTGCATTTATAGGATTGAAAGACAGAAGGGACTTTGGAGAATATCCAATCTAACCCCCTTATTTGGCAGATAGAGAAACTGAGGTCCAAACAGGTTAAATGACTTGCCTGTAGAGCTCTGTTCAACTCACTCATTTTTCCGTCTAACCTTTATTAAGCCCCCTACTGTTTAGGAACAGAACCCTTTGATGGGTTCTCAGGGAGATGAAAAGTTGAAATAAAAGCATGTTCTCATCTATGTAGAACTGAAGATTTCAACCCCATGGGAAACTGAGGTACAAGGAGTCAGTGCCTCTCCCACTTGATATATGGAAGAACTAGATCTCCCAGCCTTGAACTCAATATACAGTCTCCCAAGTAAGTGGGAAATTCTTTCCCCTGGCAGACTGGGTGAACCACCGGTAGGTTCCGTCCAGCACCGGCAGCCATCAGTCTCTGCCAACAGGGCTCCTGGCCATGATCTATCCGTCAGCTTCTTTGTCAGAGCTTGGTCCTCTTGGACCAGTGTGGCAGGACAGAGGAAAATTTGCAAAGAAAATGAACTTTCCAAGGTCGGAGAGGATATGGCTGGGTGTTACTTTGCCCTGAGAAGGCTCTAGGAGGAGTGTTGCTAGCCCTGGAGATTTGAGATCTGGGTTTGGGGTTTAGGGACAGGATGAGCTTATCTGGGACTATCTTAAGTTAGTAGAGCTGGATGAAACCTTATTAGTCAACTAAGACAAATCCTTCTTTTACATATGAAGAAACTCCTTGCCCATTCAAAAAGTTGGTCCAGACCTGGCTTAGACAGTGACCTCAGGGTGTCTATAGCAAAACTTCAATCCAGTACTTTAGTCTCCAGGGACAGAGACTAAAATGCTTGGGTTCAAGTCCCTGGCTACATGGCACTGGCTTTCAAGGAGATAGTATGAGAGTCTTTGAAGACAAAGACTGTTTCAATCTTGCTTTTATTTCCCCAGCACCTAAATAGGGTCTGTATACAGCTGGCACTTAATATGTGCTTGCAGATTGATTTTTATCTTATATCTCGAGTACTCAACAGTGCCTGCCTATAGTGAGCGATTACTAAATGCTTAGAGATTGTTAGAATACAAAACGTCATTATCCCCATTGTACAAATGAATTAAAACTAGGTCTTAGAGTTTGAGTGATTAGCTCAAAATCACAAAACTAGGACTTGAACCCAGGCCTTCCTGGCTCTTTAAGCCATCCCTCTCCTCTGCTATACTGTTTGTTGATTAAGAAATATTTGTTGAATTAAAGGGACTTAGTCAAAAAGCTATGATGTGGTTGTAGTTGCTCACTCTTGTCTTGTTCTTCATGATCCCATTTTAGGTTTTCTTGTGTTGGGGGGGTTTTGTGAGGTGTTTGGGGTTAAGTGCTCAAGATCATAGCAAGTGTCTGAGGCGACATTTGAACCCAGGTCCTTTTA
Source organism: Macrotis lagotis (assembly GCF_037893015.1). Lineage (NCBI taxonomy): Eukaryota > Metazoa > Chordata > Mammalia > Peramelemorphia > Peramelidae > Macrotis > Macrotis lagotis. The sequence continues at coordinate 20,224,097 of NC_133658.1, forward strand.
ATTCTAGGACCTATACTCGATACACTGCATCACCTAACTGTCCCCATTTGGGGTTTTCTTGGCAAAGATACTGGAGTGACCGGCCATTTCTTGCTCATTTTGTAGATGAAGAAAATGAAGCAAATAGGGTTAAGTGACTTGCTCAAAGTCACACAGCTAGGAAGTGTCTGAGGTCAGTGTCCTGGGTCTTCCTGACTCTAGGCCCAGTGTTCTCTCCACTGTACCACTCAAAAGCTATTCCAAGCCTAGAACAGAGGTCCCTTGACTTCCGCCCAGTTCAGGGCTCCACCAATCTTGTTGTCATGAGCCAGCTGGCCTCAGTTTGGCTCTGATTCCATCCAGCTGTCAGCTTTGTCTCTGGCCAAGGAAATGACCCAATAGCTGTGGCCAGGAGGCCCAGTTCTGAGCCTGAGATGGCTAGCTGCACAGGATTCTGGGGTAGATTCCAGCCTGGGGTCAAGAGGCCTGGACACCATTTCTGGCCCCAGGATGGGGAGCAAACTCAAATTGATGAAACTGTCCTTCTGCTTCGGGATTATGTTCTCGTCCATCAGGTCATTCAATCCCCCAAATGACCTAGTGAGAGAGTGCAGTGACATTAGCCTAACTGCTTATCATAGTCAAGATTGCTGAGGCTGGCAGGGCAGAGAGGAAGCCAGGAGACATAAGGACCTCAAACTCAGGCTGCCAACAGTATGACCTTGGGCTGGTCATTCATCCTCAGGTGGCTCCTAGGTTAGGTGTGGTTCCTCCCCCTCCCCTTCCCTGACTAAATCTTTAAGTAATTTAACTTACTGCCCCAGGCATTAATCTTTCCAGCAGTCCTTACTCAGGCCCCATAGAGAGAGTTTACACACTAATAAAATCACTGACTTGGACCCCAAAAATACATGTAATAATAGCAGTGCTTTGAGTTCTGCAAAGTTCTTTTACATAGGACATGTCAAAGCTGATCTCACATTTTTACTGGCTATGTGACCTCTGACTCAGTTTCCACAGCTGTAAGAAATGGTGATAATAAAGGCAACCCTCTCTCAGAGGTGTGAGTCTCAAATGGGATAAAGTACCTTCCATAGTGCCTGGTTCCTTAGTAGGCACTTAATAAAGGCTTATTTCCTTCCTCCCTTTTTCCCCTCCCTCCCTCCCTCCCTTCCTTCCTTCTTCCCTCCCTTGCTTCCTTTTTCCCTCCCTGCCTTTCTCCTCCCTCCCTTCTTTCCTTCCTTCCTTCCTTCCTTCTTTCCTTCCTTCCTTCCTTCCTTGCTTCCTTCTTTCCTCCCTTCCTCCATCCTCCCTCCCTCCCTCCCTCCCTCCCTTCTTCCCTCCCTTGCTTCCTTTTTCCTTCCCTGCCTCCCTCTTCCCTCCCTCCCTTCCTCCCTGCCTTTCTCCTCCCTCCCTTCTTTCCTTCCTTCCTTCCTTCCTCCCTCCCTTCTTTCCTTCCTTCTTCCTTCTTTCCTCCCTTCCTCCATCCTCCCTCCCTCCCTTCCTCCCTTTACTTCCTTCCTTCTTTCTTCCCTTCCTTCCTCTCTCCCTCTTTCCCTCTCTCCCTCCCTCTGAAATGTGGCCATCATGTGGGTCTGTAGGATGATATCTGAATATTCCTTACTTGTTGCTTTAATGATCTCTAGCAGCTCAGAGTTTTATGAGACTCGTGGGGAAGCCCTTGGGTTGGACACCCAACACGTTGAAGAGTCTGAAGGGGTAAAGTCTTGGGTTTCCCTCTGAAGAATAGGGAGACCCTTATTAAGGACACTTCCTCCGTGAAACTCAGTTTTACCCTCTGTAAAATGGGAATATGTGGGCAGCTAGGTGGCACAGTGGATAGATCACCAGCCCTGGAGTCAGGAGGATCTGAGTTCAAATCCAGCCTCAGACACTTAATTACCTAGCTGTGTGACCTTGGACAAGTCACTTGCTAAAAAATGGGAGTAGCTTTGGATAAAATGATTTCTCAATTGCAGTGTACTTTGTTCTAGACCCCTACTCCCAGGGTTCTGATATCCTGTGTTCTAACCCCCCTTCAGTTTTGACATCCTTTGTTCAAAGCCCCCCCCACTTACTTACATACCATATTCCAAGTACTCTCCTAGCTCTCACATTCTTCAGTCAATGGCTTTTCAATACTCTAACCATTTATATGTGTTTATTTATTGCTTGTCCCTGGTAAAGGACCTATAGCTGTTAAAATAAGGTAGACTGTGATATCTGGCTCCTTCTAATCCACCAAAGAGAATCTGAGACCCTCTTTTGTCCTCCTGGGTTCTACAGGGCGGGCTGACATACTTAATGCTGTGTCAGGGCTTTGGCTAGGGGTAGACTGCTCTGGAAGGGCCTGATTCAGCAAACTTCTAGATGCCCTCCCTCCCCCTAAGCAGAGAGGGGAGTCTGAGGGGAGGTCCAGATCTTTCCAGGTTCAGCTCAGAGTCTCCCTTTGGCTTTGTATAACAGTAACTGGGTCTCTAAGGTCTGTAAAGTATTTTACAAATATTATCTTATTTAACCCTGGGGGGTAGGTTATAATTCCCATTTTACAGTTGAGGAAACTGAGGGAGACTAAAATTAAGTGATTTGGCCAGAGTCACACAGCCAATAACTATCTATGCTATGTAGGACTTGAACTCAACTCTTCCTGACTCCAGTTCCAGTATTCTACCCATAGCATCCCCTAGAGACTTGATAGTATAATGGTAGTTAAGAAGACCCGAGTTTGAATCCTGCCTCGGAAACTTGGCAACTGTGTGTCCCAAGACAAATTTCCTAAGTTCCTTCCTAGGAGATGGAGCTGATGGCCTCCAAGGTCCCTCCCAGTTCTGTGACCTCCTACCACTGGTGACTTCTTATCTCAGAGTTTGAAAGCGTTATTTTGGTCCTGTTAGTTATTCTAAAATAACTGGCCCCGGAATCCCAGACAGCCAAGTGAGAGAAGTCACAATCCCAGATGGCCTGTCGACCCTCACCAGGAAATAGTTCTGTCAAAGCAAGATTCCACAGGGAGCCTCAGGCAGCTGAGAAGGAACCTCAATTGGTCATAGCCAATTAAGGCCGACAAAGGCCTCCTTTTGGAGGCAGAAAACCTCTCTCACCGTGCCCTGAAAGCCCCCACCTCTTGGGTCAGACAGGATTCTTTGGCCCCATGCTAGATGGACCAGCCCTTTGGACATCAACGTATCCATTTGTATGGGGGGGTATAAGATGTCTGCTCTGGAGGATCCCTCCCCAGTCTCCCCCCTCATCCCCAAGGCCTCCTGCTCCTACCTGAGGAATGCCACCCCAACAGTCTCCAGACCTCAACTTGTGCCAAATGTCCAGAGTCCATGCTGGGGGTTGGTCAATGGGTACCATTCATTCATTAGCTTTTGCTTGGAGACCTTCCGAGATGGTGGGGGGAGGGCTGCTGCTTCCTAGGAAGGCAGCTTCTCCCACCTTGGCATTGATAGTCATTGTTAGGGTATTGCCTCTCTGAATTATCCTGCCCCCCCCCCCCGCCCTGCTCCCAGCCTCCCTCCTTTCTCCTTCTAACCTTTGGGGTCAGGCCAAAAAAAAGTCAATTCACGCCTTGACCTAGGATAGCCTTTAGCAAACTTTGTAAACCTCTAAATACGAATGATGGCTAATCATTGATTAATTAGTATAATTTTCTACAGTCGAGCTTCTGAGACTCATGGCAGGATTTCATAAGTTATATCACTTTTTTTCACATGTAAGGCAGTTGAATAATGAAATCCTTCAGGTAAATTAGGAACAAGTCTTGGCTCAGGCTCCAGACTTGCCTGGAATAACACCTGGGATGGGGAGAAATTAAAAAATGACTGGATAGAGATCCTTGCTGTGATATCCCTGGCAAATGTTTGTCTGGCCTTTGCTTGAATCCCTCCAGTGATGGGGAACTCATCCCTTCCCCAGGCAGCCCAGTCACTTAGGAATAGCTCAGATGGCTAGCTAGTCCTCCTGACCTTGGGACGAGATTAGCTTCTTGGTTCTGCCCTCTGGAGCCCAATGGCTAATCTGTCCTCTAACTCTCCAAATACTGAAGGGTGTCCATCCTACCCTCTCAGGCCTTGACTTCTCCAGTTAAACGTGACTGGCTCTCTCGCCCTCTCTTTGTGTGGTGTATCAATGTGCCTGTTCACTTCTCTCAATTCTCCCTCATGCCAGTGGACCGGCCCTCAGAGGACTGCTGCTCTGCCTCATCAAGGCTCTAGGGGCATCTCTGAGGGGTTGGGGGCAGTCTTTTCTAACACTGTCCTTCCCTAGTCCCCTCCAGTAGTCTTTCCCCCAGGACTATCAGTTGATATCAATAAATCCTTTAGAAAGGAAATCTTATTCCAATTTGTCAATATAGATCAGAGATGAACTATGGGTATGGTCTGACTAGGACAGAATATTGGACATTCTGCCTCTCGACTCAGGTTAAAATCACCCCAATCTCTCCCCCTCCTTTTCTTCTCCTTATTCTGTCTTCCAAATTTCTCTTCTCCCCAGATCCTCCAACAACATCAGGTTCCCTCCAGGATCCCAAGTTCAAGAATTTGAGGAGCCAGAGTATAAATTGAGGATGCTTTCTTGTTGGTTAACCCTGGAGAGGGAGTTGAAAGTTCCACAGCCCTGCCTCCGTTCAGCCACCAGTTCAGGGTGTGATCTAGAAGCCCCCTTTCCCCTGTGGGGACCTCAGTTTCCTTGTCCATGAAATGAGGAGATGACCTTCTGGGATTTCTCCAGGAGAAACAATTGGATTCCAATGGTCTTCTAGAGACTGTCAGGAGACAGAGCTAGTTCTCAGGAAAATTAGAAGGCTGGGAAAGATTTCTCACTTAATCCAATTTAACTAAGACCATCACAGAAGGATAACATGAAAATAATTCCTGCCCTCAAGGAGCTTATGTTCTACTGGGACTTGGAAGATGAAATATGGGAACCTTTAAATGTAAACAATTATTTGACAAGTAGACTTAGAGAGATTCGGATTGAACTCCTTAAGGGGGACAGAGAATAGTCCAGAGATCCTAAGAGGCAGAGAGATGAGGAGGGTGGACTTTCCAAGGATGAGGCGCAACTTATGCAAAGACCAAGAGGCAGGAGATATCTTACTAATGGGCAGACAGCAAGTGGGCCAGTATGGCTAGAATATAGATTTTGAGAAGGAGAATTAAATGCAAGGATCACCCTTGGGAGGGTCTCAATGTCAAGTCCACTTTCCCTTAGTACAAACCTCCAACATCCAGAGGACTTGGGTTTTGCTGCTTCTAGATCTACCCTCTAATCTACCTCTCAACTCAGTTTAAAATTACACCAATCTCTCCTCTCCTTTTCTTCTCCTTATTCTGTCTTCCAAATTTCTCTTCTCCCCAGATCCTCCAACACCAGGTTCCCTTAAGGATCCCAAGCTCAAGAATTGGAGGAGCCAGAGTATTAAACTGAGGATGCTTTCTTGTTGAAGCCTAGGCATTGTTGGGGATGAAGTGGGGGTCACAAGGCCTTCCTGGTGTATTGAATGTACTACAGCCCCCATTGTTTTCTAGTCTTTCCTTCCCCAAGGGATTCTTGATGCTCTTCCAAAGAATCTTTGCATGTTCAAATGAAAAGTCACTTAGGATTGATTTAGGTCCTTGAGGCCACAGCACAGGATGACAGAACTTTCAGTCTGGGCCAGCTGAGTTTTTTGGATCCCTTTGTGTCTTGTGTGAGTCTGGTCCCTCAGCCCCCAACTCCTGAAATGTTTGGGTCCCTCCAGAGCATGGAGATAAATTACACATTGTAAGTCCTGAGACTCCTTGCCTGGCTGGGCTCGGTGGGCACTCTGGAAGGGAAGTGGAGAGCCTTCTTCCCACTTGTTGGGCATGCCATCCAAGGAATGTTCCTTCATGTAGAGGCCATGGTCTCTTTTAGCTCTGGAATTCTGTGAATTAAACTGAACTGAATATAAAATTATGGAGAGGTGGGTCACAGGTATTGAGTTGTCTTACAGGGAAGTACTTTTGGGGGTCATGAAAAGAAGAGAAACCTTTGGTCAGTCCCTCCCCTAAACTCACACAGTCTGACTCCCAACTATTTTTTTCAAGCAGATTACACATGACTGCCTCCCCAGCCCCTGGCCTCCATCATATTCCTCCAGACTGGCTTCCTTACTGCTCTCCATCTGTGCCACCGCATGCCCACACCACTGCCTTTGCTGCCCCCAGTGCTTAGAAAGTGCTCCCCTTCAGAATCCTCAGCTTCCCTCAGCGCTCAGCTTGGGTGCTCCTCTCTCCCAGGAGATCTTGGTGGATTGCCCTGGGCCAGGAGGTCTTTACTTTTTTGCTAGTAACAGACTCCTTGGTGAGGCTGGTGAGACTGGTAAGGCTGATGAGGCCTGAGGATCTTTCTCAGAATCACATTCCTAGAGGCAAAAAATAAAATGCATCATATGACAAAGGAAAAACCAACCCCATCCAAATAGTGTTCATGGACTGGAGGTGAGGAATCCCTTCCCTCCTCAGTGCAGTTGTTCCTCCATTGTCTTATATTGGCCTGGGAAGCATTTCATATCTTATTTTCAATGAACAGGGTGTTTGAAGCCCATTATAATGGAGCTACTTGAAAACAGGGATTGCTTTGGGGTTTTTTTTGTATTCCCAGTACCTAGATGATAACGTGTCCCACAGTAAGTTCTCACTGCTTGTTAAATGGAATGGAACCTAGAGGAGGTAATAGCCATGGTACGCTAGGGAGCTAAAAACCACAGGATTCTGGGGAGCTAATGCTTCAACCCCCTTGGTTTCTGTATCACAGATCTTGACCTCTTTATAGACAGACAGAGAGAGGGAGGGAGGGAGAAAGGAAAGGAAAGGAAGGGAAGGAAGGAAGGAAAAAAGAAAGGAAGCAAGGAGATGGGTAGATAGAGAGAAAGATAGATTAGAGAGAAAGGAAATTGAATATAGTAGATAATAGGTAGATGGATAGATATGTAGCCAAGTAGATAGATGGTAGATAAATGAGAGGAGATAGATTGTAGATACATGATAGATAGATAGGAGATAGATTAGAGAGAGAGAGAGATGAATGAATGGATGGACAGACAGACAGATGGATGCCAGGTATAAGCTGGAAGTGGCTCCATTAACCAGCTTTGAGTTGGAAAAGATGAGTTCAGGTACTCATAAGCATCAGGAATGTTGGTGCCTGAGAGCACAGATTTTAAGATCTGCTTCCCCCACCCCCCCACGAGTTTCCGTAGCCCAGGGAGAGCGTGTCAGAGAGGGCAGAGTCCCTGGGCTTTCCCACTGCTTCCTGGCATTGCATCATGTGGAAAGTATGCAGCCCTCTCTCCCCCTCCTTCCTTTCTCTTCATCGTTCCCTCTCTCTGCTTTCCCCTCCTCCCCTCCTCTCCTACACGTGTAGAGATCCTAACCCACATGTTCTCTGCGTGAATGATCAGGAGGAACATTTCGGGGTCAGGGCACCCAAGCCTCCCAGGCAGCTCGGGTGTCTTTTGTTCACCCCAGGAAGAGCCTGCGAGAGTGTCGGGGGCCTCCTCCACTAGACTGGGAGGGGAGAACTCAGGGGTCAGATTCTGATCATGCCCAGGGGAGGTAGAGGTCTTAGGGTTTGGTTTATTGGAGTACGCCTCTGGATTTTCCATTAAGAAGTTATCCCTGATGAGGGAAGTAGACAGGAGCTGTGTTCTGCTCTCCTGGTCTGGAAGTTTAGATGCAAGCCAGAAAGGCCATCTACTTCAGTCCCTCCTTTTACAAATGGGGAAACTGAGGCTTAGGGAGATTAAGTGACTTACCCTCAGCTAGTCATGTAAACTCAGATTCTTTGACCCTAAATCCTCTATGAAAGACTGACATGCCATGATCTTTTTGTTTGATGGTTACCAAGTCAGGTCCTCTCCAACCAATATCATTAATATTAATAGCATCTATTTCGTGCTATGAAGTTTGCAAAAGCATTTACAAATATTGTCTCATCCTCATAACAATCCTGGGAGATAGGTACTATTTTGATCTTGTTTTACTAGTGAGGAAACTGAGTCAGATTGAGATTGAGTGACTTTCCCAGAGTTCTCCAACAGGACTCAAGCTCATGTCTTCCTAACGCCAGGTCCAGTGGTCTATCTACTAGGCCAAATAATATTACAAGAGAGTGGGGCACAACGGGACATGTTATTCATTAAGCTATTTAATGAGTGTGGCAGTAGTGTTTCCTAACTTCTGTTGGGTGTGATTCTAATAACCAGACTATTATGGTAACACAATAGAGTCAATGGGCTTTAATGGCTAGAGGGGGAGCGGCCTTGAAACCAAGAAGACTGGGTCCAAGTTCTGCCACTGACAAATGTTGACAGTGCCACCAACGACAAACTCTCAGCACCCCAGATAGTCTTCTAAAGGTCAATAAGCTTTGATAGAGGCAGTTTCCCTATTGGGAGTTTCCCACACATATATCTGGACTGAGTCTAGCTCTAGCTAGCTAGCTATAACTGTCTATCTATCTATCAATGTCCGTCTCTCTACGTCTGTCTGTCTGTCTATCTTTGTCTGGTTCTCTGCCTGTTTATCCATCTCTCTGTCTCTCCATGTCATCTGTTAACTATCTGTCTGTCTATCTATGCCTGTCTCTTTATGTCTGTCCATCTAGCTATCTTTTTCTGTTTATCTCTCTATCTATATCAGTCTCTCTATCTATGTCTGTCTATATCTGAGCTATCTCCTTTTCTATCATCTACATAGCAGAAGCTAGGTGATGCAGTGAATAGAGCACTGGACCTAGAGTCAGGAAGGCTCATCTTCCTGATTTCCAATCTGGCCTCAGACAAGACTTATTAGCTGTGTGATCCTGAGCAAGTCACTCAACTCTGTTTGCCTCAGTTTCCCCATATGTAAAATGAGCTGGAGAAGGAAATGGACAACTACTTCAATATTTTTGCCTAGAAAACTCCAAATGAGATACAACTGAAAAATGATTAAGCGATGAAAATCTATTATCTGTCCATATCTGATCTATCACCTATCACTAATCCATTCGTTCAGCAAGCATTTGGTGAGCACCTACTGTATGCCAGGTGCTGTTGATACTAAGATAAGAATAAAACAATCCTTTTTCTCAGAGTTTCTGTGCAGTCAGGACTGTCCCCTGCTATCCATTAAGCAACACTGCCTCTTTCTAGTGTTACTGTAATGGCATTGTTATAGATTTGGACCCAGACAAGTAAACATGTGATGCCTAACAAGTGATTTTGAGAGACCCCTGCAGTTTTGACAGAGCTTAGGGGATCCTAGAGGCAAAGGAGGTGAAGGAGTGTGATGCCAGCATGAGACATTGCCTGGGAAAAGGCATGGAGATGGGAGGTGAAATGTTACGTGAGGCAAGGCCGAGTCCAAGCTGGCTAGAAGCCACAGTGTGCCAGCCTGGAAAGCAAGGAGGGAGCCAGATGGCGGAGTTGAAGTGCTAATAGAGTAGTTTGCATTTTATCCTTGAGGCAATGGGGAGCAAATGAATGAATGAACCATTTATTAAGGACTTATTCAAGTGACAAACACTGTGTTGTGCTAAGGATACAGACAGAAAAACAAGACAGAGCCTATGAGCAAGAAGCTCACAACCCAGTGGAGGAGACAGGCCAGAGGGAAGGTTTCCCGGAGGCACATCAGATCAACAGGATTCATGGTTCTGAGGGGACAGCAGCAAGGCAGGTGGTCTGGTCATCCCCCCTGATAAAACGAGGTCAGTTTCTGATGCTGACCCATTTGCTAGGCCAAGGACCTGGTCTTCAGTAACTGTGGCTTTGGCATCTTCAGGAGATTTCCAGGCTGCATCGCCATGGGTGCTAACTCCTAGGGGGACTACCTCGGGGGCTGGACTAGCAGCAATACTGCCCATCCTGGGGCTCTAGGGCTTACATGGCCCAGGATGGCAGCCGATCAGCAGTGGAAGGTGACCCCCTTCTCCACAGGAATTGATCCACTCCATGACTGAGCTGGAAGCAGGATTGTCAGTCTGAGAGGAATTGATGATCTCAAGGTTCTAGACTTCTCTATCAGTGTCTGAGGGGAGGCGCTGATCCAGGTACTGATTTAACTTGTATGGTACTTGCTCCCTCCCTAAGGGGCCCTACTGCTTTCACTGAAGAGTTTTTAGCAGGAAGTGATGCTAAGCTACAAAGAAAGATGAAGTCCGTCCATTCAAGTAAAGCAATATAACTGAATATGATTGCATTTATTAATTACCTAATGTATATGATGATGTTTGATCTTCATCCTTGAAGAAGGCCATGACATCAGGGAGGTGATGCCATGACAAGTACATGAATTGGGTTTGAGTGGGGGTGCTATGCTAAGTCACCAGCCTCGCTTTCTCTTCCAGAACCATCTGGGTCCAGTGGCCTGATATGAATCAGGACAACTGGAGATGACCCTGGATGGGGGAGGGGGGCTATCGGAATAAAATGACTTGCTCAAAGTCACACAACTAGTGAGTGTCAAGCATCTGAGGTCAGACTTGAACTCAGGTCCTCCTGACTGCTCATTGTGGCACCTAAAGGGGAGGGAAGATATAAAGTTTAGATAAGAATTTAGAATTAGAAGGGATGCCAGAAATCATCTATTCTAAAAACACAATGTACGGTACTTAGTGGTGGCCTCTTAATAAATGGTTATTGATTAGTGGCCCAAGTCATACAGGTAGAAACAAACAGAAGTAGCTGGATCAAGATTTGGAGCCAGGTACTCTGAAAAAAAACTAAAAAAAAAAACAGAAATAGACAAGAATTAGGCAATTCATTTCCCCAAGTGATGATCAAAGGATATGAACAAAGAATTTTCAAATGAAGAAATTAAAGCTATTTATCATCATATGAAAAAAATTCGATTGATAGTAGCTCTTTTGTAGTAGCAAGGGACTGGAAACTGAGGGGCTGTGGAGCAATTGGGGAATGAAAACAACTTATATATCATATAATAAAATATATAATATAAAAAAATTATATATATATATATAAAATAGTGATGTAAACAATCTTGAGTGGTCGCACTTTATAGAAACACAGAAAGAATTACATGAACTGATGCAAAGTGAGCAGAACCACAGGAACATTAACAACAATATTGTGAGGTGATCAGCTCTGATCAGCTATGATGGAGGCAGCTCCTCTAAGCAGTTCAGAGAGCTGGGACAAGCCCAGGAAACCTGGTAGGGAAAACTGGACAACATCCAGAGGAAAAGCCATGGAGTCTAATCAAGGTAGACTATATTCACCCTTTTGAAACGTCTTTTATGTTCTTCCTTTCTTTCTCATGGTTTTTTCTTTCCCTTTGGTTTTACCTCTCCTTTTACAACACAACTAATCTGAAAATATGTTAAACATGATTGAACATATACAGCTTTTGCCAAATTGTGCATGGGGAGGAGGGAGAGAAGGGACGGTGCTAGAAAAATGTGGAACTCATAAGTTTGCAAATGGATGAATATGGAAAAACTTTCTTAGTGTGTAATTGGAATAATAAAATAAAATTTCAATTAAAAAAAGAATTAGACAATTATAAAACAAAGGACTGTGTGAGGTCCAAGGTGCTGACTGGGATGGCTGGGGAAGGAAGGCTTTTGGAGGGGACTTAAGGAGGGGCTCAGAGAATAGTCTATTTTGCCTGGAGTAGAAAATCCATGGAAGGAGGGAATATGCCCATTTGAACCCTTCTATTCCCACACTTTCACATGGGGTTCACCTTGGCCTCAGGATCATCCTTTTCAGCTGTGATTCTCATCTATGCTATAAATGTGATCTCACTGGGGGCTGGGAGTGGGAGAGGATGTGGGTTTCCAGAATGTTTCTGTTTAATAACTTTTGTAATAAATGAGGTTGTGTTGGTTGCTATAAACACTGTGCATCCCACGTTCTTCCCCTCTGTCCCTCCTGGCTCCATGTGGCTTACAGTAGGAGAGAATTGAAAAATTTAGTTTTTATACTATACTACACATTGTGGTCAGTCCTGGGGTCACAATGCAAATGGGAGGCACCCACCATCCTAAAGAAGTTTATACTCTGTCGGCAGCTAGGCAGCACAGTGGAGTCAGAAAGACCTGAGTTCAAATTCAGCCTCAGTCACTTACACATGCATGTATAGTAATATGTGTGTGTATATGAAACCATGCAATGCATAGTTCTATTCATCAGTTCTTTCTCTTAAAAATACTATCTAGAAGTAAATAGCATTTTCCTTCATAGATCCTTTGTAATTGATATAACTCAGAATAATCTTGTCATTCACATTCTTTGAACAATATTGCTGTGATTATATACAACATTCTCTTGATCTGCTCATTTCATTCTTCAGTATTTCATCTAAGTCTTTTCCATGATTTCCTAAAATCAATCTGCTCATCATTCCTTTTTTGAAAAATAAATTTATTTTTCCAATTATATGAAAAGATAATTTTCAACATTCATTTATAGAAAGTTTTCTCCCTCCCAACTTTCCCTCTCTGCTAGGATATAAGTAATCTGATGAGAGTCAGACACACATATACAATTATGTTATACACGTTTCCTTATCAATCACAGTGAATCAGAACAAAAGGGGAAAAATAAATTTTAAAAAGTGAAAATAGTACATTTTGGTTTATATTCAGATTCCATAGTTCTTTCTCTGGATGTAGATGGCATTTTCCATTGCAGGTCTTTTAGAATTTGATTTAGTATTTGATCACTGAATTGCTTGGAGGAGTTAAGTCTTTCATAGTTGATCATCATCCAGTGTTGCTGTTAACGTGTACACTGGTTTTGCTCACTTCAATTAGCATCAGTTCATGCAAGTCTTTCCAGACTTTTCTGAAGTCCGATTGCTCATGATTTCTTACAGAACAATAATACTCCGTCACATTTATATGCAACAACTGGTTCAGCCATTCCTCACTTGATAGGCAGACCATCAATTTCTAATTCTTTGACACTACAAAAAAGACTTGCTGTACATGGTTTTGAACATGTAAGATTTATTTTCATTTTTTAATGATCTCTTTGGGATATAGACCTAGTAGTGATATTGCTAGATATTGCTTTATTACCCTTTGAGCAAAGTTCCAAATTGCTCTTCAGAAATATTAGAGCAGTTCTGTTTTTCCACATCCCCTCCAACATTTATTATTTCCCTTTTCCATCATATCAGCGGATGTTATGTGAGGTGATACCTCAGAGTTGTTTTAATTTGCATTTCTCCTGCTCATTATTTCTTACATACCAGTAGTATGCCATCTCAATCAAACATCACAACTTATTCAGACATTCCCCGATTGATGGGCAATTCTTCAATTTCTAATTCTTTGCCACCATAAAGAGAGTTTCTATAAATATTTAAGAACATATAGGTTTTTTCTTTTTTTCCTGATCACTTTGGGAAACAAACCTAATAGTGGTTTGCTGAGTCAAAGGGTATTCATGGTTTTATAACTCTTGGGATGTCATTCCAGATTGCTCTCCAAAATGGTTAGATCAGTTCAAAGTTTGCACAACAGTGTATTAGTATCTCACTTTTTCCACAGCCCCTCCAACTTTTGCTATTTTCCCCTTCTATCATTTTACCCAATCTGATAAATGGGATGGCATCTCATTTACTAATCATTCTCATTAATAATGATTTAGGGAATTTTCATAAGTATCTTAACTTTCATTTTTTTTCTCCCAATATCTCTGATCATTCACTAATTGGGAAAATGACTGATATTTTTATAAATTTGACAAACTTCTAGTTTGCTGTTCTTTTTTCCAATTTCATTCATAAAATCCATGAGATTAAAGGTAAATGAATATAAAGTATATGCAAAGTAAATACAAAGAAATTTCAGGAGAGAGATAATAACTGGGGGGGGGGGGAGGGAGAGCAAAGGGCAGTATCTGAGCCCTATTTGCAAGGAGCCAGGCAGAAGAAAGGGCATAATGGTTGTTTCAGTAGAAAACTGACCTTGCGCAGACTTGGAAGAGCTCCCCACTGAGAAAGCAATGGGCCAGGGTATGGGGTAAATACTCTGGGCTGGTTTGGTTTTAAGACTCAGAATTCCCTGTTCCAAACTGTATTGACTTCACTGGGACCTATCCCCCATACCAGTAGGTGATTGGTTGTCAGATTGAAAGAAGGGGCAAATGGGTTGAAATTCTCTGTAGTTCAAGGTTTAGAAAAAATCTCATGCTCAGAGGAAAACCAGGAACAGTTCTGATTGTGGTGAGCTGATATTGTGCACATCCCACTGACTCCCAGGGAGCTGTAATAAATCATCAATACCACAAAGATGGGCAATCTTAGCTTTGTGACTTAAGTACTGGGTAGAGGAGCTTATTAAGGAGAGAGGTGACCAGGGAACACCTATGATTTAGGAAGATGACTTTGGCAGTTGAGTAGAGGGTGGATTGAAGTGAGAAGAAATTTGTGGCAGGAGATTGACCATAGGCTATTGCACTAGTTTAGGAATGAGTTGATGAGGGCCAGAACCAGGGTGGTGATGGTGCCAGATGAGAGAAGATGCTCAAAATGTCATCTTTGCAGGCCTTGGACACAGTTTGAATGTGGAGGGGGGAGAGCAAGAGGAATTGAGGGTGACATCTAGGCTACAAACCTGAGTGACTAGGAAGATGAAGGTACCCTCCAAAGTAAGAAGGAAGTTTGGATAAGGGGAAATCTCAGGGGGAAAGATGATGAGTTTAATTTTGAATATGTTGAGTTTAAGGTTTCTGGGACATCCAGTTTGAGATATTGAAAAGATAGTTGGAGATATTAGCATCAGGAGAGAGGTTAAAACTGGGTGGCTGGAAATGAGAATCATTAGTCTCCTTATCTGTAAAATGGGAATAACCCTATCTAGCTATAGTGCCTTCATCATGATTATTTTAAGTCTCTAATGAGATAATATATGCTAAACACTATATTAAATCAGATTTGGAGCTGAGGTGGCCTCAGCAGCCATCTTATCCCACTCCTTCATTTTAAAAATGAGAATATTCTGACCAGGGAGGTGGGTGACACGACCTGGTTTCAAACTCAAGCTCTCTGACTCCAGATTTGTTGCTGACCCATCATTTTTCAGTCATATCAGACTCTCTAAGACGCCCTTTCAGTTTTATTTGCAAAGATACATTTGCAAAAATAAGTGGTTTGCCACATCCTTTTCCATCTCATTGTACAGATAGGATTAGGGAAACAAATTATTTATTTATTTGTTTGTTTGTTTGCTTATTTATTTATTTATTTAGGTTTTTGCAAGGCAAATGGGATTAAGTGACTTGCCCAAGGCCACAGAGCTAGGTAATTATTAAATGTCTGAGACTGGATTTGAACCCAGGTACTCCTGATTCCAAGGCAGGGCTTTATCCACTGCACCACCTAACCACCCCCAAAACCAATTATTTATTGAAATAAATTTTCTTTTGTCATCCAAGTTCATGGGTCCCTTGAAATACCTTCATGGTAAAGAGCCCTTCATCCAGAATTAAAATTCTACTAGTCTAACAGGTCTCATTTTTCATTTAAGAAAACAGACACAGGGAAGCTTCATTCACTTATTTAAGGTCACACAGCTGATAAGAGTCGGGGCAGAATTTGAATCTGTCTTCTGGCTCCTGAATCAGTGCTCTCTCCAACTGTCTGCCTCATCTTTGAATCCCTGCCTCCAGGCATATTGCCTAGGACATAGTGACTGCTTAATAAATGTTTGTTGAGTTGAAAGACATTATCTGATTGGACAAGATGGATCACCAAATGGCTATGAATCAAGTTGCTGCCCTTATATTGTTAGTTTAAGTTTGGAAAGTTTGTGGACTAGAGATTGAAAATCCACCCTGGCTGTGGTCTGGTTCTGAGAGCAGGGCAGAGAGTCAGGGAGATGTCATGTCAAAGGAGTGGACATGTATCATGGGTAGGGTCCCTGTCCCTGCCCTGAGCCAGCCTGTTGTCTTGGCCCAGGTTTTTTGAATGACTCTTTCTGTGGCAAAATAGATGACTGTCTCTTCCCATTTATTTTTACGGCCACAAATGGCCGAGTTCCCCTTCTCTCTACACTCATTTATTCCTGAGAAATTTCTCTCCAGCAATTAGAATGCTCTGCTCTGATTGTGTCCAAGGCTTGCCAGATGAATCAGGACACTGGAATCAGGAAGCAGGTCAGCCTCCTTGTCCCACATGCCACTCTGACCTTCATCAAAGAAATGCTTAAGCAAAAAAGGTGATGAGAGTGAAGGCTTCATGTGGTCCACTGGTATTCCCAAGATGTCACAAGAATCAAGAGAGCCCAATCCTCCCCACCAAGCCATTAGGTAGAGGCAGCTAAATGTCACTGTGAAGAGAGCGTTGAGCCTGGAGTCAGGAAGATCTGTGTTCACATGTGGCCTTAGATGTTTACTGGCCATGTGATCCTGGGCAAGCTATTCAACCTCTGTTTCCCTGAGTTTCCTCAGTTGAAATGGGGTCCACAACAGAGCCTACTTCACAATGTTGTTTTGAGAATCAGGTGAGATATTTATAAAGCACTTACCATGTAATAATGTTTGTCCTTCATTGTTGAAGAAGACCATGTTATCATCACAGAGGTGATACCATGCCAACACATGAATTGGATTTGAGTGAGGGGGCTGTGCTAAGTCACCAGCCTCACTTTCTCCTCCAGAGCCAACTGGGTCTAGTGCTCAGATATGAATCGACACAACTGGAGAGTACCCTGGATATGAGGCAATCAGGGTTAAGTGACTTGCCCAAGGTCACACTGCTAGTAAGTGTCCAGTAACTGAGAGTGGATTCAAAGTCACGTCCTCCTGATTTCAAGCCAGTGCTCTGTTCACTGAACCATCTAGCTGCCTTCTGCCATGTAGTATACATTTAATAAAGGCTCATCCTCTTCTCCTCTATCCCCCACGCCCTATGGTGGAGCTATGGGAGCCCATGTATAAGAGTATGGACAATAACCTCATAGGCATGGTTCAGGTTCAGTCTGCATTGTTGAAGGAGCACCATATTGTTGATATCAAACCAATTTGGTTTGAATGAGATTTACACTTGGATTCATTTTCAACATGTACAAAATAGGGCCAAAAGATCTGAAAAAGATCTGAGGTTTTTAGTGGACCACAAACTTCATGAGTCAGTAGTATGATCTGGCAGCTAAAAAACTGACTGCGATCTTAAACTGCATTAGGACAGGCAGAGTTTCCAGGAGTGTTTGTTATCTCCTCTGACTGGATTAGGACCTCTTTGTAAGATTGTCTTATATTCTGAGCACCACATTTGGCAAAGGATTGGTTAGGGACCAGAAGAAGGTGACAAGGGTGATGAAGGGCCTCAAGTTCATGCCATAGGAGGATTGATTGGAAGACATGGGGACACCTATCCTAAAGAGATGACTTAGCAGGATATTGGACCATGGGATCACAAGGTAGAATTGGAAGGGAAAAGTCAGTAGCTATCTAGTATAGCCACCATCTGGTTTTACAGATGAAGAAATGTGTAGGGTAAATGATTTGTCCAAGGTCACATAACTAGTTAGTATCAGAGGTGGGCTATGGATGAAAGCCATAATGGTGAAGGACCATTATGTGGAGGAGAGATCTACAGGCTCTGCTTGGCAGAACCAAGGGCAATACCTGGCACAATGGGACTCGGGGAAAACTTGCCAACATTGAAAGCTTACCAATGGCACAATGAGTTGCCTGGAGAGGTGTGGTGGCAGGTTCCAGTTCACTAGAGATCCTCAGGCAGAGGCTGGAGGACCACAGATTAGATATGTTAGAGAGAAGACTGCCTTCCAGGTATGGGTGAGACTAAATGGGCTCTGAGGTCTATTCCCACTCCGAAATTCTATGATTTTAAGTGCTTTTTCTTTTGGGGGGGGGGGGCTCTTAGCATTTTG
Organism: Macrotis lagotis; assembly: GCF_037893015.1. Lineage (NCBI taxonomy): Eukaryota > Metazoa > Chordata > Mammalia > Peramelemorphia > Peramelidae > Macrotis > Macrotis lagotis. The sequence continues at coordinate 20,241,956 of NC_133658.1, forward strand.
TTTTATAATTCTATACAATAATATTATGTACCCATTTTTTTTGCAAGGCTCTGAATTCTACAATTTTTCCCATCTCCTCCCTTCCCCCCCCCCCAAGAAGGCTGTCTGACAGTCTCTACATTGTTTCCATGCCATACATGGATGTAAATTGAATGTGCTATAAGAGTAAACATAAACCCCCTCCACCCCCCAAGAAGATGAGAAACCTCAAGAATATATAGAGAGAGAGAGAAAAAGAATTGTACTTCAGTCTTGTTCAGATTCCAATAACTCTGTCTCTGGGGTGAATTGCTTTTTATTTATCATAAGTCCACCAGAGAAGTTGCTTCAATATTTTTCCCACAGTTGCTATTACTATCTGTACTCCACTCTATTCCTCCCTACTCATTTATTCTATTCTCTCTCTCCTTTCATCCTGCCCCTAAGTGTGTTGTAACTGAATACCCTCTCCCCTGATCTTCCCTCTCTTCTATCACCTATTCCCCCCTTCCCTCCCCCCATTCCCCCTTATCCCATCCTTTTCTTCTCATTTTTCTCTAGGGTAAGATAGACTTCCTCACCCTATGAAGTGTGTACGTCATTTCCTCTCTGAGCCATTTCTGATGAGAAGGAAGGCTCACTCATTCCCCCTTGCCTTCCCCCATTCCACTCCATAGAAAAAGCTTTTTCTTGACTCTTATGTGAAATTTCTTAGCTTCTTCTTCCTCTCCTCTCCCTTCCTCCCAGTACTTCCCTTTATCACCATTGACTCCATTGTTTTACTATATTATACCACTATATTCTGCTCCTTCCCGTGCCCTGTCTATATATGCTCCTTCTAACAGCTCTTATAAATGAGAAAGTTCTTATGCGTTTTCAGTGTCTTCTTCCTGTGCAGGAATACAAACAGTTCAGCATCATTAGGTTCCTGAGTGCTTTTTCTGATAGCACCAATGGAACCTCCTCTATCCCATCCTGCTATCTCTGGCGGGGGGGGGGGGTGGAATATGATGGAGTAACTCAGAAAAGAACCCCACCCAATATCATTTCTTCACTTGAAGCATGAGAGCCCTTCTGTCTTCCACAACTCCTGACTCTGTTGGAGATGTTCATGGATTAAGTGTGTTGTCTGCTCTAATTAATACTCTCTTGCCCATGTCTCCTTTCTTACAGAAAACTTGAGGTGATTTCTACTTGCACTGAAGAACCCCTGTCACCTGCCCGAGGAAGCCCTTCCATCAGAGTGCCAGCAGGAGACCAAGGATGGAGAGGTCCCTGGGGACTTGCCGTCACCACTATCTAGCTGTGCTGCTCATCCTCCCCTCCCTGAGCCTAGCTCAGTATGAGAACTGGCAATACTATTCGGAGTACTTTCAGCAGCCCCAACCTGAGTACCAACAGCCCGAGCGTCCAGCAGACGTCCCTAAGATCCAACTACGTCTGGCTGGACAGAAGAGGAAACACAATGAGGGCCGAGTGGAACTGTACTACGATGGAGTGTGGGGCACGGTGTGTGATGATGACTTCTCCATCCATGCTGCCCATGTGGTCTGTCGTGAACTGGGCTATGTGGAGGCCATATCCTGGGCACCCAGCTCCTCCTACGGCAAAGGAGAAGGTAAAACTCAGTGCACTGGTGACCTGGTTTGTTGAGGGTGAGGTGGGACCTGGAAACTGGGAACATGGGTACTGTTCATCCTGCTAGGGATTATAGAATCCTTGGTACATAAAATGAATTCATGATTAGATGGATGGATGGATGAATGAAAAAGCATGTTTAGGATATAAAGGATTGATTTTAAGACCTTGGAGGACCTTAGAATATAAAATGTCAGAACAGGGAAGTAACCTTAGAAAAGACAGTGACAGAAATGGAGAACTTTAGAAATGCGAATGTCAGATTGGCAGGGGGGCAGATCTTAGAGAAAATGCTATAGCTAGGGGGACTTCAAAACACATTATCAAGGCAAGAAAAGACATTAAGACTGTACCTTAGATTGCTAAGGTTAAAAGGAACTTTAGAAAAAAAACTTATTCACCTATTTTACAGATAAGAAAACTGAGGCCCAGGGAGTAAAATGTCTTGTTGAAAGTCACAAGGCTGGGGGCAGCTAAGTGGTGCAGTGGATAGAGCATTGGCCCTGGAGTCAGGAGGACTTGAGTTCAAATATGACCTCAGACATTTAATTGCCTAGCTGTGTGACCTTGGGCAAGTCACTTAACCCCATTGCCTTAAATAAATTTATAAAGAAAGAAAGTCACAAGGCTGGGGTAGGTCAAAATCAGATGTTGAACCCAGGTCTTCCCCACTGATAAGTCTAACCCTCCTATCAATTGCACCATATTGCTTTTCCTTTACCCCCCTGTAACCAGCCAATATGTACATTCTAAATGACTTTCTATATCATTAGAGCCTAGGAATGCCCCTGTGATTGTAGATGTGCCCATGATGATATAAGAATATTGAAGAGATGCCCAGACATAGCAGTAAAACTAGCCTTGAGCCTGTGAGAAGGTATATCATGGGTACAGATTTGGTCCAAGTGGGGTTGGGTGAAGAATCAGAGCATAAAAATGCCACAAGTTTGTGCAAGAAAGGAGTGTGTTGTAACTGGAGTTTGTAGTGCCAGTCTGGGATCACTGGGTCATGGATCAAGAGCTGCAAGGAACTTCAGAGGCCATCAAACCCATCATCTCAATTTACAGATGAGGAAACTGAGGCTTGCCCAGGGTCACATGCCTAGTTGGTGTCTAAATAACTGTTTGAACTAAGATCTCTCTACAGTTATTTATATTTCAGACTGAGATCCCTACCCACCTATCCATTTAGTTTGGAACATTGGACCCTTCTCCCTTCCTTCTACCCTTTCTGCCTCCCCCGAGTGGCTCAATTCTATACTTTCTACCTGGGGAGTTTGTAGGGAAATGTGGGAAGGCAGGGACCCTTTGCTATTCTGTTAAGAGAAGGCACCAAACAGAAGGAGTCCCTGGGATTGATTAGAGGTTCTGGCTAGAGACTGGAACGGTAACTTCAGTGATGCAGGGAACTTCCAGATGAGGGAACTATCTCTACCAAGGCAGTCTGAGTGTTTTCAGGATTGCCCAAATCATATAATATGTCAGGAACATAACTTGACCCCATGGCTTCCTGGTTATGAGACCACTCTCTCCACTATGACATCCTGCACACAGTAGGTCCTTAATGAATACTCACGGACAGATTTGCTTTCTGCCTCTCAGAGGCTACCATAGTAGGAAAAAAAAGACAAAGGGCTTAAATTCAAATCCCAAATTCAACACTTAATTGTTTAATCATCTCAGGCAAATCATTTCTTCCCTCTGGACCTTGATTTCTCCTCATTGAACCGCAATAGATGGGCTTGGATAATCTCTGAAGTCGATGCTTCTAAATGACTTTTTCTTTGCACACTGAGGGTCCCAAATAGAAATTGTGTTGCTACCAAACAGCAGTTTGCTGTGGAAACAACTGTAAGTTAGAGAAGAGTCTTTCAAAGGGCCTCCCTCATGAGCTAGACAGACTTCGGAAACCAGCTGGGAAACTTCAACTCCAGGTTTTCAATCAGGTCTTTGTTTCTTACATTTAAAGACCAGCCTTACTTGTGTCGAGAACTGCCCAAGCCATCCATCACAGACGGATGTGTTTCGGCAGAATCTGGCTGCGGAGCAGTCATGGGCTGGGGACTGGGATGGGGGCAGAAGAATGGTCTTACTTCCACTCAGTATGGCTTCCCAGCAGTCAACCAACCAGCAATTAGTAAGCTCTTACTCCAAGAGAGGACCTTGGTTAGGTACAGAGAATACAAAAAACAAGAAATTAAATAATTCCTGTCTTTGAGGGGCTTACATCCTATTGGTTCTATCACAGTCCTTAATTTTTAAAAATGTCTGTTTTTTACCTGTACTTTCCAAAACCTATGGGGATGGAACCATTTCCATTTTAATTAATTAATTTATTTTAATTTTTAAAAAATCGGATCTTTTAAAAACTGGATGTTCACCTATAGGTTATTCACCTATTTTACAGATAAGAAAACTGAGGCCCAGGGAGTAAAAGGTCTTGTTGAAAGTCACAAGGATGGGGGCAGCTAAGTGGTGCAGTGGATAGAGCACTGGCCCTGGAGTCAGGAGGACTTGAGTTCAAATATGACCTCAGACATTTAAAAATTGCCTAGCTGTGTGACCTTGGGCAAGTCACTTAACCCCATTGCCTTAAATAAATTTAAAAAGAAAGAAAGTCACAAGGCTGGGGTAGGTCAAAATCAGATGCTGAACCCAGGTCTTCCCCACTGATAAGCCTAGCCCTCCATCAACTGCACCATATTGCTTTTCCTTTACCCCCCGTAACCAGCCAATATGTACATTCTAAATGACTTCCTATATTATTAGACTTTCTATATATTATTAGAAGGCACCAAACAGAAAGGAGTCCCTGGGATTGATTAGAGGTTCTGGCTAGAGACTGGAACGGTAACTTCAGTGATGCAGGGAACTTCCAGATGAGGGAACTATCTCTACCAAGGCAAGTTGGCACCTCTGCAGTTTACTCTACCAGCTCTCTCTACCATCCCAGTCCCCAGCCCATGACTGCTCCACAGCCAGATTCTGCTGCAACACATCCGTCTGTGATGGATGGCTTGGTCATAGGTGAAAACCTATGGGGATGGTGCAAGAACAATCTTCTATCCCCATAGGGTTTGGAAAGTATAGGTTAAAAAAATTCCCGAAGATTAGAGAGCTTTTCAAGTCCATCCTCATTATTTTGCAAGCGAGGAAACCTGAAGTTGATGTATCTAATCCAACCCAAGGAATATTAAAACAGCCTAGCAAGTGGTTATCCAGTCTCTACATGAAGACCTCCAGAAATGTCAGCTCCGTCCCTGCTAGGTCAGCCTGGTCGGTTGCTGGACAGCTCCTACTCTGAGAAAGGTCTTTCTTGTATGGCGCCCAAATCCGCTTCTGCCCATTTCACAACAAACCAAAGTTCTTCCTGCTAGGGTTATCAAACAAGCCTGCTCTCTCTTCCACTATTAGTAAACCCTGTCGAATAGTTGGAGGTAGCTAATTGTCTTGCTTCCAGTAGGTCTATTTTTCAAAGCTCAGCATCCATTTTCTTCATGGAGTCTAGTTTGGTGGGTCTCCATATTTCTCCTCACCCTTGCTTGCCCACCAATTTATCAATGTTTTTCCTAAAATGTGGTTCCAAGAACTCAACACAGTGCTCCTGATGTGGGCTGCCCAGAGCAGAGTACAGCATTCTCCTTATTTGTTGTCTCCTGGAGTTGACCGGAGAAAGGCAATAGAACCCAGCTACTACTTTTTTTAGGAGAGGCTTTGTATCATTGGTTCCCAAGTTTGCAAGCATCTGGACTCCTTTTAAAATGCCAAAAAATGTACATATATATGCATATATATATATATATGTATATATATACATATATATATATATATACATGTATATATCCTTATATAGCTTGGTTGGGTTATAGATAGTCATAAGGGATATTGGAAGCTATCTAATCCAATCCCCTCATTCTAAAGAGGAAGAAACTGAGGACCAGAATGATTAAGTAACTTTCTCTGTGTCATACAAATAGTGACTCTGGCAGACAGTACTGAACACAGGTTTTCCAACTTCAGCAACAGTGCTCTTTCTGTCAGGAAGTCCTCAGTTCAGAGTCAGACTCAGATACTTCCTAGCTGTGTAACTCTGAGTGTGAGGTGGTGAAGGTATGAACCAGGGAGGTGTCAGTGGCAGAAGAGAGGAGGGGCATTTTTGAGAGATGGTGCAGAGGTGAGACTGACAGGCCTTGCCAACTTGTTCATGGGGAGTGAGAGATACTGAGGAGTCCAGGATGACTTTTGGGTTGGAAGCCTGAGGAACTTGGCAGAGGTGGTGGGGGTGTTTCTCTTGGCAATCATAGGAAAGGTGGGGGGGTGGAGTGGGGAAAAGATTATAAGTTCAGTTTTGGACATAGTAATCTGTCTACTAGACCTCCAGTTCAAAATGTCTAAAGGCAGTTGGAGATGCAAGATTGGAGGTCAGAGACTGAAGCAGGAAAGTAGATTTGAGAATTATCAGCAGAGATGTTAATTAAATCAAAGGGAACTGATGAGTTTATTAAGGAAAGCGGTATAGAGGGAGAAGAGAAGAGGACCCAGGGCAGAACCAAGTGTTCAAGCTTGTGAGGAGAATCAGAACAGAGTAGTCTCCCCCAAACCCAGAGAACAGAGTATTCGGGAAGATGGGAATGATTAATAGTGTCAAAGGCTACAGAGAGGTCAGGAGAATAAGCATTGAGCAAAGGTCATTGGATTTAGTGACTAAGAGATCATTAGTAACGTGAGAGAGCAGCTTCAGTGGGATAAGTTAGCAGCCAGATTTTCAAGGGTTCTTTTTGATGAATTTAGCTACAAAAGGTAAAAGGAATATAGGTCAACAGTGGGGATAGAAAGATCATCTAAGGGTTTTTTCCCCCAGGATGGGGGGAGATGTGGGCTTGTCCATAGGCAATAGAAAATGAACCAGGAGACAAGGAGAGATTGAAAATAAGCGAAAGAGTGGGGAGGATAAGGAATCTATTGGCTAAGACTACATAGAAGAGGGTCACTTGAACAAGCAGAGTGGTGGCTGTTGGTATCATCACGTGATGATACAAGGATGAAGGAGGCAGAAGCACCTTAATGATGAGATGAGGAAGAAGGGAATTGGAGGGAGCTCATGGTGAATGGCCTCAAATTGCTTCTGTAAAATGTGAGGTAGGGTTTCTGCTGAGAGAGTGGAAGGAAGAGAAGTCATGGGAGATTTGAGGTGAAGATGAAAACACTGGGAAGAGCCACTGTGGAGCGTGGGATACTGAGTTGATGAGAGGGGTGTAAGGCTTTATCTAGCAGCAGGGAGGACCCTGTGGAGGTTACATAACAAATTTGTTGCAGATCCAGTCAGAAGAGCTGTATGCTTTTCTTCATCTTCATTCAGCAGCAAGAGTGTAGGAGAAGGAAGGTGGCAAATGGTTGTGATCCAAGGCTGGGGTGGCAATTGGATGAGGAGGCTAGGGATTCAAGAAAGGAAGATAGTGAAGAATTGAATTATGGATGAAGATGGAGAGGAGACAGTGGCTAATGTAAGGGAGATGGCATGGGAGAGAATGGAGAGTCATAGTATGGATGGACAGTAGGAACTGGTAAGGGAAGGGAGAGGGACAAGTGAACAACCAGTAAAACAGCCAATAGTTCTCTACCTGCTTTGGTTTCCTCATTTGTAAAATAGCCACATTAGGAGCATCTACTTCCCCTGCTTGTTATGAGGATCAAAGGAGATAATATTTTCAGAGTGTTTAGTACAGAGCTGGAGCATTTGCTTATTCCCTTCCCTTCCCACCTTCTATCTGCTAGATAGTCACCTGAACGAGATGAAGCTTTCACATTAATTCCATAAGCCAAGAGGAGTCTACAGCCCATGGTTTAGAAATCACAACCTTATGGTTTTGCTAGGAGATTTTGAAGACTCTTCCAGGGTGGATCAAGTGTTCACTTGCCTTACTGTTGATGTTAGGAGAGGCCACAGGAGTGAGGAATGTCTTCAGATTGGCTTAAACACATCATTGCTTCTTTCTGGAGGGTTTAGGGGCACTTGAGGAAGCATTTGTGGTGGAAGGTCACGGAGACCAAACTCCTTTAGTTTTGATTTTAATGATTGCCAGCTATAGGACCCAGGGAAAATCCTTTAACTTGGTAGAACCTCAGTTTCCTCATCTGCAAAGTGAAGAATGATAATCTATGTAGTATCTGTCTCTCAGGGTTGTTTGTAAACCTTGAAGTATAATAGAAATGTGAGCTACTCTTTCAGTACCTGAAACTGGGCAAGGTGGAACCTTCTCTGGCCCATGTGAGAGGCAGGACTGCATGGTGCTTGAAGTGAACCAGATGCACAGAGGATTGAGGGTTGAAATCCTGCCTCACCTTGGACCAGTCTCTTAACCTCTATAAGCTCAGTTTCTCATCTGTAAAATGGGGAGAGACAGCCTTAGAGGTCACTTTCAGCTCTAGAGCTGTGATTCTGGTATCTGTAAGCATGTATCTCCCGTGGGCTAGAAAATACCAGACTTTTTCACTCTTTAGGAATCTAGAAGAAAAGATGCTCCAAGGTGGCCTCAGATGAAAGAGACCTCTTCTTTGGAGTCCAGACTTCTGTGCATCATGAACACATATGCTAGGGATAGGAGGGGGGTCCAGTCCTTGATGTCTGTTCTCCAACATTTGCATGGGAGGAAGTATGGTTAAAATGAATATTTCAGCAATCTCTGGAAGGGAAGAAATGCCAGCAGGCTGTTGACATATCTCATTAAAGGCCAACTGGGGAACAAATGTCTGTAGAAACAAGAGTCTCTGAAGGGTTTAGAAGCAGCTGGAGACAAACTCTGGCCTGGAGTCCAGAAGTCTAAGTTTGAGAGTTAGCTTTGACATGGAAGATACTGAGCCTTCACCTCACCTTTAAAATGAACTTAACTGGAGCAGCTAGGTGGCACAGTGGATAGAGCACCGGCCCTGGAGTCAGGAGTACCTGAGTTCAAATCCAGCCTCAGACACTTAATAATGACCTAGCTGTCTTGGGCAAGCCACTTAACCCCACTGCTTTGTTAAAACCTAAAAAAAAAAAAAATGAACCTAATAATGCACACACACACTTCCCACCTCACATTAGGGTTGCAGAGTTGTTATAGATGCCTATCAGTCCTTCAATCAGTGAGCAATGATTTAAGAGCCTACATTTTCCAGTTGCTGCCCCAGGTGCTGAGGTTACAGAGATGAAAATGAAAACAATCCTAACTTCAAGGAACTTCTATTCTAAGCCCAGAATTATATATCCATTTAAAAAATTTTTTAATTTATTATTTATTTTTAAACATTCATTAATTTTTTTAATTCAGAATTTTCTTCCTCCCTCCCAATTGTCCCCCATCCATTGAGAATGCAAGAAATGTGATATCAATTATCCATGTGAAACCATGCAAAAACATATTTTCCTATTAACTGGTGCCAGAAAAATAGCAAGAAAAGGAAGTGAAAAATTATGCTTCCATTCCAAATTTATGTGTGCAGACTCCATCACTTGTCTTTCTGAAGGTGAAAAACACTTATCATAAGTTCTTCAAAATTGCCTTAGATCATTGTATTGATAAAAATAGATAAGTCATTTACCATTGATGATCATATAGTATTCTTGTTAGTGTGTACAAATATATTCCTGTTTCTACTCCCTTCCCTTTCCATCAGCTCATTTAAATCTTCCCAAGTTTTTCTGAATCCTGCTCATCATTTCTTATAGCACAATAGCACAATAGCATTCCATCATGCTCACATACCACAACTTTTTCCAGTTGGTGGACAACCCTTGCTACCAGGAGAACTTCTAGAAATACTTTTATACAAATTCTTTTTACTTTGATCTCTTTGGGATATACAACTAATAATGGAGTTTCTGGGGCAAAGGTTAGGCACAGTTTTATAGCTCTTGGGGTGTAGTTCCAAATTCTTCTCCAGAATGGTTGGCCTGGTTCACAGTTCTACAAAGAGTGCATTGGTTATGGAAACATGTTCAACATGAGTGTACATGTGAAATCTATATCAGATTGTTTTCTGCCATGGAGAGGAGAGAGGGAAGGGAAGATGGTAGAAAAATATGGCATTCACAAGCTTGTAAAAGGATGAATATTGAAAAATTATCTTTGCATGTAACTGGGGGCAAAGAGTGCATTAGTGTCCCAATTTTTTCATGTGTCCTCCAGCTTTTATCTTTTTTCCTTTTCTGTCGTTTTAGTCAATCTACTAAGTGTGAAGTGATGCCTCAGAGTTGTTCTAACTTGCCTTTCTCTAATCAATAGTGATTTAGAATTTTTTCATATGACTTCAGATAGCTTTGATTTCTTCTGAAAACCTCCTGTTCATTTCCTTTGACCATTCATCTACTGAGGAATGACTCATATTTTCACAAATTTGACTATGTTTTCTATATACTTGAGAAATGAAGCCTTTATCAGAGAAACTTGCTGTAAGATTCTGCCCCCCCCTGCAGTTTCCTGCTTTCTTTCTAATCTTGATTGCATTAGTTTTGTTTATGTAAACCCTTTTTAATTTAATGTAATCAAAACTATCCATTCTACTTCCCATGATTGTATCTCTTTATTTTTTTGGTTTTTGCAAGGCAATGGGGTTAAGTGACTTGCCCAAGGTCATACAACTGGATAAGTATTAAGTGTCTGAGGTCAATTTTGAACCCAAGTCCTCCTGACTCCAGCACCAGTGCTCTGTCCACTGCACCACCTAGCTGTCCCATTCTATCTCTTTTTAGCTATAAATTCTTCCCTAAATCATAGATCTGATTTGTAAAGTTTTCCAGGTTCCCCTAATTTGCTCATGATATCGCCTTTTCTTTCTAAATCATGTATCCATTTTTACCTTACCTTGATAAAACGCTGTTAGATGTTGGTTTCTGCCAAACTGCTTTCCTATCTTCTTAGAATTTGTTGTCATTTAGTAAGATCTGGTCTCAAAAGTTTTGATCTTTGGGTTTATCAAACCCTGCATTACTATGGTCATTGACTATTGTTTTTTATGTACCTAGTTTTTCCACTGATCTCTTTCTTAACCAGTAGTAGATTACTATTTTGTAATACAGTTTGACACCTGATGCTACTAAGGTACCTTTCTTCACACTTTTTTTTATTAATGACCTTGATATTCGCGACCTTTGTGTTCTTCCAGATGAATTTCTGGTAATTTGATTGGAGGACCCATTTTGCATTTCTTATATGCATTTTATATAAAGTAGAGAGAGAGAGAGAGAGAGAGAGAGAGAGAGAGAGAGAGAGAGAGAGACATGCACATACACTCACATATGGGTATATTGTCGGTGCCCATATTAATCACCCCTCCATAAAATGTAAGCTTGAGAATAGGGACTGTCTCATTTTTCTTTCTGCATCATCACATCTGCCACAACTCTCTAGCACATGATAGGTAGTTAATACATGCTTGCTGATTGTCAGTAATTTAGAAAAACTTGAAGGTCTAAGCATCTAGAGGGAGGGATAATCACCAGTTCTGAGTGTCCCTTCCTTCTCCCTCAGCAGCAGTCCTCTGAATCATGGCCCAACCTGTAATTTCCTAAAGGTTTTTTTAATAGCAACTCAGGACTTTCAGAAGCATGGGGCCCTGGGATCACTGAATTTTGGAATGGAGGCAAAGTGGTAGACTTGGACCAGGCCACAGCTAGGTTCAGACTCTGACCGTGATGCTTACCAGTTTGTGATCCCAGGCAAGTCTCAACCTCTCTGGATTTCATTTCCTCATACTTGAAAGTGGGCTAATACTAGTTATTATACATAATAGTACCTACCTCTTGGGGTTGTTGTGAGGATCAAATGAGATGACATCTGGAAAGTAGTTCACAAAGAAAGTTACCATGTAACCTTAGTTACCATCTTAGTGAACTCCTTGATTTTACAGGTAGGGAAACCAAGTCTCAGAAAAACCTGCTACCACACAAGTAGTAAGCCACAGAGATGGCAATTGAACCTATCTCCTCTACCTTAAATTAACTCTAAATTCACTCTATATTTATTAAACCAGGAAATCAACTTATCCTGCTAATCAGAGCTCTGAGAATGAACTGTAGATACAGACCCAGGGCTAGCGGTCCTTTGCTTCCTGGATAGGGGGAGTGACCCAATTCTTTCTTAGGATGATTTTATCTGTGGACTAGAGGAAGGGGAACATCTAGGACATAGAGTAAAGAGAGTCTGACAGGAGGTTGAGCTGAGGGGATGAGGTTGAATGTAGGACAACTGAGTTCAGATTTTTGTTTTAGGTCAGTAGTTAGTATAAGATGATGGTAAGATCACAGAGTCATAGATAATATAATAAGATCATACGATGACAAGATCACAGAATCAAAGAGAAGATCAGAGGCACAGATAATATAGATTTCATGGATAAGACCATAGGGTTATAGCGAGAGAACTGAAAGAGTACTCTGGAGGAATTAGATCAGCCCTCTCATTTCCTCAAGACCCAAACCTTCCTTTACATTATTCTTGTCATGCTTCTTCTCCCTTGTAGGCCCCATCTGGATGGACAATGTTCATTGCACCGGTAGAGAGGTGACCTTGGCCTCATGCTCCTCCAATGGCTGGGGTGTCACCGACTGCAAACACACAGAAGATGTCGGTGTGGTGTGCAGTGATAAAAGGATTCCTGGTTTCAAGTTTGACAACTCACTCGTCAATCAGATTGATGTAAGTAATATTCACTTCCACATGAAATATGCATCGCTGTTAAATTCAATTCGCACTAAGTTACATGATGATGATGATGGTGATGATGATGGTGAAAGTGAGCATTTATTCATTATTTGGAGGTTTATAGTATGTTTCACTCACATGATTTAATCTTCATAATAACCTGGGAAGGAGGTGCTATTCTTTTTCTCATTTTGCAGGTGACAAAACAATGTCCAGTTCATTCAGCTGTCAAATTAATCTTCCTAAAGAACATTTCATTTAATAACATCCCGGGGCTCTCTATTACTTCCAGGATTTAATATAAAATCCTCTGGCTGGCATTTAGAACCCTTTACAACCTGACTCCTTCCTGCCCCCTAGTCTTCTTACACCTCACCTCCTTCTTTAGACTTCATGATCAGTCACACTGATCTCCTGACTGTTTCTCCCACAGAATACTTCACCTGCCAACCCTAACATTTTCCCCAAAACCTTGACCTCTGACCCTCATCATCTCTACCTCTTTGCTTTCCTGACTTCCTCCCAGTCTCCTCCAAAGTCTTTCTTTCTGTAAGAATCCTTTCTCAGCCCTTCTTAATCTGTCTTCCTTCCATTATGTCTCCTTCATCCTATTTTCTTTTGTTTGTGCATAATTTTTTGCATATTGTCTTTCTTCTTAGATTGAGAACTCCTTGAGAGCAAGAATTTGTTTTGGCACTAATTGGCACACAGTTGGAACTTAATAAATGTTTGTAGACTTGACTGAGATTGAGAGAGGTTCAGTGAGCTACCTAAGGTCAGTGAGCTGGTTCAGTGTCTGAGGCAGGCTTCAAATTCAGGTCTTCTCAGCTCCTAAGTCCAATGCTTTCCACTGGGCAATGTAGTTGTCTTAGTTTGAAAGATCTTTTATGATTAGGAAGATAGAGCTCTCAGAATCTCTGGAGGAAAAGACTCCCTTGGCCATTTAGTCCAACCCAGATCTGAACCAATTACTTGAAGCTTAAAGACTTCCACTGGGGGGGGGGGGGGACCTGTTAGCTCCCAAGGGAACCTTTCCCCTTGGATACAACTCTGATCACTGGGAAGTTTTCCTTACTTCAGGCCTCCATTTACTCTTCCCTCCTGTGGCTAACAGAACAAATCTGCTTAAATCTACTGCCCACCAAGAGTGTGACCTTTGGACAATCATTTAACCCTTCTACAGCCTCAATTTCTACCTCTGTAAAAATGGGAGGGTTGGACTAGATGACCCCTAAATCTGGCAGTTTCCAATCCCTCTGACCTAGGATAGCTTTCCAAATACCTGAAGACAGTTGGCATGTCCCATCTCCCCACCCCTTTAGGCTTTTCTTCTTCGGGTCAAACATTCCCAGTTCCTGAGCTATAGATTTTCAACAAATATTTCAATTTATTAGTTACCTAATACATATTTAATTAATATCTGATAGTCAAGTACCATAAAACCTGTGAAAATCCCCTCCATGTCTTCAACAAACTTATCAGAAAATGGCCCCTCATGATGGAATGCTTTCAAGAACCAACACCCTTAAAATCCACCCTAGGAGATTTCTATTATTTGTGTCAAATTTTAGGTATTGTGGAGTAGTGCAGAGAGAGCTGACCTGCGAGCCCAAAGGACTCATTCCCTTTTCTGGACAAGTCTGTAATACAGTAGGTTGTAGAAGGGGTGCCAATTTGCATTGTTGGAGGGTTTCCCCCATCTGGGAGTTCTCTATCCCAATGAAATCTCAGGTCCAGCCCCTATCCCCTATCCTTGTCTAGGATGATAATTATTGTAATTGTCTCCAGCTGTTTTGAGGAATTGATGATGGAGATATTCAGGAAGTCTTTGAAATTGCCCTAAATGGCCTCCAGAAGGTATCTGCCAATGGAATGTGGTTTTGACATTTTCTCGCCATGACTAACCCCATCCTTCCATTTTCTCTTTTATTCCTAGAGCACACCAAATACTCTGGGATGCTGGCCAAGTGTGCATTATGGAAAAGGGATTAGTTGTTAGACTCACCATGCTTGTTTCATCCCAATGATGGGACCACCCCCATTGTGTACCCTTCAAATTGGGCTAGCTTCCAATCTAGCATTACATCATGGCTAGAGGTTATTATCTATCTTGGCTACTCAGTAGTAATTCAAGGAGTCATTTGTTTTTGTTTTTGTTTTCTTAGTGTAAGCTATCTCTAAACAACCTTTTAACTATTTTTCAAGGGTTGTTATGAACAGAAAAAAACAAAACATCCCTCTGTGGTCCACCTGGTAGTTTAGCTAAACTGGTCCGTCAATCAAAAATTTATTCAGCACCCACTTGGTGCTAGGTTTTGATGATACGAAGACAAAAATAAAGCAGTCTCTATCTCCAGGGGGCCTGCATTCTATCAATCAGCACACGTTTTAAAAGCATTTGCTGTGCTGTGGGTAGAGAGAGATCCTTGGGAAACAAAGACATAAGTGAAACGCTTCCTCCCTCCAGGGCTTACATTCTATCAGGGAGACAAATATACAGTGTAAAGTAAATATTTATTTTACAAAGTGTAAAGTAATTATGTGCAGGGTAATTTGGGTAAGGGAAAACAATGACAGCTCTAAAGACCTGTTGTTGTGGCCCTTGAATTGAGTTTTGAAGAAAAGTGGATCTTCCATGAAGGATATTTGAGTGTGGTAGATGTACAAGATCACAGAGAAGGGAACTGGAATGGCGTATGTGAGGAATGGCGAGAAGATTGGTTTGACCAGATTGTAAAAGACTAAAAATGGCAGATGGAGAAGCCTGTGTTTGATCTCAAGAGTAATACTGACCCATTGGGATTTCTTGAGAAGGAATATAGCATGATCAGAGCTACACTCTGGGAGAATGACCTTGGAAGCTGTGTAGTGTGGGCAAGGAAGCCAATGAGGAGACCATCAGCCCAGTCCAGGTGAGGAGTAGTAAAGAACTGCACTAGGTCCCCTCTGGTGTTTGGCTCATGCCAAAGCCTTTCTGACTTGGTGGAATCTGCTAGAGTATGTTGCCTTCTGGCACAGTCTGGAAAATCCCTGACTCACATTATGTCATAAGGAGTCAGTGAGAGAGGACTGCAGTTGAGGACCTTATTAATTCACAAACATATAGTTTGCATATTTCACAGAATCACAGAATTCAAGAGCTGGCAGCAGGGACCTTACCGGCCATCTAGTCTACTTCAAAGACCCAAAGAAATCCCACAATAATATAGTCACAAGGAGGCAGCCACCCTCCTTGAAGACTTCCAGGGAAGGGTCAACGGACCCTCAAAGTTGGAAGGGATATTACCCACCTTGGACCTGACCAAAAATACCCTCTCAAGTACCTTCAACTTATGCTAGTCAACACTTGGTCCTTTCTTGAAGATTTCAGACCGGGGGGAACCAAGACTTTCCTCTCTTCTTTCCCCAAATCTGCTCTTCCACCTTTGGAGAGGTTCATCTTTTTAAAGAAAGTTTTTCCTTCCATAAAGTCTAAATGTTCTTCTATAGAGCTTCCATTTTGTGTACACATCATGTTTCCTTTACTAGATTAGAAGCTCCCTGAGCACACGACCACGTCTCATTCCTCCTTATATTTCCCTCAGCCCTCCCACAATGCTTTATATTCAATAGGGATTCAACACATGCCACAATGAATTCCCTGCATACACATGCAGACATGTCTGATATCTATACATATATGAAATTTGTTGTTCAGATATCTCAGTCATGTCTGACTCTTTATGACCCTATTTGGGATTTTCTTGGTAAAGATGCTGGAGTGTTTTGGCCATTTCCTTCTCCAGCTCATTTTACAACTGAGGAAACTGAGACAAACAGGGTGAAGTGACTTGCCCAGGGTCACACTACTAATAAGTATCTGAAGGTAGATTTGAACTCAGGTCTTCCTGGCTCCATACCCACTGCTTATTTAGCATGCCACCTAACTGCCCATATCTATCGATCTTTTTATCCATACACATATATCTATGTGTATGTTTGTGCTTGTTCATTGTGGTTATGGTATGGGTGTATCATATATCATATCATATATGTGTGTGAATATGTATGAAGGCAATTTACACACACACATACACATATATAGCATATCAGATCCTATGGTTTTAGAGTTAGAAGAGACCTTAGAGGTACTCAAGGTCAAATCTTTCCCTTCATAAATGAAGAAAGGTCTAGAGAGATTCAGATTCTTGAGTCATTTAGTATCTGAGATGGGATTTGAACTCAGGACTGCTGACTACAAGCCCTACTAGAGCAAGCTATCTTTTAGAAATAAAAGGCCATCTATTAGGGAGGTGGTCAGACTGGACCAAAGAATGCAAAATTCCTCCTCTGGGGCCATAGAAAAAAAAAAACTAATCCCTCTTCTCAATACCAGCCTTTCAGATATCCAATGACAGCCATTACATACCCATGGAACCTTAGATCTTTCACAAAATGTCAACTGATGTCATTCTGGTTTCTAATGATGAGCATGACCTAAGCTTCCAACAATGGTGGCTTCTGATGGCCTACAATCCTAATAATCTGCTGCCAAGGGATTTAGCTAATATATCTCCTGGAAAATTGCAGACTTGTTGGTCATCTCAGCTTCTTAAGGTCAGAGACTTAAGGTTCTAGATGACCTCCCTCTTCCCCCATCCCCCGACTCCATCATACCTCTGGCAACTTTGGCATGTAGCAGGTAATATATCATGCACCCGAGGAATGCTTGTTTTTCCAACAATGCCTTCTCCCTATGAATGTATAATAGACATTTACCCTCCTTAGGCTATGATCCTGTAGGGATAAGCTTGGCCTGAGCAGCAATGAACCCATCCAAAGGACAGATAGTGAACTTGTTTAGAACATGCTTAATAGTTCTCTGTTCAGGTTGTTGCCTTAATTGTAGCCCCAGGATAGCACATCTTGAATATTGAGCCCAGATCCAGGATTCTTGGCATAATAGAGGCATTGCCAGCTTGAACCGAAGGAAGGTGAGTCAAATGCTGCTGGGGGTGGGAGCAGGCAAATTAGAGAATCTTAGGATCATGGATTCAGAGCATAAAGAACTTTTAAAACTGCCATGTCCAACTCCTCATTTCTTTTCTCCATCCTTCCTACCCTGCCCTAGAAAAGGCTACACTCAAACACGAATGTTAGTTCATATATATGTATATATATATATATATATATATATATATTATATATATCAATTAAAATAATTTTTAGTAATTGAATTGAATTGACATTGAATAAATCAGAGTCATGCTACTAAATAGATATCTGAGGCAAGATTTGACTCAGATCTTGAAGAACCCGAGCCAGACAATTTATTAATTGTACCACCTATCTGCCTCAAGTACATTTACTTATTAGGAAAGTGATCCTTGGAAAGGAACCACTATACTTTGGCAATGAACTGAGAATTTCCCCCCCCTCCTTTCTTTTCCTTTCTCTCCTCTTCTCTTTCTTTTTCCTTCTTTCTTCTCTTTGTCCTTTCTCTACATCCCCTTTTCCTCTTCTGCTTTCTTCTTTCCCTTTTTCTCTTCCTTCCCTTCTTTATTTCTCTTTTCCCCTTTCTCTCTTCCCTTGTGCTCTTATCTCTTCTCACCTCTTTCTCCTTTTCTCTCTTCTTTCCTCTCCTCTCCTTCTTTCCTTCTTTTCTCTTTCCTCCTTTTCTCTTCCCTTCCCATTCTTTCTCTTTTCCTTCTTCCTTTACCCTTTGCATTTGCTACATGATACCACAATCCTGATCACTAAGGGGAACAGAAGACATTAAGGGGGATGTTTCAGTCCATCCAGATAGACAAGATTGGCACACAACTAGAGGTTGAGATCAAAGCCAGAAGCCAGCACATGGTAGCAGGATACAGAAGACCCAGGCAGAGATGCCAAAGACATTAACCATTCCCAGCTAAGCCCTCCGGGAGCAGTGAAGTCTGAGGCATAGGATGACCTCACAGGTCTCCCTTGTTTTTTATTTCCCTCGAATGCTTCCGTCTTTCTGTAATGGGGATTCGAATTGTGGCTGCCATGACTCACAACAACATTTCCCCATCCACAGCCACTGCAGGAACTTTCCATGTGCAAACAGACCACTGGCTGGGGGCCGAGGGCCTGCACTTCTTCCCCTGCTGGCATCTTGTGAAACTAGGTCATTGAAATGGGACTTGGCTACAGAGGCAGAATCTTTGTAGCAATGAGATGGCTCAACACTCCTTCCTCTAGGGCTTACTGGAGAAGTCTCTGAACAGGCTGTCATGGTTAGCCTTTGTGGGGAAGGGGAGCTCAGTGATTAAAGGGCACTGGGAAACCCTCTTCCCTAAAACAAGAAAAACCTCCCCTATGAGCTTTGTAAGATGCTTAGGATTCTGTCAGAGTTCTATTCCCTTGGATTAAAGAAGTGCCTCATGGTGAATTTTTTTGTGAATAAGATGAAGAGATGTTGACTATGAAACTGAAAGATTGTTGAATTTGGAGAGAATTGGCCAATCACTACCTGTGTGACCTGGGTCAAGTCACCTCTTTGGGCCTCAGTTTCCTTTTCTGTAAAATAGGGGCTTATAGTAGAAGATCTTAAAGGCCTCCAAATCTGGGATCTGGTGACTCATCTAGATGGATTCATCTAATGTAAAAAGTATTGATTAATGAGCTAATGTCCACTTGTAGGGAGGTCTCCAGTAGTGTGGCACATTTCAGTTCTAACTTAGCTTACATTTCTTTTACTGACTTGGATTAAGAAAAAGAAGAGAAATGGACCTAAGAGTGACAGTTGTGATGATGAATGACAGGCCTTCAAAGCATCAAAAAGTTCCTGACATGATGGGTTAATTTGAACAAAGTGAAATGTCTCTTGAAGATAAATAGAGATGACTTTGGTGAGTGCAGGCTTAGGAATCACAAGACTTGGATTCTAGTCCCAGTTCTACCATTGGCTAATTGGACAAATGTCTCTCTCTCTCTCTCTCTCTCTCTCTCTCTCTCTCTCTCTCTCTCTCTCTCTCTCTCTCAACCTCAGCTTTCTCCTCTATAAAATTACAAGGTTATGGTGTCTAAGGCCTCTTCCGATCATTACCTTTTGTATTTATATGAAACTGAGCTTTGATGGGGATTTGGAAGGAAGATATGAACAGTCTGTTTGAATCACAAGAGTGAAAAACCCTGATAAATGGATTGATTGAGGATGGTGGTAGCAAAGTTGGGTAGGAAGTTGGGTAGAAAAGGAAGGTAGGAAGACCAGGATCTTCTTGGCCGTTTGCCAAAGGTTAGAGAAAATTGAACGTGTTCAAGATTCTATATGAGACATGGGTTAGACCAGATTAATTCTTGGCTCCTTTCCTGTATGGTCAATGGCCACCTCCATATCCCTTACATTAGCATTTTATAAAATCGTGTATAATATTCCCTTTCTCTGACTCAGTTTCCTGTCTATGGTACATGAGGATAATGTCAAGGCTAATATCCAGCTCCCTATCGTCATGCTTTCTGCTCCTTCTGGGTCTACAAGGCTTCTTTTGCTGTTTGCACAGGGGACCAAAAATTGCAGTTCATCATTCAACTTTTACCCTTAACCATTTGCTTCCTGCTGGTCTGGGTGCCTGGGCTTAGTGAAAGGCTTTTCATTAAAAGGGACCCCTAATGTGGACTTTTGAGATGAGGCCCCTGTTTGCCAGCAGTGCCCTAGGCTTGGTTTGGGAGCACTTTTGGAGAGAGTTCATCCTTCATACACCCTTCCCCCTCCCCCCTCTTCCCTCCCTCCCCCACTGTGACCTGGAATTCTCCAGATGAGGAGGGTGGAGAAAGCATTCATCACTCCACATAGAGCTCTTTCTCACTCAGGGATGCCTGAGGTATTTGTTATGGAATTTAGCCTAAGACAGTCTACTTAAAAAAAAAAAATTCAATTAGCAGAATTTATTTTCTCTCCCTCCCATCCCAGCCCTCATTGAAAGCAAAAAAAAAGGAAAATGAAAAACAAAATTCATAAAGCAAAACATATTTCCACACTGAACATATTCAAAATTGTCTCCCATTCTGCACCGAGTCCTTCATCTCTGGGTCAGCACATAGTTCAGATGTTTTGCTATTGTGAATACTACTGTTGGGGGAACTTCTCTATTGATACCTTTCCACCTCCCTGTCCCAATCACGTCCCAGTAATGTAATCCAAGGTTGTGGTAAGTCTAATTATAGAAATCCTATTATATTCCGATAAAACTCATAAGCCCCCTCTAGGAGGGATCTAGGAAGTATAGGCCAATGAACTGTCATACCCTTTGCCCTAATGATCTCATAATTGGTTTAATTCCCAAGGATCAAGACACAGAAGAGACAGAGACAGAAACAAAGGCCCAGTACATGGTAAAATATGTAGCACAACACTTTTTGTGATAACAAAAAACTAGAACCAAAATAAATGCTCATTGATGTGGGAATGACTTAAAAGAAAAACAGAAACAAAAGCCACCACCACCCTGTGGCATATGAATGGAAGAGAAGCAGTGAGTTTGTGGGAAGGAGAGTTGGCCTAGGAGCCCCCTCCCATGGAACTGATCTTGTGACCCTAGATGAGAACTCTGGGATGTTCTCAGAAGCTCAGGATGACTGAGGAGACACTGAGTCACATTACTAGAGAAAGCATCCAATTCTGGGCATTCCCTACAAAAATGAAGTTATAACTATAACTCCCATCCCAATGTGACTGCAATGGAATACTGGTATGCTGTAAGTAATGACTAATGTCAGAGATCCATAGGAAGACTGGTTTGAATTGATGCAGACTGAAATAAGAAGGATCAGGAACCTACACTATGCTTCCTAGCAAGGATCACTTCCCTCTCCCTTCTATGCCTTCCTTCTCCTCCCTCTTCCTCTTTCCTCCTCTTCCTTCTTCATTCCCCTTTTTCTCCTTCTCTTCCTCACAGATCCTCTCTTATATGGAAGTCATGATTTGACTCCTTTCAAGTATTCATATAGTCCTTTTTTTATTGTGCAGTCTTTCTTTGGTCTGGATTGTGATTTCAAGGGTATAGGCCCTTTTGGTAGGAAGACCTGAGTTCAAATCTGACCTCAGACACTTGATACTTACTAGTTGTGTCACCTTGGGCAAGTTCCTTGTCCTGCCCCCACCCCAAATAAAGTCAGGAGAGAGGAATAAATGGCAGGAGGGAGCGTGGTGGATGGGTCAAGAGAAGATTGGCCAGATGGGAACTGCATCACGGTAAAGAGACCAACAATCAGCCCCTGTGGACTTGGGAACTGTAGTCAAAATCATCCGAGATAAGGACATGAGCTGTATAAAGGCCACTTTCATGATCATTATTATAGTTTCATTCTTCTTGTTCTGTTCAGTAGAGATCAGGTAGAAGTGTTCTTGGGACACATTGCTCTTGTATTGAATGTTCTGAGGACCCTCCAGAGGTGGGTAAAACTATGGCTTTGGTGACTCAGGAAATGTTGGAATATGAGCTTGGTTGTAGACTCATTGAATGTAGCTTCAGTGGAGACACCATCAAGGTCTTTCCAATAGGTGCTTCATCCTCCCCTCCCCACCCCCACCCCAGTTTCCACTTGGTTTGGATTTCTTCTTCTAGAAAAAGGTATTTTTGGAAAGTCATTCATAGTTTAGGGTTTGGAGGTGGTGAGTATTTGGTGTGGAGACATCTCTTTAAAACATTGTTCTTCAGTTTTTATGAGTCAGTGTTACAACTGGGTGAGTCTGGGTGACATTTAATCCAAGAGCAAATACAAAGCCTCTGTTTGGTATTCAAGGCCTTTCATACAGCCCCCTCCAGCCTTTCCAGTCTCCTTACACCTTAACAATCCATTATATTCTCTTCCATCTCATGCCACTGGCCTTCTGATTGTTCTGAAAACAAGACCCTCCATCTCTCTGAGCTCCAGGTATTTTCTCTGGATGTTACCTAAGCCTAGAACCCTCTCTCTCCTCTGCTCCAACTAATGGCATTTCTGGTTCTCTTTCGCCCCAACTAAAATCTATCTTCTTCAGAAAGTCTTTTCTAACCCCTTTTAACTCTATTTTCTAGTATGATCCTAGGCAAGTCATTTAACCCTGATTTTCTCAACAAAAATTCTAATAAAATTAATCAAAGATTTTAAAAGTTAAAATGATTTCCAATTAATGTCTTGCTTTGTCTAGATTTTTTTTGCTTATAGTCTCCCCTGTTAGATTGGAAGCTTTTTAAGGGCAGGAATAGTCTTTCGTATCCCCAGTACTTAAGCACATTGTAGGTCCTAAACAAATGTTTATTGATTGATGCTATTCTGGTCATGGAACAATTTATGTGTAGAATTCTCAAGAACTGTTTGGGATTTGTCTTTGACATCCTGGGGATTTTGTTGTCTGGTAGTTTATGTAGGACAGTGAGTGTCTGGTATGTAGTTCTGGTGCTCTCTCATTTCTAGGTAGATGCAAAATTTTTGCAACAGTATAGTGCCCATTTTCTGCCACTTCCTGCATTAGGATCTGCAATGGTCCCTTAGCCAGGCTCTCTGTGTCTGTCACCTTTTTCTGGTGATGACCCATTCTGAATGATGGTGGTCTCCCCCATTAGACAGTGAGCATCTTGAGAGCAATGACTGCTCTTTGCCTTTCTTTGTAACCCCAGCACTTAGCACCATGTCTTTTTACATAAGGAGTATTCTAAATGCCTTTAGACTGAGTGATCTGAACAAGTAGAATCTTCCTCAAGTCGAGTCACCCCAGGCAATGAAGTTCTTCCTGGTCGTTTAGACCAAATGGGTGTTGGGTGTCTGGGCTGTGATGGATGAGACTTGCTCTCAGCCCACCTTTGGAAAGTTCAACTTGTGCACATCATCTAGATACTAAAAGTCAGAGGCAGGATTTGCACTGGATTCCACTGAAAGGGAGGGAGGGAAAGAGTCTAACTCTAACCCAAGACTCTCTTTTCCTGGGTAGAAATGAAATCTTCCTATTGTTACTGTTGTCATCATCCTCATTATCATCTTATTCTCCTCTTTCTCAGTGGCGTACCCGTAGAAATGGTCTTTGGACAAGACACTCTTTTGTGACTATTCTTTTATGTTTAATGTTCTATAAATGGTCATACAAATGGAGAAATGAACTGATTTCTACTTTTGAAATGATGCTTTAGATCATAAGCTCATTCGCAGCAGGCTCCCTCAGGATGTCCTTGGTACATCTTCACCGACAAACCAGACGTTAGAGACTATTTGTTGAGCCTCATCCTTTCCCCACATAATTTTGATCTCTGCTGGGACTCTAGGTTTCAAAATCTTTTTTTTATTTCATGGAGCTGGGAGACTACAGTTATTTATCATGATAACACCTATTAAAAATCATCCTAAGGGGCAGCTAGGTGGCGCAGTGGATAGAGCACCAGCCTCAGGAGTCAGGAGTATCTGAATTCAAATTCAGCCTCAGACATTTAATAATGACCTAGCTGTGTGGCCTTGGGCAAGCCACTTAACCCCATTGCCTTGCAAAAAAAAAAAAAACTTAAAAAATCATCCTAACATTTTTATGTTCAGTTGTGCCCAATTCTTTGTGACCTGGTGGACCATACCATGCCAATACTGTCCATAGGGTTTTCTTGGCAAAGAAACTGGAGTGGTTTGTCCTTTCCTTCACCAGTGAATAAAAGAAAACAAAGGTTAAGAGTTATAGAACTAGTGAGTGTCTAAGGCTAGATTTGAACTCAGGTCTTTCTGACTCCAGATCCAGCCACTTCTGGGCAACTGTGGATAAAAATTGGGTCTGTGATGCTGCTTCAGTTCTTGTAGTTCATCACTGACTTCTCCAGACTATATGGAAGTCTATATTTTAGGATGAAGGCAGTCCTTGAAAGAATGAGGAGGGCAGCTAGGTGGTGTAGTGGATAAAGCACTGGCCTTGGAGTCAGGAGTACCTGGGTTCAAATCTGGTCTCAGACACTTAATAATTACTTAGCTGTTATGGCCTTGGGCAAGCCACTTAACCCCATTTGCCTTGCAAAAACCTTAAAAAAAAGAAAAAATGAGGGACCATTCAGTTGCATTTTTGATTGATTCTCAGCTTTTACATCAGTTTCTACTATGCTCCTTAAATAATCTACATTATTCTGTCTCAGTTTCTTTCTTTGTCATTTTTTTTCTTTCCACCTGTATGTGTGTCTATTCCTCTCTCTTTCTCTGTCTCTGTCTCTGTCTCTCTCTGTCTGTCTCTCTGTCTCTCTCTCTCTTTCTGTGTGTGTGTGTGTGTGTGTGTGTGTGTGTGTGTGTATGTGTGTGTGTGTGTGTGTGTGTGTGTGTGTGTGTGTGTGTGTGTGCGTGCATGCGCATCTATTCCTCTGTCTCTTTCTCTGTCTCTCTGTCTCTTTGTCTGTCTCTGGGTCTCGGTCTCTGTCTCTCTGTCTCTCTCTGTCTCTCTCTGTCTCTCTCTCTCTCTCTCCCCCACCCCATCTTTTGGATGTGTTCAGAATGAACTGGTTCCCTCTTATGAGAGTTCTTCCAAGTTCTATAAACCAGTCCTTGCACAAGAGGCTCTTATCCCTATCACTATTATTATCATCAGGTTGTAGTTCCCATCTGCCTGCCCTCTCTCTCCCTCTTATACTAAGTCTTGTATCAAAGGTGATGGGGCCTGAATAGTCTCTTTCTAACACTTCTCCACCCCCTTCCTACTGCCCTCAGCAGGAAAAGGCACAGTTAACACATTTTTTAAATTCCAGGGGTTAGGCCTTCTTACTTACAGTTAAATGTCACATACTTGGAGGTTACCCTGACCTGGGCCCTGACCTTATTTCTCCAGCAGTTTCCGGAGCCCAGAGGCCTGGAGGTGCCTATAAGGCTGCCTTCTCTCTGAAGGTCTCAGCACCCCATTGTGAAGACTCTTCCAGGTCACCCCCCCTTTATTTGAAATATAGTTTTTGGAATTTGGGAGGTCTGTTCTGAAGGGCTTTACATTAGTCACTTTAGATATAGAGATAGATAGATGATAGGGAGAGAGATAAATGATAGATAGATAGATAGATAGATAGATAGATAGATAGATAGATAGACAGACAGATAGAGAGAGATAGGATGATCGATAGATGATAGATGATTGATAGAGAAATAGAGATATAGATAGATAGATGATAGATAGATAGATAGATAGATAGATAGATAGATAGATAGAAATGTAGATATCTAAATAGAGTGACAGAAACACCGAGACAGAGACAGAGAAAGACATAAAGACAAAGAGAAAACAGAGAGACAGAAAGAGAAACAGGAAGAGCAACAGACACAGAGAGATAAAGGTAGAGACAGAGACAAATGATAATTAGCATTTATAGTACTTTATCACCTCCTTTTAGCATGTCATCCAAACTTTATATGGCATCTATTCCTTGTTTCACCATTTTCCTGCTGTGTGACCATGGTCTACTGTCTTCCTTATTCTGGGCCTCACCTTTACAGTGGAGTTGACCAAATCATCTCCAAGATCCTTCCACTGCTAACACTCTAGGATCTCATCCATCTCATGGACTTGTCACTGGCCTTGTGTACTCCAAGACCCATCCTAGGCCAAATGGGGAAATGAATAAACTTTACCTTTGGAGGTGTCCTCCCTCCCTCCCTCCCTCCCTCCCTCCCTTCCTTCCTTCCTTCCTTCCTTCCTTCTTTCCATTGGGACTCTGTTTCCTTGGTCTTCCATAGAATCATAAAGGATTATGGATCTAGATAGCGAAAGTACCTAAGAGGTGATTTAATCCACCCCCCCCATGGAAAAATCAAGAAAAACTGAGGCTCAGGAAGTCTGTGCCTTGCCCAAGTTCCCACAGGTAGTCTATTTAAGAGGCAGGATTTGAACTCTATAGAACTCTACAGGACTCTGTCAACTAAACCACTTGGAGACAAAGAATCCTGCATTCAGAAGGAACCATCGAGGTCCACCATTCACCTAAAGTCTGGATCCCCTGAACAATATCTCTGACAGGATCTGGCCCATAATAAGGGTTTGAAAATGCTTTTCTCCATCCATCCATTCTTTGTCTCTTAATCTGCATTCCTGTCCTTCCGTTCTTTGTCACATCAGTAACCTAGAATTTCTTATAGAGGTTCCTTTCATTGATTGGCATTTGTCTTTCATTCTCAAAGAAGACCATGACATCAGGGAGGGGATGCCAGGATAGCCAAATGAATTGGATTTGAGTAAGGGGGGCTATGTTAAGTCACCAATCTCAATCTCTCGTCAAGAGCTATCTGGGTTCAGTGGCCAGATATGAGTCAGAATGACTGGAGATGGCCCTCGAAAGCAGTGGGAAACCTACACTTTTAGGGGTGGTTTAAGTATCTGAGGTCACATTTGAACTCAGGCCCTCCTGACTCCAGGGCCCATGCTCTATCCACTTCGCCACCTAGCTGCCCCAAAACCTGCACTTTTAAAGTGAAGTCTTCCCCAGGTCACAGTTTGAGTGAGACAACACCCATCCAGTTATTAAGGTTAAGTAAGAGAGAGATGAGGCCAAGAATGACCACTTCCAAGAAAAAAAATTAAGCTGGGAAGGGAAGAAAGACCTTCAGGATTTCTCAACAATTAAGTCTCTTAAGGCAGAAAAGAAGCAAGGAATCTCTTGCATAGTCCAAAAAAAAATTTCATCACCCTCAGAATTTCTGGCCAAAATAGAAAAAAAAAATGCTATCCCACAGATCAGCTGTCGACCATTTGCTCTCTGAGGGAGTCTCCTGAAGCCCATTTAAGAGACTTACAGCCACAGAGATGAATTTGAACCCAGCTCTTCTTGCCTCCCCATCCAGATGGCTCTTCACTCTCCTCCTTGCCAACAAGGGACACAATCCCTGACTCTATGACTAAATAACTCCTCTGCTGGAGAATTTTCACACGTAAATCCTTCCAACTTGTTGAGATGGTTTAGCTCAATGGGAGTTGTATGTCTGGGTTGTGTGGATGGTCTTGGTCTTAGAAATGCTGATGATGGTGACGATGAGCTCATCACATTCTAGCTGGGTCACGCAGACATTATCCCAGGAGCCCTCCATCACTTTAAAGAGAGGAGGAAAAGTGATTATTAGCCTACAGCTACTTGAGAAGGAGGGGAGGGGTGGGTGGGCTGAGAACCATTGCCTACAGCTTCTACTTGCTTATTTTAGCCACAATGAAAACGTTTTCCAGGTCTATCCCAGCCTCGGGGATCTCTCACAGAATGCCTTCATTGCTTTGTTCTCTGTCCTTAGAAACAGACACTGATAGCATTCCACCAAAGGAAATGGGTCAGCAGATGGGCACTCAATTCAATTCAACCCTAGACAAGTCACCTAATCACCCTCAGACTCAGTTTCCTCACCTGTACAATGAGGCTAAAAGAAGCACCTACTTTATGGGTTTGAGGATAAAATGAGAACATATATCACTATGCAAGTCTATTATTAGTTTATAGTTACAATCACTGTTATCATTGTAACATGGGCCTCATCATACTAGAAATGAAAAAGTGGTGAGAATAAGACCCCTACCCTGGTGAAGCTCACTGTCCATTAGGATCTCAGGATTTAGAGTCAAGGGGAATTCGATGTTGGATTGAGATCCAAGCCCCCTCCTCCCAAGCACAGTGAAGAAGATGCTCTCCTCAGAATCTTTCCCTCCTTCTAGGCTCAGCTCTGGTGACCCTATCATCCCTTCCCTCCTGCCCCTCAATCGGATGGCTCTCTTACCCTCTACCCCATCTCCCCTTCCCCCATTGTGCCCCCATCCGGTGATCCTCTCACCCCTCCCCCATTGTGCCCCCATCTGGTGATCCTCTCACCCCTCCCCCATTGTGCCCCATCTGGTGATCCTCTCACCCCTCCCCCATTCTCCCCCCGCATCTGGTGATCCTCTCACCCCACTTCTTTGTAAGGAACGGCAAAGCCCAAATATAATATTCATTATTACATGATACCTGGGTTTGAAAGCTACCTTTGGAGCTGTGAGGGGGAGGCTTGTTTTTTAATTGGAGAGTCAGAGTTAGAAGGGGATTTGAGGCTGAGAATTAAAGCAAAAATGCAAAAGGCAGAGATGGGGAGAGGAAGACGTTCCAGTCATGATAACTTCATGGACAAAGGCTCAGAGAGTCTGGCCAAGGGCCAGAGGGTTTAACTGGAGTATGGGATGTGTAGAAGGGAGAGTCATGGGAGATAAAACTGGAAAGTCCAATTGGGACCAGGTATTAGAAGACTGAATATCAGGCAGAGGGGTCTGAACTTGACTCAGAGGGGAATAAGACACCATGGGTTTTCTTTCTGAAAAGAGGAGTAATCTTGAACAAGTCATTTCACCTCCTTTGGACTCAGTTTCTCCTCATCTGTAAGAGTCTGTCTTCATGTAATATCTCTAATCCTGCCTCCTACACTTACTGGCTGTATGACCCTGGACAAGTCACTTTCAGCCTCATTTTCCTCATCTGTAAAATGAGGAGCTAAACTCAGTGATCTCTAAGGACCCTTCTAGCTCTAAATCTGTGACCCTATTTGACTCATAGTGAATACTCAATACTTATTTGTCTGCTGGCTGACTGATCCTCTGGTCCCAAAAGCCTCTGTTCTTTATGATCTATCTGGAATCTACTACATGGCTAAGCTGTAGTAGATGCTGGGAGAAATCTAAGGGAGTGGATATGTCTCGTCTCTAGTTTTCATTCTAGAAGCAAAGATTAAAGTGGTTGTATTGGAATAGATGGTATGAGATCGTTGTATTGCTGGCCTGGCATTTTTCTCAATTTCTCAGTTTCTCAAGAAGAAATTGGGAGTCTGGATCAAAGTGGGTTTTCAGTTAGACAAAAAACCAAACCAGTCCATATATTCTTCCAAAGTCAAAGAAAAAAAAAGCATCCGCCATCCTCCCCACATCCCTTCATGTTGGAAAACGAAATCGAGAGGATTGGGTTTTCCAGGAACCTTTCAGGATACCTAATTTATAACAAAAGGGGCTAGGCAGGCTGTTCCCATTTATAGCTTTTGTCCCTGTTCCAGCATGACATCATCCACAAAGGGCTTCCACAGCTGAGCCAGTGGTGAGTAGAGTGAGCTGGTCTCCCCCAACTCCCACTATCAACACCACCGCAGGTCCCAGCATTGTTTGACCTCAGTTTGTGGTGAGACCGTTTCCTGTTTCCCTTCCCCAAATTCTCCCTTGACTCCCATCTGCCCTGATTCTGCCTTGAAATGATTATTCTCTACTTTCCTACTCTGCCTCCCCAATCTCCAACCATCCTGACCTGGTGGATGTGAAACAGTTCCTCCCCCCCCCCAAACTCCTAGCCATGTGATCCTGGCTACGGGGCGTGTGCCATTGGTCACTCTGCATTCAGATCTGGAATGAACTTTTGAAAAACCATTTGAACTAGCCCTCTATGGAAGAAACATTATGGTCAAGGCTGCCAGAGACAATTTGTATTAATTAAATTATCCTCACTTCTAGCATCTCAGCTCAGACAGTATCTAAAGGGACAGCATGTTGGCTTGTCCAACAGAATGATGGGAGTTGAACTTCAGTCTGACCGAGACTCCCAGGTTAGCTCTCTTCCTATAATCTTTCAGAAATGGGAAATGTCTTGGTGAGCTGAATGAATCAAAGACGTCATTGGTCATCACTGTCCTCAGCAGTTCAGAAATGTTTCATCATCCTGGACTGACAAGCCTCTCCATTGTGACACTAGTTAGGCTTTTGATAAGAATGACTTAAAATGATTCTGGTACAGGACCTTATTTTAAAATTAATAGAATGTAATGTGAACATACAACTTTTACCATACTGTTTGCCATCAAGGGAAGGGAAGGTGGGAGAAAAATGTGTAACTTAAAAATTTGCAATTGGATGAACATTGAAAAACTACCATGGTGGGCCATCTAGGTGGCACAGTGGTTAGAGCACCAGCCCTGGAGTCAGAAGGAGCTGAGTTCAAATCTGATCTCAGATATTTATTAATTATCAAACTGTGTGACCTTGGGCAAGTCACATAACCCCATTGCCTTATAAAAAAACAAAACAAAAAACTACCATAGCATATAATTGAAAATAATATGAAATATCAATTTTATTTTAAGCCCATGCACTTTTAGACAAACTTCTGGTCCTCACCCATCCCCCCTCCTATGGCTAGGGGTGGGAACAGGTTCATTGGGGATCACCTCAGTTCTGTTTCCCAGCTCACCTCCCCAGACTGATTACTTATCATTCCTTTTCATGAGTTCTAGATTCCAGCCAAAATGACATCTTGCCTTTCCTTGCTTATGGAGGGAATTACAGGATTTGAATCCAGGCCTTCCTTACTCTATGTCCAGTGCTCCACCCACTGCACCAGGCTAGATGATGTCTCACTTCCTTCCAGGCCTAAATGCAGGATTCTAGGACAGGGCTCCCTGAACTCAGAGCTCCTTGAGTCAGTGGAACAGTACTTGGGTGTGCAGATATCTGTAGTAGAACGTAAGCTACTTGAGGGCAGGGATGATGCCACTTCTCTTCCTGCACCCAGACCCAGAGGGGCAGGGCACCCAGTAGGCACTCAATAAATGCTTATTGATTGATTGGATTCTCTGTTATTGTGGGAGGGCTCCAGGAACCAGGGAAGGTTAGCTCTCTTCCAGGAAGGTGGATTCCATGATTTCCATCCTTCTCCTTTCCACCTTGTGAACAGAGGCGGCTCTGATGAAACTCAGGCCTGGACTCATAGGAGGACCACAAGCCCTTGCCCTGAGTCAGTTCATTCTACAAAGCTTTTATTAAACACCTACCACGTGATTCTGGACAAGAATTTGACTCTATTTGCCTCAGTTTCCATCTAAAACACGAACTGGAGAAGAAAATAGCAAAACCACTTCAATTATTGTTGTCGTTGTTGCTTGTCCTTCACTCTTGAAGCAAACCGTGACATCAGGCGATGCCTTGATGTGCATAAATTGGATGGGGGGGGGAGCCGTGCTTAGTCTTCGGCCTCACTTTCTCTTCCAGAGCATCTGGTCCAAGGGCCAGATATGGATCAGGATGACTGCAGATGGCCCTAGATGGGAGGCAATCAGGGTGAAGGGACTTGCTCAAGGTCACACAGCTAGTAAGTGTCTGAGCTCTGACTTGAACTCAGGTCTTCCTGACTCCAGGGCACTTATATGCAGTGCCACTTAAATGCCACTCTGGCATCTTTGTCAAGAAAACCCCAAAAGGGCTCACAAAATTGGGATACGATTGAAATGACAATACCACATGTCCACCACTGGGTCCTGGGAGGTGGACATCCTATTTATTCATTCAGTCTTCATCAAGTACCTATTAAACTCCTTTTATGAGAAACAACTTAGGGCAGTGGTTAGAGAGCTGACCTCAGACCAAGAGGTCTGCATTCCAATCCTGCCTCGGGTCCAGAAGGTATAAGTCGGTGCCAACTTGGACCACTCCTCCATGCTCTTGTGCCATACGTTGAAGAGAAGGGGCCAATCTGCACTGGAAAGAGGTTCCTCAAGCAGAAGTCCCTTCTACCAAGGAAATCATGTCCCTATTGTGTGCTAGGGATGCAAGACAAAGATCGAAAAGAAATCATACCTGCCCTCAAGGAGCTTCCATTCTAGTGGGTCCTAGAATCTATGGTCCCTTCGTTCAATATTAAGGAAGCATTTATTAACCTCCTACTGTATATAAGGTACTAGCGATGCAAAGACAAAACCCAAATAGTGCCTGCCCTCAAGAAACGGATAGTCTGCTTGGATGGAATAACACACTAAATCCAAGTCGAGTAAATACAGAGTATTTATGTCTTTCTTTTTCTTATGTGTATCCACAACACTTAACAGAACAAGGGCTTAATAATAAAATGTTTATTGCACTGAACTGAACTGAGTGTTGGAAGGGCAGGAGATCTCTCCTGTAAGACTTCTTGCTTATAACCTTGAGGGATTCTCAGAGGGAGGGAAAGGATTCTGGGGAATCAGCCTGTTGGAATGATCAGTCAAAAGATGGGTCATTATGCTCAGGAAGCAATGACTAGACTGGTTTGGCTGGAATGGAGAGAATACAAATGGGAATAATGGAGAGGAAGCTGGGGGAGGCTGGCTGCCATTACCTACCTTTGGACTTGGATCTAGATAACTTGTACAGTTGAGTTCTATCTAGGGAAAGAACTCCTTTCCAACTCTCACCTTCCTTGAATCTGTGATCCTCTGAGTTCCTGCCATCCAAGTTGGTGTCCCATTATTAAAATGGCAAGGAGGCAGAGTGCTACTCACAGAGTGCTGGGACTGGAGTCAGGAAGAACTCAGTTCAAATCCATCCTCAGACACCTCCTTAGCTATGTGACTCTTCACCTCTGCCTTAGTTTATTCTTCATCTGTAATAGGGGAATAATAATAGCACTTACCTCCCAGGATCCTTGTGAAGGTGTTATCAAGACTTACCATTTACAAGCATTAAAGCGCTATGTAAATGCTGCTGGTGGTGGTGATGATGATGATGATGATGATGGTGATGGTGATGGTGATGGTGATGGTGATGGTGATGGTGGGTGATGGTGATGGAGATAGTGATCATGATGATGATGGTGAGGGTAAGAGTGGTGGTGTTGGTGATGATAATGATGGCAGTGATAATGGGTAGTGGTGGTGATGATGGTGATCATAATGGTGGTGGTAGTGGTGAGGAAAAGGGAGCTGCTCATTTTGCCTTTAACAAGGGAGAAGCAAAGTTCCAAATTCTTGTTAAAGTGACCTACTCTCTTTTTAGTCAGTGGAGAAAGGTACCCTAACTTGTATGAGCTAGCATTTGTCCTCCAGGATTTTACAATTTATAGCCTGGAAGGCAAATAGTATAGAGAGAGGGAGCTAACAATGCCAGTGAGTAAATCAGCCCTAGGGACTAGAAATTCAGAGTCAACCTAGACACGAAAAGAATGTTGAGGAATGGGGGGGCCCTCGAAGTGTACAGCCTGGAAAGGCTGAAGAAAGGTGATGGGAGAGAGACAGAGTTGGATCCAAATGCGAGGGGAGAAGCAAGTGGGGGAAAAGGATAGTCAAAAGCAAAGGCCCAGAGATGTAGTGAGCTGAGAGGTCAGGCTTCTTAAAAGAAAGTATTCATAGAACTTAGAACATAAGGAAGCTTAGAGATCTCCTAGTTTAATCCCCTCCCAGAGTGGGAAATCTGATCACGTTCACACAGATAGATAATAGCCAAGTCAGGGAACCAAGGACTTCTGTCTCCATATTTCCATTTTACTACCCTGAGAAACTGGGGAGATGAATGGGGTCAGATTGGGAATGATAACCAGGCTAAAAGTTTGTGTTTTATCTCATCCCGACAGAACTGATCATTTCTTTTTTGAAAATAGATTTTTGTTCATTTTTTCCACTTTCTAGTACTTCCAGACTCCTTTTCCCAAAGAGCAAAGAGCCATCCCTTCTAAAAAGGAATTTAGAAAGGGGGGGGGGTGAGGGACAGGAAGACCATCTCAGTAACTCTAACCAACATTTTGAAAAAGTGAGTATACAACACTGCACACCCATGATATCCCACTCAGGACATAATTGTCCTAGAATCACCAATGCTGCATTTTATATATGAGGAGCCTGAGGCCCAAGTCACACACAGAGCAAGTATCAGAGTTAGGATTTGAATCCAGATCCTCTTACTTAAGAACCAATTTTCCTTCCACTGTATCTGGTTATGGAGCATGTTGGATGGATGGGTCTCCTGAGTTCAGCACTGTCCACAAGTTATCAAAAGAGCCAAGAAAAGTATCTAACCCAAGATGGGTCCCCATCATAGAACTGTAAAGTTGGAGGGACCTCAGGGTCCATCTGATCTGGAACAGATGAGGAGACCAAAAGACTTAGCCAAGGTCACAGAGGTAGCAAACATATGAGGTTCTCTTACTCCTGGAGTCCAGAACTAATAGCATTTATACAATACCATTTGTTGGGGCACAAGGGGAGTTTATTCAATGACCAATTTGTGTGTGTGTGTGTGTGTGTGTGTGCATATGTGTGCATGAACTTTAGGTGCTTCAGGGTCAAATGCCAATAAGAAAGAGGGCCACTAAATGAGATATAAGGATCCCTATGGGCCACATAGTGACTTAGAAAATCATTCTTGTTGATAAATTTATTTTTTTTTAGTAATAAATCAAAATCAGACAGGAACTACAGATAGGAATCTGGTTTGGGGCTTACTAGGGAATGTCAGGAGGGTATTTGACACCTCAGCTGTAGGGAATCCCAAGATACATTAGATACAGCCCCACCTTCATGGACCTTGGCTCCATGGGCCAGTAAAAGACCCTTACCTGTGCCTAAAAAAACCTTACTATGTAATACACACCATAAGAAAGGTCCAGATCATGAGCTCTGGAAATTCAAAGGATCTGAGATAGATGGTGGATAGACTTGATAGACAAGAGCCTCCTAGAGGTCAGGGATCTCTTCATTTTTGTCTCAGTACATAGACTCAGATTTAATACCCAAGGGGATCTCAGAAGTTGATGAGTCCAGTCCCCCATAAACCAGATGAGGAAACCGAGACACGGTGAGAGAAAGTGACTTGACCATCAAGGAATTTTAAGACAGATGACTCTTTTCAGTAAATCCCAGAGCTCCCCTTTCCAGCTCCCTGTTCTCATCCCACCTGTCTTCCTTCCTTGTCTGTCTGTAGCACGGTCTGCCTGGCCCCAGCCTCTGATGCATCAGTTTATTTGGACCAGTTCCAGATGTCCTTCCAAGACTAGTCTCTCTGGATCAGCTTTGGATTTATTCCAGATTCAGGGGGAAGGGGATGGGGGTGGGGAAGTCTTGCTTTGGAGTATGCCAGAGGACCAACAGGATGAGGACATAGGGAACCCACTTTGCCTTCTGAGTGATTCCCTAGGGTGATTTCCCCAGGATTTTGCTGGCACCCAAGTTGAATTGTGCAATAAGGCAGAATGAATGCAAGACTTGGAAGATGGGAGCCCTGAATATGGACCCAGCTTGTCCATATACTTCCTGGATCACCTTAGGGAAGGGTGATCTCAAGAGATGATAGGTGGGCAATCAAGTGCTCCCCGGTGTTCTCACATTCCCCCATCCCAAATTTGTAGTGAGATGCTGAGTGATGTCAGGAGAGATGAAGAAAGGCCTCCAGCCCATTGGGTGGACCTTCTGTGGAGGACTTGTGGGAGGACAGGAACAAGAGTCTCTCAGAATGGGAAGGCACAAATGGGTAGTGATTGGCATCATTGGAGGGACTATCCAGATTGAGAGGGTCATGGGACTATCTTGAGTATAAAAGTGAATAGATGGACTGGATACCCTCTAAGATCCAATCAAATGATTATCAAATGAGGCAATATTTGTAAATAGCTTGGTCCAGGGCCTGCCACAGAGTAGGTGCCTTATAAAAGAGCTTCTTCACTTTCCCTTTCCCTCAGGTCCTTTCAATTCCCAAACTCCAGTTTTTTGATTCTGTCCTCCTCTTCTGTTGGTTCATCCCAAAGGTCTTAGAATCTTTTAGGGAAACTTGATGGTTCTTTAGGGTGAGTTGGCAGTCTGGGTTTGAATTCTGGCTTTGCCACTAACCAGCTTTATGACCACAGACAAACCATGTTCTTTTCCCAATTCTCAATTTCCACATCTGTAGAATGGGAGAAAAGTAGCTGTTTGTTGGGAGGAAGGTGCCATGTGAGCTAGTACGTAAATGATGGATCCCTCTGGAAAATGGCTTAAGTCATTTCTGATGAATTAGAAGGTCTCAATGGGCCGATGATATTCCAGTCAAATATTTGGTGACTAATGTCTGCAACCACAAGACAGAGAGGTGTAGTGGGTCATAAACTAGTAAGGACTCTGAGATCATTGAATCTAATTCTCTCATTTTACAGATGAGGAAACTGAGGTTTAGGGAAGTGAAGTCATATGAGCAGTAAATGTCCAGGCAAAATTTGGACTCAGATCCTTTGACTAGACCCTGTACCCTTTTCACTGTGCCATTGGAAGAGGACTTAGGTTCAAATTCAACCTCTTACACCTACTTGCTATGAGGGCAAGTTCCTTGAATTCCCTTCTGTAAATACCTCTTCTGTAAAATGAAGGGGGCCTTGAGGGTCCCTCCTAGCTCCAAATCTGAGTGTGGAGGATATCCTAACAGCTCCCTCATTAATTACTTTCTAAGATTTAAAGGAGCCGCACCCTTTGTCCTTCGAACAGGACAACTAAATGACTCAGTGGATAGGCCATTAATCTGAAGCAGGAAGATCTGAATGTAAATCCAGACTCAGACATTCACTAGCTGGGTGACCCTGAGCAAGTCACTTACCCTGTTTGCCCCAGTTTCGTCATCTATAAACGAACTAGAAAAGGAAATAAGAAAGCCTTCTAGTATCCTTGCCAAGACAACCCAACATGGGGTCAGAAAAAGTTGGATGCCGCTGGACAACACTCCGTGTCCTGGGAAGCATTTTATTTTGTTTTTTAAATGTAACTTTACTGATGCCTTTATGTTTCTAGCATGGTTATTTGAGCGTGTACTTTCTGTCCCCTCACCCCTACACACACCCCACACATACCACACACACTACACACAATACCGTAAACATACCACACACATCTGCACTCACAACACACCCTACATTTGGATCCTCTTAAACCACTGAAGCAGAAACTACCCGTATCCTGACTCGGGACAGTGGGTTCACTTTTTTGTGAGCAGCTATCGCCTCCCACTGCCCTGGCTGGCCCCACTCCCCTGGTTACTCCCTCTCTCCTTCTACCCTGACTCTGCTGCTCAGGGGAGGGAGGGTTTCTCCACCATCTGCATTCCAAGTGGAACATTAAGCCACGTCCACGCGGCCTGGAGCATGGCCCAGCTTTCCCACAGAGATTCTCAGTGGCCCCCATCCCCTCTCTCCCCCCCCATGTCCCACACTGTCTGGCCTAGGGATTTGTCCGCCTTCTGGGGAGGAGTCTGCCTGGAACAAGGGCTACCTGTGCTTGCAGCCCTGGGGTAAGCCGACCAGTTTGTACACACAGAGCAGATCACATTTCATGAGCCCCCAGAGCAAGAAGGAGAAAATGAGGACTTTCCCTTCCAGCCTCCCTCAACCTTGGGAAACTGCCAAGGGAGTAAGACTGTGGGGGTGTCTTTCAGGGCCCCCCTCAGTCTGTGAAATTCAGTAGGTCTAGGTGCAGGACACTAAGAAAAGGGTTAGGTCACTGACTACCTCTAAGAGCTGCCTGGGAGGAGACCAGATCGGGACAAACCATCCGAGGAGGGCTGTGCTTTGTGTCACTCTCCCAGTCCCACCATCACAGAATTAGAACTGTAAGGGACCTTCAAGGTCACTGAGGTCATTTTACAGATGATGAAACTGAGGTACAGTCCCTTTAAGGCTTATTGACTAAGTATCTGAGATAAGATTCGAACCTTGGTCTTCCTGACTTTTATGGTCAGCTCTCTATTCAGTCCTCCAGGTTGCCTTTCTTCCAGTTCTGCCTCACACACTGAGGGCCTTCCTACTCCTCAGTGCCTCAGTTTCCCTGCCCTAAAATGCCTACCCCCCCAAGGCTAACTAGAGGATTTGGGGGGGGGGGGTAAAGGTTGGAGCCTTAGAGTAAGGTGTAGAAGATCCAAAGGTGATACAATCAATAGAGGGAGGAAGACCCGAGTTCAAGTGCCTCCTTGGTCTCTTTATCCTGGACAAATTACTTCACCTTGACAAACCTCAGTGTTTTATCTGTAAAATGAGGATAAAAATATATCCTCTCAGGGCAGCTAGGTGGTGCAGGGGATAGAGCGCCGGCCCTGGAGTCAGGAGGACCTGAGTTTAAATCTGGCCTCAGACACTTAATAATTACCTAGCTGTGTGATCTTGAGCAAGTTACTTAACCCCACTGCCATAAATAAAATTTTATTTTATATATATATACATATATATATATATATATATATACACACACACGTGTGTGTATATCCTCTCTCCCAAGGTTATTGTAAAGATAAAATAAGATAAAGTTTAGAAAAAAGAAAATTCATGGGGCAGCTAGATGGCACAGTGGATAGAGCCCTGGTCCTGGAGTCAGGAGGACCTGAGTTCAAATCCGACCTCAGACACTTAATAATGACCTAGCTGTGTGGCCTTGGGCAAGTCACTTAACCCCATTTGCCTTGCAAAAACCTTTTAAAAAAACAAAGAAAATTCACAG
Source organism: Macrotis lagotis (assembly GCF_037893015.1). Classification (NCBI taxonomy): domain Eukaryota; kingdom Metazoa; phylum Chordata; class Mammalia; order Peramelemorphia; family Peramelidae; genus Macrotis; species Macrotis lagotis. Next base: position 20,280,409 of record NC_133658.1, read on the forward strand.
GATTAACATCCTAGTTCTTACTTGAAAGAATTTGTACTCCTGTGTGTGTGTGTGTGTGTGTGTGTGTGTGTGAGAGAGAGAGAGAGAGAGAGAGAGAGAGAGAGAGAGAGAAGAGAGAGAGAGAGAGAGAGAGAGAGAGAGAGAGACTCATAGAGACAGAGACAGAGTTCAAGTCCTGTTATGCCCTGGCCAGCTTTGGGGAAGTCACATCCCTGTGCCTCAGTTTCCTCCTCTGTAAAATGAAGGGATTGGCCTCTGAAGTCTCTTCAGTTCCAAATCTCCAATCCTTTGAGCCCTCATTTTAGAGAGAACAAAACTTAGACTTGGGAAGGTTGTAACTTTCCCAAGGTTCCCCGGGGGGGGTGGGGCACAATGCTCCTCCTGGCTTACTTCTCTAATTCTGCTCATCCCATGTGAGACCCCTCGCACGTGGAAACCTTCACTCCAGGGCTGACAGAGACACCAGAGAACCCTCCCACACACCACAATGACAACATTCCCTTCCGAGCTGAGTCAGAGGCTGCTGGTGATCCAGACTCATTCCATTAGAGAATGTGAGAAATTACAGACTGGAGGCTGTGATTGAGGTGCAGTGGGAATAATGCCGACTCTGGAGTCAGAGACCTGGATTCTAATCATGGCTTTCCCTCTTTTGTGACTTAGGCAAGTCTTCCTGCCTTCCTTTCCTCGTCTGTAAAAGGAGGGGGAATGGCCTATGTAATATCTCTGTCCTTTTCCAGCTCTAAGTCTATGACTTGTGGATGTAAAACCAGAGAGGGGAAGCATTTTGTCCTTGGTTGCACAGCAAATCCAACACTGAGTCAGCCTCCTGTCTCATACTCCACTGCTCTTTCCCTGATCCATAGCTGCTGCTTGCTCATTCACACTCATGTGGATCCCCAGAAGCCCCTGGGCCCCATCCTTACTCCCTGGTTCATGGTGGGATAGTAGGGGTTTCTCAGTGAACCCTGACTCCCTCCCTCTCAATTTACTGACAGATGGTGAAGTCCCTGGCTGGGGTCCTTATTAGGAAACAAGACTGGGAAAGGCCACAGCTCCCTTTCACATTCCTTGGCCTAAGGACTGGGAGACTATGGGATGGGAGAGATGACTTTCTATCTGGGGCTCGCTCAGTAAGATCCTCACATCACTAAATGTGGAGCTAGATAGAGCCTTGAAGGCCACCCCCTCTGAAGCAGAAGGTGGTGTTATCCAGAGAGTAGGGGGTATAGTGTCCACATCCTCAGACCAGACCTGGTTGTGCCAGCTCCCTCCACAATGAATGGCAAGCATTCATATTAGTCCTGGACCAATTGCAAAGAACTCTCTTTAGGTCACCTTGTTTGAGCCTCACCACCACCCTGGGAGCTCCTGATTTGATAGATTGGGAAACAGGGACTGAAAGAGATTAAGTGATTTTCCCAGAGCCATACTGCTAAGTAAAGGTCTGAGGCTGGATTGGAACTCTAGTCCTCCATGGCCTCCTGCCACCTGTGTGACTTTGAGAGTCAATTTAGTATTTGTTAAGTGCCCTCTATGTGCCTTTTCTTCTTTTGGGGACTCAGCTTCTCTTTCTTTTTCTTTTTTTTCTTTTTTGCAAGGCAATGGAGTTAAGGGATTTGTTCAAGGTCACACAGCTAAGTAAGTATGAAGTGTCTGAGAGCTGAATTTGAACTCAGGTCCTATGCTCTATCCATTGCACCACTTAGCTACCCCCGGAACTCAGTTTCTCCACCTGTAAAATGAGAAGTCATGCTCCATGACCCCTGAGGTGCCTTCCATGAAGCCAGAGGATGGGTTTCATCTCTATCTACTCATTCTCTCCCCACTGGGTAGGGTAGCTTCTTCTCCCACATCTGTTTGGCATCCACAGCTGACCTAGGAGACAGGGGCCTGGACAGGGTAGGGGTGGGAAGATCCTGAATCATGGGAGCTAGAAGGAGGAGCCTTGGAGATGAGCCATGAGGTATTTGGGAGCTGAGACCCAGATAGGAAATGACTTGACTTTCATCACACTGACTCAGAGCAAAGGCTTGTGGTCCCCCCATGAGCCCAGGCCTGTGTTTCATCAGAGCCCCCTCAGTCCATGCATCCACAAGTCATAGACTTAGAGCTGGAAAAGGACAGAGAGATATTACCTAGGCCAAGGGTGAAGGATGAAATGATGGAACCCACCTTCCTGGAAGAGAGCTAACCTCCCCCAGTTCTTGGAACCCTCCCACAAAAACATGGCTCAGAGAATCCAATCAATTAATAAGCATTTATTGAGTGCCTACTGGGTGCCCTGCCCTTCTGGGTCTGGGTACGGAAGAGAAATGGCATCATCCCTGCCCTCAAGTAGCTTACACTCTACTATGTTATCTGTACACCCAGGTGCTGCCCCACTGTCTCTGGGGGCTCTGAGTTCAGGGAGTCCTGTTCCTGGAATCCTGAATTTAGACCTGGAAGGAAGGCAGAGCTCATCTAGTCTGGTGTAGTGGATGGAGCACTCGACATAGAGTAAGGAAGACCTGAATTCAAATCCTGTAATTCCCTCCATAAGCAAGGAAAGCCAAGAAGTCCAATTTGACTGGAATTTAGAACTCATGAATAGGAGTGATAAGTAATCAGTCTGGGGAGGTGGGCTGGGAAACAGAACTGAAGTGATCATCAGGGGTTGGTTACTCAGTAAGAGCTGGGGGTGGTTGAGCCTCTCCCCACCCCTAGCCATGGGAAGGGGGATGGGTGAGGACCAGAAGCTAATCTAAAATTGGATGGGTTCCCCTGAGTGGTGCTGGGCTCCCTCTGACCCGAGGTCTTTGAGCAGAAGCTGAATACCTCCTCCTGGCTGGGCTACAGCAGACCTGGGTCAGGGCAGACAGCTTCTGGGGTCCCCTTGCTGCTCCAGCTCTGGGATCATCCAGACTGGGCCTTGGGAAAATTCAGGGATTTTCCTAGAGCCACATGAGAAGGGGGGAGGACTCACGTCTGTCTTCCCCATTAGACTCAAGGCCACAGTCTAAATATGACTGGCTTTGTAGTCCCATCATTTATCACAATGCAGACACAAGGACTGCCTATCAGAGCCCCAAAGCATGCTGGAACTTCCCACCAATTTGATGACTTTGTCTTTGTTTGGCCAACATGAGATAAACACCAGTTTTATAAGAGGGTCTGAGGCTATCTGGACCTTTAATCACTTGGAAAACAAACCAAGGGTCTTCTAAACAATTTGGTTTGTGTCAGAGCAGAGAACCAGAGGAGGCTGAACTGATGGCTTCCAGTCAATGAGCACTCTTCAATCCAACAGTAAAACAAGTTAGGATTCATAGAACACTTTAAGATTTGTAAAACACTGGGTTTTGTAAAACAATAATCTTGGGAAGAAGGAAGATGCTCTTCTTATTCCCACTTTACAGAAGAGGAAACTCAGGAAAACCGTGATCTACTTAGAGTCCCCCAATGGGCTGAGGTCAGATTCGAGCCTGTTCACCCTACTGTCAATGAGCATCTACTAAGCATCCCCTCATCCCCCAAATCCAAGGCACCAGGCGTATCAGGACAAAACAAACAATAGTCCTTGCCCTCAAGAAGTTTATATTCTGGGACAGCTAGGTGGTGCAGTGGATAAAGCACCGGCCCTGGAGTCAGGAGGACCTGGGTTCAAATCTGGTCTCAGACACTTAATAATGACCTAGCTGCATGGCCTTGGGCGAGTCACTTAACCCCGTTTGCCTTGCAAAAAAAAAAAACTAATAAAAAAAGAAGTTTATATTCTGCAGAGAGAGGGCTCGACCTCCCCAAAGACAAGAGGTTCTTCTAACAAGTGGCACAATTAGAAAAGGCTCCTGTCATAGGTGACCCCTCATTTCAGCCTTAGAGGAAGCCTGGGCTTCTAAGAAGCAGAAGTAGGAAGAGAGGGTGCACCAGGTAGGGGCACAGCCTGGCCAAAGGCAGGAGCAAAGAAGCCGGATTTGGGGAAAGGGGGTCCTATGTAATGTTCAGATAACAGACCCTCTAGATGCCAGGCTGAAGAATTTTTCTTTTCAGTTCTAGAATCTAGGAAGTTTCTTCAAGCGGTGCAGAAGCCAGAAGTTTCTTGAGGGCTCTTGGTTTTATTTGTTTGTCTTTGTAGACTTTGTCGCCTAGTTCAGTGCCAACCAAGTCACATTCCCTGTGGTATTTGAAGAAGCACACAGTCCATGAGAAGAGACCTTCAGTGAGGGGAAATCTACCTCTTCCAGAAACTCCCATTCCATTTCTTTATATTGAGCCTAATTTTGTCCTTAGAGGAAATAGGGATTCACAGAAGGTTGCTGAGCCAAGGAGTGACCCAGGCCAACCTGTGTTTTAGGAATGCTAATTTGGCAACTGTGTGGAAGATGAATCAGAATGGAGAGAGAATGGAAACTCAGAGACTGGTTAGGAAGGAGGCAACAGACAACAGACCCTGCCTGTCCCCGAGAATGAGGCAAGCATGCTGGGAGATGTGGAGTCAAGGTTTGATGTTCCTTTTCTTGAGGAGCTTCTAGTCCTCAGTTGCCTTCCCAGACAGTCATGCCCTGGGTGAGGAGCCCGGTCCATTCTAAAGAGGAGAGACCATGAAAAAAATCCGCGGAGGGGCTCAAGAGAGAGGACAATCATGTCAGAGGGAACTGGCTCTGTCTGGTACCTTCTTGCCTCAGTCTCCCTTTCTTGGGGAAGCTCAGCTTGAGCAGACAGCCTTGGGCTGGCTTGGGTGGGCATTGGATGTTTGACCATTGTGGGGCAAGGTGGGGGGGGGAGCTTCTTTTCCTGACATGCTTTTTCCTGGTACGTTTCCTGATGCAATCTTCAGCTAAACTTTCAAGATTGGTCACCTTTCCTCACAAGCCAAGACCCATGGTCTCATGCTCTGGAATTTTCAAGTCATAGAGATTCCATTCATGCAGTACAGTCTAAGGGACACTCTACAGCCCAGGCCGGCCTTCCTAACTTGAACCCTGATTTGCTGGGGCAGACTTCTCCCTGTCTCATTGATTCCATCTGTAAAATGGGGAGAACAAATCATCTACCTCTTCTAGGCCTCCCTGAGCCCTGGGGACAGGTCTAGAAAATGTGGATGCCTTAGAGGATGGCCTTCTGGCAGGCTGGAGATGATACTGGATCGTCGATACAGAGCTGCCATGACCCCAGAGACCACAGAGATGTAGCTACTTAGTTCTATGAGCCTAGCCTCAATTTTCTCATCTGAAAAATGAGGAGGTTGGCTTGGATCTCTTATGGCTTGAAATTCATAATAAATAAACCCAGGAGCTAGTTTAGACCCTTCAGCTAAGGGAAGATTAGAACCCAGGTTTCTTGACGATAAAGATGGCCCTCTTTTGATTGTACTGTGCTTCTCCTGTGAAGGTCAGAGACCACGATTTGTCCCTGGAGGAGGAAAAAGAAAACAAGATTTAAGGGTTTGTTCCATTCTAAAGATGGACCAGCTGCTTTCACTAAAGTTCCCCTGCCAGGCTTCATTTCGAACGGGTGCAAGGGCTGCACGTTGTCTTGTTTTTACATAAAGGTTTTTTTTTTAACCTTCTCTTCATCTCTCAAAGTGAGTTTTGAAGCAGATCCCAGCCCATGTGGGTTTGGGAGGCCATGGGAGGGATTCCACAGCAGTGAAGTCAGAAGGAAAGTTATGTGGCTTTCATTTTTTGGACAAAGAGGTCTCCTAGAAGGAGCTGATGAATGGATGATTTTCCTTTCCCGAAGAGTTCAGGGCTGCTTGGTGTATGTGTTTCTGTCCCCACTATAGAGCCCTGAAGGCTCCTCTGAACCCAGTTTTCAAGTGGGGGCTTGGGAGGGGATGTTGTCTTTTGAAACTCCCTTGCAGCCCCATCCCCTCCTCTGTTTTAGCTCTGGACTGGATATTGGATACAGGCCATGCCCTCTGGTTGGGAAGCCAGATTTATACACATTTATACACAAAAAACAGATAAGGAACAGCATGGAGGGTATGGGGGAGAGTTTAGAGACAAAATGAGTGAGGAAGAGACAGAAAGTGTCCTAGGAATGGAAACAGAACTAGGGTGAGGTGACAGGGCTGCTGAACCAATGCAGAAAATATGGAGGGGGTCAAAAGTACCTTCCAATGACTGCCTACCCCACAGGGGTCAGTTCTTTACTGTGGATTTTCCTAGTTGAAATGTGTCTCTAAGTCATCCTATATACATTTTGTGGGGGGGAGTACATAGTCAACAATGGTCAACACTACTCCACACCCATAGTCCCCTCCACCTACAAGGAAGGATTCTCCCATCCCTCCTTCTGGATTGAATTGGCCACCATAATTACACCCATTAGTGTTCAGTTTGGATCCACTCTTGAGGGTGGAAAGGGATCAGGCTTGCCCCCTGATATCCAGGTTTGTGGAAGATGACCCAAGGGCACCTGGTGAGGTAATAGATGACAAGAGGTATTGGGATCTCATTCTGGCCGCATCACTGACTTGCTAAATGAGTTACAATTTGGCTTTTCCCATCAATTGATCAGCAAGCATTTATTAGATACCTACTACGTTCTGGATAAAAAGAGGGAAATGGAGTAGTCCTTGTCTTGACTGGGGAGATAGCTGTGTGGTCCTACTCAGAACAGATACAAACCAAATGGCTTCCTGGTACTTTGGGGAGGGAAGGAGTTAGCAGTTGTGGGGGGGGGGGAGATCTGGAATGGCTTTTTGAAGGCAGCTTTTGAGAATAATGACTCACATCTACTTAGAGTTTTAATATTTGGGAAATACTTTCCATGGAGTGTCTCATTTAAGCCTCACAAAATCCTATTGTCATCCCCGTTTTACAAATGAGGATGCTGAGCCTCAATGGTGGGATGTCTTGCCCTGATAACCCAGATAGCTTCAGCGGCAGCATGGGAACCCAGGTGCCTCTGATTTCCAGCCCTCTGCCCCACCTATAACAGTCCTATGAGATAGGTATTATCACCCCATTCTAGAAATGAGAAAACAGCCCCAGAGAAATGGGATAATTCAGTCAGAATCCCAAGCAGCAGGGCCAGGTGTTATGATTCCACATCCAGCCCGGCCAGCTCATGTCCAGATGCCCCAGATAGGATCTGTAACCATGCCCAACAAAACTGGATTCAAAGGAAATAAGGATAATTCTGGGGGGAAGGGGATCAGCCAAGGATAGGAGTTAGGGGTTCGGGGCTCTCATCCAGTCTCCAACACTAAGATTCTGCCATACCCTTCTCCCTTCCACCATAAACTGGCAGAGGGGGTGAGGTGGGAGGAAGAACCCTGATGGCTTCACTGCTTCAGAGGGACAGCTCTCCAAGACTTCTGGGGTTGGCTCCAGTACCAACTTGCTTTTCCTTTCACCCCACCAGGCCCCCAGTCTTCCCTTGACAGGCATTCTTTGTATTGTCCTTTCAGCCAATACTAGCATCCCTAGTTCCTTCATAGTGGTGGAGGATGAGGAAGGGGAGCAGCTTGACCCCACTTTTTCTTTCATTAGGAAGCAGAAGTCTGGGCCTGGAGCCCAGTGAGGGTAGGAGGATGATGTCAGAAGCCAGCAACTTTCCCCTTTCCCCCTTTCACTCTGTAACCCTCACTCCCACCCTCCAGAGATGGAAAGGGGCTGGAGAATGATGGCCAAAGGGTGGACAGGGTGGTCACCTGGCTCCCTGAGGCTGCCCAGGTGGCTTGGCTGTCGGGAAGAAGTGTAAGATGAGGTTTTACAGCACTGGAAAAACACAATCCTGCCAATGGCGACCTTCCTTCCGCTCAGTAGGCGAGGGAAGTGGGGCCAAATACCAGCGTTCTTGGGATGACATATTTTCCACCACCCTGTGGGTCTGACCTGAAATCACTGAAATGATGCCTTATGAAGTCAAACTTGCACTCTGATTAATGGAGCTTTGCTCTGGGAGCCCAGACAGTGGTTCTCTTCAACCCTGTGGGCTCTGCAAAATGCTTTGCATGTTGGCAGGCTGGGAGCAACTGGCACTGGGCTCCCCTCCATTCCATTGCCAATAGCCACCCCCTGCACTGCACGTCCGACCATCTCTGCCACGCCATCACCCTCAAACCCCTTCCTTGCCTTGGCATGTACTTGTCTCAAAGCTCTCAGACACCATCTTCTTCTGGGGGGTTTGGGGGGGTCAACAATTGAGAACTTCATTTTATTGATAAGAAAACAGATGCCAAGGTGCCCTGCTTGCTGACTTGATATCCATATGAGTGAGATGATTTGCTTCATTTCCACATACATAGGTGACTCATCTGGGATTCAAATCTGAGTCTCCAAATTCATTTTATTTTTAAAAAATTAGATCTGTGACATCATTTATTTACAGACCCCCGGGGGAGAACACCTCCAATATGGATCTGCAGTTGTGGGAGACCCACCCAGCCATCTTCCTGTACACTCTCTAGCTCTGGGAAGCATAAGTAGATCAGTACCCACCCTCCCAGAGCCAGGAGTCAGGAGGGCCTGAGTTCAAATCCAACCTCAGACACTAGCTGGACAAGTTATTTCACCCTGTTTGCCTCAGTTTCCTCATCTGTCAAATGAACTAGAGAAGGAAGTGGCAAACCAAGAAAATCCCACATAGGGTCCAAAGAGTTGATGTAATTGAAACAACTGAACACAGATGGTCTCTAAGATCTTTTATGGGATGAAGGGAAGGGGAACCTGTAATCTATTTTTAATCTATGATCCCATCATTACCAGATTGCCTAGGCACAGAGAATTTTGGGGACCTGCCTAGGGTTGCACATTTGTGTTGTGTCCAAGTCCGTCTTGGCCTCGCCCGCAGTGCTTTCTTCACCTCCCATGTTGCCCCTCATAACTGGGATAAGCAACGCAAGCAATTGTTGCCAGCTGATCTGCCAGGACCATTCATCCAGGGCTCCATCCACCGCCCCGAAGGATGATGCCTCTGGAGGGAAGTAGCCTGCTTGGTGACCAGTCTTGGAGTAGACCCAGGATCCCCCACTCCCATGGCCATCCCCCTCACAATGTTTCTTCAGCTGTGAGTACCTTTCATTGGAACCACAAGAGAAGGAACTGGAGCCTGGAGATGCTTAGGAATAATCAGAGGGGAATTAACATTTTAGCTCTGGTTGCTTGACCTCCAGATCTGGCAAATCCCTACCATGGCTGGTCACTTAGAAAAGTTTCCAGGGGCTCGGGCTACTGACGTTCCCTCCCAGCTGTGGAAAAGCTTAGCTTGTGCCTGTCATCTCCTGGGACACACACCCTGGTGGCGCCCCACCCTGGCTCCCCAAACACCATAAACCCGAGGCCATCCATCATCACCCCTCCAGCCCAGGCCTAGCTCTGTCACTCACTAGCAGAGTGACCTTTTGCTAATTCCTTCCCTTCTGTGCACCTCAGTTTTCTCAGTTATGAAAATGAAGCCTTGTTTATGGGTCTGTGGCTGATTCTGTGATCACAGAGATAACATTGAGGACTCTGCCATGGGGGGGGGGGTGTAGAAAGCTGGGCCCATTTTATAGATAGAGAGACTGAGACTCAGAAAGGTTAAATATAAATAACCTGGCCAAGTGACAGAGATGCAATCAAATTCAGACTTTCTGACTCCAGCTTCAGTGGATTTTCTACTATTCTGCCTTATCATCATCATCACCATTTTACAAATGAGGAAACTGAGACTGAGCATGGTCCAGTGACTTGTGCAGGTCATAATGACAATAACTGTCAGAAGTGGGACTTGGACCCTGACTGTGAGACTGGCACAATAGGTCCCACAGCCTCATGACAGTGACAATAATAAGGGTCAACCATCATGGAGGGTTTACAAAATGCTTTTGAGGTAAACAAGATTTATAAGCAGCATTTCCCTAGAGTCTGGAAAAACCCTGTGAGGTGGATGTGCTGATTATCCCCATTTCATAGGAAAGAATACAGGCTCAGAGAAATTCACTGACTTGCCAGTGGTCACACAGCAAATTGTCTCAGAATCAGGATTTGAACCCAGATTCCCTGACTTAAAGTGCAGTGCTCTTTCTACTATATATTAGATATTAATCAACTGTGTGACCTGTAGACCATAAGGTCATAGACATAAAGGAAACCTGACAGCTATCAAGTTGACTCATTTTACAGATGGGGAAACTGAGGCCAGAGAAGTGACATGTTTTGCCCAAAGTTATTTAATATATACAGATATAGGAGTTAAGTTTACCTGAGTGTAAGTCAATGCCGCCATTCATTCTTAGAACTCTGGTTTTTCTTTTTTCTTTTTTCCTTTAAAAAACAATAGTATTTTATTATTTTCAATTACATGGAAAATAATTTTGAACATTCATTTTTTGTAAAATTTTACATTCCAAATTTTTCTCTTTCCTTCTCTTCCCTCCCTCCTCCCCAAGACAATCTGATATAGGATAGACATGTATAATCATCTAAACAAATTTCCATATTAGTCATGTGAAAGAAGAATCAGGACAAAAGAGAAAAACCACAAGAAAGAAAAAGCAAAAATTAAATTTTAGAAAGTGAAAATAATGAGCTTTTTTCTGCATTCAGACTCCTTTGATCTTTCTCTGGTTGTACATGGCATTTTCCATCACAAGTCTTTCAGAATTGTCTTTGATCACTGTATTGCTAAGAAGAGCTAAGTTTATCGTAGTGATCATCTTACAATGTTGCTGTCAAAGTCTACAATGTTCTGGTTCTGCTCTCTTTATGCAGCATCAGTTCATGTCAGTTTTTCCGGGCTTTTCTGAAATCCATTTGCTCATGATTTCTTATAAAGGAATAGTAAATTCCATTACATTCATATACCACAACTTGATCAGCCATTCTCAAATAGTTGAGCATCCACTCCATTTCCAAATCTTTGCCACCACAGAAAGAGCTGCTAGGGATAGTCTTGAACATGTGGGTCTTTTTTTCCCTTTTTGTGATCTCTTGGGATATAGACCCAGTAGAGGTATTGCTGGATGAAAGAGTATGCAGAGTTTGATTGCTCTTTTAGTATCGTTCCAAATGACCATATTTCCCCCATGTATAAGATGCACCTTTTTTTTTTTTGCAAAATTTGGGGTCTAAAAACTAGAAGCGTTTACCACTGTGGTTGTAGATTTTTTGATTTGCATTTCCCACTTTTCCCACACTTGTCTTTGCACTCATTGTTTCGCATTTGTTACTGGTAAATTAGGTGACGTTTTGCCAAGTTCTGCCCAAAAAGAGCTCAGAAAAGATTTTCATCTAGTGTTGAATTCAAGTTCAAAGTGATCCAATTTGCCAAAGTGGATGGGAATCATGTTGCTGAACATCAGTGTGGTCCTCCTTCAAATGAGAAAACAAGCTGAGACTGGCAAAGGGAAGAAAGAAATTCAACCAAAAACTCCACAGCAGAAGGCCATGAGAGGCAAGGCAGCCAAATGGCCTGATATAGAGAGGGAATTGAAGAGATGGATTGAAGAGCAAAGGGCCATTGAAATTCCTGTGGCAACAAGGATGATTCAGGGTGAGACAAGAAGAATTGATGATGAAAAAGAAGTTATTGATTTCAAAGGTTCATGAAATGGAATGGACTAAGCAGGAGTCCATGAACCAGACTCACCCAAAAGATGCCTGAAAGCTATGAGCAGAAGGTCCTTGAATTTCAGATTGTTGATAAGAAGGCGGTGAAACTGTAATTGTGAAGACAAGTAGACATAAAAAAGAGTCATTTTGGTGCCAGCTAGGTGGCGCAGTGGATAGAGCACTAGCCCTGGAGTCCGGAGTACCTGAGTTCAAATCTGGCCTCAGACACTTAATAATTACCTAGCTGTGTGGCCTTGGGCAAGTCACTTAACCCCATTGCCTTGCAAAAAAAACCTTTAAAAACAAAAGAGCCATTCTATGTTGTTCTAGCTTCTTGTGCTGATGAAAGCAAGCTGCCTCCTATGCTGATTTTCAAATAAAACAATGCCAAAAGAAGACATTCCTTGAGGAGTGATTATCTGCATTCATGTAAAGGGTTGGATGGATCAGGATGGAATGAAGATTTGGTTTGAGAAAGTCTGGAGCAGGAGACCAGGCGGGCTCTTACACAGACTTGTCCTATTGGTGCGTGATCAGGACACACATCCCAACAAACACAAAGAAGATTGCTGCAGAGCAAAGCCCAACACTTGCCATCATACCTGGAGGCTTGACATCCCAGCTCCAACCACTTGATGTCAGCATTAACAAACCCTTTGAAGCTGGCATGAGCGACAAATGGAACCAATGGAAGAAGCCTTCTGGCGACAACTTGATACCAATAGGAAGTTTGTACCTGGGTGAAAAGATCCTGGGATAAGATCAAGATTGAGATCATGGTCCAGTCATTTAAGAAGTGTGGCATTTCCAATGCCATAGATAGAACCCAGGATGAGGCAATATATGAAGAGAGAGATTCATCATCAAACACAGATGAGGACGAGCTAGTAGATGGAAGTTTTGACAGTTTTGAGGAGTTGTATGAATTTTATGATGAATAAAACATGAGCTCAATAACTTTATGTGATACATTTTTTTCAAATTTCAGGCCCCAAAATTAATGTTTGTCTTATCCATGGGGAAATATAGTACTTTTCAGAACTATCGGATCACCAACACCATTGGCGTTGCAGTTTTCCCACATCCCCCTCCAATATTTATCATTTTCTTTTTCTATCATATCAGGCAATCTTATAGGTGTGAGGTGATACCTCAGAATTATTTCATTTTGCATTTCTCTATAGATAGTAAGCTAGCTTTAATTTCTTTATCTGAAAACCACCTGTTCATACCCTTGACCATTAATCAATTAGAGAATTCTAGCAATGTACTAGAGATAAATAAATAAAAAATGAATCATCATGGAACTCAGGGAGCCTGGGTACTGACTTCCCCCAGTCCTGGAAGACTCTTGCTCCTCTTTTCCACCTCCCAGCTTCCTTCAGGTCCCCATTAAAATACCTTCTATGTCATAACTCTTGTGCTTTCCTCCTGTTAATAAACTCCAGCCTATCTGCTCAATATCTTGTTGGTATGACCTTGTCTTCATGTTATCTTTCCCATTAGACAGTGAACTACCTGAAGGCAGGCACTGGATTGTTGTTGTCATTGCTGTTTTGTATTTCAGGGTACCTGTCACAAGGGGATGACTTGGTGACTTGTCCTCTGTCTGAAGATCTACTTTGCAGGTGGGGATCTGCCTGTCGGTCAATGGGTCATTCCTTCCTCTGCTCTCTCATTGTAGAATATGAACATCCAGGTGGATGACATTCGGATCCGTGCTGTCCTCTCCGCCTACAGGAAGCGTACACCGGTGACAGAGGGCTATGTGGAAGTGAAGGAGGGTAACACCTGGAAACAGGTCTGCGACAAGCACTGGACTCCCAAGAACTCCAGGGTCATCTGTGGCATGTTTGGCTTCCCCAATGAGAAGAAGTACAACACCAAAGTTTACAAGTAAGTGGGAGCCCGAGCAGTTAGGGAACCCTTTAGGAATGGAAGCTCCCTCAGGGATGTGGCGGGGGGGGGGGGGGGGGGGGGATTGGACCTGCCCTTCATTCTTCCCCAGGTATCTCCTACCTGTTCCCAAGAGGGTAAACTGGCCTTGCAGATGTGATTAAAACCCAGATGCCCTTGGGTCATGGAGCTAGAGTGGACTTGAAAGCATTGAGCTTATAGGCAAGCAGAGGGCCTGAGTTCGGATTCTGACTCAATCATTTGCTATTTGTGTGATTTTTTGACCAAGTCCTTTAACCTCTCTAGGCCTCAGTTTTCAGGACTATAAAATAAAGTGGTTGGGCTAAAGGGCCTCTGAGATCCTTCCCAGTTCCAGAGCTAGGGGGCTATAAGTGACCAAGTCACTTGACCCTCTCTGAGTCTTGGTTTCTTCATTCATAAAATAAGAGGCAGCTATTGAGTTCCATTCCAGAGAAGGTGTGGCTTATTTCTGGTAGAGCTAGTTTCTTCATCCCAGAGGTCGCTGTACCAATGAAATCATTGATCCAGTTTAAAAAATAGTGAGGGAATCAACCTGGATAATTTCTGAGGTCTCTCTCTCAAAAGAGGCACTCCCATAGGATTCTCCCATGCCTCGATTCCTGTCTGTTTCCCTACCAATAGCAGCTAAGGTGTAGATAGCACCTCCTCTCCAGGTGGCCCCTTCCACATTAAGACAGCTCTCAAAGTTAGGAAGATTCTTCTGACCTCAAACTTCAGTTGACTTCTTCCCAAATTCCATCCATTGCCTGTCCATGTCTAAAATAAGGGGGAATAGTCGATCCTATTCTCTTTGGGGACAGAACTAGAAGAGGGTAGATACTACAAGGTGTGAAGAGGCAAAGTAGAGGCCATGAAGATAGGGAGTTGGTCCACTCCTGAGATTTCCTGATTGTGTTACCCTGGGAAAGTCACTTAAAGTCTCTATGTTCTAGCTGGTTTTCTGAGAAAACAGAGAAGTTGTTGACCTGCATCAGGAGAGGGATTTTCCTCATCTGGGAGTGCCTTTTCATGTCTATTTCCCCACCCAAAATATTCTGGAGCTGTCCAATAGTATGAAGGATTATCTCGAGTGGAAATCACAGAAAGATTACAAGATTTAGAGTGAGAAGGACATCTAGTCCAATTTAAAGCAAATTTACATTTTATTAATCACCACTGACCTCTAGATACATTTGGAAAATGGTGCCAAATACAAAGTAATCCTTTTTTACAGAAGGCATGTGTGTATGTGTTTATTGTTGACTTCTGGCCCTAGAGAAAGATCAATATGGCAATGCCAACTCCTTCATTTTACAGAGGGGGAAACTGAGGCCCAGACAGGGTGAGTGATTTGCCTGTTGACCCATAGCTAAAAATGCCAAACCTGGAAACCTGACCTTAGTCTTTGGTTTCAAGCTCAGACCTCTTCTTCACTGCCTCACCCTGATTCTTCATAGTTGCCAAAAAGGGATGTTGAGGCCCAGAGAATTGAAGAGACCTAGCCAGTGAGTAAGGGAACCAGGATTCAAAGCTAGATTCATCTATCCAAGGGGAAGTTGGACGGCTGAGCCCCATCATAGATTTAAGAAGGATGCGAGGATGATGGTAGGAGATATAGTTGGATGGATGAGCTCCCAGCTCCCTCCCTCAAGGTCCTGAAGACAGCTCCATTCCCAGTGATCTCAGAAGAAGAAGAAGGCTGGCCAAAATCAGGGGCAGCTAGGTGGCACAGTGGATAAAGCACAGGCCCTGGAGTCTGGAGGACCTGAGTTCAAATCCAGCCTCGGACACAATAATTACCTGTGTGATCTTGAGCAAGTCATTTAACCCCAATGCCTTGCAAAAAAAAAACAAAATATTTCCTCCTGGAAGGGAGGACCTGGCTGTCCCTGAGGAAATGTTTCTGCCTTCACTTTGTCAGAACAGAGTTTTCCCCACAATAGCAACTTGCTTGGCTTATTTTCTTCTAACTCCAGAGAGGAGAGATCTCCCACTATGTTCCTGAGGAAGGTCCAGGCTCCTTTTCCACTGTCCTACCCAGTCCTGTTTGAGGCAAGATGGACTTTATAGAAGGGGCAGTGGATAGAGTGCCAAGGTCAGGAAGACTTACTAATATTCTTGAGTTCAAACCTGGTCTCAGACACTTATTGGCTATGTAACTCTGGGCAAGTCCCTTAGTCCTATTTGCCTTAGTTTCCTCATCTGTAAAATGAGAAGGTAATGACAGACCACTCCATTATCTCTGCCAAGAAAACCCAAAATGGGGTCATGAAGAGTCAGACATGACTAAAAACAATTGAACTGGGCCTGTATTCTGGGCCAGGGGCACTTTACTGAGAAAAGAAATCATTAACAGATGTGGAACAGAGAAGCAAACCCAGATTGTCTTTATTTCCAAACAATTCCCAGAGTTCTCTTTTTCATAGCTGCTGCTAGGTTTGCCTGGCTTGGAGGGACCACACCACCTTCAGCTACTCTCCCTGGTAAAGACAAGATAATTGTGCACAGGAGTATAGAGATCAGGAAACATCAATCTGGTGTCCACCATGGGAGGCACTCGTTGCCTTAGAAGCTGGGATTACAAAGTCAAACCCTCTAGGAGCTTCCATTCCTTTTTTTATTAAAGATTTTATTTGAGTTTTACAATTTTCCCCCAATCTTACTTCCCCCTCCCCACCCCACCCCCAGATAGCACTCCGTCAGTCTTTACTTTGTTTCCATGTTGTACCTTGATCCAAATTGAGTGTGATGAGAGAAAAATCATATCCTTAAGGAAGAAACAGAAAGTCTAAGAGATAACAAGATCAGACAATAAGATAGCAAGTTTTTTCTTAAATTAAAGGAAATAGTCCTTGTACTTTGTTCAAACTCCACGGCTCTTTCTCTGGATACAGATGGCACTCTCTTTTGCAGACAGCCCCAAATTGTCCCTGATTGTTGTGCTGATGGAATGAGCGAGTCCATCAAGGTTGATCATCGCCTCCATGTTGCTGTTAGGGTATACAGTGTTTTTCTGGTTCTGCTCATCTCACTCAGCATCAGTTCATGTAAATCCCTCCAGGCTTCCCTGAATTCCCATCCCTCCTGGTTTCTAATAGAACAATAGTAGGGAACTTCCATTCTTTGGGCGCTGTAATATGTATCCAGAAAATAATGAAAATAAGAATAATTTATATAGTACCTTGAGATTTAAAAAGCACTTTTCATAGATTTTTATCTCATTTGATGCTCACAACAACCTGGGAGGTAGGAATTATTATTATCGTCATTTTACAGATCAGGAAACTGAGGCAGATAGAGGTTGACTAAAGGGATCAGGAAGGACGTCCTAAGGAAGTCATAGAGCTAGAAGTCTAGACCCCTCATTTTTGTGGATGAAGAAACTGAGGTCACAAAATAATCGCTAGCATTTATGTAGTGCATTTTGAATCCATTTTATTTTAACCTCTCAAAACCCCTTGGGGGTATGTACTATTCGTATCCCCATTTTACAGATGAGAATACTGAGAGAAACAGGGAAATAACTTGCCCAGAATCATATGTAGTAGACACAGAGTTGAACCCAGGTACCCTGACTTGGAATCCACCATTCTTTCCGCTGTTCTACAGAGTTGAGCTTTAAAGGAAACTGAAGATTCTAAGAGGTAGAGGCAAGAAGGGAGAGCATTCCAGGCATGGTATTAGGAACCCAGAGGTTTGAGATGAGAGGAGACTTTGGGGGTCATCTTGCTCAACTGTCTCATCTCACAGAGGAGGAAACTGAGACTCAAGGCAAGTTAGACACATAGGTGGTCAGTAACAAAGCTGGGATTTGAACTAGGGTCTTGTGATTTCCCCTCTATTACTAATTCTAGAATCAAAGACTTGGGTTCAAATCCTGTCCCTGACACTTGCCACCTTTATGACCTTGAGCAACTACTTTTCCATCTTTCTAAAGCATAGGACTCTATGCTAGCCCACACATGCTCAATAAACTCCATGGCTCCCTAGTCCCCCAGGATCAAATAGAAAATTCGATTCAAGCCCATCATAACAACTTAACCTCATCCTACCTTTCGACTCTTCTTACATCCTCCTCCCTCCCACTTAGTCCACTCCAGTGATACTGGCCTTCCTGTGATTCCTCAAAAACAATTTGTCATTCCTTGATTCTGTGCCTTTGCTCTGGCTGGGCCCCTTTCCTAGAATGCTGTCCCTTTTTACCTCTGCTTCCTTCATTACTCAGCTCAAATTCCACCTTTTGCAAGAAGACTTTCCCAGTCTCTCTCCCTCAATGAGTGCCTTCCATAAGAGATTACTTCCAACTTATCCAACTCTTGTATGTTCATAATTGTTTGCATGTTGTCTTTTCTTTAATAGGGGTGGGGAACCTCTGGCCATACTGATCTGGTGTTACCAAGGCAACCACATAGACTCAAAATTCAATAAATCTAGGAGCATTTTAGGGGTGAATGCTTGACTAAATATAGCCCTTGAATAATGTTATAAATATCCAAATAGCCTTTGGCAGACAAAACATTCCCCACCTCTATTTTAGACTATAAGCTCCTTGAGGGCAAGAACTCTGTTTTTTTCCTTTCCTTTTAGCTTAAGTGCTTAGCATAACCAGTGTCTGGCACATAGTAGACACTTAATAAATACTTGATGACTGATCTATAAGATGAAGGGATTGTACTGGATGATTTCTGAGGTTCCTTGAGGGTTCTAGAACTGTGATCCCATGAGAGCAATCCCAGAGCTCCTTCCACCTTTATTAGTCTGCTGTGAGATGGCATAGAGACAGCAGGTAGTTCTAGACTGATGATATTAGAGGCAGCAGTCAATAGAGCACTAGAGTTAGCCATAAGAAGTCCTGAATTTAAATCCTCCCTCCCATTCTGGGCAACTCATTGAATTGTTTTGAGCCTTGATTTCCTTCTGTATAAATGCTTGCCTCAAAGGGAAATCAGGGATAACCCATGCAAAGGACTTTACCATACCAAAGCACTAGAGAAAACTGGCTGTTATTATTCCACTGTGATCCTGTGGTCACTTCAATTTAAAGGAAATTCTGACATGCCCATCAGTTACTCCATAAAGTAAAGGGGAATGTTAATTGAGAGCCTGGCCAAAAGATTTTTTTGGAGCCAAGAGCAATCTTACAGTTCCCTCTAAGTCTGTCCTCATTGACATCCCTGAAGACTTCTAGCTGGCCCCTCCACATGGAACAAGATGTTCTAAAGTGAAGAGACAGGGATAAGGAGGACCGTCCTGGTGTTAATTACAGCCATGGGAGCCGTAGGTCTGCCTCTACAGCAGGCCAACCAGGCCCATCCTCTTGACTCATATCTTGTTGGCTCTCTTCTCCATTCGTGTCTCATTTGCTCCAAAGAAACCGAGCCTTGGTGAGACAGTCTTTGGGATAGTCTGTCTCTAAGATCTGCAGAATGTCCCAAAAGGATGGGCTCCCCATTCCTGGTTATTGGTCTGCCCAGGATGCTGGGTAGATTCCCCAAGGAAGAAAGGTATTTAGTTGGCAAGGATATTGTTTGTAGTTTTTCTGGAATGTTACAAGATTCTGCAAGTTTGGGGGAGAGGGAGGAGCCTGGGAAACAGGCAGAAGCATTGAGGAGAGAAGCAGACATCAGTGGAGAGGCCTGGGAGGCTGGCTGAGGATCTTTATTTCAAGATTTGGCTCAGAAACCAATGACTTCCAGGTTGTGTAGGTAATATCCCCATCCTGGGGCAATGACCTCTTTCCTCTAATTATAAGAGCAAGATGGAAGCTTCTATACCAAGGCCTCAGCAATCCTGCTTCTCCTGCTCTGATGCTTAGTGGATATTATTAGCAGATTAATTTTCAAGCACAACCTTCTTAGTAATAATAATACTAATAGCTGCTGCTTTTTATATAATGCTTTAAAGTTAACAAAATGTTTTGAAAATAGGGTCTCATGTGATCCTATAATATTGAGGGTCAAATGCTGTGCTTATCCCCATTTGACAGATGAGGAAACTGAGGCAGCAGAGGTGAAGCGACTTGTCCAGGATTCCACAGCTAGTCAATGTCTGAGGCCAGATTCAAACTCAGGTCCTCTTGCCTCTGAGTCCAATGCTGTCACCACTAGGCTACCTGGCTGCCTCTTAATGGCCTTCTTCAGGTCATTCATATTTTTTTTTAGATTTTTTCAAGGCAAATGGGGTCAAGTGGCTTGCCCAAGGCCACACAGCTAGGTAATTATTGTGTCTGAGACCGGATTTGAACCCAGGTACTCCTGACTCCAAGGCTGGTGCTTTATCCACTGTGCCACCTAGCCGTCCCCATTCATATTTATTTGTGGTTCCTCCAATTGACTTCAAATTTCTTTGAGGTTGCAGTCTATTCCTTTTTTTGTCTTTGAAGTCTCCAGATCTTATCATAGGGCTGGGTCCATCATAGGTACTTAATAAATGATCCAATGGCCCATACTGCCTATGTGACCTTAGACTAATCACTTCATCTGTCTAGACCTCAGTTTCCTCATCTGTAAATCAAGACCTGATGGCCTTTGAGAATCTTCTGCCTCTTAATCCATAATCCCACAAGAGCCCGGTTTTCTCAATGCAATAATCTCCCATTCTTCCCTGTTGCCTATAGAACAGAAATACACAGACTGTCAAAATTGGAAAGGACCTCGGATACCATTTAGGCCAACCCTCCATGACAGAGAACCCTCTGAGAACATCCTTGTGATTCATTATTTTCGGTCACTTTTAATTCCTGAGGACTACATTTGGAGTTTTCTTGGTAAGAAAACTGCAGTGGTTTGCCATTTCCTTCTCCAGTTCATCTTACTGATGAAGAAACTGAGGCAAACAAGGTAAAGTGACTTGCCCAGAGTCACACAGCTAGTAAGTGTCTGAGGCCAAATTTGAATTCAGAAAGATGTCTATCAGACTCCAGGTTCAGAACTCTAGCCATGGCGCCATCCAAACAAAAGGTCCTCTAGCCATTGCTTGCAGATTGCTATTGTTGGAGAGCCCGCTACTCTAATGGTGGCCTGTTCCTTTGGAAAAGTTTAAAGTTTATTTTTTTCCTAATGTTAAGCCTAAATCTCCCCCTCTATATCTCCTTTCTCCTAACTCTGTCTTGTGCGTCGAACATAAAAAGTTAAATCCTTCTTTGATGGAACCTCATCAAATTTAGAACTAGAACGGCCTTTGAGGTCATCTAGTCTAGTCCTCTGATTTTTTCAAATAAGGAAACTGAGTCCTAGAGAGATTAATGATAATAACCATCACAACTAACTTTGGAATAGGCCTTAATGTTTGCCAAGTGTTTCATATATAATATTGAATCATTTCACTTGGAATCCTGTCACTTGCCCATGGCCATAGAAACCCTGTTCCTCTGACTCCAAGTCTCCCAGCATCCTGCTGTCTTCTCCTAATAGCCCTGCAAGCCAGCCATTACACTCCATCTCCCTCCAAAAACCCTAGCTGCTTTGACCAGTCTGCAAATGACAAGAATATCCAGGAGGAGGGAGGGGAGCCTAATGGTGCCAAACAGTAAACAAAGATAAGATCAGATGAGGAACGGAAAAAAGGATTGAAATTTGGGGATGGGGGGAAACCTACAGATGATGGAAGCAATGGCAGGTCACAGAAGATGAAAGTAGATTGCATTTAGCAGCTAGGAGATACTGGGCACCTTGGATAGAGCCATTTGCATCTTTTGGTGGCTTGAGAAGCCATATTGCAAAGGGCTGACAACTGAGTGGAAGATGATATAATGGGCATCTGTGGAACAAAGGATGTGAGAGTTGGGAGGGATTTTAGAATAGAGAAAGTCTAAGCAAGAAGAAACTTAGAACATAGGATGTCCAAGTGAGAAGGACCCTTAGAACAGAGCATGCCTAAGCAAAAAAAGACCTTAGGAGAGGGAATGATCTAGCAAGAAGGACCTTAGAACACAGAATGTTCAAATGAGAATGAGGTGACTAGGATGAAGAATGTGAGAATCCAAAAGGACAGTGCCTAGAATACAGAAAATGGACTTCCGGATTGGGTGGGCTCTTTGGGCACCATTCCACCCTTCAGGACGTCATAGTCCTTCATTCTCCATGCTCAGACCCAACTCCTGTCCTATGGTACAGATTCATTAAATATTTAGTGACTAAAGTTCTCACTTAATAAAGGAGGGACCTGAGACCTCAAACGAGCCTCCCTGTTCTATGTCAGATGCCCGAGAGTTGCCCAGGCCACAGGTCCCCTCTGCTGGGCCAGCCTGTGACTCTACCCTTCTTGCTTTCTCAGGATATATGCCAGTCGGCGGAAACAGAGGTATTGGCCATACTCTATGGATTGTACAGGCAGCGAGGCCCACATCTCCAGTTGCAAGCTGGGTAATCAGGCTGCCTTGGACCCTGTGAAGAATTTCTCCTGTGAGAATGGGATGCCCGCTGTGGTGAGCTGTGTTCCTGGTAGAGACTTTGCCCCTGGCAGCCATACGGGTTTCGGAAAAGCCTTCAGGTCAGAGGTCAGTATAATCAAGCAAGATCAGACATTTGGGGCAGTAGGGAAACCCTGAAAGGGAAGGGCTAGGGCTGTACTGGGTGAGGTTGCTTGTGGGGGGACAAGAGGCCTAAGAATGGACTAAAAGTGCCTGTAATTCTTCCAGGGGAGAGGGAGGGAGGGAGAAAATCTCTGCTTATTACATCACTCCTCTGCTCTCAAATCTTCCATGGCTCCCAGGAACTAGAGAAGAGAGTCCATATTCTCTAGCTCATTCTGTCTTTGCTAGCTTTGAACCTTCCTACCATTCCCACTTTGTTTTTCACTATTTCCACTTATTATATCCAATAAAACAGCATTAAATGAAGGAAAGAAGGAAGGAAGGAAGGAAGGAAGGAAGGAAGGAAGGAAGGAAGGAAGGAAGGAAGGAAGGAAGGAAGGAAGGAAGGAAGGAAGGGAGGGAGGGAGGGAGGGAGGAAGTGCCATAATGGGGCCGGATAGGGCACTGATCTTGGAATCAGAAATCTTATCTTCTTGAGTTCAGACCTGGCCTTAGAAATTAGCTATGTGACCCTGGGTAAGTCACTCCATTTCCTCATCTGTCAAATGAGTTGGAAACTAGTATCCTTGCCGCCCTCCAAAAAAAACTCAAATGGGGATACAACTGAAATAACTGAATAATTTACAAATATTGCTTCATTTGATCCTCACATTGATAGAGGTTATTATCTCCATTTTACAGATGAGGAAATTGATATAAATGGAAATGAAATAACTTTATTTCTAAAGTGACAAAGCTAGTAGAATTCAAAATCAGGTCTGTCTGACAAGCCCAGAGTTCCATCTAGTGTGCCACACCTCACTTCCTCAATAGGGGGAAGATTTATAATACGTACTCCAAAAATAATTTATTGGAAAGTAGTTCTAAGTAAATTTATTTTTGCAAGGCAATGGGGTTAAGTGACTTGCCCAAGGTCCCACAGCTAGGTAATTATTACGTGTCTGAGGCTGGATTTGAACTCAGGTTCTTCTGGCTCCAGGGCCGGTGCTCTATCCACTGCGCCACCTAGCTGCCACCTCTTAGTAAATTTTAATGTCAAATTAAAAGACTTGGATAGTTCTAGGGAGTCATGGAAGGTTTTAGAACAGAGGAGGCTTCTTGGAGGGATCCATCCAGTGCACTGTTCCATTGAACAGTTGGTCCTGCCACTGAAACTCCAAGTATGGAATGCATAGTTGGGTACCTGTTCCCCTGCCTTCATTGTACATTCATCAGACATCACTTTGGGGATTCTTAGTTGGGTACCTGTTCTCCTGCCTTCATTGTACATTCATCAGACATCACTTTGGGGATTCTTAGTTGGGTACCTGTTCTCCTGCCTTCGTTGTACATTCATCAGACATCACTTTGGGGATTCTTAGTTGGGTACCTGTTCTCCTGCCTTCGTTGTACATTCATCAGACATCACTTTGGGGATTCTTAGTTGGGTACCTGTTCTCCTGCCTTCGTTGTACATTCATCAGACATCACTTTGGGGATTCTTAGTTGGGTACCTGTTCTCCTGCCTTCGTTGTACATTCATCAGACATCACTTTGGGGATTCTTAGAATACAGAACATGAGGTGTCCAGGCTGGGAGGGCTCTTTGAGCACCATTCCACCCTTCAGGGATTATTTTCCTCATAGTCCTTGACTCTCAGTGCTCAGGTCCAGCACCTGATCTGTGGTAAGTATTTATTAAATGTTTAGTGAATTAAGTTCCCACTTAATAAAGGAGGGACCTGAGACCCTAAGTGAGGCTCCCTGCTCTATGTCAGATGGCCTGAGAGCTTCCCAGGCCACAGTCCTCACTGCCATTAAGGAGTCCCCTACCTCTTTCATCCGTGCCAAGGACAGAAAGTGGCCAGAGCTCTCCAGAAGCTGATCAAACATCAGTAGAACATACATAGTCTGAATTCCAAATGTACAGTCAAGAAAACAGCAAGAGGCCATAGTCCGGGTTTTGACTGTGCTCCTGACCAACTCTGTTTCTCAAATGTAAAATGGAAATCATAACAGCACCCACTCTTTCAGTTCAACTTGGTCCCCTCTTAACACCTACTCTGCCATTCTGTTATAAAGTGCTGTCCAGCTACAGAGTCCTTCTAGTTATGATAGTGTGTGTTTTGAGATCAATCAGTTAATAGATAGTTATTAAGCTACTCATGGGGCCAAGAGCTAGTGCTAGAAAGGCAGGAAACAATCTTTGCCCCAAAGAAGCTCTCATTCAATTGAGTGTGGGGGGAGATAACATAATAATAATGAACATCTACATGTATGTAAAGAGGAGCTGTAAGGTAATCTCAGAAGGGAAGTGGCAAGGATGATCCAGAAAGGCATCCAGCAGAAGGAAGGATTTGAGCAAGGCCTTGAAGGAAGCCAGGGGAAAAAGCAGAAGTAGAAAGTACTTCTCTAGGTCTAACTTTTCTCTGTTTTGAGTCCTTCCATCTCTGAAATTTTTTGATCCAAGGTCCCTTCTAGCTCTGACCTCCTAGGATTCTTTGGTCTCTCCCATTTCCTGGCTTTCCAACAAGCATCTCTGAGCCCAGCTGTTGGGGAATCCCCTCCTTTTATCCCTTAAAATAAAAGGGTCAAACTGAAACAAAACAAGCCCATTCCACACTCCCCACTCTCAGCCTCACCACACCCTCTCCATAAAAAGGTCCTTGCATTATTCTTCCCCAACTGTGTTCTTTCTCCAATCCTGCGCCAGCTGACTCTCTGCCTAGTCCCCACTAGGAGAGAGCCTGCTGACTTTACACTCTGCCTTAGTTGTGATCTTGCCCATAGGCAGCCTGTTGGAATGGAGCTGAGCTCTGGACTTGGCTTTGGGGGAACTCTGTGAAAAGTTTAGCCCAAACACAAGTGTGAGCCAGGAAGTTTAAAGCAGAAATTTAGAAGGAAAAGAAAGAAGTCTGTTTACAGTTTGGGAGCCCCCTGCTGATGCTTCTTAACAAGTCAGTAATAGGTCTTTGGACTTAGTTTCTCCATTTGTAAAATGGGTGTATTTGTAAACTAGATTGGGAATCAGATGGGTGGTACAGGGAAAAGGAAGGTGAGCCTGGAATCAGGAAGGTCTGAGTTCAAATCCTACCACAGATGATCACTGATTATGCAACCCTGGGCAAGTCACTTAGCTTCTCTCTGTCTCAGTTTCCTCAAATGTAAAATGGGAATAACAATAGCACCTAAAATCAAATGAGATAAAAAATGAGATAAAAACATTTTACAAAATTTATTTGATGACTGTTATCTCTAAGGTTTGTTCTAGCTCTACCATTCTGTGATTTTGATCCCTTGCTCCCAAGAATGATTTTGTTTTGGAACTTTCTAGGATCATAGAAAGCTGCCTCAGCTCACAAATCAATTTAAAAGAAAGAGGAGCACAGATTAGAGAAAGAAAAGACACCCCAGGGGACCGATAATGGGTCAATTGGCAAACATTTATTAAATACCTACTGTGTGCCAGTCTTTGGACTAGACCTAGGGATGCAGAAACAGAAACAAAATAACATCTGCCTTCACTGGGGAGAAAACATGGACCTAGGTAGCTATGGTCAAATCAGAGATGAAGCAGATGCAAGGGAACCGAGGAGGGGAGTCACCTGCAGCAGGAAAGTCAAGTAGCCTGGGGCAGGTCTTGAAGAAAACTAATTGTTTCAAGTGATGCTCTAAAGAAGGACCAGTATCCCAGACGTGCAGACAGGGAGACCCAAATTAGGAAGAACAGAAGGCAATCAGAAGAGGGTGGACCATGGAGTGTGTGGAAAGGAACAGAATGGAAGGAGAAGGGGGCAGATTTGGAAGGCCTTTAAATGCCAAACAAATCCTGAGGTATTAGGGAACTACTGGACTTCACTGAGTGAGGGGAAGGGAAGATGACAAAAGGATCGATATCGTTCTGAGTTTTGCAAAGTATTTTGTGTATGGATATTTATGTATTGATATATTGATTTGTTCATGTATGAACATGTAAACATATACATGCATCCATACACATGTCTATATCTATATAATTAAATCAATCAATACTTAGAGAAATTAATTCAGGCTATTTAGATCAAATACTGAAGTTGAAGCTTAAATACTTTGGCTAGATGAGGAGAAAACAGGACTCAGTGGAAAAGACCCTGATCTTGGAAAAGATTGAAGGCAAAAGGAAAAGGGGATGGAAAAAAATGAAACAGACTGATAGTGTCACGGAAGCAATGAACATGAGCTTGTATACACTTTGGAAGACAGGAGAAGAGAGTGGAGCCTGCCATATTGTAATCCAAAAAGAGTTGGACACAACTGAACAATAAACATAACATATATATATATATATATATATATATATATATACATCTATTTACATATAATAAATATAAATAGTATATATTATCCAGGATAAGCATATATATATATATACATATATACATATATATATATATACATGGATTGGTAAATTCACATGTGCATAAAAATTCTCCTTCCTTATATAATACAAATATTTGTGTAAGAGAGGCATGAGGAAATGGAGCAGAATAGACCCCTGCTTTGCCTTAATGACTGTGGTGGGGTAATTACGAGCCAATAGATTGGCAGAGCCAAATCATTGAAACCAACCCTGGCACAGTGCAGTTGACAAAATGGACTCCTGGAGATGTGAAGGGACTTGATCAGAGTCTCAGAGATAAGAAGGGCAGTGCTAGGACCCCCAGTTCTAGGTCACTTTTCCTTTATCACCCATTCTCTCCTATGATGCACATAAACACATACTATTGGTTCTCTTTCTTACCCACCTGCTGAGTAATCCAGGAGCAATAGACTGGATTCCCACCCACCCACCCTAGTCACTCCTTTGTACCCTCAGGATAATTGCCTCTGATATTAATAGTGGAGGAAAAGATTTGGTTGTGGCCTCTGAACTTACAGTGATCTCCTTCTTTGCTCAGACATCTTTCATTAACCTCCTGGCTGAGGCAGGGGTGGGGTTAAGCATCCTCCTCCCCATATTTTTTCCATCCCAACCAGCATCCAGGAGGATGCTTAGCTTTGGGTCATAACAGATGCACAAAGTCCAGTGAGCAGATCCCTTCTCAGTCTCTTAGCAGAGACTCAATCAACAGAGGAGGGGAGAAAGAAAAGAACATCAGAGAGAACATGATGGGGCTCTTTACACAGAGAGGGTGTGTTTAGGCTAGAGGGAGATAAAAATTAGAGAGACAAAATGGTGTAGAACATTGAACACTGTATTCAGATTCCATTTTGGCCAAGACTCTGGGCCTCATTGTCCTCAACTGTCAACTAAGGATATGGGATTTGACCTCTCAGATCCCCTCAAATTCTACATTTATGATCCTTTCAACATAGCATTTGGCAAAACCTCTCCTATTCTTTGTGGACAATGGCAAGACCAATTCCATAAATGATGTGGTTAGGGTTGGATGACAAACTAGCCTCAAAGAATACTCATGAAAAAGTCCATATAGACTGGGAAGGAGATCTCTCCTGGAGTATATCATGACCCGTCCTGGGCACTTTGCAATCTAATTTGTTATTCTCAGCACATCGAAGGCACCATTTGATTAATGTTGACCATTCATTGAATGGAGGCATAGATGACTTGCTCAATCAATTGGCAGGGTCTGAGGCTGTATTTGAACATAGGAAGAGAAGTTTTTCTGACTCCTAGAGGGAACTCTATCCTCTATGATGCCACCTAACTTCCAACTAGGCAACCACCGTTCAGCAATATTTTTGAAGGAATTCTCTGTCAGCCAAATGGCATCTGAGGTCTTTGCTAGTTTTGAGACTGATTCTGGAAAGTTCCTCAAGTTGTTGTCAGAGCTGGGACTAAAGGCCAGGTCTCCTAATTCTCAGTCCAAGTTTCATTCCATTTCCATCAGCCATCTCACATCTCATCAGTGAGACTCCAGGGACAAGTCATTTAACCTCTAGAGCCTTTGGTTTTCTCATCTGTAATAGGACGGGGTTTGGCTCAATGACCTCTGACATCCCTTCCTGTTCTAAACCCTGTATGTCTCCTCTGCCATCTGAAAGACTGCCCTTCTCAGTTCAGATTTCAGCTATAAACCTATAGACTAAAAGTTCTATTAAAATACATTGAAATCTTTCATTTTCACCCTTATTTCACTCTTCCACCTCCCCTCTCTATGGAATCATCTCTTGGAACAAAATTTTTTTAAAAAGAGGAAAAAGAAAGCAGTTCATTAAACACATCAGCCGTCTCTGGCAGCATGTTCAATATTCCACACCCATGTTCCCTAAATTTCTCCTCTCTCCTTCTGGAGCTGTGCTTGGTCATCATGATTATTGCTGTTGAGTGGTTATTCAATGGTGTCTGACTTTTTGACCCTATCTGGGTTTACTTGGCAAAGATACTGGATCAATTTGTCATTTCATTATCCAACTCATTTTAGATGAAGCAAGTGAGGCCAGCGGTTGCCCGGTATCACTCAGATAATAAGCGTCTGAAGCCAGATTTGACTCAGGCCTGGTACTCTGTGTACCATGGTACGACTTAGCTGTATGATTATGCAGTATTCCTTTTTGTTTCGTTTTGTTTATTTATTTCAGTTTCTGTGACTTTTTTATTTTTTTACTTTGCTCTGTATCCATTCATACAGGTTTCTATATCCTTCTCTGAATTCTCCATTTCATGGTATTTTACCCTGCAACAATAATCTATTCTGTTCACAATCCACATTTTCTTAGCCATTCCCCATTCGTGTGCATCAATTTTTGTTTCCAGATTTTTGCTGCCACAAGAAGGGATGGGGGTTTATAAGACATATATTTGTCTTTAATCTCTCTGATTCAAAGGGTATGGCCATTTTAGTTCCTTTTTTAGTTCATTTATTCCATTTAGCTTTCCAGAATGATTAGATCAATTAAGAGCTTTACCAACAATGTATTATTAGTGTGTCCCTTTCTTCAGAACCTCTAATAGGTGACATGTGCAAATCTAGAGAATCCACCCTAAATGTTCACATGGGCTATTTGTACCTGACCTGAGTTAGAGCATTCCAAGCTTATATTGGTCTGATAAGTCACATTTGACTCTAACACAGCAATGTCATTTTGGTCCATTTTGATATGAAGGACAACAACCAACCAACCCACTTCCCTTTCTTGTATGGGGTGTGAGCTGAAACTTCAGAGTTGTTTTGATTTACATTTCTTTGATTATTGATGAGCTGGAACCATTTATCCAATGCTGTTCATAGTTGGCAGGTCTTTGAGAACTGTCTGTTCATGTTTTTTGACCACATACTCATTGGGAAGGGATCCTCAAAGCACCGAAGTCTACTAATATAATGGTCCTTTCTCAGGCCAAATCCCACCTCTATCCTTGCTCTAGTCCTGGAGGACACTCTCTCTGTAGTCATTCCAAGAACTCTTGGCCCCTACCATCCTGTACTTCTATAAGGATTGAAGGAACTTGGTCTTCTAAGGGTGTTAAAGAGCAATGTCCTGAGGGACCTGTCACCACTGAAGCCTAGAAAGATATGCTTTTGGTGGCCTGGGGCTGTTGGTGTTTTTTCTAATTTTTCATGACCCATCACTAGCTGGGTTTCAAACCCAGCTGTTGAGTTCAAACTATCACATAGGCTTAGATGTGACCTAAGAGGTAAGGGAACGAAGACCCATCACTAGAGTTTAAATCCCCCTTTCTACGTCCTGTCTGTGTGAGCTTGGGCAAGTCTCTCTGGACCTCAGTTTCTTCTTCTGTAAAATTTAGATTGGATTGGATATCCTCCAGGATCCCTTCCAACTCTAAGTGTCATCAATCAATCAATCAATCAACAAAACATTATTAAATGCCTAGACTATTTCGAGCACTATGCTAAATGTTGGGTATGCCAAGACAAAGAAATGCTAAAATTATGTTCTAGATAAATAAGTGATGCTTGACTAGCCCTTAAAGTTGGAATCTTAGAATGGAACTTTAGATGCATTATCTCACTTCTTGTAACCCAGAGATCAAAGGGCTGGAAGTATTTTTATTCTCATTTTGCAGATGAGGAAATTGAGACTGAATCTTGACTATCTCAAAATCATTTGGTATCAGAGGTGAGATCTGAATACAGATTTTCCTAACTCCAAGCCCAGCACCCTATCCTTTGCACCACAGTGACTTGGCTCTTATGAAATCATGGGCTATGAAAACCAAGGGTTTTATCTCTAGCCATTTTTCTATACAGTAGCCAACATGGTGCAATGGAATTTTTGGTCCTGAAGTCAGGAGGACCTGTGTTCAAATCCATCCTCAGACACTTAACACTGAGCAACTATGTGACCTTGGACAAGTCACTTGACCCTGACTACCTCACATCCAAGGCCATCTTCAGGTGTCCTGATCCATATCTGTCTACTGGACCTCAATGGCTCTGGAGGAGAAAGTGAGGCTGTGACATCACAGCACCCCCACTGTAATACAATTCATGTGCTTGTCATGGCATCACCTCCCTGATGTCATGGTCTTCTCCATGAATGAAGGACAAACAACAATAGCCAACATGTTAAGGGAGGGGAAGGGAAAGAGAATAAGTCTTTCTATTGTACATTGTGAGCCAATGTAGCTTGAGCAACTGATCAGGGCCCCTGACCAAGTTCTCCCAATTCCTTCCACTAAAAAGGCCCCCATAAATATGAAGCACCATTGTTGTAATCATTATCAATCCCATCTCAATGTTGATATAAAGTTTCTAAAAGACTTTGCCTACAATGAGAGTGAGGTAGATGGAGGGGAAGAAGAGTCCTAAACATGGAGTCTACATCCCTGAACTATGTGACCCTGGTTACATTGCTTAACTTCTCTTAAGACTCAGTTCCCTCCTCTGTAGACTGGAGCTCATATGGTACCTCCATCCTAGGGTTGTGGTGAGCTCCAAGTGACCTAGAACCAGTAAAGCGTTTTATAAATATTACATGCCATTTTTCTCATTTGATAGTTAGGAGTACTGAGTCTCAGAGGAGTCAAGTTCCCTATAGTCACATTTGTGAATGAATGAGACAGCTTTCTTCACATCTAAGCATGGTTTGTTGAAGTCATGGAACCCAAGTTTGGATCCTAACTTCCTGGGACTCAGTTTTCTCCTTTATAAAATGGGATTGGACTGAGTGCAAGAGAACCCAGAGAGAAGATGCACAAAACCATGGATGTAGGGTGGCCAAAAGGCAGGTGGCAGGTCTCCTGAGATACTTAACATCAAGCTATGCCCCAAGCACTTCTCCACTAAGCAAGTGCCTGTTTCTCTTTCCCAGCAACCTTTGGTGCGGCTGAGAGGTGGTGCCAACACTGGAGAAGGCCGAGTGGAGGTGCTCAAGAATGGGGAATGGGGAACCATTTGTGATGACCAGTGGAATCTATTGTCTGCTAGTGTGGTCTGTCGGGAGCTGGGCTTTGGAAGTGCCAAAGAGGCCATCACAGGTGCCAGGCTTGGGCAAGGTAAGAAGCAGATTCTGGTTTTTCCTGCCAGCTCTCCTAGGGGAGCTCATGGACAATCACATGAGTCTTTCCCTTTATCCTAAAGATCTTCCTAGTCTTTCCTTTTTATACTCTGATGCTCCAGAACTTAGGAATTCATTCCTTCCTTTCCTTTCCTTCCTTCCTTCCTTCCTTCCTTCCTTCCTTCCTTCCTTCCTTCCTTCCTTCCTTCCTTCCCTCCCCTCCTTTCTCCTTCTATCCTTTCCTTCATCCTCCTTCCTTCATCCTTCCTTTATCCTTTCCTCTCTCCCTCCTTCCTTTTCTTCCTTCCTCCCTCTCTCCCTTTCTTTCTTCTTCCCTCCTTTTCTTCTTTATTCCTTCTCTTCCTTCCTTCTCTTCCTTCTTTCCTTCCTTCCTGGTCACTCTCCTGAATATAATCCTGTCTTTGCTAAATGTAGAGCCAGAACTGGCTCCTGCAGTCTGGTTGGGACCTGACTAGAACAAAATGCAAATGACTGATCATTTCCCTCCATTTGTAGACTTAAGGATCATAGTTTATCATAATACCATATCTGCCACATCATGCTGAAGTCTCATTCTGAGCTTGGGAACCATTCAGACCTAGTGCTC
This sequence comes from Macrotis lagotis, assembly GCF_037893015.1. Taxonomy (NCBI): domain Eukaryota; kingdom Metazoa; phylum Chordata; class Mammalia; order Peramelemorphia; family Peramelidae; genus Macrotis; species Macrotis lagotis. The sequence goes on from NC_133658.1 coordinate 20,312,425, forward strand.
AAAAAGTCTCTGTGTCATTTTAAGCTATGATGATGATGATGGTGATGATGATGATGATGATGATGATGATGATGATGATGAAGAAAAGAGGATTTCAGGGACATCCTATATCAATTACAAATGGCATCAATAGAGGGTATTTACTCTTCACCAGTGTAATCCCAGGTTCACTACAACAAGAAACATCATTTTCTTTACTTCAACCCATCATTTTAGTGCAAGGAAGGAGTTTTCATCCTAACTGGCATCCAACACATTCGTCCTTCCTGTTAAATGTTCTCTTCCAAGCTGATGAGCTTTCCATCTCTGTCTCCTTCATGCAAAACACCCATAAAAATGTAAGAGCTTAGGACAGAGAGAATTCCTCCTGCACTCCCCTTGAGGCTCCTCCCTCCAAGCTGAAGGTGATACACAAATTACATCTTTTTGGGCCTCATTATTCAGCTCATTCCAAATCTGTAGCATGGGAAGAGTATCTTCTGATTCACATCTTTCCATCTCATCCATGAGCACAACTTAAGAAACTTTGCCAAAAGTTCTGATGAAATCTAAACACACTTTAGCCTACAGTATGACCTTGCTCTGCCAGGGAGCAGTGGAAAGATCAGACTCTGTAGTTAGAAGTTCTGGGGGGAAAATCCCATCTCTTATACTTCCTTGTGACCTTGGTCAAATCACCCTGGGACTCAGTTTCCTCATCTGTCAAGGATTTCTGGTTGAAGGAACTGGAGATATGTAGCCTTTAGAAGAGAAGACTTGGGCTCTGTCCAAGCATTTGAAGGGTTGGCATAGGGAAGATAGATCAGACTTGTTCTGCTTGGTCCCAGAGATAAAGCGAGGCCCAGTGGCTAGAAATCCCAAATTTAGGCTGAATATCAGGAAAAAACCAACCATGAGAGTTGTAGCTCAATTAGATGGACCTGCCTTGTGGTGGTGGGGTCTCTCTCACCACAGGATTTCAAGCAGAGGTTAGAGGACTAATGATAGACTACACGGGAAATTCTGGAACATCTTGGACAAGATGAGCCTAGAGGTTTCTTCCAAAGTAGAGATTCTGAGATCCACAAACATCCAGATGAAGGTCTCAGAGATAATGTGAGGAGGTTGAAATCTCTTTCATCTTGGGAGGTCAGGGATGGATTTACAAAGGAGGTGGCAACTGAACTTAGGCAAGAAAGCTTGGAAAGGATAAAGACAAGGTTTTGTTTGGTTAAGCTCTAGTCCTTCTATCTAACATCTCCTCCTCTTCCTTCTCCCAATAACAACAGCAATAATAGTAACTAGGAAGGGAGCATGGCAAAATGAAAATATGCTGGGGATTCGAAATCATAAACTCAGAGTTGGAATCTCGGCTCCTCACCTGTATCTTGAGTGATTTATTTCCTTTCTTTGACCCTCCTCTATAAAATGAAGGAGGGGGGCCAGACCATGACCTCTGAGCTCCTATGTCTGGATCTGTGACCCCTGAACTCCCTACAAGGTTGGTGCTGTCCCTGAGATGGAATCTGGTTTCCATTACCTGTTCAAGCCTGAATAGAGAGTACAGGCGAGCTTTTCAAAGGGCTACCCCATGAAGAGACATTTTCCAAATAAGAGTACTAGAGGATAACAGCCTTCCATACCTTGGGAGGCCCCTCACATACCAAACATCCTCATATTTCCTTCCCAGGCCCTGCTTTTAGGAGTTGCTGGGGCTGAGGGCCCCTCGCTAATGATGAGCCATGTCTTCGATTTCACTTTTAAAAACAAAGCCCAGAAACATCTGCATTTGATAGAAGTGAATGTAGATTTTATTGCAGGGTAAGTGGCTCAGTATTGAGGGTCCCAGGCCCATAGGATGAGAATGTAGGGTCAAAGAGTCATGAATTGCTAAACTGAAAAGGTCTTTAGAGATAGAGAACAAGCCTCTCGTTTCACATATTCTACATGTATTTCCAGCCCCTCTTAGAACAGAACATACTGAACTCATCAGCCCTAGACTTAAGGAAGAAAAGTTCATAGTAGAGTTCATGCTTTTGTGTTAAATTTTATTTTAATTGATGCCCTTTGTTTTTTAAAAATACACTCATTTCTTTTTTAAGTTGTCTTTTATTAATCTTTCCCTCCCATTATCTTGTCCATTGCATTGAACAAATTTTAGAATGAAAAAGTAAAACCCTCCACATATACATGTACTGTCTAAGTACATTTCCATTTGGTACCTGACAAAGTCTCTGCATTTGAATTTCCTCATCTAGTGGCAAGTTTCATCTACTCTCTTTTAGTCATGGTTTATCATTGCTTTGATTAGCGTTCTAAAGTATTTCCAAATTTCTCCACTATGTGGTTATTATTGTACAAACTATTCCCCAGTTTCTACTCCTTTCATTTTGCATCAGTTCAGAGAGATCTTCCGAGTTTCCTCTGCAACTGTCCATTTTCTCCTTTCTTATGTCACAGAAATATTCCAATACATTTATGTTCCTCGATTTTCTTTAGCCATTTTCCACTAGGAGAGCAATCCCTTTGTTTCTAATTCACCTAATCTACCACTTGTGATGGGTTGTATGTGTGGAAACTTGAGGATTCACATTTCTGGCCCAGCTTCTAGGGGACCCCTCAAGACAATTTGGAGGTTTGACTTCCACATAAATAAATTTCTCAGGACTACCTTGGAAGTTTTCTTTTCAGGTTGTCTTAGTCAAAAGCCAACCCATACTTTTAAGTGAGGCCATTTCTCAGTTCAACCCTGTTGTGTGAGAAGATGTTCTGTGGGCTCAATGGATGAAGATTTGGGACTGAAAGTCATGGATTATGAAAAATTGGAGCTTGAGGGGATCAAAGAAAGCAATGTGGTGTGATAGAAAAGCTGCAAAAAGGGTGAAGATGTAGGCCAAGTACAGAGGGCAGACCAGGTTTATCCAGATCTGGAACATCTCATAATGTCTGGAACCAGCCAATGAAAGAATCTTTCACAGTCAGGAGAACTGGCTTCAGAGCCAGGAAACCTAGGTTCAGGCCTTCCATTGACCCACAGTTGTCTGTGTGATGTCAAACACAACCTGAGTTTCGTAGTGCCTTGGCTCAATCTTGAAGACTACAATATATAGTATACCTGCTCATCTGCACAGGTAGAGGGAAGTTTCTCACACTAAGGAAATCAGATCCAGACCAACATTTTGAAAAATCCTAATTATGAGAGATAGTATTCTGCTTGCTAAAATTAAAAGGCTAGTTGATTTTTCTTTTTAAAAGAATATTCACACACACACACACACACACACACATTTACTTACTATCTGTGTGACCTAGGGCAAATCCTATTACCTTTTTGGGCCTCAGTTTCTTCATTTGTGAAAAATGTTTGACTGGCACTAGGGCTTTTATGAGCATTAAATGAGATAACAGATGTCAAACCCTTGACAAACCTTGAAGCATTATAGAACTCATCATTATAGAACCAGGCCCAGCATCATTACAACTCAGATCTCCCTTATTTCAGTGTTCTGTTTTTTTTTTTCATTTAGAGACAGAGTCCTAGGAGCTCTCTATAAATCTGGAAATATCTCACCCCTTCCTACACCTCAGTTTTCTGATCTTGGCCCTACCCCATAGTGCCTGACCTTCTTCCCCCACCCCAATAATGAGGAGTTTTCTTAAAAGTACATTTTATTGATGTGGTTCCATAGTCAGAAGTGATTGTTGTTCAATTGTTTCATCATGTCTTGACCCCATTGTGGTTTTTCCTATTTCCTTCTCCAGCTCATTTTACAGAGGAGGAAACTGAGGCAAACTAGGTGAAATGATTTGCCCAGGATCACACAGCTAGTAAGCATCTAATGCCAGATTTCAACTCAGGAAGATGAGTCTCCCCAACTTCAAGCCCTGTGCTCTACCCAATGTAACACCATCTAGCTGCCCTGTAGTCAAAGGACCTGGGTTGGAATCCTACCCCTGAACTTATAGTCTGTATGACCTTGGACAAGTCCCCTCACCTCAGTGTCCTCATCTGTAGAATAAGAGGGTCAGGCTGGACTAGATGTTTCCTAAAGTCCCTTCAGACACTGGTGTTACCCTCTTTTTTTAAAGCATCAATTGAGTTTCCTTACCACCCCTCCCTCCAGCATTGAATCCTGGCTTGAAGGGACAAAAAAGGGAAACAGTTCCATGCAGATTCAGTCACAGCATTATTAAAGGAAAAATTCAAATTTTATAAACTATGTGATCTGATTTGGATCATGGCAAGCTTTGTTTCCCATTCATGTAATTGTTGTACATACTTGGCTTCATGGGATTCTACGCCTACTCATTCTACCCCTAATTTTGTATGACCTTAGACAAGTCAGTTGTTTCTCTGGGTCTCATTTTCCTCATCTGTTAATTAGGGGGTTAGATCTCTGAAGGGTTTTTCCATTAGACCTCAAATCCCATGACTTCTCTGAACTCTGTAAAACAGAGAAGATTGAAGCACAGTCCCTAAGCCCTAACTTTCGATTCTTTTTCAGTGTCAAATTTTCTCCCTCTACTCCTCCCCCACCCATCAAGCAGGAAAGAAAAAAGATAGGTGAAGTCTCTCATTTTCTAAATTAGCACTATATACTGGGTGAGGCCCTGGAAGCAAGAAGCCAAAACCAAAAACAAAAAAGTCATGCTCAAAGAACTTATAATCTATAGGGGGAAGAGTGTGTGTTTGGGGCAATTTCTACACAGATGGAAAACAAACATATTTAAAATAAATGTGAAATCCTTGTGGAGGTAGCTACCATAGACAGCTCATACAGTCAGGAAAGGCTTCATGTACAAAGCAGTTAGGGGCGGCTAGGTGGCGTAGTGGATAAAGCACCAGCCTTGGAGTCAGGAGTACCTGGGTTCAAATCTGGCCTCAGACACTTAATAATGACCTAGCTGTGTGGCCTTGGGCAAGCCACTTAACCCTGTTTGCATTGCAAAAACCTAAAAAAAAAAGCAGTTAGTTCAGTTGAGCAGAGCCTCAAAGAAAACTCATGGTTCCCAGAGGTGGAGTTGACAAAGGAATTATTTTCCCTTCATTGTTCCCAATTCTGCCAAGGCTTTGAGGGTCTTTTCCATTTGCTCCCTTGATTGTCTTTTCCATCAATGACTGCTTGCTTCTTGTTGCCCCATTGCTTGGAGGGGACAGTCCATGCTGATGTGAAAAGACAACAAGGACCCATCGTTTCTTGAGGGCAGAAAGATGCCAGCTCCTGGAGGGTGTGTGCAGACTGACTGATTCATTCCCAGCCCAAAGGTTCTTAAAGGTTCCAGGACTATAGAACCTAGGGCCAAATTGGGGCTATATTTTGGGGAGGGGTCACTTCTGGGAAGAGCTAATCTACCAGGCCCTCTCCCACTCTATGGAGAACAACCTTGTTTTATTATTCTCCTTCTCCTTCTCCTTTGCCCCTATAAGAGATATCAAGACTAAGGAACCAGATGTGTTTCTTTAGAAGGAAAAAAAAAATGTCTTTTTTATTTTGGCAAGAAAAGTGACATCCCTTGTAACTGGGAAAGATATTTGGAATGATTGATTCCAGTTGGTCCCTGAGGGGGTATCATGATTCCAGAGAAATCTGGCTTCTTTCTGAATTTTACCCATCCTCTTCCCCATATCTGCCACCCCGGGAAGCAGGGCTTCAGTGCCCTGGGAAGTGAGGACTGGGAATCAGACCCAGAGAAAGAATTCTGGCCAAGGGCAGAGCTGGGAATCTCTCAAGCAAATGAGCTTGACCCAGGGAGCTCAGAAGCTGGAGATAAAATCAGAATGATGGGTTGAGGAACTCCGTTAAATGACTGAGTTAAATCCTTGCAATCCGAAAAGTTAATACAGATGCCTCTACCCCCCCGCCCCAATCACTTGTGTGACAATTTGCAAGTTAGCTCTGAGCTTCATTTGGGTTCAGATCCATTCTCAGACACTTAGCTGAGTAACCCTGGACTATCATTTGAATCTCTGTTTGCCTCAGTTTCCTCATCTGATAAATGGGAATAAGAATAAGAATAATAACAAAACCAACAGGATTTCTCTCCCGTGGTCATTGTGAGGATCAGATAAGGTGTTGTTGTTCTGTCATGTCCAGCTCCATGCGGCCTGTGGGCTTTGTCCAGAGGGATGGGTTCCTTGGCAATGTTACTGGAGTAGTTGCCATTCCCTTCTGCATTAAATAAGATATATCTTATCATTTGTAAAGGCAACACAGTACCTGACGCCCAATAAGAGCTGCATAAATGCTAGTTATCATTATCATCCATGATTATTTCTGCTACTATATCTTCCCTGGTCCTCACCATAAAATGAGGGAGACTGGATGACCTTTTATACTACCTAAGAATCCCATCAATTGTAGAGAGACTGTGATTTGGGTCAGGGGCTACTGAGGAAGCCTTAGATTTTGGAACTGGCCTAATTACTGACTGGGAAGATGAAAAAAATTTAGGTAGGGAGTGTAGTATGGGAGAAAATTGTGACTGATATAGCTCTAGTAACTTGCTGTTTACAAAACATTATCTCATGGTCTTGCTTGATCATCTCCTCAGAGTCATGCCAGGACAGGGCTGGTGCATAGGAATTTTTATATATGCATATATATATAAGTATATATGTCTATATATTTATAAATACAGGGCAGCTAGGTGGTGCAGTAGATAGAGTACCAGCTCTGGAGTCAGGAGGATCTGAGTTCAAATCCAGTCTCAGACACTTAATAATTATTTAGCTGTGTGACCTTGGGCAAGTCACTTAACCCCATTGCCTTAAATAAATAAATACAGACACATATATGTGCTTACATTTATATATATTCAGATGCATATATGTTTATATATATAGGCATATGTATGTATAGCTGGTTCTGTATTTTATGTACAGTAATATATCTATGTATACATGTGCATGTATGTTATATGCATATATTTGTTGATTGATATCATATGACTGAGAGCCAGGGAACCCTTTAATGCCAGAAGAAGCAAAGGTGCAGAGGACCTGATGGTCAATGGAAATATGCAGGGTAAATCCTAAGTCTCTTCATATCATTCCCCTCTCAAAGTGTCCATGGTGCCGTCTCCCCTGGGTGGCATTCAAAGAGTCGGACTGCCTGCCTCCAACGATGTACATTCCCAGGTTGACTTCACTTTTCCTCTCACCATTTACTCTCTATTCCCCACCTGAATGTTTCACCCTCTCTGAGATCTTCTCCCTTCCACCTTTGCCCAGTCAGTTCCTATTGCTCTGGCCCTCCTTACCTTACCCTGAACTTCTCCCAAGGCTTACCAAGTGCCAACTCTTATGAAAGACCCCCAAATCCTTTAATTATTTTGTATTGATACATAGACAAGTCACTTCCCTTTCCTCTACCTCAGTTTCTTCATCCACAAAATGAAGGGAGGAGTGGTTTCTATCCATTATAATGATGATGATGAAATTCATGCTAGGGGTAAAATGGGAGAATATAGGAGACATCTTTCCTTTTTTGATAGACTCTTACTTTGGGATCCTCAGAAAGATATTTTGGAGTATGGAAGTAAAAATTTCCATAATAACCTCAAGAAGTCCCTCCCCAGCACTATCTGAAGTCATAACACAGTAGCTTTGCCCCATTACTATCCAGAATAAGGTTCTAGGCTCTATCAAGAACTAGAAGCAAACTTTGAGCTCTTCTAATAGTTCAATGAGTCTCCCCTGCTACTAGTTTTCACTGACCCAAAGCCCCAAAGCCAGCTGGTTTCTAACAGTCCAGTCAACCAAGGCTGTATTAAACATACCTACTATGTGCACTGGCTTTGGGGAAATGCCCAACACTGCTAAAAAGCTTTAAGATTTTAGAAAGGACTTTCTTATCTTGTTTAATCCTGAAAACAGCCCCATGAGGGCTACTGGTATTATTAATCTCATGTACAAATGAGGAAACTGAGGCTGGGAGAGTTGAGAAGCTTGCCTATAGGCTCATAGAGATAGTATATTTCTAGACTTTGCAAGGGTCTCTCCAGATGCTGGACCAAGCTGCTTCTTCACTAAAAACAGCTTTTTTGCAAAAATGTTTTGTACAATACTTTTCAAAACCATTGCCTCTCTAACTATAGACAAAACCTTTGCATATTATATGGGATCCAATATCCTTTATGGGACACTTCAGAGTCAGCAAAAAGTTTGTCTTTGCCAGTAGATGTAGAAGTTTCCCGTTAGCGGATAATGAATAGCACAGCCTGGAGTGGTGGCTTGTCTACAAGTATCTTCAGTAGCCGCCTGTGTTCAGCTGGAAAAGCCAACTCAGCCCAGGGACCAGGGAACATCTATAGGGGCTTTTCCTTTCACCATTTTTATCCTGGTCTTTAAAAAAATTACATATACTGAATGTATTTTAGCCTAGTAAGTCTTCTCAATTATGGAAGGGATGGAGGGAGGAAGGGAGGGAGGAAGGAAGGAAGGAAGGGAAGAATGATGGGAAGAAGAAAGAAAAGAAGTAAGGAAAGGAAGAAGGGAGAGGGAAGGAAGGAAGAAAAATGGGATGAAAGGAAAGGAGGGGAAGGGGTGTGTATAGAGAAAGAACAGCCAGGACCCAATCTTGGCCCATACCATGGTATATGGAATGATCCAGCAAATATAAGAGTAACAGTCAGACAAATGACTTCCACTTTAATGAGGAAAGACCCCACATAAAGGAAACCAGAAAAAGACTGGATGGGGTAAAAATATTGCAGTGAGGCATGGAGGGTGAAGAAGAGTCATGGGGCCTGGGCATCAAAGGCATCAAAGGCATCAAAACTCCCTCTCAGAGATGGAGAGTGACAATGGGCAAAATATAGGTCACTAGTGAGGAAGGAATAGTGATAATAGTCTGTGTACAGAAGGCCTGGTATGTATGAGGGAAGGAAGGAACCATAGAGTCCTGGGTCCTGGCAAAGTAAGTCAAATGCTCACCCAATAGAGAATGATGAACCTGGAGTCTGGAAGACTTGGGTTCATATCTTACCTCTGACACTTAACTAGTTGTTTGAGCTTAGGTAAGACATTAGACCTCAGTTTCTACCTGTAAAGGGAGGAAGTTTGACTAGATGATCTCGAAGGTTCCAGTGAGTCCATTTGTTCATCGAGACTTATTAAGTACCTACTGTATTTCAGGTATTGGCACCATGGAAATAAAAATGAAATAATACCTCCCCTCAAGGGGCTTGCATTCTGTTGAAGGTAAACAACATGTATATAGAAAATTAGTTACAAGATAAATACAAAGCCATCTCCCCAGTGTCACACCATTTCCTACTGGTTTTTATCATCCCCATTTTATGGATGAGAACACTGAAGCTCAAAAGAGGCCTGCCCAGGATCATACAGTCATAAGTGTCAGGGGCAAGATCTTGAAGCTAGGTCTCCTACCACAAAATCCACAACATTTTCCATTGCACTGCTTTGCGTTGTGGGACCTGGGACCAAGAGCAGAATAATGATGGTGTTGAGGGATCTTTAAGAGAAAGAGAGAAACCTCTTCTTCATCAGCTCTTCCAAATTTCTAGGGTTTTGTGAAATATTTTGTTCTTCTCCCCTATAGGTATTGGGTCCATACACCTCAATGAAATACAGTGCACAGGGTTTGAGAAATCCATCACTGACTGTAAATTCAACGTCGAGAACCTGGGATGCAACCATGAGGAAGATGCTGGGGTGAGGTGCAACATCCCAGCCATGGGTTTCCAGAATCAGGTAAGAAGGTGGCGTCCACACGGACATCCTCTTCACAACAGGAGCTGTCCAGCAATGGAAGGCCACCTCCGGAGATCACAGAGCTGTAGCATTAGAGCAGCATGAGACTTGGGACATCCTCTAATCCAACCCTCTCATTTGATGGAAGAGGAAGTCCAGGGTCACACCGGTTATAAATAGAAAGGTCAAATCCAAGACCTTGTTTATGCCAGCCTTCCTAAGAGATTTGCAGATATTACTCAGTTTGTCCTCACAACCACACATGGGGGGCGGGGGGAGCTGTCATTATTATCCCTCTTTTATAGAAAAGGTAAGTGACATGTCAGCAACTTGCCAGGATCACGTAACTAGTAAGGGTCTGAGACTGGATTTGAACTCAAGTCTCCCTGACTCCAGAGCCATGCCTTGGAATCAGGATCTTGGTTCAAATCTCACCTCATACAGTTATCACCCCATGTGACCTTGGGCAAGTCTTGACCTTCTGCCTCTGTACAATGAGGGGGTTGGATGAGATGTCCAGCTCTGGGATGCTCTGATTCCAGATTTAGAGCTAACCAACACAGATGAAACATGATGCTTTCAAGAGCTCTATGTAGTCTGGGACTGGGCCAGGGTCAGGGTGGGGTTGGGGTTTTCTGGCCAGATTTTGGGGGGGAAAAATAGACCCAAGAAAATTGAGATTTTCCCAGAAAATACAGCTAAGTCAGGGTAATGTATATTTATCCCAGCAGACCCAGGATCCTATTCATTCCCATGGTCTCTGATGATGGGTTCCTGAGCGTGAGCAAAAAGCCACAACTTGTGGCTGAGCGGTTTCACATGTTGTAGGGAGGGGGAGAAGGAGGAGGCCTTCTTGCACAGTTTCACATCTGGATTAAATTATGGTAGTGATGAAATGATAGCATACAATAACCCAGCACACTGGTTACAAAATGCTTTCACATACTGTGTTTCATTCGATCCTCACAGTGGCTCTCAAAAGCAGGAAGCACGTATCTTCTTGCTCCCATTTGACATTTAAGGAAACTGAGACTCGGACTGACTAATGAACGTGCTTGAGATATATGCATGAGATGTAACCAGGATGGGGTACCTAGCCAAACCTCTGTGTCTTCTACATTATCTTGGATTCACCTGGTGCTGCCTGATTGTTCTAGAGCTAAGTGTCCAGAAAAATAGAAGGTGGTCTCTGAAATTCAGTAGCAAAAAGGAACAAGGTAGAGATTTAGATCTAATGGGTAGTTGGATTTTTTTCTTAGAATGAATTCTCTTTGCTCTTGCATCAGCTTAGGAAAATGATGTGTGCCAGTCAAAGGAAGCTAAATAAATGGTACTAGCCTTAGAAAAGACAAGCAGTCCTTTATAAACAAACTAAGCCTTACTCTACCTGCCCCTTGGCTCAGTCACTGAACTCCAAGGATGGTTAGTTTTCCTGACTATGACAAGATTGCCAAGAGAGATATTTAAAACCAATGAATGACAAATTACAAGCATTTATTATGTTCTGGAGATGTAAAGGCAAGAGTAGTAGAGTTCTGTACTTAAGGAGCTTAGATTCTAATTGACAAAAACAGCATATATATCAGGGAATGCTGGTCCGGGGGGGGCATTTATGTCTGGGGAAGCCACAAGGATGATAAATGTGACCCCAGGAGAATCCATCGGCAGGCCCTTACAAGAAGCAATCTCAATATTAGATGTATTAATTTGATCTGAGAGGCAACCATAGGGAATAAATAGAGAGCTGGCCTAGTAATCCGAAAGATCAGTTTTCAAGGCCCATTCCTGACCCATGTTGACCCTAGACAAGCCACTTAGCTTCTCATTTTTCCCAGACACCTCTAAGATATACAGAGTTGCAGAAAAGACATAGATCTGCAGTGGTAGAGGGTGTTTCCTCACCAGAAGTTACTCAGAGATGAAATTATAGATCTGATTTTTTTAATGTTTCCCAGAACAAAGTGTTGAAAGGAGGGAGGAGGGATAGAAAGGAGAACTTACCCATAACAAGGCAAATGACTGAATAGGATCTCGAGCATCATCAGTGGCCTAAGGCCATCTTGACCTTGCAGGCTATATGAATTTCCAGTCACTCCCCAAGGTGGAGAGCTCATCCCAAGGGCAGAGCTTCAGGTCAGAGTGACTAGATTCCCCCAGAACTCTATGGTCACTGGAGTCCTGTCCTGTGAAGGATGCAAAGGAAGAACTCAGGGAAAGAAAGTGTTTGGGACTGCAGATCCAGCTCCAAACAAGGAAGGGCAAGGAAGAGTTTCCAGTAATCTGTGGAGAGTGAGCTATGCTTGTGTCTCTGCCAGGAGAATGTACTCTTTGGATCTCCAGGCTCCTGGGGGCTTCTTGAAAGAGTGGAACAAAGAATTTCAGGAATAACTAGAGGAGGGTATGAAGAAAACAAAGGCAATCCTTATCTGTAGTGGGAGGTTAGGGAGCAAGAGATATCACAGATTAGGAAGGAAAGAAGGACCACTTAGCCTCAGGAGCCGAAAAACCAAGAATCTCCTAGAGAAGGGATAAGAACTGGGCCATCTCAGTCAGTACATAGATACCAGAAAGTAAAAGGTCATTTGGTAGTGACCAAAGAAAGAAGTGATGAATAGCCATGGCTAGCAATATTCTGTTAAAGAAACTTCCAAAGCTAGGTTCAATTGCCTGCTTGTCATAGGCAGTAGAGAGGTTTGGTCTCTTCACAGGACCCTAAGCATCCCAAAACTTGGCCCAGTGATCTCCCCCATCTCCCCGCTGCTCATGATTTATATGAGACAAGGATGCTGTTCTAAGGAAGCTAGAAAGTTTCATTGAAGAGTAAGTTATTCTGCTGGTATTTTCATCCCTAGTGCTACTTGAACTCAAGAGAAGAGACCCTGAACTCTCTTCTAACTCTTTAATCCTGAGGTTCTGTAATTCTTTCAGTGACCCTCCACTTTAAAAACCAGATGGAGCCCCTACATAGGAGTTGACAAACTATCTTGCCATATTAGCGCACGGAAAAAGTATTTTTAGTCAAAATTGTTATGTCTAACTCCTCGTGATCCTATTTGAGGTTTTCTTGGCAAATCGACCAGAGTGGTCTGCCTTTTTCTTTTTCAGCTCATTTTACAGGTGAGGAAACAGACAAAGAAGGTTAGGTTATTTGCCCAGGGTCACACAGTTAGTAAGCATCTGAGGCCAAAATTGTACTCCTGACCTGGAATCTTCCTGAATCCAGGCCCAGTGCTCTATCCCCTGCAACATCTAACTGCCGCTTGTAGTCAAGGAAATGAACTTGGATTCTGACCCTGCAACTTATACAGGAGACAAAGGAAAGAGTTGGAGGTCCTGAGTAGACCTTGGTTAACTTCCTTGGCACTTAGTTTCTTGATCTGGAAAGAGAGGGGGTTGGTCTTTGAGCTCCTTTCTAGCACTAGTTCTATGATCTTGCCACCTCAGTGGGCCTCAGTTTCCTCATCTGTAAAATAAGGACATCAGGCCTTGAGGTCTTCCCCAGCCATAAGTGATGGTTCCATACTTGGAGAGACTTTCCTATAGTGTGAATTTCTGTTGTGATTTTTGAAAAAGAGGAACAAGAGGACTGAGCCAGGAAGCCGAGAATTAATCTCTATTCCATCCACTGCCATTCTCTAGTCATGCAACCTTGAAAAAGTCCCCAGACCTCAGTTTTGTTTACCTGTCAAATGAAGAGGGTGAACCACCCTCTCTAAGATTCATTATCTATTAAATTATCTATTTCCAAGATTCTAGAAAACACTGAAAAGCTTGGATTGGGATATCTTTTCTATCTCGTCATAACCAGTCATCCTGTTACAGAAGTGTTAGATTTCCGAGCTTCCTAAGCTGGAAGAGGGGAGCAGATGATGGCTGGACCAGATGACAGTCATCTTTGATGTCCCTCTGTATCCTTCTGACCTCTCTTTCACCCCTGAGCTCAGGACTTGGCGCTGACTAAGAAAATGTGTGGGATTTATGTTGGAAGATCCTCATGTTTCCCTTAGCATTAACATTTGCATGGCATCACCCACTTTGAAAAATAGGTTTGGGTCCATGTAACCATAGCCTTTTATCAAAACACTGATGGATTTCCTGTGTGTCCAGCTCATAGACAGGGTTTGGGTTTTCTAGTTACCATTTTGTTAGAATTTGACACTATATTCTTCATTCCATTTAAAAATCCCATGGCCCAGCTAGAGAAAGCCAGAGGGACAGGAAGATGAAGAAACCCAAGTTGTTTAAGGGAAATTTAGCCCTCTTCCCTTCCTCTCTTCTTCCATCTCTCCTTGGAGGCTACAATGCATGGTGCTTTAGCTTTCCTTTATCTCCTCATTCTTAGCACAGAGTTTCTGGTACCTGGCAGGTCCTTGTTGATGGACTGATTCATGAAATGAAATTAAAGCCAAAGGTGAAGTCCATGGGCTAGGACCAGAAGTCCCGGGCTGACCTCCTTGGAAGGCCAGTGAACCAAACTTTCAGTTGTTCAGTCATTTTTCAGTCGTGTCTGACTTCATGACCTCATTTGGGTTTTTTTGGCAGAGAAACTGGAATGGTTTGCCATTTCCTATTCCAGTTCGTTCTATAGATGAGGAAGCTGAGGCACATAGGGTGAAATGACTTGCCCAAGGTCATATGACTAGCATGTGTCTTAGACTAGCTGTGAACTCAGGAAGAGTGGTCTTCCTGACTCCTTGGTCAAAGGCTATAGAATACTAACATTCACATTTCTTCGTGCTTTCACACAATCAATCCAATTCAGTTTTATTGAATGAGTGTTTATTGAGTCCCTATGAGTACCAGATACTGCGAATTCAAAGACAAAAATGAAAATAATCTCTGCCTTCAAGGAGCTTACAGTCTGGGGAACCCAGAGAAAGAAGTTAAATAATTGCCCGTGGTTACAGAGCTACTAAGTGTCAGGGCTTAGATTTGAAACCAGGACTCAACACCAGAATTCTAGTGTTCTTCTCCTTACACCGTGTTCCCACCCACTGGCTTGTCCAAGTCAGACCAGCCCCTTCCTCCCCTCTGCCTCTTGGAATGTTGTGGCTTCTTTCAGGACTAAACTCAGTGTCCACCTACTGCAGGAAGCCCTACCTCCTATTTCCACTACAAGGGTCATCCTCTCTAACATCCCCTTGGACCTATTTTGTAGGCATCTTCTAAGTACCTTGTTATCTCAGTGTTGCCTCTTCCAATAGAATGGGAGCTTCATGAGGGAAGGGTATGTGGCGCCTGACCCATGGTAAGCCTTAATCGATGCTTTTCAATTAGTGCAGGGCTTCTGGAAATTGGAGCCAAGTTATGGCCAGTGGAGCTTGGTAGCTAACTGCTCTCTCTTCCCAACCTCCTTTCTTAAAATGTTATTTGATTTTTATATTTCTTAAAATTTAAATAGTTAAGTAATTTATAACCAAAAGAAAAAGAAACAGAAGCTAGACCTATTATTTCATTGCTATGAGGGACTCTCAGATGAGAACGTTCCCTCAACTTACAAAAGTTAGCTCTTCTCTGTAAGGAATAGTCTTGGAAAGTTACCTAGAATATGGAGAGGTTAAGTGACTTGCCCAGGGTCACCTAGTCAATATATATCAGAGATGACACTTGAAACTTGGTTTTCTTGGGTTCATGTCCAGTTCTCTATGAACTCAGTCACGTTGTTCTTCTCAATTACAGCAACAAAAGTCAAAATAAGAAATAAAACTCATACACAAGCTCTCATATGTCAAACATTTTAACAGAAGGTTGTGCTTGAGTTGAATTTCTTTTTTTTAATTTTATTTTATTTAAGACAATGGGGTTAAGTGACTTGCCCAAGGTCACATGGCTAGGTAATTATTAAATGTCTGAGGTCAAATTTGAACTCAGGTCCTCCTGACTCCAGGGCTGGTGCTCTATCTACTCCACCACCTAGATGCCCCCTTGAGTTGAATTTCAAAGTATATTCCAGAAGAAAGATGAAATGACTAAGGAAACAAAAGTTTGCTCTTCTGAGCACATCAATTTAATAGGCAATACAGGCCAAGGGCCAAACCAACTGAAACTAGATCCCTTTCTTAGTTTAGGATCAGGCCCCAACTCTAGGGGAATATGAACTTTTATGCATTAAAATCAATTAATCAAATAAAAGCAAATTGATCAAATCAAAATAACCAAATAATTAATCAAATAATCAGTTGATTAAAAAAAAGAAACAACGCATTAAGTAATCTAATTTTATTGATGATTATTCTTTTTCTTTGTCCTTTTGTTTCATGATGTTTATGTTCAAGTTTTCTTGGTTACAGTGGTGAAATGTAAATCTCTCTTCTCAAAAGTTGAGCCCCCTTTTAAAATTCATGAGGGCCTCACTGTAAACTAAGCTTCTGTCTTTTATAATGATCAGACAGAGATTTTTAAAATATTTTACAGCTACCAATACAATGTTAAATGTAAGATTCTTAATCCAATTTTGAGAGTTTATTACTCAAACATAATCAAAGCCTGACCCTCCATGGCAGATCTATTTGGAAGCCAGTCCTATGTATATAGCTTTTAGGGGGAAAAAAATCTAATTTTACTGATTTTTCAAAACTTGCTATTCCACTTAATTAGAAAACTTTTACATTATATCTTTGTATCATTACTTTATTTAATTCTTCATTTAGGAGGATATCACCCCCATATTATAATTTGAACACAAATTTAGGTAAGAATTGTGATATCTTTCAAACTTTTATCAGAAATGTTCTAGGATCAACCTCTTAATTATGGTTTTACAAAAAGGAAAAGCAAATTTTAAAAATAGTTTTTACATTTAATTAGAGAAAAATAAAATATCAAATTAAAAATAAAAAGTACAGGTAACCTACCCAATCAAATGCCCAGGTGCCTTCTGTATCAAACCAATCTTCCACCCTATGATAGTTAACAAGGCATAGTCAAAAGAGACTTGAACTAGGATTCAGGATATCTTGGTTCTAGATTTGGTTCTGTTAATTATTGTTTTTACTGCTAATTACTAGTAATCTGCTAATTACATGTTTTCCTTGGCAAGTCAAAATCATACTTCTTATCAAAGATTCCATCCATCTTGGCTTCCATAAAATGATATTCCCAATATCTTTATTAACTGATTTTTTAAAAAAGTCTAAATATATGTCCATCTACTAAGATCATTCTCCAAAGCCTAGAGGTCAATGCAGTTCCAATAAACGGATGGTCTCTGGTCTCTTCTAATGTCCCCACAATGAAATGCCAGATAATGAGTTAGGGTATAGTCAACATCCTACACCACACTGTGCAGTATTTGGAGGCTTACACTACTCACTTAGGCAGGTTATACTCAGCTTCTCTCTGGGTTTCTCTCTTCTCTCTTCTCTCCCTAATCTGTTCTCATGTTTGCAAGTCTGAGTTCCCCAAAGCATGCCACCACCATATGAATACACTTAAAATCTCTTCGACTCCTAGGAGATAGTAACCTTGCTCAGGGGGATATACTCCCCCGCTCACTCCACAACCATCCACTCACAGGTATGCCACTTTTAGATATTCCACATCTTTACTTTACTTTAGAAAGAAAGACAAATAAGAATGTTATATAGAGAATATATTAAAGCAGATAAATGAATATTAAATATAGCCCAATACACGGATAAGCCTAGATCACCTTTCCCACTAAAATACAGTAGCTCTGGTAAAGAATGAACACACTCTGAGAAACCTCATGAGTAGGGAACATGTGAAGGAGGAAAATTCATTAGATTAGGTTAACCCAGCCCTCTTGAATGCAAGCTTCAACATACTGGAATCCATTCAGAAACATAAGATTTTCAGGAAACTACTTCTTTGCCCACCATAGCAATTTTGCTTAAGCTAGAGAGTTTCCAGGAGCACTATACAGACTGGACTGTCTGGTTATTCACTCACTAGGATGCTGCCACTAACAGAATGGAGCTCACAGTAACCCAGAAACCTGCAAGGGAATACCAAAGCTTCTAAGCTTTTCCTTATCAAGCCATGGGTAGCAGCAGGGAGTAACAAATCCTTACATGAATCTTTATATTTCTCCAACACTAGACAGAACTGAAGGACAATAGCTATCCCTGGAGCTCTTTCCCAATGAAGCCCATTCTTTCTGACTAATGAGGAACCACTTACCTGAAGACTTCTTTCATCTGACTGCCTCTAAGCCACCCTACTGCCCCTTCCTTTAATGCTTCTTCCCATCTTCCGTTGCTACCATCTCTTGCCATCCTCCTGCTGCTGCTCCCTCACTATAGTAAAGTGCAGTGGTTTAAGTGAGAGCCTTCAATTCTTAGTGCCATCTGTTACTTAAGTCACAACTCCCCAAATTTCTCTTCCCAAATCTACAGTTCCTTTTCAATCACGCCTCTCTCTAGATGTTTTTGTCTTAGTTTTACTCTCATTGGTCATTTGAAGTAGTTCCCTGCAAAGCGGCTAACATGCCATCATACTTTTCAACACACTGAAATGCTTCACACAGTAATCTCTATTTTGGTGCCCATTCACATTCACATTTCTCTACTTTATAATTAGTGCAAGATTTCTCTTTGCCTGTTTATAACATTAAACTGCTCCCACACAAAGAAGCCACCCCTCCACATTGTTAATAAGGAGATACAAATCCTCCAGGATACACCACAGATCATTTTCTTTCCAGAAGTGTCTAAAATCCCACTTGAAGGCTGTTTCTTCCTAAAAATAGTTTAACAGTTTACATCAATACAAAATTCTTCTTCTATGCATTATTCA
This sequence comes from Macrotis lagotis, assembly GCF_037893015.1. Classification (NCBI taxonomy): domain Eukaryota; kingdom Metazoa; phylum Chordata; class Mammalia; order Peramelemorphia; family Peramelidae; genus Macrotis; species Macrotis lagotis. Next base: position 20,330,876 of record NC_133658.1, read on the forward strand.
ATATCAAAATGTCCCTTCTTAACAGGGGATATTAATAATGTCCCTTTATACAAAAGTCCTTTTTGTACCTTTTCCATATTTAACTGCTTTTTATGAAAAAAGAACTTAGGGGGCAGCTAGGTGGCACAGTGGATAGAGCACTGGCCCTGGAGTCAGGAGTCCCTGAGTTCAAATCCGGTCTCAGACACTTAATAATTACCTAGCCGTGTGGCCTTGGGTAAGCCACTTAACCCAATTGCCTTGCAGAGAGAGAGAGAGAGAGAGAGAGAGAGAGAGAGAGAGAGAGAGAGAGAGAGAAAGAGAGAGAGAACTTAGGAAAGGAAATATTATATCTTCTATATATAGTTCTAAAGAACTAAGGTTCTTTCTCCAAGCCTCATCACAGCTTAGAGATGATTCTGGGCTCTCAGAGTTCTGTCAGTAGAGACAGAAAAGCATTTTGCCAAACTTACATTCCAAGTGGGTCTATCATCTAAGTATCAACTTGGTGAGCAAAAGTTCAATCACAAGGTTGACCATAAGGTGTTGAATTGTTTCATCCATGGCTGCTTATAGAAAGTAGGGTTTTTTTTGATGTTTTTGTTTTTCTTTTTAGGTTTTTGCAAGGCAAATGGGGCTAAGTGACTTGCCCAAGGCCACACGGCTAGGTAATTATTAAGTGTCTGACACCGGATTTGAACTCAGGGACTCCTGACTCCAGGGCCAGTGCTCTATCCATTGCGCCACCTAGCTGCCCCTAAAAACTATTTCTTGAGGGGAAATCAAGGTTATTCTCTGTTTCAGTCTACACATGAAACCCCTGAGGAAATCAATAAATTGATCACCCCAAGCATCTCTTAAATGTTCCAGGAACCACAGTTGGCTCTAGATACAAAGTCAGAAATGAGTCACAACCTGCTCTCATGGAGCCTACATTTTATTGAAGGAGGCAATACGTATATATAAAAATGATCTACTGAATGTGGCAACAAATAAAAGAATAAAATACAAATAAATACAAGAAAAGAAACAAAATACATAAACATAACAAGTTACAAACAAAATAAACAAACCCCCCAAATAAAATTCTAAACAACAAAAAAAGACAAGTTAGGTGGAGAAGGGGGATGAGGAAAATGTAGAAAGTAGTACAGAAGCTTAATTTTGACTAAAACCAGGAATTACAAGAGATGGAAATGAAAAGGAAGAACATTGCAGACCAATGCAAAGGAAAGGAAACCAGAGGAGAATCCCATATAAGGACGAGCAAGAAGGGCAGTTTGGTTAGACCATAGAGTGAATGAAGGGAAGTAATATGTAATAAAACTGGGAAAGCAGACTGGAGCCAGCTTGTTCTGGGATTAAAATGCAAAGCACAAGAGTTTGTGTTGGCAGCAGTTTGGAAGATGATTGGAGAGAAATTTGGCTAATTAGTTTGGGCCAGAGAGTGAATGAAGGTAATATAATACGCAATAAAGCTGGGAAAATAGACTGGAGCCAACTGGTTCAAGGATTTAAATGCCAAACACAAGAGTTTGTGTTGGCACTTTGGTGAAGATGGATGGTAGAGATGATTGATTGATTGACTTGAAGCAGGGAAATCATTTAGAAGACTATTGTGGCAGGCAAGTTCCGGCAAGAAACAATGAGGATTTATTAAGCCCTGTGTGAAGGGCTACAGATGCCAAGAAAGGCAGAAGACAGTGGCTGTTCTCAAGGAGCTCACACTTTAATAAGAAACAACATACAAATAAAGTATGTACAGATGAGCTCTACAGAAGAGAAATATAAAATAGTCAACAGTAAGGTACAAGAATTAAGATGGATTGGGAAAGGTTTCCTGGAGAAGGTGACACTTAAACTGGGACTTGAAAGAAGCCTTGGAATCCAAGAGGCAGACAGGAAAAGGGAGAGTATTCCAGCCAGGAAAAATGCCTGGAGCCAAGAGATGAAGAATCTTGTTTGAAGAACAGTCACAAGTGCCAATGTGTCTAGATCAAAGAGGTGGGGGTGAGGGCAGGGGTAAAAGGTATAAGAACCCTGTAAAGAAAGGAGGGGCAGAAGCCAAAGAGGATTTTGTATTTGATCCTGAAAGTGATAAGGATCCACTGGAGGGGTGTGTGAGGTGTGTGTGTGTGTGTGTGTGTGTGTGTGTGTCACAGGCAGACCTTCCCTTTAGGAAAATCATTTTAGTGGCTAAACAGAGGGTGACCTGCATCAGGGAGAGCCTTGATGCTGGCAGATTCCCCAGCAGCTATTGCAATTCTGCAGGCAGGAGATGATGAGGGCATGGACCAAGGTAGGGAGAGTGTCAGAGGAGAGAAGGGAGTATATGGAAAAAATTCTGCAGAGTTGAATTCTAGAGGCATTGGCAAAAGTTTGGAGATGGGGGAAGAGAGATGGAGGAGTCCAGGAGCAAAGGACCTGAAATAAGATGGCAGGTGATCATGGAAGTAGAAACAAGGGAATGGATGTGAAAGGTCTTGGATCCTTGAACTGCTGAAGAAACTCATTTAAATCTGCATCCCTGTGCTCCGTGATCATACAATTCCATGCTTGGAACGGCTCTCTCTCCTCATCTCTGCCTCCTGGCTTCCTTCAAGGTCAAGTAAAAGCCCACCTGCAGAAGACCTTTCTCAATCCCCTTAATGCCAGGGCCTGTTCTCTGATGGTTATTTTTTCCCCTCTATCTTGTCTATAGCTTCTCTGTACATCTCTTCATGTTATTTCTTCCACTAGATTATAAGCTTCTTGAGGGCAGGCTGCTTTTGCCTTTCTTTACACCCTTGCTGCTTAGCACAGCTTCTGATACATAACAATGGCTTAATAAAACATCTCCTTGACTTGAATTGACAATACAATGTTTGATGCCCTGGATGGTGACCATGGAAAGTGGCCATGAGGGGCTTCAAAGCCACAACATGTGAAAAATTACTAAGGGGATTATAATAGGAGCAACAGATATGAACATGTCCTCTCTATATATATTTTATGGAGGGGGAAGCTAGGTGGCCTAATGGATAGGGCATCAGCCCTGTCATCAGGGGGACCTGAGTTCAAATCCAACCTCAGACACTTAATTACTTAGCTGTGTGACCTTGGGCAAGTCATTTAACCCCCTTGCCTTACAAAAAAAAAACAGGAAAAGATTTCAAAATATTTTATGGATTGTTGTGTAGAATGGACACTAGGTTTACTCTGCTAAGCTTTTGAGGTCAGAATGAACATCACTGGGTGGGAGCTACAAGGAGCAAGATTTCTAACTCGATGGAAGAACCAAGTGTCCAACACCGGGAGTGGTCATACGTGGTCTGGCTTGTCTGAGGAAGAACTAGAATCTACCCTGACCATTGGCATCTTTCTGTGGAGGCTCAGTGGCTTCCATCCGTGATGTTACAAAGGGGCTTCCTACTGTCAATCAGGAATTTCAACTAGATGGCATGCCTTCCAATTCTAGGATTATATAATTTAATGATTATATCTTAAGTGAATTTCAGCCTCTCATGGGCCAGGTCCTTCATGGCTGCCCTTTGGATCCCTGCTTCTTGGAAAGAGTTTTGATATCGAATGGGCTCTTTCACTACAGTGCTCCGGTGTGTGGTGACCCCTGTAGAGATAGCAAGGTTGGACAATGGTTAGGGCACTGGACTTCGTGTCAGAAAAACTAGCTATGTGATCCTGGGCAAGTCATTTAATTTTTGTCTAACTCATTTCCTCATCTGAAAAATGAGGATAATAATATGATCTGTCTCCAAGGTTGTTACAAAATGATATGATAATATTTAGAAATAACATACTTTGCAGATCTAAATTATTTTGCAAATTTTTCTATTATTCTTTTGCTGATCTTGACTTAGTAATGCCCATCCTATTTCCCTCTCTCTGGAGATCCTTAATGGACTAATAGGGTAAAACTAATTCTAAAGGACTGATGTTGGTAAAGGTTGAATTCAGTCATTCAGTTTCCTTGGAAAATGTAAGCTCCCTGAGGTCAGGGGCTGATTCAGGCATTCCTAGTCCTCGTGATTGATATATAGTAGTTTCTTATACGTGATTATTGAATTGAATATTAGCGTCTCTACTAGGATTTGCTGAAAACATGAAATGCCACATCCCAAAGGCATCAGTCTTCATTGATGGTGATTTCAGATGCATGGCAGGAAGGTCGGGGTTATATATGAAGGAGAAGGGGAGAGTTGCAAGAGGTAACTTTCCCTGCCTTCCTTCATTCATATCATGTGTGTCCTCTGATCTCACCCAATATGCTGTCTCTCTCTCTCTCTCTCTCTCTCTCTCTCTCTCTCTCTCTCAGCCTCAGTTTCCTTATCTGTAATATGGGATTACCAGCAATGTAGAGTAGTGGAGAAAGGGGCCAGCCTTGAAATCAGGAAGATCTAGCTTCATGTCTTGCCTCTGGCGCATGCTAGTTATGTGGGTGACCAGGGTTTCTCATTAGGAGTCCCCTAAGTGGGTGAGAGCCCGGTGCCAGATCAAAACAACAACAAAAAGAAAAAATACCTCCTTGTTCAAGCCTGCCCTAGATAAATACATTAACTTCTCTCAGTCTCAGTTTGGTCATCTATAATATGGGGGTGATAATGTTGTGAGGCTCAAATGAGATATTAATGTGCTTCATAAATGCTCCTCATTACGATACTGGGAAGCAGGAAGCTTAGTAAAGAGCTGACCTCTGAGTCAGGAAGCCCTGGTCTCAAGTTCTGGCTCTAATACATCCCAGCTGGGTGACCTTAAAAGTCACTCTAAGCTACTCACTAAGACTGAAGTTGCAATGAGGGTGCTGACCTGCACCAATCGAGGGACTTTCCTCATCTGGGAGTCCCTTTCACCAATGAAATAAGAGGTTCAGTTCCTCTCCCTCGTATTGCTAGGAGAATCAAATGAAACAATACTTGTAAAACACTTTTTAAAGGTTAAAGGGATATACATGCATACAGACATTTATATGCATGCATGTATCCAGAGTGTCCCAAAAGTCTTAAAAGTTTAAAGTTTTGTTTTGTTTTTTAATAGCCTAAGACTTTGGGGATCATTTTAAAATCTATACACATGTGTGTGTCTACGTGTTACATTTGTGTCCGCATCTGTTATATCTCCATAGGTATGTATGTGTGCATTGGTTACCACTGCTATTACCTGTGTGACCTAGGACAAGTTACAACCTCTCTGGACCTTGGTTTTTTTTCTTGTATAAAATGAAGGGATTCCAGGTCTAAATTCTGCAATCTTGCTTATTAACTCAAAAACTTCATTATTTGAGAGGAAGAGAAGGACAAGGATCTCTTTGAGAAGGTCCTAGATCTCCTGGGGAGGGGAGAAGGCCTGCCTTAGTAGAACCCCCCCCCCAACATTGTTCATATGTTGCTGCCATGCCCCGTTCCCTGCCCAAGTCTCAGACATATGATGGGTTTAGATTATGTCAAACTATGTTTGGATAGGACTGATGGGAAAGCTTGGGGAGGAGAGTGGAAAGCCCTGGGGGAGGCTCTTGAGACATGTGGGACCCCTCCTCTCCCTCATCCGTGTCCTCCAGACCCACCTTTCCTACCCCCTTCTCCACTGAGCATCTTCCTTTTCTCCACAGCTGCGTCTGAGTGGAGGCCGCAACCCTTACGAGGGCCGGGTAGAGGTGCTGGTGGAGCAAAACAGGACACTGAAGTGGGGGACCGTGTGTGGGGAGAACTGGGGCATCGTGGAGGCCATGGTGGTCTGCCGCCAGCTGGGCCTTGGCTTTGCCAGTAACGCCTTCCAGGTAGGAACCCACCCTTCCTCTGGAGTCCCATACCTCCCCATCTGTCTAAATTCTGCTCAAAGCTTCTGGTTGGTTCAAGGTTCAGCTCTTTTCCTGGCAGACAAGCTTGGAGCCAGTGCACCTGAGTTTGAATCTCAGTTCTGTCACTTCTTGCCTGTTGGACCTCTCTGGACCTCAGTTTCTCCATCTGTAGATTAGCCTGAAGTCCCTTCCACCTCTACAGCTCCAGCCCCATGACTATGCTCCTAGGCTCCTTGGGTAAACAAGAAACAGTCTAGGACACATCCCAATATGATAAACTTTTCCGAGCTCTGGATTCCCAGGTACCTCCCCCACCCCCAGCTTTTCCTGGGAATGGAGTAAACAGAGCATGTGATTGAGATAAACCCCGGCCTTGTTCTTGCCCCAGGATCAGGAGGAGGGGCTCTGGGTTGGATGATTTTGCAGAGGCCAAGCTGGGTGAGGAGGTTGGTGCTGAGCAGAGGGTGGGAACAGTGGGAGGGTGTCCTTGGCCCTCCTACCTCTCTGGCTCCCTATTCCCCTGCTGCAGGGGTGCGGTGCTGAGGCCGGCCAGCTCCCAGGCTGCTAGCCACAGCTGTTCCAGATGCAACGTGGCATCTCGGTTAATGCTGTTTACAGATGGTCCCAGCAGGAGGGATGCGGGGGAGAGCAGGAGCTGTTGTCAGAGCAACGAAAAAACAGCCAGTCATGGAGGCCCAGCCCCTGTCCAGGGGCCAGACACCCTATCTTGGAAGGCTGAGGTCACCTGAGCCAGGCCGAGGTGCACCCTTGCTTCCAAGGACACAGTGGCATTTTGCTATGGACTATGAGCGACACAAAGCTGGCAGGGCCCCATCCCACTCTGGTGATGCTGAGAGTGGAGTTGGGAAAGATCCTCAGCCTAGGAATCAATGTCCAGGGGGAAAGGGAGGAGGATATGGCAAGCCCTTGAACCTAAAAAATGGGCGTAACGATAGAGGCCCTGACTATGCATCAGGTTATGTGGGGACAGCTACCTTGTGATTCTTATTGTTGGTGTCACCTGGTCGTTTTTAGTTCTGTCGGAACTCTTCATTAAAGATAGGGGAGTAATTTGCCATTTCCTTCTACAGCTCATTTTACAAATGGGGGAAAATGAGGCAAAAAGTGACTTCTCCAGGGTCACATAGCTAGTATCTGAGTTCACATTTGAACTCGGGCAGATGAATGAGTCTCCACTTATGGTGATAAGCAAATGGGAGCTCCTCACTATTAATAGCAAGCATTTATTAGGCACCTATTTGTGCCAGATAAGGGGGACATAAAATAAAAATAATCCTGATATCAAGAAGCTCTTGTTCTTGGGGCAGCTAGGTGGTGCAGTGAATAGAGTACTGGCCCTGGAGTCAGGAGGACCCGAGTTCAAATCCAGCCTCAGACACTTAATAATGACCTAGCTGTGTGGTCTTGGGCAAGTCACTTAACCCCACTGCCTTGCAAAAACCTAAAAAAAAAAAGAAAGAAGCTCTTGTTCTAATGGAGAAGAGAACATTAAAAAAGAAGAAAAGTAAATCCACAGTTACCTTGAATGGGGATGACAAGACATCTATTCTTGCCTCACCGGTGCCATCTTTGCCTCCTATCCATTTCGCCCATTGCCAAGAAGAAGGAAGACTTCCTATTCATGAGCTTCCAGGGGAGAATGTGCTCACTTCCTGCAGTGAGCACAGGACCCAGGTTCAATACCACCTCTGGTGCTTACTTACCCATGTAGCCTTGGACAAGTCACCTGACTTCCCTAGGACTCAGTTTCCTCCACTGTAAAATGAAGGGGCTGGACTACAGGGCTTCTGAAGTCCCTTCCAACTCTAGATTCTTTGATTCCATGATCCTAATGATATATCATGGCAATATGAAGAGAGATGGATGAACCAGTGCCCATCTGATGGGGCCAGTGGGCTGGGGGTCACTGCTCATGTCCAGCCTCAAGGGAAAACCAGACATCAGGAACAACCATAAATTGCAAGCTGTCTTTCACTAGTTATGTGTCTCTGGACCAGTGGCCCTCTCTGAGAGTCATTTTGTTCCTTTGTTACCAGAGGGAGTTGGGCTAATCAACCTCTGAGGTTCCTTCTGATTCTAGATGAGATAAGGGATAGGAGAAGGGGGACTGAACCTGTGGTTCACTGTTATGAGGACGTATGCTCTGGCAGAGCACATCACCACCCTTCCTGCAGCTGAGGACATTAGAAAGTTTCCTGGGCTGCTGGGAAGGGATGCAGCCAGTATGTATGGCAGTGGGTCATTCTAAGTCCAACAGGGCTCTCTCACCACCACACAATGCTGCCCATCACACGGCTTGCCTATCTCAAGTGTGTAATAAATAGTTGTTGAATTGAGATGAATTGTCATTGTCATTGACTGCCACTTGTAGCAGTTAATAAGGCAGAAGCTAGGGAAGCTTCATGGTGAAGTAGATAGCATGCCAGACCTGGAGACAGGAAGATCTGAGTTCAAATCCAACCTTAAACATTTGACGAACTGTATGATCCTGGGCCTTACCTGCCTCAGTTTACTCATCTGTAAAACTGTAAAAATAATAACTCCTACCTATCATTAATGATATAGCACCAGGCAGGTGCCATATAAATATTAGCTATTAGTATTTTTATTAATGATAATGATGATGACAGCCTTATTTCCAATATTTCCACAATAATGTGGAAAGACCCAGAACTGAGGCCAAATGTTCTAGGCTCCTATTTTAGCACACTGGAGGCCCAGCTTACACAAAGTCACTCGCCCTCCCCTGAGCCTGATCAATACTCCCTTGCTCTGAAACCTTTATTATTTTCCTTGTACCAACAGAATAAAACCAGTCTCTTCAGTTTGGCAATAAGGGCCTTTCCAACTGTCTCCAGTCCACCTTTCAGGCTTATTGCCACAGCATCATCATCTTCAGTGAATTCCCCATTCCAACCACCCTGGTCTCCTTGTCTTTCCCAAATGGGACCATCTACTTTCTACCTTATGCCCAGGTTTTCCCTGGTAGGTGGAAGGTTCTCCCTACTCACTCTCACCTCTAGAATGCCCAGTTTTCTCCAAAACTCAACTGAGGTGCCTCTTCCTCCAAGAAACCTTCCCTGATGGCCTTGGCTATTAGTGCCCCCTTCCCTTCTCATTTGTTCTTCTTTCCTTCTTGGGGAGAACCAAGGACATCATTCAAACGGAAAACTCTCAGGGAGAAAACTCCCTCTGCCAATACAAACTGACACCTGCCCTGAGACTATTAATGTTAGAGAGTTTTTGTCTGGGTCACACAGTCAGAGAAGGTCCAAGGTAAAACTTGAACCAAGGTCTTGTGCCATTTTCATTCATGATTCATCCATCTCTCTCTCCTCATTTTGGAAGGGACCTGAGAAGCCCTGTAGTTCAGCCCCCTCATTTTACAGTGGAGGAAACTGAGACCTAGGGAAGTCAGGTGATTTGTCCAAGGCTACACAAGTAAGTAACTTTCAGAGGTGGAATTTGAACCTGGATCCCATGACCCCAAAGCCAGGGTTCCTTCCTCTGTACCACACAACATGTAAATTTATTGAAGCCAACATCATTTCTCTCTTGTCTTGGTAATCTCCATTCCTAACATACAGTGCCCACCGCATAGTTGGCATGGGTTGAATTGGACTGGTGCTATTTTCTGCCCTCCATCACTTGGCTGCTGAGAAGCTGACACAAGAGGGCAGTGAGCAAGGACAGGTCAGGCTGTAGGGCAAGAGTGGGTCAGTTCATCATTCTGTCATTCTTCCTTGGCCTAGGAGACCTGGTACTGGCAAGGGGACATCAGTGCCAACACCGTGGTCATGAGTGGGGTCAAGTGCTCCGGAACAGAGATGGCGCTGTCACACTGTCGTCACCATGGAGAGAACGTGGCATGCCCTCAAGGCGAGCATCATGCTGCTGGTGTCGCCTGCTCAGAAAGTGAGTGGCTCCTGGTGCCTGTCCCTTCCCACCCTGCAGGGGAGCCAAAGCCAGTGGGGAGGAGGGGACTTCTCAGCAGGGGTTCTTTCTCCTAGTAGAGTAGAAGCTCCTAGACGACAGGAACCATCTCCCTTTCGTTTTTGCATTCCTCGCACCTAATACACATAGTAAAGTCTTGCTGGATTGAATTAAATGGCCATGCAGTCAGGAAAAATATGAGAGGCATCAGGACACAGTGGAAAGGACCCTGGAGTTGAACTGGGGACCTGGTTTAAATCTTACCTCTCGCAATACCGGTGTTCCCTTAGGATGCTTTTTCCTCTCTGGGACTCAGTTTCTTCTTTCATAAAAAATGAGAAAGTTGGGTTAGATCATCTCGAAGGAGCCTCTCAGTTCTAAATCCTGTGATCCTATGACCTCCATTCCCAACCCTAGTCAAAAGAAAGGAATCGCCACTGGACTGCTCACTGGTCATTAAGGCATTACCAGGTGAATCAACTGATTCCTGGTGGCTGACCCACCCCTAGCATCTTCCTCTTCTCCCTTTTCTTCATCATCATCATCAGCTGCATCATTGCCACCACCTCACTATTATCACCACCACCATCACAACCACAGTTACCACCATCACCATCAACACCACGTCAGGGAGCTTTATATGGTATTCTTTTGTTACAGACTTTATTCCTAAACCCTGTGAGGAAGATGCCACGGGGAAGTGGCAGTGGTAGATTTTGAACCCAGGTCTCCCATCACCTGAACTACCACTCTCTCTGCTACATTAAATTCCATGATTGGGGGAGAAGGGAGAGGTGATTCTTTAAGAACAGATCTAGGGGCAGCTAGGTGTTGTGGTGAATAGAGCACCAGCCCTGGTGGACCTGAGTTCAAATATGACCTCAGACACTTCATAATGACCTAGCTGTGTGACCTTGGGCAAGTCACTTAACCCCATTGTCTTAATTTTAAAAAAATATAAAAGAGCAGATCTGAGATATAAGATCAAGAGCTTGGAATCTTAGGAAGAGGCTGGGATACAGAACAGTTAAGAAACTTGTCCAGCATCACAGTCAGAGTCTGTCAAAGGCAGAACTTGGAACCCAAGTCTTTCCTTTGACTCTGTAGCTCTGCCCGCTATGTCGTATCTCTAGTATTAAAAAAAAAAAAAAAAAAACCACAACCCAAGGACAGCGACATGACCTGGTGATTCTCACCACTATCCCTGCTCTGAAATCAGAAATATGATATATTCGACTTAGTTTCAATTAAACTCAAATACTATATATAATCTGAGATATGTGTATGTTCACACATATAATTTAGATTATATTATGTGATATATATGTCACAGTCCCCTTACAGAAAAATCAAAGGAGACCACATGTGGAAATGCTTTGTAAATAAGCCAAGAACAGCAAACAGGGAAGGGTTTAAAAGGCAGGGCAGTTCAATAGTAATTGCCTGGATTTTGTAGCAGAAGATCTAGGTTTGATGCCAAATTCTATAGAGCTCCTTGGTTAATGATGTTGTTATTTAGTCATCTTTCAGTTCTATCTGATTTTCTGTGACCCCATTGGAGGTTTGCTTTGCAAAGATACTGGAGTGGTTTAACCATTTACTTCTCCAGATCATTTTATAGATGAGGAAACAGTATTAAGTGACTTACCCAGCATCACATGGCTAGTGTCTAAGGTTGAATTTGAACTCAGGTCTTCTTGACTCCAGGCCTATTGCTCTAGTCACTGTTTCACCTAGCTACCACTATATCACATAATATAGTGCATTATTCAGATGACTTTGTATTAAATTTAAGATTGTAATATAATTTGAATTATATATATATATATATATATATATATAACCTGAATCAAATTTAATCAATCAATGATAGATACACAGATAAAGAGGAAAAAAATAGAATAGGTAGATAAGAGAAGAGATAGAACAGTCAGACACATGGATGATAGACAGACAAGCAGACAGAACCTACTGGATGCAGACACAGGCACCCCCTAGCCTAGTCCTCTGCCAGGTGCTGGGATGTGGATGCTGGGGAGGAATTCAAAGTTCAGATTGGACAAAAGGTCTGCCCTCAACACACTAACAGTAGCTGGTGCTTAACCTCTAATGCTTACAGAGCCCTTGGCATGCCTTAGCTCATGAGAGCCCCATAGTCCAGAGGCAGGGAGGGCTCTCAGCTATTATTATCCCCATTTTATAGATGAGGAAACTGAGGTTCAGAAAGGTGAATTTTCTAGGCTGCCGTCTCCCTGCTAGTAAGGATGGAATCCAGGTCTCTTCTGCCTTCGGGATTCCTGCTCTGTCCACTCCTTACAACTGAGGCTTCTGGAGTTCCCAACCTAATAGTTAGCCATCCAGGGAGCATCTATTAATGCTAAAGGCTGGGGGGTACCAAGGAGACAAAAGACAATTCCTGCCCTCAAGGAGCTTACAATTTCACAAGAGAGACAATATGCAGTCCAGGTACAAACCAACCTTATTCAAGATGAATAGGAGATAATTAAGAGAGGAAAGGCACTGGAATGAAGAGGGGTTGACCCTGAAGACCGACCCAAGGAAATTAAACGTTTCTGTTGGTTGGCTTTAATTGTGTTTCATCCTTTGCTTTTCTCCTCACACCCTGGGGTTACCCTCGCTGTCTTCCTGGCACCTGGCAGCTGCCCCTGACCTAGTCCTCAATGCCGAGATCGTCCAGCAGACGACCTATCTGGAAGACCGACCCATGTTCATGCTGCAATGCGCCATGGAGGAGAATTGCCTAGCATCTTCTGCTGCCCAGACCTCACCCACCACAGGCTACCGCCGGCTACTGAGATTCTCCTCCCAGATCCACAACAACGGCCAGTCGGACTTCCGTCCCAAAAATGGCCGCCACGCTTGGATTTGGCACGACTGCCACAGGCAAGTGTCTGCTGGTCACCCAGCTGGGGTTCCAGCCTGGGAGAGGCCACCAAGGGTAGAGACTGTGCACTGTGCAGGATTCCTCGCAGGGGCTTCCTAAGCTCTTGTCCAGAATCATTTCTCCTCTCATTCTATCTGGACATGTCTTAATAACAACGGAAACAACAATTATAAATCAGATATAATAGCTATAATAAGAGCAATTATGGTTATGTATAATGATTACAATGATATCAAAGTTTTGATTATTATGATAGATATGACAGTTGTATGTTAAATAATATTGAAATCGTAGGCATAATCTATATATAATGATAAAATAGTTGTAAAAATATTGCTTTATAATAATGATATAACAGTTATGGTCATTATTATCATCATTATATACGATGATGATAACATAGTGATAATGACAACCACCAGCACAATGGTGCTGTTGATAGTCAACACCTGCTTACTAGTGCTGTGCACTGTCATTTTCACTAATATTATCTCATTGGATTCTCTCGATAACAACTTTGGGAGGGCGGTGCCATTATTATCATTCTGCGTCTGGAGAAGCAGAAGGACAGAGGCTATGACTTGACCAAGATTATACAACTACTAGGAAGGAGAGTCAGAGGACTAGCCTCTGAGTCACACTGATCTGAGTTCAAGTCCTACGCCAGTCTCAAACTGGTTGTGTGCCCCGGTTCAATCACTTAGGCTCTCAATGTTGAAAACAACTTTAAGACTCTCCATCTCTGCCCATCTCTTCCTGATGGACACAGTGCTTGGTTATCTCCGGAGAACACTGGGTTTCAAACATACCAGGGAAGAGGTGTAGCAAGGTCCCCTCAGAGGATCTATTCTACACCCTTCAGTTTATACCCATGACCATTTAGGCCCCATAAGTACTGGGGCAAACTCAGACTCTGACCCAGAACCATGGTTCTTTCCAGTTTACCGCTTTCTCAAATCCTTTTTTTCTGAGCTTCACTTTCAATGGAGTGAATTCTGGCCTCAAAGGGTCTGTTTTGAAGAAAGCACTTTGCAGACATAAAGACCTTGAGAAATGTGAAATAGAAACTTTTTAAATTGTTGGTGTGATTTTATCAGTTTGGAAGGGGGCTGGATATTGGAATCTCTGGGGATGGTGCAGTCCTTTGTGTAACCCTCCTGAACCCACAGCTGCTCCATCTTCTTGCCCTGTGTTGTCCTCTCCTGTTTGACTATCCCTAGGGATAGGATCCGTTGTACCAACTGTGATGTTAGAGGGCTGTGATTTTTCCTGCATGGAACAATCCTTCCATTTTGGAAGTCAAGCTAATGGGAGAAGGGGCAGGATATCATTGGAAGGAGAATTTTGCTCACTTCTCCCTACCAAGAATCGCTCATTTTCTTCAAGTGGCACTTCTGACATGAGTTTCTGTTTCATCCTTCCACTTCCATTCTTACTCAAAAACTCTTTAAAATTATGTTGTGTGAATTCTGAATTTATTTATCTTACTATCCCCCCCACCACTGCCAGTAGAATGAAAACTTCATTTTTGTCTCTTTTGACTCCATGACTAGGACAGTGCCCAACAGAGAAGATAGGCTGCCTAAGGAGAGAGGCTATTTCCTTTTTACCTTTGTACTCCCTCCATTGCTTAGCATGGTACTCGGCCTAGAGTAGACATTCAATAAATGATTACGGTGAATTCACCAGGTGAATGATATTAGTACCATGAAGACATTGGTGTCTAGTGGATTTCCTTTTTAAAAACCATATGGATTGCCAGAGACAAACCCACAGATGTTATAATGCTGAATCTGCCCCTGCATGCATAAGTAGAATATAATTATCATCTATGCCATCCATATGGAAGCACACCCAGAGATTACTTGGTAGGAGGAGACTATATGGGACATATATTTACACCCACAAGGAACGCTCCCTCTTCTAAGAATAAGCTCATGGAGATGTCATCGAAAAATTTCTTCTGATCTCTAGCCCCAAAGCTTTCATCCTCTCTTTTCCATATGTTCTAGTTTCTTTGAAGTTTCTAAGTGAGCAGGTGGGTGTTTTGGTCAGCCATTTGGGTGGGGTGGACAGCAAAAGCCATCCCAATTAAGTCAGCACCCGGTCATCCATCCCATCCCTTTTTCTAGGAAAAAAAAATTGAAGGGGATTTTTCTAGAAAATAATTTTTGGCTGTAGATCCAAGAGACCATCTGCTAAGTTATAGAGGGGCTATGGTCTGGAGTAGAGACAGGAATGTCCTCACCAAACAAATTACAGATCTTTGAGGGGTCAGAGCGTTCAAATGTAAAGCTCTAATCCTATGATCATGTGAAGGGTGAAGAAAATAAGGGTCCCCATAAGTTGCATTGATATAGTGATTAAAGTTAGAATCATATGATTTGAAAAAGTTAAAATGGTATCATAATGTTGAGACCCACAAAATCTCTGTGACAAAGAATTGAGTCCTTTCAACTCTGCCCCTGAGCCCTGGGTCCCAATGGCTGAGATTTCTTGCCCAGAACTAGATCTCTCTACAGCATTTTAGAAAGTATGATGCCCTTTGGGCTCACCCTCCTCTGCTCTCCTTTCTGTGCTGTCTTCTCCCATTAGATCAGACATGCTCTACTTAAGAAAACATTGAAAGACCAATTGTGTCAACTGATGCAGTGATTATTTATCTATAAGGGAAAGAAAATATTTATTTCAAATTTTAAAAAATGCATCAGTTCATTCACCTGGTCCTTCTAGTATTAAAAAGGAAACTTTTCAAGAGCAAGGTCTGTCTTAGTCTGTTCCAGGGAAAAGCTAAAGTAGATACTTTTGAAACCTCTGCTCCTATGGTTTCCACAAAATAACTATTCTCAGTGCATTCACTGTTCAAGAAGTGAGCAAATCATCATTTGTTTCTATTGTTGATAAGATATACGGATGTCTATTTTGGGTTCTATTGGTTAATTCTGGCTCCTGCCCCTTGTCCAATTAGCTGCCTTGTCCAAGAAGGTAAAGTTACATCTATAGGACTTCTCAAGCAGCCATGAATGGACATTTCACAGAATGTCATTTGGCAGCAAATTCGTAGCCACACTGTCTCTGGATCCGTGAGATCTTTGGATTGGAAGGAACCTTGGAGTAGACCATCTAGGCAGTACTGGGTTGGCATCTACAAAGTCCCCAGCAAGGAGTCACCCAGATTTTGCCTGAACATCTCCAGTGATCAAGAACCTTGTTCCTTCAAGGGGCAGCTCCTTCTGCATCTAGCAGCAAAGTTAGGGTTTTTTCCCTGTCCCTCAGTAAATGGCTCAGTAAACTGCCCTAAGATTTCATAGGCATCTGTCTCCTTTCACAGTCTTGGGGAAGGAGAGGAAAAGAGCAATCCAGAAAAGGCAGGCGCCCAGGGTGGGAAAGGAGGGATATTTCCAGATGGAAGGTTCTCTTTCACCAGACTGTTTGTCTGTGTGCTTAGACTGGATTCTGTTTAGACAGTGAAATATAAACGGATTTCTCTCTGGTCCTCCCAGCTGGTAAACATGGGAACATAAGCCCATCTCTGAATGAGGCAGACATTTTTTAGGCACTGAGTCAGACCTAAGGTCTTGGTCTGCTTCAGGGAGAAGTTAAAATAGACACCTTTCAAGCCTCTCCTGTGGTTTCCACAAAATGAATATTCTTAGTGCATTCACCACTCAAGGATGTCTTCCACAGAAACAGGCTGACCCAGGAGGAAGTCAAAATTAGGATCTCGGCAGTTGTTTAATACTAAAAATGTAGAAAGAAAAGGCACAACTTTCCCCACCCACCCCTACCCTTACCTGCCCTCAGAGTTCAATACACTGATCAAGAAGAGACGATGGGTTTTTCCACAGACTTCAGAGATTATCCAGTCAAACTCTTTCATTTTACAGATGGGGAAACTGAGGTGTGAAGAAGCTTAGAGGTCAAGACTTGAACAAGGCTATTTGAACTAATCACATTCTTGATATACAACGAGCCTACTTCACGTTCCCATCCTGCATGATTTTTGTCACAAATTCTGAGGATGGGATGACCTGAAACCCCCCCCCCCCCCATCATTTCATAAATAAGAAGACAGGCCTCTCAAGGTCATCTAGCTAGTGAGAGTCAGAGTCAGTTTTCAAACTTAGATATTGTAACTCCAGCTTCAGCCCAATTTCCTCATTTTGCAAGGAAGCTAATAAAGTCCCAGCAAGGTTAAATTACTTTCCAGATAATAATGAGAGGAACTGAGAGTGGAACCTAGTGCATTAATTATACACTCAGCACTTTTCCCACACATTATACTCCAAATCCTCATCGATGACACGACACCTGCCATTTGTCTTCCCATTGCCCTTTGGGACCTGAAGAATGCCAATCCTTCTGAAAGCATAGGGTACTGGAGTCACTTAGAATCACTGGGAAAGAATAATGATGTTAAAAAGAAGTCCTCTGGGAGCAATGGACCATGGAGTTCTGTCTCTATATGCAACCACTCAGGGGAATCTGTGATTCCATCAACATGGATGTTCCTTCCTGTGAGTCATAATGTGGCCTATTTTCTGGTTCATTTTCTTTTTTCTTTTTAAATTTTATTTATTTAAGGCAATGGGGTTAAATGACTTACCCAAGGTCACACAGCTAGGCAATTATTAAGCATCTGAGGCAGGATTTGAACTCAGGTCCTCCTGACTCCAGGGCCAGTGCTCTATCCATTGCACCTCCTGCCCCCTGGTTCACGTTCTTTCTGTAAGGTTGCCACAGGAAGCTCACCAAGTATGCTGGAGGCCTTGCTTCCTTTCTCTTGGCCTCTTAAGGGGGCAGTGGGCACCTTTCTGCCTTCCAAGTGAGCAACACTTTTTCTGGGGCTTTTCCATCTGACTTGCATCTGAAATTCTTTGAAGCTCATCTTTAATTTTTCAGACTGTTGGCCATATAGCCAAATCCTGTTCTGCTGAGACATGGCGCATCTTGAGGACCTAGCTTCTCCAAGGCTGTGCCAGTGGGCACAAGTCCTGGCAGGTTCTGTCCTGCCAGAAAAGCTTTGAGAATGGGCCCAGCAGCACACCAAGTCTGCTTTTTGTGGACAAGTCTAGCTAAACATGGAGAGGCTCATCACCAGTAGACCGGTTACTTAGAAATGAATTCTTTGGCCTCAGGGACCTATAAAATAAAAGAAAATTCAAAATGGCCCTTGACTGCTTCCTTGGGGCAGAAGCCTGAAAACAGGACAGGGCTTGTTAAAGTCAGGCTTTGAAGACTATGTATTCTTTAATCTTGGGCAGCTAGGTGGCCCTGGAGTCAGGAGGACGTGAGTTCAAATCTGACCTCAGACACTTAATGCTTGCTTAGCTGTGTGACCTTGGGTGTGTCACTTAACCTCATTATCATGCAAAAAATAAACCAAAAAAATAAAATGTTGGGCTTGGAGTCTGGAAGACTCCACTTTGTGAATTTAAATCTTGCTTCAACACTTAATGTGTGACCTTAGCTGAGTCACTTGACCCTGTTTGCCTCAGCAAAATGAACCGGAAAAGGGAATGACCAACCATTCCAGAATTTCTACCAAAAAAAAACTCTGAATGGGATCATGAGAGTTGGACATGGCTGAAATGATTGAATACCAACAAAACGTTTTGTCTCCAAAATAACCTGAACATTTATAATGGTCTCCCCCAAAAAAGCATATACAATTATATAATCCATAGTGCACGATCAAGTGAAACTCAAGCCTTTGTCAGGGCAGGGCAAGCAGATTATGTTTCCTCTTTGACTTTGAGGTCACCAGTGGGGTGGAGATGCCTGCCCTCCCCATGCCAAGCACCCCAGCCAGAGATCTGGACTGGAAGGATCAAATTCAGGACCTGTGGTAGCAGAGCGAAACATCTGAGCCCTGTCAAACCTGCCCAGCCAGTAAGGGAAGCATGCCAGGGATAGTTCTGCAAGGGATTTCCCTTCTTACAAGGTCTTAGAAAAAATGGCACAACTCCTCATCAGTTGTGATCATTCTGAGCTTTCAAGTTTCTAGAGACCCTTACAGACTTTATCTGTGCAAATCCCCATAAAGCACTGGGAGAGCCACATTGGTTAAGGGAATATTAAACCCATTTTACAGGTGAGAAAAAACAAATAGTAAGAGAAGTCAAATGACTTCTCTGGGGTCACACCGCTAGTGAAAGACAAGTAGCACTGGCACTCGAGCTCAGAGCCCAGTCCTCAGCTTAGAATCACAGAGAGCCCTCAGAGGCTGGCTAGTCTGACCCACGACAGGACAAGCCTCCCTGACAAGAGGCTGTTCCAATCGATGCTTGAAGATCAGCATAGAGTCACTTGACATGAAAATCAGGAAGACCTGGATTCGAATCCTGACTCAGACACTTCCTGGCCATGCAACCCTGGGCCTCAGTTTCACCACATGAAAAATGAGGGGCTTGGACTCGATGGCCTCTCAGGTCCCTTCTGCTCTGGATCTATGATGGGAAGCCACTGTCAGGGGGGCTGATTGTCTACTCCTCTCCCCTAGGCACTACCACAGCATGGAAGTTTTTACCCACTATGACCTGCTGAACCTCAATGGCACCAAGGTGGCCGAAGGTCACAAAGCCAGCTTCTGTCTGGAAGACACCGAATGTGAAGGAGGTGAGTTCCCTTTCGCCATTGGGTGAGGGCAGTGGGGTCGGGCAATGGGTAAGTTCCCAGAAGGGGCAGACCTGGCTACCTTAACCACAGGCATAGGAAAAGCATCCCCCCCCACTCACTCCCTCTTTTGTCTTCATTGGATGGAGGTTCACAGACTGTTCAAATTGGGAAGGGGGTTCAGTGGTCACTTAATCTAAGCTGTACCTGAGAAACTGAGAAACCTCTTCTGTGACATCCCCAAAGAATGAATATATGTGGAAGAAGAATGCACTGCCCATGGTGTTCTAGAGTTCTAGAAAGGCCAATTTGGTCTGGATGTTGGGGAAATCTTTCAATGAAAACTAACCTTAAGGGGAATGGTCTGTAGCAGGAGGGAGGGGGTTCCCATTCACTCCCTGGGGGTCTTTAAGCCCAGGCTAGAAGGTCACTCCTCGGGGATGAGACCCAGAATGATCAGCAACATCCCTCCCAACCCAGGATCCTGGGCCTCACGTGTTCAATCTGTGCCTCAGTGAATGTAGAGAGCCTTCTTCAAGGCCCTGGGGGACAAGGTCCTGGCTCTCAGGAGCTTTCCGTCTAATTTGAGAAGCAAGACATTATGCTGTAACAGAAGTAAACAGTGATAGATAAGTTAAAGAGAAAAGAGAGCCTCGGGTATGTAGGGGCCCACAGATGTGGCCCAAGGCTGAAGAGAGGACCTGAGGCCAGGGTGGCCCCAACTGTGGGAGCAAACCCTTGGAAAGCTGGGCCTGGAAAAACTACTAAGAACACAGAACAGGAAGTTCCAAGAGGCTGATTGAGGCTCCTTTGTTTATACCAGATCACTGACAGTATTCGTTTTGGAAAGGATGAGATTCCAGCTCGTTAAGCTTGTGGGTGAGACAGAGAGAGAGACAGAGAGAGAGAGAGACAGACAGACAGACAGACACAGAGAGAGGGAGAAAGAGAGGAGAGAGGGACAGAGAGAGACAGAGACAGAGAAACAGAGACAGAGAAAGGGAGGGAGGGAGAGGGAATGGAGGCAGACAGCATTTGAAGAGTCAGCCAGTGACCCCCACTGCCATAGAGTTGGGGTGCTGTGGCACAGCCTTTCTGGGCTAACTGCATCTAAATCCTGAGTTACCAAGAGCAGTCCCTTAGATCTCTCCTCTTTCTCTAGAAATCCAGAAGAATTATGAGTGTGCCAACTTTGGCGAGCAGGGCATCACTCTGGGCTGCTGGGACATCTACCGTCACGACATTGACTGCCAGTGGATCGACATCAGCGATGTGGCCCCTGGGGACTATCTGTTCCAGGTACTGCTTTGGGAGAACCCCCGCTCCCTCTCCCAATCCAGAAAAGCAGCTGTATTGGGACCTCAGCATTTCCCTCTTGCACCGGCCTGCCCCGATGTCCCCTGGCACTGGGAGCTGGGCAGCCTCCCCGCCCCCTGCCCGACCCAATCCTCCAGGCAGCTCCCACTAGCTCCCTCTCTCCATCTTCCAGGAGTAGCCTAGGACACCAGAGATTCTGGCCTCAGCTCTAACCCTCGATGCCTCCTCCTGAGTGAAGTCACCCAAGAAGTGGGCCTGAGGCCCTGATGAAATTAGGAGAGGACTAGGGACTAGTCCCATGATTTCATTGATACATTTGGTTCTCTTCTGCTAATGCAGGTCGGGACCTTCTCAGCAATCCATAGTCTTAGAGAACTTAGAGGCCCATTAAGGGACTTAGCCAGGGACACCCAATCCAATATGTGCCCGAGGTGAGACTTGAACCCAGGTCCTCCTGTCCATTCTCCTCTGGTGTCAGACTCAAATAGACACAAAATGACTGAAAATCATAACTGGACACTGTCTCTGTCATGTTGCACTTTTATTTGTTTTCTTAAACATGTCCTGATCCCATTCTCCTCTCTTTGGGGCTGCCCTCTCACCTCTTTTCAAGGGCATTTCTCCACTTTGACTTTTCTCATCTGATCTTATGATCCAAAGAGGAAAAAAAACAATTCCTCCAGGAGTCTGTAATCCATTTGCGAGGATAAATTGTGGCCACGGACAAATATAATCCTAAGGTGAAGTACCTGCTGTGGTGGTTCAGTCATGTCCAACTCTCCATGTCCCCATTGGAGGTTGTCCTGGCCAAGACACTGGAGTGGTTTATCATTTCTTTTTCCAGTTCATTTTACAGATGAGGAAACTGAGGCAAATGGTGAAGTGACTTGTCCAGGGTCTCACAGGTTAGATTTGAGCTTCCTGACTCCAGGCCCAATGCTCTATCCCCTGTACCACCTGGCTGTCCCAGTTAGGTCAAAGGAGAGACTGGAGGAGGCAGTGGTCACACCTCATTGGAGGTCTATCCAGTTAAGCTAACAGGTGGGCCTGGTCGTGATAGACACCAAGGTTCATCCTAACGCTTCATCTCTGGGTGATTATGAGAAGTCTGGAGGCTGACCCCCACAAAAAAGGAAGGGCTCAGGAGGGGAGGCGAGACTAGGCAAGGGCAGCTGGTCCAGCCCGGACTGGCTGCTGGGAGTTACCCCGAGAGGTTCATCCCCACTGGGCAGGCAGTCTATGCTCTATGTTCTGTAGACGTGTCTGTCTGAGTCTCCTCTTCGTGTGCCCCTCCCCTTGCCCAGCCAGGTGGCATAGTGGGTAACCAAGAATGTGCAATCCAGCCCTGAGACCATCCCAAGGAATTCATTCAGCCCAGAGCCCATCCTTCCCCCCGCCCTGCCAGTAGATCTCAGTACCTTTGGAGAAGTGACCACAAGGAATGAACCAGCTTGGCCCCTCTGCTCAGGCCCAGCCAGAACCGCAGTCTGAGAGAGGGAAGAGCCCATCAAGCATCCGAGGTGACGTGTTTATATTTAGCAAGTCATCATCAAGGGATGTGTGTCCATCCACCCATACACACACACACACACACACACACACACACACACACCTATAGTGCAATGTCATCATACATAGGCATTTCACTTGATTTTTCTTTAATTTTTCTAAAGAACAAAAATCCATTTTCTTTCCCTCCCACCTATCTCTCCCCATTGAAAAAAAAAAGGACCCATAGAACTTCTGTAACGAATAAGCAGAACTGAGCAGAACAAAGGCCTGCACTGGCCATGTCCAGAATTGGATGTCTCGTTGTGCTCCTGAGTCCATCCCCTTTCTCTCAGAGATGGGGAGAGGTTTCATCCTAGATCTGGGATTGGCCATGGGCAGTGAAGCATTCCCAAGTCTTTCAGAGGTCTTTACAGTGGGGGAAGGGGAGGTGTGGTGTGTGTATTTGTATGTTGTGTGTGTGTGTGTGTGTATGTATGTATAGAGAAGTTGTCAAACTGCCCTGGTAGAAGAGCTTCCTCACATGGGAATGCTCTATAATAATAAAATCACACATCAAGGATTTATCCCTTATTCTATTGATGCATATAGGTACCAGAATTTGAATTTCAACCCAGAACTTCAGAGTTCAAATCCTGTTTTTTTGCCTCTCACTAACTGTAAAAATCTGAGCAAGTCATTTGCCTTCTCCCTGCCTCAATTTCCTCATCTATAAAATGGGAATAATAACAGCATCTCAAAATTGCTGTGAAGATCAAATGAGAAAAGATTTATAAAGAATGAGAGGGCAGTTAGGTGGTGCACCAGCACTGGAGTCAGGAGGACCTGAGTTCAAATTTGACCTCAGACACTTAATAATTGCCTAGTTGTGTGACCCTGGACAAGTCAGTTAACCCCATTGCCATAAATAAATAAATAATTTTTTAAAAAAAGAATTAGGTAAATAAATAAATGATTTTTTAAAGGAATTAAATATACTTTAAAGTTTTATAGAAATGTTGAATTATCTCTCCTTTTTACTGAAGAAGAAACCAAGGCACATAGATTTATGAGGGGGTGTCACGGCTGCATGAGGCAGAACAGGGATTAGAATCGAGACTGCTAACTTCCTGTCTCGCATTCTTTCTTCCATATCACCTGAGAAGGTGGGAGCCAAGCAGGACAAGGGAGAAAGGGCCTCATTGTAGCCATTCCTGCAAACGTCTCCCAGACATTTCCCCTTTAGTGTGTGTGTTTAACTAGAGCCAATGAGGTGCCAGTTTATGAATTAGTATTCCGAAGTGACTCCAGTGGGCAGGTTTGTGTGGGATATTTCCAGGGTAAACTGCTGTGGTGTTCCAAAGGAACAAGGTGGGGGGGGGGGGTGATGGTGGAAAAACCGGAGAAGGAAAGTGGGGCATTCATAAGTGAAGAGACTCATCTCCTCCTCCCTGGGAGTGGCCCAAGTCCAGAGGGACCAGGGGGTCTGATGCCCACTTGGTGAGGACATTGTGAAGGCCGGGCAGACAGAGACTGGCAGAAGGTCCCTTTGTTCCAGGCCGAGGGCCTTGGAAGGCTCTAGTGCTGGCCATGGGCAGGCTTGGCCTCTGGTCAGCCCACTTCTATGCTGAGCACCAGGGTCTGTCCTCAGGACTGGGAGGGTCCCAGTCAGCCGGGGAATAGAAGAGGTTGCAGGTAGCCCAGCTTGGGACGGACAGCTCCTCCTCGACCAGCTGGGAGCTGAACTGGTGCCAGTGGCGTTGGCGTGAGGGGATCCTTTTTTTGTCAACAGGGCTCAGCTTTGAATGTGTCTGGCGCGTCTGCTACGCTGCCAATGATAGCAACAGGAGCAATAATACTAAATGAACCGTCAGGGAACTTTCTCATTCGGGAATTCCTTGTGACAATGAGATCACAGATGCAGCCCTTAATAGCGGCGTCATGCTCATTGTCATCACTACTATTGTTGCTATTATTAGAGTTGTTTTTGCTCTGGAGAACTCGCTCATCACTATGAGCTCTTTGAAGGCAAGGACCCTGTTTTTGCCACCCTTCCTACCCCTGGGGGTTAGCCAGGGTCTGCACATGTTCACTACTTAAGAAATGATTAAGAAGTTTCCTGATGAAAAAGCTCCTTCTGCTCAGGGAACATCAAAAACCGACTCATCTGCAACTTTGGGGGCTAAAAAAAGCTGCCAGGACACGGCGGTCAGGTGACTAGCCCAGGGTCACACAGCCAACATGTGTAAGAGGTGGGGCTTGAATCCAGGACTTTTAAGGACTCCAAAGTCAACATTCTATAGCCATTATATCACATTACTCCTCATTGTCATCATCATTTTTTTATAAGTTACCATCATTTCCCTGCCCTTGGGGCGGGGGGATATCTCTCTCTCTCTCTCTCTCTCTCTCTCTCTCTCTCTCTCTCTCTCTCTCTCTGTGTGTGTGTGTGTGTGTGTGTGTCTGTCTCTGTCTCTGTGTGTGTCTCTGTGTGTGTCTCTGTCTCAGTGTATGTGTTTCTGTCTGTCTCTCTCTGCCTCTCTCTGTCTCTCTCTCTCTCTCTCTCTCTCTCTCTCTCTCTCTCTCTCTCTCTAACTTTTCCATTTTCTGGGAGCATCTGTCACACACTTTGCCTGGCCCCTGGAACCCTCTTTGACTCCCTTCTGTTCTAATGGAGAGGTGGACAAGTCTTCAGTTCAACAGTTACTTTCAAGAAGAGACTTTTGGAGAACTAAGAGAAAAACCAGGGTGGCGAGAGAAAAAGAGAGGGAGGGATGAAGAAAGGAAGGAAAACATTGAAAGGAAGAAGGAAGGAAAGAAAGAAGGGAGAGAAAGAGAAAAAAGGGGAAAGTGGGAGAAATGAGAAAAAAGAAAGGAAAAAGAAAGAAAGAAATAGAAAGGGAGAAAGAAAGAAATAAGAAAAAAGAAAGAAGGAAAGAAAAATAGAAGATTGAAAAAGAAAAAACAAAAAAGGGAGAAAAAAGAAAGGGGAAAGAGAGAGGGGTAAAGAGAAAGAAAAGGGAGAAAGGGAAAGAAAAAGAGAAAAGGGAGAAAGAAAAAGGAAAGGAGAAAAAGATGAAGGAAAGAAAAAAAGAAGGAAGGAAGGGGGAGGAAGGGAAAGAGAGGGAACTATGCTTAGCAATAGCAGAGTTTGCTTGAGGCGTGGGCCCTTCCCACCTATTTGGCTAAGTAGATAAAACCATAGACTTGGAGTCAGGAAGCCCAGGTTTTGAATCCCACCTTACATACTTGGGATCATAGATGGTCTGGCCACATTGTTCCAATGCCAAATGCACATTTGCCTGAAAGACTATTTTATAGAGAACTCAGACAATGCAGGTGTTCACATGGTGGCCAGAAGAAGTGATGCAGACACTCTCAAGTTCTTCCTTAAGAACTCTGGTGTTGATTGTTCAGTTTGGGAGACCTTGGCACAGGACAACCCAGCATAGCATGCCCTTGTCAGAGAAGGTGCTGCGCTCTATGAGTAAGGCACAATGGAAGTAGCTCCAAAGAAATGTGAGATGCACCAATTTAGGGAACCCACCCCAAATGTTCCTGGACTATTTGGGCCCACCCTGTGGGGTTGTATTGGTCTGATCAGACACAATGGGACACACTGAAACTTGTCTCTAACAAAAAGATATCATGTTGGCCCTCCCCTTGAACCAAGAACAACGGTCAACCATTCCAGAATGGCCGGTGGCTTGTGGCCTTGACAATCAATGGGCATTTATTAAGCCCCGACTATGAAATATCTCAGGCTCTGTATTAAGCTGAGTGATGCAAAGGAAGGCCAAGCAGTCCTAGCAAGGAGCTCACAGTCTAATGAGGCAGATAAATGTGTGTGTGTGTACAAGATACATTCAATGGAAGTCAGTGGTGATCTGGCAGAGGGGAAAGACCCACAAAAGCTGAGCTGTGCCTTCTTGGGCCTCTCCAATGTCCAGCAAAAAGTCCTGTTTCCAACCTGTAGCCCTCCACTCTACTAGCCCCTAATATCTGCAGTCTCCATAGTTCTCCGTCCATTTTCTAGAGCAGAGATGATTGGCAGACCCCCAGTCCAGTGGCCTTTCCTGGCTTCCCCTTCCTTGTTAGAGGACCTGTCCTACCCACTTCATTCAGAGAATCTCTGAGGCCAATGAGGCCAGTCCCCACCCAATTCACTCATTCACAAAGATTTAAATACCTTGTATGTTCTCTGAAAGATATTAAAGGAGCATGTACTTTCTAGTGGTCTTACTTAGGCATTTTGGGTTATATTTTATAGTCATTCATTTTATCAAGATTGTTAGTTTTATTCACATATAATTGGATAATACAATTCATAAGAATTAAAAAAACTGTATTGGTGGGACAGCTAGATGGCACAGTGGATAGAGCACTGGTCCTGGAGTCAGGAGACCCTGAGTTCAAATCTGGCCTCAGACATTTAATAGTGACCTAGCTTTGTGGCCTTGGGCAAGCTACTTAACCCCACTGCCCTGCAAAAAAGAATCCAAAAAAAACTGTATCGGTTGTGAATTCAACTGTTTCACTTTTGATACTGGTAATTTGGAACTCTTTATTTCCTAATCAAATTAGTCGATATTTTATGAGCCTTTAGTTTCATTTAGGGTCAACTAGTTGGCACAATGGGTAGAGTGCCAGCCCTGAAGTCAGGAGGACCTGAGTTCAAATCTGGCCTTAGACGCTTACTAGCTGTGTGACTTTGGGCAAGTCACTTCACCCTGATTGCCTCACATCCAGGACTATCTCCAGTCTGGCTTTTCATATCTGGCCACAGATGACTCTGAAAGAGAAAGTGAGACTGGTGACTTAGCAGAGCAACCCCCTTATTCAAATCTAATTCACATGCATGTCATGGCCTCACTTCCCTGATGTCATGGTCTTCTTTGAAAAATGAAGGACAGGGCAGCTAGGTGGCATAGTGGATAAAGCACTGGCCTTGGAGTCAGGAGTACCTGGGTTCAAATCTGGTCTCAGACACTTAATAATTACCTAGCTGTGTGGCCTTGGGCAAGCCACTTAACCCCATTGCCTTGCCAAAAAAAAAAACCCTAGAAACCTAAGAGAAATGAAGAACAAGCATCATCATGGCATGATGCCCACTCAAGAAAATAGTTTGACTCATGAAATTATTTTTAAATTTAATTTGATTTTAACAAATTTTTTAATTTTACTTCATTAAATATTGCCCAATTACTTGTAAAAAACATTTTAACTTTCATTTTTTAAAATTTTGAGATCCAAATTCTCTCCCTCCTTCTCACCCTGACCTAGAGATTTCAACTATTCATGTGAAATCATGCAAAATATATTTCCTTATTAGATATCATGTACTGTTTTCTAACCTTTCCCTCCACAACCCTAACTGAACAAAAAGGGAAAAGCAAAAGCAAAACCTTTCTAACAAATACTTAGAGTCAAGCAATATCAACTCCTTACTTGACCGTGTCTAAAAATTCCTATCTCAATCCAGTCCCTGAGATGGAATTCATGCTTTCTCATCAGTCCTCTGGAATCTGAATTGGCCATTACATTGATCAGAATAGTTCTTAAGTCTTTTTTCTTACAATGTTGATGTTGTAGAAATTATTTTTCTTCTTCTTCTCACTTCAAGCTACATCAGTTCATGCAAGTCTTCCCAGGTTTCTCTGAAACCAATCCCTTCTGTACAAGAGTATTGAATTACCCTTAACTTGTTCATCTATTCCCAGTGATGACAGAAGTCCCCTTCACAAAAGACAACTATTCTAAATATCTTTGAACGTTAGGGTCTTCTCTTTGACCTCTTTGGGCCCGATCACTGGTACAAAGTTGATACACAATGGCTCTTGGGACACAGTTCCAATGACTCAATCCAGAATGATGTGCAGGATTTTAAGTCAGATGGTGGAGGATACCTCTCCCAAACCCTTCATTCAATAAATGAACAAACTGATTAGATTGCTAATAATCAGGAGAACCAGAATTCAGTAGAGTATAGGAGGACCTTGGTTCATATCTTGCCATTGCCACTTGCCTAAGTGACCTTGGACAAATCACTGACCTGAGTCTCAGTTTCCTTATCTGTAAATTGAGGAAATCAGCCTGCATGGTCTCTGAAGATGCTTCTTATTCTTGCTCTATGATGCTGTGTGACCTTGTACAAGCAGCTCAACTCCCCAGACTTGTTTTTTCATGTTTTAATAATTTTCAAAAATATTTCATTTTTCCCCAATTATTTGTTGAAATAATTATTAACATTTGTTTTTTTTTGAAGTTATGAGTTTCCAATTCTGTCCCTCTCTCCCTTCCTCCCCTCCTCACCCCCTGAGACAGCAGCAATCTGATACAGGTCTTAAATGTGCAATCATGCAAAACATTTCCATATTAGTCATTTTATATAAGACTCAACAAAAAAAGAAGGAAAATAAAAAGTGAAAAATAGTCTGCTTCAGTCACCAGTACTTAGATGGCATTTTGAATTTTGCATATGGTCATGATTTCTCATATGATCTCCAAACCATCCTGGGAGGTGTCATCCCCATTTTGCTTATGAAGAAACTGAGGCAGATGAAAGTTAAGTCACATATAGGAAGACATGTTATCTGAGGCTAGACTTGAACTCAGGACTTCCTAATTTCTGGCCCAGAGCTCTATCCACTGCACCCCCAGCAGTAAAATGAAGAGCTTGAACTACACTTCTGAGGTTCTTCCCGGCTATGATCCAGGGAGACTTCAGGGGAAACATGAGAAGTGCACACCTCTTCTTAGGATCTGAGGATTAGTATGCCAGAAGCGGCCTCAGAGGCCTCATGAAGAAACTGATACTCAAGAGAGACGCGATGGCTTGCACCTGCGACTTACAATGAGTAACAGGGTCAGGATTTGGAGAGAGAGTCTCTAATCCCAGAGCCAGAGTTCAACCACCCTTGTGCAATCTCTCCAAAAGATTCCCAGGATGCTAAGGCTTCTTCTAGTCTTTAAAATTATATTGTAAGGGCTCAGAGGCCCAGGGATCTTTGGGGAAAATCAGTATGTTCAAACCCATGCCACCCAGAACATGACGGACAGAGGTCCCAGAGGCCTTAGACCACTGGGCCTGGAATCTGGGAGGGACTAGAGGATGGATATTGCCCAGAGAGGGGAAGAGACTTACCCAAGGCCACCCGGCTCGCTCTCACATCCAATACATTCCTTGACTTGATTTCCTCCTCCCTCTCCCCAGATCATCATTAACCCTAACTACGAAGTGGCTGAGTCAGACTACAGCAACAATATCATGAAGTGCCGGACCCGTTATGATGGTCACCACATCTGGATGTACAACTGCCACATAGGTGAGTCCAGAGAGCAGTGCCCCGGATTTCCCTTGAACCTGTTTGGCTCGCTTCCCTCTCCTGCCCCTGCAGTTGGTCTACATTCTCAGGGAGCCAGTGTCATCCTGTCAATTTGGGGAATGAAATCGAGCCAGGGGCCAACCTCCATTTCTGGGATGGGGAAGGAAGCTGCGGACACCAGGCCTGGGCTAAAGCCACATTTTCACGCCCCGTCTCGCCTGGCAGAATCAGGGCACACAGAACTGACCCCAGAGCTATTTAAGGGCTGGGCAGAGGCCACCCAACTCAATGCTCTTGTGACCACAAAATTGTAGGAGTTTGGTTTAACAACCAGTTTGTTGCATGTTGTCTGGCCCACTTGGCAGCCCTGTGTGCCAGGCTCTCTTTCTGATGTGAACTGAAGATAGGGAGCTATGGCTCAACCAGCCTTCCTTTCTAGGGTTGAACCTAGTCAATTGAATGAACGTTTATTAATGCTTACTGTGTGCTTTCTCTCTACTTCCTTCCCTACACCCATCCTCTTTCCCCCCTTTTCTTCCCCCCCCTCCCCAACAGGTGGCTCCTACAGTGAAGAAACAGAGAACAAGTTTAATCACTTCAGAGGACTCACAAATAATCTGCTCCCCACTCAGTGAAGAATCATCCTTGGACCTTGTGGACCCCCTGCCCTAGGGCCTCACTGCACTGGTCTCCCTGGGACCTTCCCTAACCACTGCACAGCACAGCTCAGATGGATCCCCCATGCTCCTTCCCCCAACTCCCTGACAAAAGCCCTGGGCTCCTGCAGTGGGAACCAGGACCTGTTCTTGGCCTGGTCTTATAGGCTCAAGTCCTGGAAAGGACCTTACAGATGTAGCCCAGTCCCATCATTTTATAAGTGAGGCAACTCAGGCCAGAGAGGATAAGATGCTAAGGGTCACACAGTCCATGTTCTAACCCAGTTCTTTCCACTAAGCCATGTTTCCTCCTGCCCCCCCCCCAAAAAATACCTGCTATTTGAACCCTTTGCTTCTTCTCTTCTTCCTCTGGGCATGGGAGTTATGGAACATACAATACAGTGATATACAGCTTGGGGGCAGGGGGCAGGGAGGAAGAGGCAATGCCCACTGTGATGCATGAGGAAATAGTCACCTCCCGCCAGAGAACTGATCCTGTCCTAGATCCCCAGGGGTGCCGTTGCCCACTCAGGATAGAAACCCATCCAGCCAAGGGTCCTGAGACCTCAGTGTCCTGGAGACTTTGGGACTCCGGATGCTTCCTGACCTCTTCAAATGTCTTGTGAAATGGAGATTAGCCACCTCTTGCTTCCCAGGACCAAGGTTTGAAGTCTCGTTTCATGACCAGGACTGATTTGTTCCTCCTATCGTCTCTCTTCTTCAGTCAGCTGCCCTTTGGTGGAATCCCTCAAGAGAGTGGGCAGCTTGCTTCGTATACGTCCTCTCCACAGCATTTTCTTAATCTCCATGCTGCTACATCCTCAGATATCCCATGCTAGATTTAGCCAAAGCAACACATACCTGTGTCTTCAGCTCCAAAATCAAGTCTGCGTGGACCTCCATTTGCCAACCACCTTCCAGGACAGGGAAATTCCTTCCCCACTGCAGTCCTCAAAGCCCACAGTTGTGCATACATTTCAGGAAACCCCTGTTGGTGTGGTCAACCAAAAAAATCTGCCCTTCTCACCTTCAGTCAGAGGTAGCCCAAGGGCCATGGCAGTAGTCAGGCTCCCAGCTCTTCCTCCAAAGCCTAGCTGATTTCACCCAGCATGAAACCAGTGACCTCTCCGTCCACTCAGACTTCTGTCTTTCCCACCACTCGCCGGTGCTACCTTTATATATTTCTGATCAGGGGACTGGGAGAGCATGTGCTTCTTTTTTCTATTTTATTCTAAGGATAGAAGTTTTACATTGTATTTGCATGTTATGACCCAAACCAAATGTAATGGTATTTAAAGCGGGCATCTGGGCCCTTGGAAGCTCAGCCATACAGAAGAAGCCAAAGTCAAACCCACTTGTGTATGTGCCATTGCCGCTGCCACCGTCACTACCACCATCATCATCCCAGCAGACTGACCGGAATGACTGGTGCTCTAAACAAATTCCTGGGTGCAAGGACACGCCCCAGGTGCTGCAGGTCATCACAGATGTTTACATATACTTGAATCACAGGTGTTTGTTCCCAGAATAAAAGGTTATTATTATATGCAATGTGTGTGGTTCTATTGGGTAGCATGTGAACAACTGTACATAGTGTCGTTCTAGTCTTTTCAAAGAATCACAGAGTTGGCAGAGATCTCAGAGGTCAGCTAGTCCTACCCACCAATGAAAATTAATCCTTTCTAGAAGATTCTAGATCTGCTGTGTTACCTGTGTGGCGTTAGACAAGTCGCTTGGACTATCGCAGTTACCCATCTGTAAAATGAAGGAATTGGACTAGGCGAGCTGTGGAGTCTTTTCCAGCTGTAAATCTAGGATCCTATGTATAATTCTTAGTGATCCAGCCTTTACTTATGGACCTCACGTTGGGACAGCTCTCATGGCAGGAGAGGTCTTCATGACATTGAGCCAAAAGTGATCGTTGTGATCAGTGTCACCCCAATGGAATGTCTCCATGAAAAGCAGATTGACCTTCTAGGACTCAAATCCATTACCTCAGCCTCAGCTACACATACATGGGTCTCACCAAACAAGAGAACTAGTTTTTGAGGAGCAATAAGGGTTCCACCGCCCCTCGGGAAGGCTTCCCAGCACCCTTCCATTTTTTCCCTTGGAATCTCTATTGCAAGGGTTTATCCAACAAAATTGAGTACAAATATGGCATCCAGACTGAGTGCTCTGAGATCCCTCTCTTGGCGCCTGTGGTCTCAGGTACATCCCCTATGTCATACATGACACCACACAGTGAGTGAATGAAATAACATGAATGACTTGCTGGCTGTTAATGATGGTGCATCTGCAGCTCTCCTAAACCCTTTCCAGAGGATGGATCCATCATGCTGGAGGCTTTCAGTGTTCCCTGGATATCAGGGTGGCAGTACAATGATGAAATGGGTCTGAGTCAGAGACTACCCTGCATAGTCAAATCTCTGCCACTGACACTGCGGGATCTTGGGTATCATCTCCCTAAACCTCAGTGTCTTCATTCTTACATCCAACTCTTTCCAAAGGACCTTAAGAATCCAAGGGGTGGGGGCAGGAAGCAGCTAGGTGGCACAGTGATAAAGCACACAGTCCTGGAGTCAGGAGGACCTGAATTCAAATCCAGCCTCAGGCTCTCATATACCTGTGTGGCCTTAGGCAAGTCATTTAATTCCATTGCCTTGCAAAAGTCTAAAACTTAAAAATTAAAAAGAAAATTTAAAACCCCCAAGGGGGTTAGACCTTTAGCTCTAAGTCTATTAGCCCTGCTGCTCTGGGCATAACCTGCCCATTTCCATTTTCTTTCATTTTCGATAGATTTAGTTTTCTACATCACCTACATTTTTCAATGTATCCCTCTTCCCGCCCCTTCCCAGAATGCCACGGCCTATATGAGAGAAAAATTGCCTCCTCTCTAATCTTCAAATACACTGATAACCTTGGATTCTCAAAAGTTATAATACCAGGCCATCATTAGTCATTAAATAATCTTGTCTAAACGTATATATTGAAGAACCACGTCAGGTTCTTGTTCTTTGGAGACATCTAACCATCACTCTGAGAAGGCATGACTTTTAAAAGTGTCATTAAAAATTTTTAATTTTTAAATTAAAATTAAATTTAAAATGTTTAAGCAAATCTTTTTATTAAAATGAGCTTTTAACAAGTGATTAACTTTGAGCTAATTCAATTTTGATTCTTTGGAGCTATTGTTCTGGGACCCATAGCATATGGAAATAGCAGATTATTGACTAAAACATTTTTCTGGTCATGGTGTGACTTGGGGTCACTGAAAGAGCTGTTTTTAAGATACCATATGGTAGGGGCGGCTAGGTGGCGTAGCGGATGAAGCACCGGCCTTGGAGTCAGAAGTACCTGGGTTCAAATCCGGTCTCAGACACTTAATAATTGCCTACCTGTGTGGCCTTGGGCAAGCCACTTAACCCCATTGCCTTGCAAAAACCTAAAAAACAAAAAGATACCGTATGGTAACCATATCTACCACTATACATGGTAGGACAGGATGAGAAAACTGGGAAGAGTGTTCTCTCACCTGCCAAGGAAAACTGACCTCACAGAATAAGGTCATGGATAGTCTGGACTTGGGGTCAGGAAGACCTAGGTTCAAATCCTTTCTCAGACACTTCCTATCTGGACACCCAGAGTGCTTCATTTGACCCCTATGCATCAGTTTTCCTAACTGTAAATGGGCAGATGATGTCCCCACTTGCCAGGTGGGGAAGATTGAACATAAAGGGGGCTTTTTTTACCTCATCAGACTCAATTAGGATTAAGTCTGGATCCCATGAACTTTCCATATGGAAGTATCTCCTCTATAGTCCCACATTTAAGGAGAACCCCAAGAGGCTCAATACACCTGACCAGTCACTTTGTGACTTTGTCAGAGGCAAAAAGGAGGACACTGGATCTTTGCTGTGAAAGGAGAATAGTCCAGAGAAAGGTGGAAGACTGGATGAAGGGTCCTGATACCAGCAGAAATCTCTCCAGGCCAAGAGGAAGCCTCCCTTCCTCCCCCATCCCCTCTCCCCATCTGGTCCTTAAGACATCCAGTAGGGAACCAACCAGGACTGGTGGACAGCACCCCCTGGTGTTCTGGATGAGACCCAGAATCAAGGAAAACACGCTCCAGTTTTCATCCAGTTCACTTTTAATTTTATTCTCAACATCTAAAAATATACTCAAGGCCAACAGGCTTAGATCCTTGGTTGGCAACCTTTTTGTGATGGCTTTTGGCTGGAGTTGATCCTTGGACCTGGTCTGAAGGGGGGCCAGCCCCCAGAGCCCTGGAGTTAGGATCCTAGGATGTTCCATTGGGAAGCATGGCGACTCAAAGTTGGGCAGGGGACACTGGCTTTATATCTTCTCTATATTTCTTCTGCAAGCCCAGGGCCCGGGCCACAAGCCTCCGGGCCACAACTGTGTTGGTCTGCGGTCGTGCCTTAGACAAATGTAGGAGCCCTGAAAGCAAAAGTGAGTGCATCATCTTTTTGAAGGTCAAACGGGGAGCTGGGCCCTGGCTGCACATTCCAAAATCCTTTGTTGATCCTCCTATGGACACCCCTGACTCTCAGACTCCAAGCCCGACCCTCCCCTTCTCTATCCCTCAATACCCCTACCTGTAAAATGGAAGCATTTCAAAAGTGTCTGGTGTACAGGCATCAGCTGGGTGGATGCCTTATCTCCATCCGAGACAAGGAGCTCACTCATGTCCTCTAACTCAACACAGGACTTGGTACAAGTAGGGACTTAACAGAAAGAATGGATGAATGGAAGGAGAGAGGGAGAGTATATGGGGTAGCTAATCATTTTAATAATGATTTTATAGCACTTTTCAAAATATCCCACTTGATCCTCATAATAATCTTGAGAGGTACAGATTATCATCCCCATATTACAATTAAGGAAACCGAGGTAGGCAGAGGTGACTTGCCCAGCATCTCAGAGCTAAGAAATGGCTAAGGCTGAATTTGAGGGTGAAGGCAGTTCTGCCGCCTCTAGATCCAGAACTCTCCCCCAGAGCTGCCTTGTTTTGTTCATGGCACCATGTTGGGCAGTCCCGATAGGACATTCATTGTTCACTGTCTTGGAGCTTGGCCGTTTCACTCACTGGGTACAGATATTAGGTCCTTTGTCAGTTTGGGAGGAGTAGCTCCATGATTTAGCAGCATGGGGAGCTTCCAGTGTGGAAGTCAGAGTCCTTCCTGCAAGGCAGCATTTTTAGAGTAATGCTTGGGCTAACCCAAGGGTTTAATGGACTTACCCAGGGTCACACAGTCTGAGCTGGCCAGAGATGGGATTGATATGGCACACTACCACACTACCAGGTTGCTAAATAGTAGGGGCTGCCTCATTTGCCTTAGTATTTCCCTTGTAGAGTTCAGGGCTCTATACAAGAGTGTTTTGGGACCACGAGGCAAGGAAGGGAAGGGCCATCTCCATCTCCCTTCACCCTCAAGACCCAAGATCTGGTTTCTTACTTGGATTCTGGAGGGCTTTGAACTTGGACTGTTTGGTTCCCTGAGTGAGGGGACGGATCTTTAGTGTTGGAAAGTCCTTGGTCAAGGCTTCATTGGCTGCAGAGAGAGAGAACACATCTGGATGTCACCAAACTCTCCCCTTGGCCTTCCCTCAAGCAAAGCCTCAACTGGAGGCATGGAGAGGTATGAGGAGCCCCAAGCACAAGTCCATTACCTGATGCCAGACAAGGAAAGATGCCCAAAGCATGAGCATCATCCACCCACTGGATCTTGAACCCCTTCTCCCTGAGGGCAAAGAAGACAGATCATAGTCAAGAAAACACAAATGAACAATAGGAAACTTCCCTCCCTCCTCCAACCCCCAAATATGTCCATTATCTAAAACACATCACTTAATTTCTCAGAGCTGTTTTCCTCGACTGTAGATTGGGTTTAAGAATAATGCTGAGGGCGGCTAGGTGGCACAGTGGATAGAGCACTGGCCCTGGAGTCAGGAGTACCTGAGTTCAAATCCAGCCTCAGACACTTAATAATTACCTAGCTATATGGTCTTGGGCAAGCCACTTAACACCACTGCCTTGCAAAAAAAAAAAAAGAATAATGCTGACCTCCCAGGTTGATGTGAGGGGATAAACAAGATGATAAGGGCTTGGCAAGCCTTAAATAATTATACAGATGTGTATTATTGCCATTATTATTACTGGGGAGGGATCAGAGATTTAGGACTAGAAGACATGCTAAATGTCAGTGATTCTAACCCCCTGCCCTTATTTGACAGCTAAGGGAAAAAATGTCCAAAGACCAGAGGATCATAGAGCTGGGGTTGGAGAGGATGGGGAAACTGAGGCCCAATGACATGAAGTTACTTCACAGGATCATAAGTCTAGGCTGGAGGAGACTTCAGAAGTCAACACACTTAAGCCCTCCATTTACAGGGGAGGGAAAATGAGGCCGAGGAAGTCTGCCAGAGTCCCAGTTGATGACAGAGGTGGCATCTGAAATCAAGTCTCCTCAAATCCTAGGTCCTTTCCAACATAACCTGAACATGAACTTGTGCCAAGAAATGCCCACACATGGACTCCTGCCAGCCCTGAGCTGACCGGTTTCACCTTTGGAATGATAGGGTCATGAGGAGCAGAAAGCAAGAGGGTTGGAAGCAGTGATGCCAGGGCATCCAGGGTAGCTCCTTTTCTCTCCAGCCTACATCCAGAATCCCCCCACCCCCACTCTAGGCCCTGCCCCAGTCCCAGCTCCCCCCCACCCACTCACTGATATTCGGAAAACTCTGCCATGATGTCCTTTGTCTTCAAGGAAGGGTCGAACCCATAGATTTCCACCACGTGGTCAAAGCCATTCTCCACCCACAACTGCTCATCCTCCAAGTAGCAGCTGTCCAAGTGGATCCTCTCAATCTGAACCTCTCTCTCAGTTAGCTTGTCCAGGATCTGGGGATGGGCCAGAGGGAAGAGTCTTTCGGGAGGCCCAGCCAAGACAAGAGGGCCGGAGGAGCCGCCCAGGTAGTGACTGGGAGGAGCAAGAAGAGCCCCTGCCCCTTGAATATGGAGGCAGGGTCCCATCCTGAGTGTCACTCAGTAGCGGTGCATGTGTGTGTGTGTGTGTGTGTGTGTGTGTGTGTGTGTGAATGGGTGTGCAAGCACAGATAGGCAAGTGAGCATGTGTGCATGTGAGTGGTATGCTGTGCATGTCTGTGTGTGTGTGTGTCTGGCTATGGTCTACCTCACATGCATGTGTGCTGTGTTACTGCACGTGTGTGTGTGTGTGTGTGTGTGTGTGTGTGTGTGTGTAGCCATGTACTGGTCTGGACTTACAGTTGAGAGGAATTCCCAGAGTGGCCCCTTCCTCCACTCATGGAGAGTGACCAGGGACCTGCTGCATATCGGAGTCCAGACACAGACCCAGCTCTTCCCGACATGGAGGCTGGCCCCATTCAATATACCACACTGGCCCTCATGGGCAGACCCACAGCCAAATCCCTTCTGGGCTCTGGGTCTCAGTTCTCTCCATTGGTCTTGGACCACTGGTCTCTCGAGTCCCTTCTTATGCTCCTGCAGTGGGGGAGACACTGACCAACCTCCGGTGATAGAGTCTGAAGTTGGAGCTCCCCTCCTCCTCTGGCACACACCACCTCTAAGCCCCTGGGCATTGGGTGGCTGGACTCTCTGCCTTTGAAGACTCTGGAGGAGCCTCTCCCAGAGAGTTTCTGAAGATAGTTCTTTACAGCTGTGGAGGGACTTTTGACGTGGGGGTGTTTGGTTTTCGGTGGATTAGGAGGCCTTCCTTCTAATGACAAGCCCCTTCCCCAACTTGGTGGCAAATGGAAAACTAGACTGGGAATCAAGAGACAGGGCCCACTCCCACTTTCCCAACTGGGCAAGTCACGAAATCTTTTCAGATCTTGTTTATCCCATCTTTAAAATGGGAGAGTTGGGCCTGAAGTCAGGGAGGGTTAGTTCAAATATGACTTCAGATAATTCCAACCTGTGTGACCCTGGGCAAGCCACTTAACCAACATCTACCTCAGTTTCCTTCTCAACAATATCCCTAGAAACAAGGCTTGATGCAGTTGGACCAGAATCAAGAGACTGGGGATGGTCCTGGGTAACTATGGGCATGGTTCTTTTTTTTGTCTGCACAATGAAGGCTTTTGGACAGCCCTGACATGTTTCCCCCTCCTCCCATCTATGGTCTCCCATCTCAGGACCCCAGGGGCCTGTTACCTCCTCTATCAGCTCAACCGAGTCATCCTCTGAAAATCCGCCATCTTCTTCCTCCTTCTCTTTCTTCATTGGGAGGGGCTCTCCACCTTCCAACACAGGTTGCTGAAGATTGGAGCTGGCCTGGTTCTCGGCCTCCTGGCAGTCCTCCTTCTGAGGCTGGCTCGGGGAGCCAGGGAGATCCTGCCCATCAGAGTCTGGCTTAGGCTCCGGTGGGGCAGGTTCATTTGGGTCTTTGCAATCTCCTGCCAGTTCAGGCACTGCCTGGGTAGGGAGTGGGGGATTAGAATCATGGCCCTTGTCCTGACTGCCAATGTCTTTGGGTTCTTCTGAGATCTCTCCAGTTGGATCCCTGGGCCCATCCCCAAGATCTCCCCCTAAAAGGCCCAGGTCCGGAGTTTGTTCGGCCTTCTTGCGTAATGCCCGAGGCACATACAGAGCCTGATCAGGTTTGCGCCCACGCTGCCTCTGCCTGAGCCGTGGGCCATGGGATCGAGGGGCTGGCTGCTGGGCTAAGTGGGATGGGGACTTTTGTGACTTGCTCTGGAAGCCAAGGATGGCATGGGAGGGAGAGAAGTGATCAAAATTCGGTAACCTAGAAGCAAAGTAGGAGAAGAATGTTCTATATGGCTACAGTTCATTCTCATGATAATTCTCATTTCTGTGGTATTGGGGGGGGGGGTGCCCCTGTTGCCATTTTATAGAAGAAAAACCAAAGGCAATGTGATAGAGACTTACAGGCCCACCAATGCAGAGCTGACAGGGACCTTAGGGGACATTAAGTACAATCTCCTCCTTCCATAAATAAGAACACTGAGATACAGAAAGGTCAAGTGACTTGCCCAAGGTCACAGAGGCAGTGAGTGGCAACACTGGGGATCCAACCCAGGTGTTGTCATTCAAAACCTTCCCCATCTACCACTTGGTTGGCTACACCAAGTCTTCTGATGGCAAGGCCAACAGCCAGGCTGTAGACCTGGCCAGCCAGGCCAAGATTTAATCAAGGACTCCAACTCCAAGGCAGGAGCTATGTCCCAAAGGGTCCCTAGCTCCCAGGTCCTCAGAAGCTGGAGAGCTGATCCCAGAGTTTCCCAGGGGGAGAGGCCACATCCCTCCAGGCTCTCAGCCCTGGGGAGCCAGCCTTCACACCTGATGTCCAAGTGACAGATGACTGTCCTCCTTTTCCAGCCTTCCCCAACTGAGAAGCTGCTCAGGAGGTCGAAATTCTCAGTTGTTCGGTGGATCAAGTACCGGAGGCGACTGGAGAGGGGTGGGAAGAGAAGTACTCTGTGCAGGGAGGAAGGAGGGCATTAGTCAGGCTGGCCTGGCCCTGGGCGACCCCTTAGATCTGACCTGGGCCAGGAAGGGGGCAGGAGGTGGCTCCCTCTAGGGTGATAGCCCTGAGAACCACTTGAAGGAGTCAATCCCTATCCTCAGTCCACACTGAAAAGGAAGGAAGAAGGGTCCCTCCAAGTCTACCCCACTTTCTGCTCCTTCATAGTCTGCTATAGAAGGACTATGTCTTGTCGCTTTTGACCTCAGGGGGCAGAACCGGAGCACTGGGGGAGGGGGGCTGACTGAGAAGGATGGCTCCCCCAGTTTGAAGTTCTTTATGTACAGGCTATCGAACCACATGTCAGCACAACAGAACAAGGATTCCCGTGTTTGTTGGGATTGGCACCAAAGGCCTGGGATCCACCCAGTGCTAGGATACTACAGAACACATCTCTGCAGGTAGAAGAAATGCTGCCAGGAGACAGCCATGGGGTTGAGTGCAGGATCAAGAAACCTCGGACACTCAGCATCACAGAGCTGGGAGAAGTGACTGCTAGAGACTATCTAGTCTAACCCCTTCCTTTTTCAAATGGGGAAACTGAAGTCCAGAGGTCCCATAGTTTGAAGGTCAAGACAGAGACTGGAACCCAGTGCTTCTGGCTCTAAGGTCAGCCTCTCCTCTTAACTGTGTGACCTTGAGCAAGTGTTTGCCTTTCAGTCCCAACATCTGTAAAATGGGCACAGCAATAACTATACTACTTACCTTAAAGGAGGGACTCAAATGAAAGGATGCATAGAAATAGCTTTCAAGAAGTATGGAAAGGTCTGCTCCTCTCAAAATGGATGGGAAAGAAGAATGCAGAGAATCTGAGATTTTTCCAGAGTTCCAAAGAGCAATCATAGGCTCAGATCCAGGAGAGCCCTCAGAGATGGACTAGTCTATGCCCCTCATTTTACAGAAAAGGAAACCAAGGCTGAGAGAGGCTAAGCCCAAGGTCACAGGGTCCATCCACCGTACCACATCACATGCACAAGATACTTCAGCTATAGAAGGACCAGAGGGTCCCCTAGTCTGGCATCTTCACTTACCAGATGAGGCAGGTGAGACCCTAACAAGAGAAATGGCTCATCTGTGGTCACAAGGCTCAGTAGCAGCAGAGAAAAGATAGAGATGAGAGGGGCCAAGCCAATAGACCCAGGCTGAGTTTGCTCCCCATCAGCATAAGGACATTAGGGACTCATGGAGATCAGACTAGGGAATCAGTAAGAGTGTTTACATACCAGAAGAAGCTGGGTCTGGACTCAGAATCATGACCATTTGAGCCCTGCCCCAGACACCTACTGGCTGTATGACCCTGGGTCATTCGATGCCCTAGGCATCTGGGTGATCATACATGCTGATACAAACATAAGTGCTTGTTGACTCACAGACCAACATAAAACAAAGGAACTAGACTGCATGGCCTCTGAGGTTCTCCAGCTCTGTTGTCATGATCCTGGGAGCTAACATAAACTGATCATCTTCATGACCCTATTTGGGATTTTCTTGGCAAAGATACTTGGTGGTTGATCATCTCCTCCAGTTTATTTTACAGAGGAGGGAACTGAGGCATGTTTGCCCAGGGTCACACAGCTAGGAAGTATCTGAGGGTGGATTGGAACTCAAGTCTATCTGACTCTAAGGCCTAATATTCTATCCAATGTGCAACCTGTCCCTGATCAATAATATTGATGATAATGATGATAATAAGACTTATTCAGCTACTGCTTTAAAGTATATAAGGCATTTTGCTAAGCACATTTTTAAAAACTCCTCATTTTATCCTCACCAGAACCCCAAAAGGTAGGTGTTATATTATCCCAGTTTTACAGATAAAGCAACCAACACAGCTAATAAGTGTCTGAGATGGGATTTGAACTCATGTGGTCCTGACTTGGGTCCAGAGCTCTACCCACTGGGTTGCCCGGTTGCCCTGAAAATATACTATTTAAAAGCTGGCAAGGCGCTTTACATAAATGATCTAATTTATAAAGAGACTGATTGTCCAATTAATTAATGAGTCCTTCAACAAGCATCTATAAGCTCATCTCATGTTCAGTATTTGTACTGAGAGCTGTGGATTCAAAGAGAAGTCTCCCTCCTCAAGAAGCTCCCATTATAATGTCAGAGGCAACATGTACATAAATGAGACAAGGTCGCCCATCCAGAGTTGTCACAAGAATCAAGTGAGATATTTGTAAAATGCAAAGTAAACAACATCGATTGTAATTAAAGAATCTCCTCTGTGAGGTCAGCACCATAGATATTACTATTATTATTATTATTATTATTACCCCCATTTTAGAGATGACACTGAAGTCTGGTAAAGTCTAAGTGATTCACGTGGTTACAGAGCTAAGATATGTAAAAGATAGGATCTGAACCCAGGTCTTCCTGATTCCATGGCCAACATTTCATCTATGTCACTTCACTTCAGATTTCTCCATCTGGAAAATGAGACTGATGGTCTCTGAGGTCCCTAGAGTTATGATGCCAGCATCCATAATCCAGGTCTATGAGGAGCATTGTCACCAAGAGTTTTGTATGCAAAACCTCCAAGTACCTCCACTCTGCAAAGTTCTTGACCCTCTCTGGGTCAAATGCTTCCTTTTGTTCAATGGCCACAGACCATGCCATATTAACCATCTCTAACAGATCTGGGTGAGAGGAAATAGAGGTCAGTGCAGATACTGTATGCTGAGAGAGGATTGGATTAGCAACAGTACCTCTCAGGGCTCTCTGCTCCCAAGCTACCTCACCTGGGCAGCTCCTTCTGCAGGACAAATCGGTCCAGTTCCTCCTTAACATGAAGGACAAAGTCATTCTCTGTTGGAGAGAGAACGACACCATCCAGGCTGAGCAGAGCCAGGGTGAACTCTGAGGAGACCTGAAGAAAAGATAAAGAGATTGTAACATCAGACAATGAACTCAGGGATGATGAGAACAAGGATTCAAGTTCTCGCTTCCAAGAAGCTCTTGAGGGGAAAGGAAAGACCATCTATCACTCCCTCTTTACAAAGAAAAAAACCCAACAGGGCCAGTCACTCTACCTCTCTGGCTTCTCCATCTGGAAAATGAGACTGAATCCTCTGAGGTATCCAGAACTATGAAGCCAACATTCTATGACCACAATCCAGGTCTTTATAGAGCATTACCACCAATTGCTTTGCATACAAAACCTCCAATCACACTAAAGAATCAGTTAGGTCCGGTGAAGAGTTCTAGCCCAGAGTTAGAGATCTGGGTTGGATGCCTGGTCATAGCTTGGGAGCAAGATCACCTAACTCCCCACCCTGCCCAAGTCCCATGGTGACTGAGTGAGATCATATCCATCATCATTTGGTCCCAAAGAAGAATGGATCACCTAGATCATGCAAATGTCATTATATTATTATTCTTGAAGCACTAGGCTCAGAGTCTAAGACCTGAGTTCAAACCCTAGCTAGGTTACCCTAAGCAGGTCACTTAATCTCTTAATTTCCTTGACTGAAAAATGCAGATAGCAGTACCTACCCTTCCAGGATTGTCATAAGGATCAAGCAAGATAATATTTGGAAAAATTCTCAGCAAACAGTAAGGGTTTAATAAATTCTTGTTCTCCCCTTCCCTTGACTGACCCCGTCCCACTAGGGTTGATGTTAGAGGATCCAAGCTCCCAAATTGACTTAGCCACTTAATGAGTTGAATGACCTCAATTTAATCTCCGAGTTTATTCTTGAATAAAATGAGAAAATTGAACTAGATGACCTCTATCAAAGGTTCTTCCCAGCTTTGCTATGAAATCTTTTATTCTATCATTATTAGGTCACTCTTTCCAGATCTGACATGCAATTGCTTTAACATCTTATCTATAAAATGAGAATCATAGGAATATGGATTTGAAGCTGGAAGGAACCTTGGAATTCCTTCATTCTACCTTTTCTTTTCTTTCTTTCTTTTTTTTAGAAAGAAGGTAATTGAATTATCTAGGGTCAGTCAGCTGAGAAATGTCTAATGTTTGAAGCAGAGGATTCATACCCAGGTCCTTCTTGATTCCAAGGCAACAAATAAGTTTTTATCAAGAGCCAAGCCCTGTGCTAGGTGTGGGGATATAGATCCCCCAAAATGAAACAAGCCCTACTCTTAATTCTCTCCTGGAAGCAATATATGTGTATGAACACACCAGAAAGAAAAGGCAGTTTAGGAGGGATGACACTAGCAGGTGGGGGGATCTTGTAAAAGGCATTAGGTGCTCTAAACAAGAAAAGGAATTGGAGGTAAGCAAGGAGTATCTGGGGGTGAGAGGAATGACCAGTCAAAGGTATGGGAAAAGGACGTTTGCACAGAACTCTACCACTAGAGGTCGCCAAAGTGCTTCCCAACTCAAATTCTATTTCTTACACTCCAATATCGCAGGTCTAAGACTTCTTCCATCTCTGACAGTTTCCTCTGAAAATGTTGTGACTGAAATAAAGAATCTATAGGGTCCCCATCAGCTCTGGCATTCTAGTTCCCATTCCAGTATGTTTCCAAGAGAATCTCTGTATTCTATTAACAATATTATTAATTGCTAGTATTTATATAGCATTTTAAAGTCTCCAAAGTGTTTTAACAAATATTATCTCACCAAAATGCAAATTAAAACAGATCACACCTTTCAGATTAACTAATATTATCTTCTCTATATCATTCCAATTTGAGTATATGTGCTGCCGAACCAAGCACAACTAATATTATAGAAAAGAGAAATGGCAAATGTTGGAGGGGGGTTGGAAAAATTGGGACACTGAGTTGGTAGAGTGGTGAATAATTTGAAACTGTGTGTACCTTTGACCCATCAATAGCACCATTAAGTCTATATCCCAAAGAGATGAAAGAAAAGGGAAAAGAATATATCTGTACAAAAATATTTATAGCAGCTCTTTTTGTGGTGGCAAACAATTGAAAACAGAGGGGATACCCATCAATTGACAATGGCTGAACAAGTTGTGGTGTGTGATTATG
This sequence comes from Macrotis lagotis, assembly GCF_037893015.1. Taxonomy (NCBI): domain Eukaryota; kingdom Metazoa; phylum Chordata; class Mammalia; order Peramelemorphia; family Peramelidae; genus Macrotis; species Macrotis lagotis. The sequence goes on from NC_133658.1 coordinate 20,375,419, forward strand.
ATGGAATATTGTTGTGTTATAAGAAATGACAAGCAGGATGATTTCAGAAAAACCTGGGAAGATATATGAACTGCTGCCAAATGAAGTGAGCAGCATCAGGAGAGCACTGTACACAGTAACAGCACCATTGTAGCAATGAACAGTTGTGGAAGACAACTACTCTGATCAAAATAATTCCAAAGGATCCAGGATGAAAAATGCTATCCAGACTGAAGTAGATTTTTTCATCTTTAAATTTTTTTCTTGTTTGTGCGTATGTTTCCATTTGCAATATAACAAATATAAAAATATTTTCTAAGATTATGTGTTAAAAAAAAGTCTCATGATAAATTCCCAATAATTAGGCAAGATAGGTACCATCACTCTGATAGGTGACATAGTGGATGGTAGAGCAATGGCCTTGGAGGACAGGAATTCAAATCCAGCCTCAGATATTTGACACTAGCTCTGTGACCTTTGGCAAGTCACTTTACTCTGATTGTCTCTCATCTAGGCCCATCTCCAGACGTCCTGATTCCTATCTGGTCACTGGACCAAGATGACTCTGAAGGAGAAAGTGAGGCTTGGGGACTTGGTACAGCTCCCCCTCACTCAAATCCCATTCATGTGCTTGTCATGGCATTAGCTTCCTGATGTCATGGTCTTCTTCTAGATTGGAGGACAAACATCAAACGGATGGGGAAAATGAGGAGTGGTTAAAGTGATTTAACCAGGGTCACACCATTAGAAAGTGTCCTAAGCTCTTTCTTCAAGGCCTAAACAACCAGGCTGGGTAACATTCTCCTTATTCTACCATTCTGGTGTCATGGTCTTCTTCAAAAGTTAAGGACAAACATTACCTAACTTTCTGTCAAGGATAACATTCCAGGTTCTAATCTAACATTCATTTTCTCTGATTATTCTAACATTCCAAGTTACTCGAACTTTTTCCGTCTTATTATCAGTTTTCCATCTATTGCGATATTTTGTGTTGTTCTATTCTAACATTCGACATTTTTTATGATATTCTCCATTGCCGTTTAACATTCTAAAGCTCTATTTTAGCATTCTCGGTCCTTCTATCTAATGTAACATTGTGTTCTACTGGAACATTGTATCCTATTCTAACATTCTGTTGTTCTGTTTATTGTAACATTCTAAACTCCATTGTACCAGTCTCTGAAATCTAGTTGTTGCAACATTGTACCTTTACCATCCCACGAAATCTATTTATTGCAACATTGTAACATTCCCCGCTCATTTCTAATATCCCACATTCCGTGGATCTTTATTCTAACGCGCTTTCCAGTTCCAAGTACGAAGGCGGTAAAATGCAGACTTGAACTAAGCGACCCCTGAGCTATCAGATCGCAATCTACAGCCCGTGGAACTGCCCCCACCTAAGGGTCCGGACCCCAGCCCCTCCGGGATCCCGCACGGGAGGTCATCCAGAGCTCCAGCACACAGTGTGGGAGGCAGAGGGGGAAGGGAAGAGATAAGTCCCAGAAAGGTCAGCGGGGAGGGAAGGGCTGCCGGGAGCTAGGGGTTCCCCAGAGTCTGGGGCAGGGGGTGCGCGCACGATCGCCTGGGCACCAGGGTCCCAGCCGGGAAGAAACTGGAAGGAGGCAGAGCCGCCCCCTCCCTCCTTCCCCCCCATCCCCGCCCCCGAGGAGGGATAGTTCCCTGGGGGGGCCTCCCGACTCTTAGAACTTGGGGGTCTCCCCAGGAACACCCCCCCAGCCACTTGGGGACACTCACCGCGGCCAGACCTTGCAGCAGCGACACTCCGAGGCTCAGACCCGCCTCCGCTCCCGGACTCGCCCCTCCCTGACCTTAAAACAAACAAATCCCCAGGCGGGACCGCAGCGCCGCCTCGCGGCCCGGGGGAGACATGGCAACCTGGCCAATCCAAATGCCTTTGCCTCTAGTCCAATCTCCTCCTTACAGAAAAGCAAACTGAGGGCCTAAGGGAAGAGACGGGACTTTTTCTAATACAGACACCTCTCTCACACACCCCTAACACTCCCTGAGCCTCCCGATTTGCTCGAAATGACATAGGATCGGAGATTTAGGACTGCAGTCCTCCTGATTTTGCAGTTGAGGAAACTGAGGCTCAGCCAAGTGATCCGAGGTCACACAGAATCACGATTCAGATCCACATTCCCTCTATTCAATCAAAGAAATACCTATTAATCAATAACGAGAAATAAGATGATCCATTAGGAATATTAGTTTTTAGAACCTGTGCAATTCTTAGTTGAACAACAGTGGCTTCTGTACAGGATGTGCACAGAGGGGTAAACAAAGGTAATGGGGAGGAACTAACAAGTGGAATGCTCTGGAAAGGTTGAGAGGGTGGTCCTGGAGCAGAGTGTGGAAGGGAGGGATTCTAGGAAGGAAGGGAATAAGCAATTATTAAGTACCTTTAGTGGAGCAGACATGGTGCCTTACAGAATTGTCTCATTTGACCCTTACAATCCTGGGGGGGGGGGGGTCAGAGCTAGGAAACAGGAGATGTTTTATTATCCCAATTTTACAAATGAAGCAACAGAATCTGATAGGTTCAAGGACTTGCCAAGTCACTCCGATTGATTGACCAACAATAGGCAAAGACCCACTTGGCCATCCTTTGGGCCCTGATTGACAGAGATTGAATATAACTGAGGCCTAGAAAAGTGATTTGCTGGAGGGCCAAGGGGTGGGAGTTTCAAAAAAACAGGCAAAAGGCAATGTCTGCCTCAAGAGGCTCAATCAAGCTCTACTGACTGGGCTCAATAGAAGAAAAACAATTTCTACTCAACTAAGAAACTTAAACTCTTACCTGGGAAGTTAACAAATAGATATACTGATATACATTCACCCAGGGCTACTAAATCCGCTCCTAAAAGCTGTTCAATGGGGCGGCTAGGTGGCATAGTGGATAAAGTACCTACCTTGGAGTCAGGAGTACCTGGGTTCAAATCCAGTCTCAGACACTTAATAATTACCTAGCTGTGTGGCCTCGGGCAAGCCACTTAACCCCATTTGCCTTGCAAAGAAAAAAACCTAAAAAAAAAGCTGTTCAGTGATTTCAAGAAGATATCTGCACCTGTAGTACATGAACTCTGAGGTATCCAGGCCTGGAAGGGACCTCAAAGGTTGTCTCAGTGAAAACACCCCATTTATAGACCAGGAAACTGAGGCCCAAGGGAATTATCCAAATGGCCCTGAGACTCAAACTCAGGATGGGTCTCCAAACCCAGAGCTCTTTCTACCATATAACACTGCCTTGCTCTGCTGAGAGCTCTAGGTAATTCTGGATTTCTCTTTCCTCATCTGTAAAATAAATTTAGATCACCTCTAAGGTCCCATCTATCCTGGTTTTGTGGTTCAGTTATATCTGACTCTTTGTGGTCTCATTTGGTGTTTTCATGGCAGTTACTGGAGTGGTTTGCCATTTCCAACTCATTCCATGGATGAAGAAAGTGAGGCAAACAGAATGATATGACTTGCCCAGAGACACACAGCTAGTGAGTATCTGAGGATGGTCTGATTCAGTATTCTATCCATTATGCCACCTAGCTGCCCTTTACCACCATGTACCAAAGGATGCTGGGTTCTACTAAGTCTTGTTTCTTGTAGCTTGTTTATTTCTGAGATAAAAATCCAGTAATAACCTATTAACATATATAGTGTTTTAAGATTCACAAAAGATGGATACAGTCAGAATAGTAGAAAGAGCAAGGGATTTGGAGTCAGGTATCCTGGGCTCCATTTTGCCTCAATGACTCAGTGAGGCTTTTTATACTCTTCATTGAAATGAGGAGGTTGGATCAGGTGATTTCTAAGTTCCTTTCCAACTCTAAAATGTGATGTTTATAAAAGCTCTCCCAGCTGCTGATTGCAATCCTCCTCTTTTTCGTCTCCCAAGAGGATGCAAACCCCAGGAAGGCAGGCACTATTTCCTTTTTGTCTTTGCATCTGCCTGGTACACAATACATGCTTGTGAATTGACTGATGGACTGATTTTCAGCTGAGAGACTTCTCCTGGGCAACACAACATGTGAGCATCTCTGATGAGACACCATTTCAGGGCTTCCTGATTTCAGTTTGACAAGCTAGGCATTGACCCTCACTATGCCAGGAATCTCAGGTGGGTTAATCGCAGCCCCTTTTAGAAAGAAGTGATTCATTTGAATTTGCTTGCTAAAATGGGGCAGGGTAGTATAGTAGATGGAAGGCTGCATCTTGAGGCAGGGAGATAACTTCTAATCCCACCTACCTGTCACAATTATTAGCCATGTGACTGGGCAATTCATAGAAACATTCTGTGCCTCAGTTTCCCCATTTGTAAAATGGGAGTGATAGTCAGTGAGGAATAACCCTACTTCATAGGATTGACATGAGGCTCAATGTGGGTACTTGGAAAACCTCACAGCAGTAAACCTGAAAAGTAAAGGTAGCTCTGATCGTTCTCTAGAGTCCATGATTACCAGGCAGAGACATGCCCTATTTACAGGCCACCATCTTACTGACCTGTTATTTTTGCACTAACTGTCCCTCCAGGCCTGGAGTGCTCTCTCCTTATTCCACCTCCCAACTCTCCAGCTTCCTTCAAGACTTAGGCCAAATCACATTTTCTATAGGAGGCCTTTCTTCCCCTCCAAGATAAGTTCCCCTTTACTCAGCATTTAACTTGGATGGATAGAGTTGTTGGGTTTTTGCTCATTTTTGTTTTTGTTTTTCATGCTGCCTTCTCCATAGCATGAGAGTTTTCCAAGGGCAGGGATTATTTGTTTGCCTTTTTTTTTTTGGACCTCTAGCACTTAATCTAGAACATTAATAACCTGATATTTAATGCTTTTTTGACTATCTAAATCTTCCATAGCTATATAAGAAACCCAGAGGCAGCAACCTCATGCAGGGGATTGTTCTGTTAAAAGGATTTTTTTCTCATTTACATGTAAAGATAATCTTTTAATGTTCTTTTTTGTAAGATTTTGAATTCCAAATTTTTCTCCTCTCACCACTCCAGGATTTCAAATAATCTGGTGCAGGTTATACAGGCACAATCATGTTAAATATATTTCCTAGGTCACCAAAAAATTACCCTAATGATGTTTTGCCCATTGTTGCTGAAATGCCTAGTACCTCACTGATATGGGAGAGACCCACATCCACAAAACCAAAGACTCCCATAACATCTAAGCCATCACCAGAAGTTCTGTTTCTTACTTGATCAGGACAGGGGTGTTGAGGGTTCTGGAAAATGTGGGCTTTGCACAACATTCCCCTCACTATGATCAACACAATGCATGCCATCAGTCCTTTGTTGTGGTGGTCTCCTTCAGCTACAAAGATCAACAACTAACTAGGTTATCCATTCTGGTGAAAACATTCTATTGGCAAGAGAATGGAGTGGTGCTCTGTCTTTATCAGTGAGAGGAGTTTATCAAAATGCTAGGGCTTAGGGTCCTATAGGACCAAGTAGTTCAGTAGCAATAAGGTCCTTGTGAAAGGTCTGTTTGTTCCTTCTCTGTTGGGTTTTTATGAGTTTTCATCATTACTGTTTTGTTTTTGTAGTTTCGTCCCTCCACAAAAAAAATGGGGCTGACATTTGGATAGTTGATCTTTGTCTCTCAAAATGTCACTTACTCTGATGAAAATACAGGGGAAACTGAGGGTCATGCAGTCAGTCCTAGACTTGTTCATCAAGTAGACATAAACACAGGCCATTAGCCGTGATCTTAGAGAGGCAGCTAGGTGGCCCACTGGATAGAGTTCTGGTCCTGGAGTCAGGAAGACTTGAGTTCAAATGTGGCTTTAGCCACACTAGTTATGTGACCCTGGACAAGTCACTTAATCTTTACTTACCTCAGGTTCCTCATCTATAAAATGAAGATAATTATATCACCTTTCTTCTAGGATTGTCATGAGGATCAAATGAGATACAATTTGTAATAAATAAATAAATAAGGAGTGAATGAAAACCAAAATCTTAACATAAGTGCCATACTTATAATAGAGGCTTGATAAATATTTATTCCCTTTATCCTTTCTCTGTGTGATTATTGGTAAACCTTACTGAGTCTCAGTTTCCTCAAGGGTCAGTTAGAGATATTAATTGCCCCTCACTGGGTTTCTGGGAGGCTTAAATGATTAATGCTTCAGATACTTCCTAGCTCTGTGACTCTAGGCAAGTCATATAACCTCTGTTTACCTCAGTTTCCTCCTTTGTAAAATGGGAGTGATAATGACATCTATTTCCCAAGTTCTTTTGAGGACTAAATGAGATAATACTAACCATTTATGTAAATTGTTTTGTATTAACTTAAGTGCTCTGAGATCGTTTCCTATAATTCTATCATTGTTATTTGTCACCAGCAACTTCTGTGACTTTAGAAAAGTCCTTTCCCCTCCCTGAATCTCAGTTTCCTCACCTGTAAAATGAGGAGGGTGGACTAGATGATGTGATCCCCAAAGTCTCTTCCAGTTCTCAGATTCTAAAATCTGGAGATGACCACTTAAATTAGGAAGATTGAAAGAATGCTTATACTTCCAGAAGAATCAGGGATGTCTGACTTTGGTTGGGTAAGGGGCAAAAGAGAAGTGAGTTTGGTCTTTGAACACCCAGAGTTTGGATACCTCTAGGACACAGAGTTAAAGGAGTTGAATAGGCAGTCACTACCAGGAGCTCTAGCAAGAGGTTAGAATTGACTTAGATCTGAGAGTCATCTTCATGAAATGATAATTAAACCTATAATGAGGTCACTAAGTGGATGTATAGAGAGGAGAAGGTACAGGACCAAGCCATGATATGAAAAGAAGACTGAGTGACCTCACTAAATAGGAAAATAAGTGGGGAATCTAAAAGTGCAAAGTCATGAAAGATGAGAAGGTTGTCAAAGTGTCAAATGCCACAGAAAAATCAAAGGAAACTTGAGAAATGCCTATCAGATTTCGGAATTGAGAGATCAATGGAAGCTTTGGAGAGAACAATTGCAGATGAGTAATGAGATAGAAGATTAGATTGTAAAGCACTGAGAAAGGAGGAGAGGAAGCAGAGATAAGAAATGTAAAAAGCTTTTCCTACAAGTTTGACTATGAAAAGGAGAAGAGTTAGAATAATAGCTTGAGGAGATAGTAGCAAGGTTTTTTTGGGGGGGAGGGGTTGGGGAAACTTGTTTATAGGCAGCAAAAAAGGAGCTAGGAACCTGCTGAATAGAATAGGAAGGGATGGGATCAAGAATGTATTGGGGGGGCAGCTAGGTGGCACAATGGATAGAGCACCCTCCCTGGAGTCAAGAGTACCTGAGTTCAAATCCAGCCTCAGACACTTAATAATTACCTAGCTGTTTAAAAAAAACCTTAAAAAAAAAGAATGTATTAGAGGGGCAGCTAGGTGGTACAGTGGATAAAGAGCACTGGCCCTGGAGTCAGGAGTACCTGAGTTCAAATCCAGCCTCAGACACCTAGCTGTGTGGCCTTGGGCAAGCCATTTAACCCCATTGCCTTGGGAGGGAAAAAGAATATATTAGGTTAGTAACAAAATTCATCTGGTGCAACAAAAGGTCAAGAAGAGCAAGGAAACTGATGGAAAAATGCAAAGGAAAGTGATCTGGCTCTACAGATCTAAAACTATACTCTAAGGATGCGGTCATCAAAACTGCCTGGTCCTGGTTAAGAAATAGAGTAAAGGATCAGTGGATTAGGAGAGGTTCCAAAGAAACTGCAGGAAATGACTACAGCAATCCACTGTTTGACAAATCCAAAGACATCAGCTTCTAGGATAAGAACTCACTAGTTGATAAAAATTGATGAGAAAACTGGAAAATAGTATGGCAAAAACTAGGCATAGACTCACATCTCACACCCTATACCAAAATAATGTCAAAAAGGGTATAGGATTTAGGTATAAAGGATAAATTTATGCCCAAACAAGAATTAGAGTACTTTATAAACTGCAAAATGAATGATTTTAACTCTATTAAATTAAAAAGGGTTTGCACTAAGAAAATCAATGCTGCCAAAATTAGAAGTAAAGCAGAAAACTGAGAAACAATCTTCACAACTAGGAGTTCTGATAAAAGGTCTCATTTCTAAAGTATATAGAGAATTGCATCAAATTTATAAGGTTATAAGTCATTCTTGAATTGATATATGGTCAAAGGATATGAATAGACAGCTTTCAAATAAAGAAATTAAAGTTATATATAATCATATGAAAAAATACTCCAAATCATTATTGATTAGAGAAATGTAAATTAAACAACTATGCGATATCACCTCACACCTTTCAGATTGACCAAGATGAGAAAAAGGGAAAAGGATCCATCTTGAAGAAGTTGTGGTAAGACTGGGACATTAATGCTTTGCTGGTGGAGTTGTGAACAGATCCAACCATTCTGGAGAGCAATATGGAACTGTGTCCAAAGAGCAATAAAAATGTTCATTCCCTTTGACCCAGCAATACCAATACTGGCCCTATATCCAGAAGAAATCACAAAAAAATAGGAAAAATCCCACAAAAATCCCCCAAAATATTCATAGCAGCTCTTTTTGTAGTGACAAAGAACTGGAAGTTGAGGGGATGCCCATCAATTAGGGAATGGCTAAACAAGTTATAGTACATGAATACTATGGAATATGATTGTTCTATAAGAAACCATAAATGGTCAGACTCTAGAGGAGCATGGAATGATTTACAGGATCTGATGTTGAAAGAAGGGAGCAGAACCAAGAGAACAATGAACACATTAACAACATTGTGAGATAATCAGCCTTGAAGGAAGCAGCTACTCTCAGCAGTTCAGAGAGTTAGGGCAATGGCATTAAACCGGCTAAGGACAATGTTATCTCCCTCCAGGAGAAGAAAAACAAAACAAAACCAAGGAAAACAAAAAACCCTTCAGAATCTGATCTTACCCTTAATCCTAATTCCTCATGCCAAAAATGACTTATCTATAAACATGTTTATCAAAAATATGTATACACAATGCTAACCTGACTGTTCTCTGCTGAGGGGAAGAGGGTGGGAAAGGAGGATGGAGGGAAATTTTGTAACTTAAAAATATACATGTGCATTATGGCTGAAATAAATAAATAAATAAATTTTTAAAAGAAATGTATTAGGGGCAGCTAGGTGGTGCCATGGATAGAGCACCCGCCCTAGAGTCAGGAAGACCAGAGTTTACATCTGACCCTCAGACACTTGATAATTGCCTAGCTGTGTGACTTTGGGCAAGTCACTTAACCCTATTGCCTTAAATAAAATTTAAAAAAAAATTTTTTTTAAATAATGTATTAGAAGGGGCTAGGTGGTGCAGTGGATAAAACATCAGCCCTGGAATCAAGACCTGAGTTCAAATGCGGCCTTAGACAATAATTATCTAGCTGTGTGACCCCAAGCAAGTCTCTTAACCCCATTGCCTTGCAAAAAAAAAAAAGCACTACCTCTTCTTCAGAAACTTGGATGAAGGAAGAGAGAATAAAGAAAGAAACCTGTCAAAGGGAGAGAGGGGAACTTTTAGATGGTCTTAGTGATAGCTCCAGAGCTAGAAGCCAAAATTGAACCACAGATATTAGATGGCTTAGATGACCCAAAGACATATAAATAGTAAGCTTAATTTAAAAAGTTAAATTTTGAATCTTTCCACTCCCCAGAAAGGGATGATCAGGTAAAAAAGTATGAGAAGAACAGAGAATTAGTAAAAAAAAAAAAAAAAAAATTAAAAAAAAAAGATGAGGAAAGAAAAGAAGAAAAGAAAAAGAAAAGTGACTGGTATGGGGAGGGGGTAAAGATGGGGGAAGGGGGTTGTGGAAAAGATGGGATTAAACACATCAGGCATTAGTAGAATGTGAGATCACTAAAGGCGGGTGATTTTGCCTTTTGTAATTCAGTAAAATGATCAGAAGACAGAGAGACAGAGACAGAGAGAGACAGAGAGAGAGAGAGAGAGAGACAGAGACAGAGAGAGAGATTCCCCCAAAGACTGGACTTACCAGGTCCACAGGTGTGCTGGGTATGTCCAAATTCACTGATGTATCCATCTGTCTCACTGTCCTCCCTCCCCTTGGAGGGGAAAGGCCAGTTTTTCCACCAAGGCACTGATCTCTCTGTTGTCACTAGCTCATAGGAAACCAACTGTCTTCAGCTGCCCAGTGGGTTCTAGTAGTTCATCTTAAAGGGCCAGAGACACTAAGGAGGCCCCCAAGAAAACTGTTAGGAACATCTTTTAGGAAAACATTAGTTAGATTCCATTTCTCCACCACTGACCTTGAGATCTGGGCTCCTGATTCCAACAAGGTCATCCATTACCTAAGAGTGGTTTCAGGGTCCAGAGGGGTCTGTGGAGAAGGAAGAGGTCTTTTGAACAAAAGTACTTACACCCTGCTACTGGGGGCAACTTTTCTAAATCCCCTCCCCTTGCCTCAGATGTCCAGTAACAGTCAAACCCACAATTCACTCTCTAAATTTACAAAGGACAAATCTTTTCCTTCCAGAACAGGGGTTTAAAAGAGTTGTGATTATGGAGCACTCAATTCCTAATTATTTAAGTAGGCATCTTCAGAGCAGCCAGGGGAAGCAGAAAGAGCAGTCAGGAAGATCCAAGTTCAGATCCTCCCTCTGGCACTTAATAGCCTTTGTGAACCTGGACAAGTCACCCAAAAATTCTCAGTCTCAGTTTCTCCTAACTGCAAAATGAAAGCTAATAGGATCACTTACCTCACAGGATGATTCTAAGATCCAAATGAATTGTTATAGACTAGCTACATAAGTTTTTAAGAAAAGAGATGATTTCATTCTTTGTATTTGAATCCCAGCTCCTAGGATATTGTAGGAACTTAATACATTGCTTGTTGTCCTCAAAATGACACTTTTGGCTCTGCAGGGCAGTCAGCAGTAGCCTCAGAGCCAGACAAGGTTTCGGAGGGACAGTCCTTTAGGAATGGGAATTGCCATGATCACAAATGTTCTGTTGTCCCATCTCCCTTTAGTGGAGCAGTAACAATTTGAGGAAGAAGGTAGCCCTGAATGGAGGAGGAAATTCTTTCCTGTCCCAGGCTGTTAAATGGCATTTGCTTTGAACTATTGTGAACTCTGGTTAGAATAATAAAAGCAGATACAGCAGAAAGATTTTGAATGGATGTTGAATTTATAATGTACATTAAACCTGGGGTAGCTTTTATAAGTGAAAAGGTCCCCAGGTGTTCCACAAAGAAAGAAAGAGATAAGAAGAACAGAAAGGCAAAGCACTAATCTATTTTAATAAATTAAATAGATGGGGCCACCAAATATTTGTGTATTTAGATTTGATCTCTGAGGCTGGATCTCTCAGGCTGGACTGTGTCTCCCATTCAAAGATTTAATGATGATGAAGGCATCCTTGAACTCCTGGGGAATAACCTCTTCATGCCATATAACCTGGAAAAGTTTAGTCGACTTTTAGGTGAGCAAAGGACCCCCCACCTTGTAGTTCTCAACTGGAATAGAATCAGAACTTGCTTTGCAATTTGAAAAAAAGTCTATTGGCATTCAAAACCTCTTCTTCAGTTGGAACTCTGGCTAGGGACAGATTGACTTCAACTTGAGGTAAATGACCAATGACTTCTGCATTGATTGATGATGGTCTATTAAGCACACTGTGGAAGCATTCAACCTCTCTAGCATCATGTCCTATCATTAATCAATGTTATTTCCTTCAGTACTAACTGAGATGCACTATGGGCCTTTGGTCCATAAATAGCCTTCAGGGTAAAATAAAAGCACCTTGGATTGTTACTATCTGCATAAAACTGAATTTCATCTCCTTTCTTACTGAGTCGAGAGTCCTGTATCTCTCTAAGCTATACTTGTCCTTTACTTTTTTTTTACTTAAATTTTGGTTTATTGGGAGAAAGATATACAGAATATGCTTTTGAGTAAAACATTGTTAACTGATCAACTTTATTAGATTCTGCATTAATGTCCCATCCTGGAACTTTCCTAAGTAACAACTATTTGAAAACATCTGAAATCAGAAAATAATATAGTTAAAATAACTATAAACTGTAAATTCACAAGATGTAGGATCTGTGCTTACAAGTTTTAAATACATCATGGTTAATGATTCATGAGAAGTTGCCCAACATTCAAAGAAATGTTTATATAGTTCTTTTGGCTGATGTTGGAAAGCTTTACCCCCATGCAACTGATAAGTAACATTTTTTAATATAAAAAATCAAACATAAACTTTTTTAAAAATTGATACAAACAAGATTATTTTGAAATTAATATTGTCAAAAATAAATCCTTTAAATAGAATTAAAGTATATTTGTAAATTCAAGAAACTAGTGACTTTTAAAATCATCAATAACAATGTTGGGAAAATGTAGAATGTCCTTAGAAAGTTTGTAAACCAATTTCTCCAACTCTTAATTGTCCCTATATTTAAAAAAAAAGGCAAGGCAATAAAGTACAGTTCCCTTCTTTAAAATTACTACCCACATAACTGCTATCATTGTTATCATAGAAGTATTATAAAAACAATTATAATTTACATTTTAGGAGAAAAGCATCAAACAATCTTTAATATAGTATGATTAAGAAAAATTGATTCTTCTTCCTAAACAAGATAAAAGCATAGTTTGCTATAAGCCACAGTAATTTAAAAATGGAATAATTATTTCCTCTCTCTATTTTCCATACTTCAGTTAAAAGATCATCTTGCTTTTATAATTAAATAATCCTCATAAGATAAACATGATAATAAATTTGTAAAAAGCCCTAAGCTGGTTGAATGTTTCTTTTCCACTTGTCCTGGCCATAACAAAGGCAAATCTGGCTATTTATTTAATTTGTTCTTGAAATTTATCAACAAGGGCTGCATTATATAAAAATTACTAAACTCATATATTCAATTTAAATCCCATGGCTTAATTCCCTTTTTTCATAATAGTTGTGTGCAAACTTAGGAAAAAGGTTTGTAGTATTTTATCCATTATTGAAAGATGCAATTTTTTTCTCCTAAATATCAATTTACTTCTTAGACTGAAATAGAGCTGCTGTGACAATTTTTAAAGACAATATTTTTCCTTTTTAAATACTATACCTGCAGCCAAGTACTATCATGTAAGTACACTTAAAATCAAAGAATTTGAGCTAAAGGTTTAGTTGAATTGGTAATTGATAACTTTATTAATGTTCATACTGAAGACTTCAGTTATTAAATTGAAGCTTTTGGCAGGAGATAATGTGAAAATCACTAATAACTAAGGCATAGTCTTCCTGGGGTACCAATGCTCCAGACTTAGTCTCTTTTTTCTTTAATTACATGTAGCTTCTGACACACACACTTCAAAAAAATTTAAGCTTTTTCTTTTTAAATTGGCCAAATGAGAAAAGGGCCCAACCAAAAAAATAAAATTCATTATACAAGGAAGTTTAAAATGAACCTTTCACATTATCTATTTAAAATAATTTATCTAGGAGCAAAATTAAAATAATATTTGTATTTTAAAATTTTTTTGATAAAATTGATCTACAATGGTTGAGGCACCAAGTGGTCAAGTAAGATTGAAAGATTCATATACTTTATGACATTAAGGCTGGATGAAAATCCTAGGCACATTCCTTTTTTGCCAGATTTTTGTTATCAAACCCTTGGTTCTAAAATGTAATTTAATAATACAAATTATGGAAATATTGTAACTTAACAATAAAGCTATTTCAAGGTATCAGGATTAAGGATAGCTATGTGCTTCATAAATTACAAACAGGTTGCAATCTGTCAGTGGAAAGAGTTTCCTCATTGACAAAAATCACAAATACTGGACATAATATTTAAAACAAGATTTTAAAATTTTCTGTAAGTTGTTGAAATGAACAAAAATTGGGGCTTCATACTTTTTAAGTCAAGATAGCACATCACATTTAAGTTATATTCAAGTAAAAGAATTACTCTAATTCCTTTAGATATTTTCATTGCATAAAACCTTTGGCTGCTAGGCAATGACCTGTTTAAATTAATTTAATTGAAGATTCTTAAAATTCCTTCATTTTCTTCTATTTGAAACACCCCTAACCTTTCTTGGTTCAGAAGGAATATTTCCTTCTGGCTTTACTTTATATAAACTCTAAAATGAAAACACGTATCACAATGATTCAAATGAAAAATTAGCGCAGAGGAACTGATTAATTCTACTTGTTCAACCTCAAAACTCTAGTTGAGTTTCATTTTTTCTCCCTCTGTGCAACCAAAGTGACAAAACTATTAAGTTATATACAAGGTGCAAAGAAATGAATGAATGACAACTTCCATGTTACAAGACAAACATTAAAGTGCTAAGATGATCAGCATACTTATGACAAACTTGGGTCTTATTATATACTTTAAAAGCATCTTTTCAACAAGTCAAGATTAATTTTTACAATACTGTTATTTAACACCAGCAAGTCATTGCAGGTTTTGGTTCAGGCTTCAAAGCAATTCCATTATCAGGTGGTTGACTAAGCATTAGAGGTTTGTGGCTCTTGAGCTTATGAGCTAAGGTCATGAATGTAGCTTCCACATGGTCATTATCATCGGGATTTTTAGCAGAGGTTTCTAACAGTGGCATAGAATGTGTATCAGCAAATTTTGGGGCCAAATCTGTAGATACTTGAATGGCACTTCTCAAGTCACATTTATTTCCAATCAGAATCCTTGGTATATCACAAGCAAGCAAATGCTGTTTGCATTCTTCTATCCATGATGGCAGGCTGCGAAAACTGGATATATTGGTCATATCATATACAAAGACAACAGCATGTACATTCCTATAGTAGTGCTGTACCATGCTCTTTCTGGACCGTTCTTGTCCTGCTGTGTCCCATAATTGTATCTTGATGAGCTCGTCATCGATGTCCACGGCGCGCTCGCGGAAGTCCACGCCGATGGTGGCCTCGGTGCGGTCGGGGAAGCGGCCGGCGCAGAAGCGGCACGTCAGGCCCCTCTTGCCCACGTTGGAATCCAATCACGATGATCTGGAAGATGCGGGAGCAGGCCGGGGGCAGCCCCGCGCCCCCGCCGCTGGCCGTGAAGCTGGCCTCCAGCGAGGACTCCAGCTCCATCCCGCCGCCGGGGAGCGGCCCGGGGCTCTATCGCGCAAAGTCCCCTCACGGCCCCGCCGCTCATAGTGCCCTGGCCCGCGCCTCCTCGCATCAACCCTTCGACATGGGCCAGCGCCCTGTCCTTTACTTTTGATGGAATTAAATGTTACCTTCCTAGAAATGGATGAACTATCCTGCTAGTAAACCCTGTGGAGTTCTCATTTTTGCATTTAGCAGCTTCTGCATTTCCCCATCATTTTCATCAAACCACTCTTGATGTTTGCAAGCATTCTGACCCAGATGAGTAAATGCAGTGCTGTATATCAAATCTCTGAAAACTGCCCTCTCTTTTTCTGCTTCACTGTTGCCAATTGTGTGTTGGCTCAGTTTTCCCTACAAGTTAGCAACAAACTGTAGTTGTTTTGCCAGGAGACTGCCACTTTAGTTGAATGTGAATGTTTAGCTTGGAGAGGATGAGTCTGTGATCAGTCCAACACACTGCACCACACATCATCCATCTCTATAAAGGTAAAGAGAATAGATTGTCCTGTGACAATCACAGGAGCATTTCTCTTTTAGTCATTGCTGGTGAGATTCTTGCCAGTCCTTCTCAATGGACTGACTGATCCTTCACTTGGAAGCCAGTGTGACTTTAGAAAACATCGAGAAATAGTCGATATAATGTCCAGGAAAAATGCTACAAGCAGAACAGAGATCTCTGTACATTTGAACAAAGCCTTTGATACTATGGGTCATGAGTTTTTATGGAAAATTATGTCATAATTTGGTTTCTTGGAGAAGTTCATCAATCTGTACATCACTTTCTGGGGGTTTTTTTAGGTTTTTGCAAGGGAAATGGGGTTAAGTGACTTGCCCAAGGCCACACAGCTAGGTAATTATTAAGTGTCTGAGACTGGATTTGAACCCAGGTACTCCTGACTCCAGGACTGGTGCTTTATCCACTGCACTACCTAGCCGCCCCTGTACATCACTTTCAAGACAGCATGCTTACACCAGTTCTGTATAGTGAACAATGCTTTTGAGATTTCCCAGTCATCAGTGGAGTGAGTTAAGGTTGAGTCCTTGCTCCCATGCTTTTAAGTCACCTAATCAGATTGATGATGAGCACAGCATCAAGGTCAACTACCACACTGATGGTTAATTCTTCAACTTGAAAAGGCTACAAGCTAAGACCAAAGTGGAGGGTATGTTGGTACATGATCTTCTGTTGGCAGATGATTGTGCCTCAATGCAGCCTCTGAAGCTGAGATGCAACAAAGTATGGATCGATTCTCTGCTGCTTGTGCTAATTTTGGTCTAACAATGAACCTCAAGAAAACCCAGGTGTTCCATCAGCCAGCCCCACTCCAGTCATATGTGGAATCAGCAGTTACAGCAAATGGAGATATTTTGAAGACTAGACAAGTTCACTTATCTTGGTTTTGTTCTTCCCAGGGAGGTCCACATTGACAATGAGGTTGACACTCACATTGCCAGAGGTAGCTCGGTGTTTGGGAGAGAAGACTACCAAACTGAAGATCTGCAGAGCTGATGTGCTGGCCTCATTGCTGTATGCCAGTGAAACCCGGACAGGTTTCCATTTAAATTGTTTTAGGAAGATTCTGAAGATCACCTGGCAGGAGAAGATGCCTGACACTGAGGTCCTTTTTTGAGCTAAACTGCCAAGCATTCAAATGTTACTTCCAAGAGCACAATCACTATGGGCTGGTCATGTTGTTAGAATGTCAGAAGTACACTTGCCAAAAAGACTATTTTATATAGAACTAATCCAGGGCAAGTGCTCACAAGGGAGTCAGAAAAGCGCTATCAAGACACCCTGAAGATGTCTCTTAAGAACTTTGGAAATGATTATACAGCATGGGAGACACTGGCACAGGACTGCCCAACATGGCAGGTCCTTATCAGTGAGAGTGCTGCCTTCTATGAGGAAGGCAGAATTGAAGCAACCCAAAGGAAATGTGATATAGTTAACTTTAGAATAAGCATTTCGGGTAGTCACATGGACTATTTGTGTCCAACCTGTGGTAGAGGGTTCTGAAATCATATTGATCTGATCAGCCAAAGTGGGACATACTATAATTTGTCTCAAACATAATGATGCCATTTTGGTCTTCTTCGATAACAAAAGACAAGAACCCAGTGAGGGACAATTGAGGTGTACTGAGGGAGACAAATGTCTGTCCCTGTTTTCTTCACCGTGCTAATTAACCCACATTTTGTCCATTTGTGGATAGGCATTAGATGCCACATGTAGATTTAATTGGTGGTTCTTTTCTTGAATTTTTTTTCTTCTATGAATTTTTGGGTGTCTATGCCCCCATTCTTCTTTCAATACTGAAGTGACTTTCTATAGCACCCTATTTTGGTGAAGATGTACAGTCAGTATCTTTTCCTCCCCTTTCCTTCCAACTGGAAGTCTTTTTGCTTAGATTTGCAAGATTATGGAAAAATGAAGCTTGGCACTTGGCCTCAAGCTACAGTCTTAAAAAATTGCCTGGAGCATTGAGAGATTGATTTGACCAGGGAAACAAAGTCTAAGGAAAGACATGAGATCTCCCAAACTCCCAGACCTTCCTAAACTATCCATTATGTAATGCTGCCTCTTGCTATACATTGGTATACACTCCATCCCTGATCATGAGCCTGTTATTCCTATGTTTTCAGCCGGCCTATTACTGATGCTTCTAGAATATCTTATTTACACTTTCTCCTCTGGACAACTCTATGAGAGAGGTAGGTATGGTTGGTGTTTTCCCCACTTTACAGATGAGGATACAGCCTCAAAGATGTGAAAAGTCTTGGCCATAGTTACTCAGCTAGTATCAAAGGCAAGATTCAAACCCCATTCTCTCCAGACTGCACTGGTCCTGCTTGAAGTCTTCCATACCCACCTCAAAAGCAACATCTTTTTCATAAGGTGTTGTGGTGGGTTTTGTCTTCTTGACCTGGGATTTTATGAATGTGGGAAACCCTATGGTGTAAACATTCCTCTATGACAGTTTTAAGAGGGTTTTATAGTCATTGAGAGGTCACAGAATTAGAAGCAGATTAGATCATTTGGTCCAAGGCCCCTCATGTTTCCTAAGGAGTAAATCAAGGCCCAGATAGGTTCAATGATTCATCCCGGGTCTCAGAACAGGTGAAGTTCATAGGTGGGGTTTGAACATGGGGTGTTCTTTGCCCTGTATCCCCTGCCTCCCAAGCAGCCTGGGTATAAGGTGAGCTCCCCTTTCTGACTCTGAGGCTTTCCTGACTTTATCCCCACTGACTGGGGAGGGAGGGGGAACATTCTCAAGAGTTTTGTTTGGGCCAAACTGATGAAAGACAAAAATTAAACTTCTGTTAAGGCCACCCTTCCATAATGGCAACTGTCTAGATGGGAAATCTGAACAAAGGTTTTTTCCTCTCCAGATTCCTCTTTTCAAAGGAGGAAAAAACAGATTCTCACCCCCCACCCCCACCCCGCACTTCAGAAGAAGAGGGAAGAGTCTTAGTCTTAGTCTAGGATTCTAACACTCACCTGAGATTTCATCATCTGCAGGAGCTGTAGAATCTACAACTCAAGAACCCAGATAGGAAAAGGATGAGCTGAGCCAAGCCTAGGCCTGGTGTAATGTCAGGGTCAATAGCACTGGGAGCCTCCCCATTTTTCTCTATTTTTCCTTGTGTGAAATCTAAGATAAATCCCTAGGAGCTCCTGCATATAACCACATGGGGTTAGGATAGAGTCAGGGGCCCTGAGTTCTAACTCTGCACATTATGAGCTGTGTGATCTAGGGCAGGTCAGTGTCTCTTTTTCTGCATTGACCAGACTCTGCATGGTTCTAATCAGCTCTCTCTCTCTCTCTCTCTCTCTCTCTCTCTCTCTCTCTCTCTCTCTCTCTCCAGGCTCTGTGTTTCTAGGATCTATGGCTGGGAACTCAGAGACCATCTAGGCTGACCCTCACTTTATAGATGAAGAGCCTGAGGCCCAGGAGAGTCTTCTCATAGTAATTAGTGAGATTTAAAACCAGGCCTTTCATTGATACCACAACTAGTCCAGTTCTGGTATACTTTGTTTTGTCCCCTCCAGGCCCCTGGGTGGTCCACTTGGATCCTTTGATCACTGGCTGCTCCTCCTACCTGTTCCCTGCCTTGATCAGTCACAGCTCCTTACTGGGCCCCCCACCAATCATCTCAGTACTGAAAAAGGCTTAGACTCACTCATGGAAAGGAGATGTATTAGGAAAAAACCTCAACAAAACCTTGAACTTGGAAGCAGGAGAGATCTGGCTTAGAATTCTGCTGCCAATATTTCCACTACCCCTCCCTAGTTGTGACTTTTTCTCTGACCTTAGTTTCCCCATTTGTAAAATGAGGCTTTTATAATTTCTGCCTTGCAGAATTCTCTTTAACCCCAGCAGGGTCCAGTAATGGGATATCATAATGACAACTAGCTGAACTTCAGTAGAACTCTCTTCATATAACATTATCTCCTTTTAGATAAGTGATATAAGGAAACCACTCTGTCAGCTGTGTGGCTGTGTATAATGTCAGCTGTTGTTCAAAGGGATCCCGTCTCTTACCCAACAGCTGTTACTGTTGACCTCATATAGATATGACAAAGAATTCATAGAATAGCTGCTTCAAGGCAAAGATCTCCCGGGTGGTCACATGTCTCTTCTGGACTGCTTCTTTGTGGCAGAGAAATCAAAGACCCCTTACTTTTTTTCAATACACAGAATAACAGAATTTCAGAGCTGGAAAGACACTGGCAGCCATTTAGCTGGGAAGAAATCTTCACCATAAAATAAAATACTTGGAGTCTTGGGAGGAAATGACCATTCTCTCCTAGACAATGTCTAGACCCCTTTCCAGGATATAAACTGGCAGTTTTGAGATAAAAGCTATCTATAGTCATATGATTAAAGAAATGCGAAACTTCACACATATCAGATTGGCTAATATGACAGAAAAGGAAAATGATAAATGTTGGAGGGGATATGAGGAAACTGGGTCACTAATGTACAACTGGTAGAATTGTGAATTGATGCAACCTTTCTGGAGAAGAATCTGGAACTACTCTCAAAGAGCAATAAATCTGTGCAAACTCTTTGAAGCAGCAGTGCTACTACTCGGTCTGTATCCCAAAGCTAAAAAACAGGGGAAAAGGACCTGTATGTACAGAACTATAGTAGCTTTTTTTGTGGTGGTGGTTGGAAATTGAGGGAAAAACCATCAAATAGGGAATAGCTAAACAAGTTGTGGTATATGAATCTAATGGAACACTACTATTCTTTCAGAAATCATGAGTAGATAGAGTTTAGAAAAACCTAGGCAAGATTTTCCATGAAATGATAATGAAGTGAGCAGAATCAGGAGAGCACTGTACCCACTTATAGCAACATTGTGAGATGATCAACTATGATAAAATTTAGCTCTTTTCAGCAATTCAATGATCAAAGACAATTCCAAAAGAATTTTGATGGAAAATTCCATCCACATCCAGAGAAGGAACCATGGAGTCTGAATATATAGACCAAATCAAATTATTTTCACTTTAAATTTGCTTTTTGTTTTTTCTCTCTCATGGCTTTTCTCCCTTTTGTTCTGATCCTTCTTTTACAACATGATTAATGTAGAAATATCTTTAACATGATTGTACATGTATAACCTATATCAGAATATATATGTCATGGGGAGGGAGGAGGCAGAGAGAGGAAAAAATTTGGGATTCAAAATCTTCCAAAGATGATGAAAACTATCTTTACATGTAATTGGAAAAAATACTTATAACTTAAAAAATATCTCAAGTAGGTGTTTGCATATTTGGTCCAAGTCCAAAACAGTGTAGGACACTGAATATATGAAAGGACATGAAGTCTTGTCAGTATCCTTGACAGCATGAGAGACCTAGACTAGCTTCAATTAAAATTAAATTATTTTGCATGAATGATGATTTTAGGAATCACAATTTGACCTTCATTAGTACGAGTTTCAATTACCAAAGACAAATAATCTTACAGATGATAGTTTCTTTAAACCTATTTCTAATATCTAATAACTATCTTCTTAAATTTGAAAAATGAAAAACTAGTGGAAATGTATCTTAATTGAATGACAAACATAGAAGAGGGCAGCTAGGTGGTGCAGTGGCTAGAGCACCAGTCCTGAAGTCAGGAAGATCTAAGTTCAAATTTGGCCTCAGACACTTAATAAGTACCTAGTTGTGTGACCTTGGTCAAGTCATTTAACTCCATTGCTTGCAACAAAAAAAAAAGACCAAAGGAGAAAGTCTCAGGAGAACAACTTTTGGAAAAGCTATGGAATGAAGGCATGAGGTCTGGGGAAAACTGGGGTTGGTAGATTCTAGTCAGCAAATATTAAAATTCCTATTACTTGCTTGGCACAACGGAAGATAAATGTGATTAGGCTAAAACAGGATTTCTTAAGATTTCATTCTGAAGACAAGAAAAAGGAATTCAGTTCAATAAACTTTTATTAAGCTCCAGTATACAAGACACTGTATGAAGTGCTGGGAATACAGAAATGAATTCCTGCTCTCAAGAAGCTTACAATCAAATCATGTATTTGTGTGGATAACAGAAAGTTATATTAATAAGTACATGAGATAGAAGGGTGGAAGGATTAAGTAAACACTAAGAAAATTTAAGACATCACATTCATAGAGAGGGGCACTAGGGGCACTTAATGGAGGGGAAGGCAACTGAATGGGGCCTGGGAGGAAGCAATTCAAAGGTGGAGAGGAGGAAGAAAGGAGCCAAGTCTGGTTAGAAGGTAGAGGACAGTGGCATGCAGTCAAACAAAGCTGGAGAGGTGGGCTGGGAAGCTCTAAGGTTCCAAAAGACTAGACCAGCATGTTAGGGAAGGTTATTTTGGTAATTTTGATAGCTGGGGGCAAGGCAGGTTGGAGAGAGGGGGAGGCTAGAGGCAGGGAGGTGAAGAGAAGTACCAAGTGCCCTACTGGAAAGCACACTCTCAAAGACTCATCAAGCCTGGTGGTGACTTCTGGTGATTCACAAAGCACAAATTATACTCCAAAGGGGAACCCAGAAAGCTTTGCCAAAGATCACAAGGTCTTGAATTATAGCTAACATTTATATAGCACCCTAAGGTTAACAAATAAATATTCTCATTTCATCATCCCTCACAACCCTGGGAGGCAGATACCGTCATTATCCCCATTTCACAGATAAGGAAACTGAGGCAAACAGAGAGAGACACAGCGAGCGAGTGTCTGAGTCAGAATCTGAACTCAGGACTTCTTGACTCCAGGCCCTTTATCTGACACCCAGCAACTCTTAGAAGTACCAGACACTGATTCAGAAAAGCAGATTGGGGGATGACTAAGAAGCTGGGATCTGAGAACAAAATTTGGATTTGTGGACAAAGGAATGGGACAACCAGTAAGAATAGGTTTGCCTGAATGTGTGGATTTATTTTCTAGACTTGTTTTAAGAATTGTGTGGGAGTAGAGAGGGGGAAGAAGAGAGATTCAGGGGAAGAAAATGGGAGTTGGCAATAGGTGACCCAGAATAAGCCACAAGAGTCACTGAAATGTTTGTTCAAAATGACCAGAAGTGAAGTTCAGAGGAAATGAAGACAAGAAGGACAACTTGGAAAGTTACGAGCTGGATTAATTCTATACCTTTAAACAAGCTACACATGACATACTCATGTTTTTACATTACTTTGTATCCAAAATATTCTCATTTTTTTATGTCCATTAACTTTAGAATAAAACAAAAAGAAATTGTTTGTCTAAAGTCTTGCAAATTCACCCAGAAGGGCATTAAACTGAAAAGGAAGTTGTGGGAAAACTGTCTGTGGACTCACCCAGCTAGAGATGCTGGAGGAATAGTGACAGATTCCACAAAGTCCCAGAAAGGAGCAAGTGAGAAACCCCTGGAGCTGAATGTGTGGACACTCATGGGCAAACCCTGCTAATGAGGAAGATGAACCGTAGTTCCTAGTGCATGAAATCACACATGATGGTCTATTACTAGACTTTGTCAGAGACGACCCAGGTTTTAACCCCCCAAAAATTATGACAATAAAGGGGGTTGGATTATATTTCATATTAGGGAAAATCTGTTTTGTAGGAAGGAGCTAATACAGACACCCTGGGGCATGGGGAAGGAAGGTGGACCGCATCTGTGTGGAGGTTTTTGGAGGTAGAAAAAGGTCAACCAGGGAGCCCAGGGATAGAACCAGAAAAGGCCAGGGCACAGATCAGAGGCCAAGGAAGCCTTCTTCACAGGGATAACCAATTTCACTCCCTAGATGTCCATCTGCTTAAGAATAATGGAAGCAATAAGGGGAAAGTCTATTCTTGATGTGACCATCAATGGACAGGGTAGGGAGGCAGGGCAAGTGGCTGAGGGCAGAGGCCACCATTTACCTCAGGTCTGAGGAGAGCCAACTTTAGAGGGTCGCTCAGGGAAAGAATGAGCAAGAACTCTGGGCTAGGATTCAACAGATTTGCCCAGAAGGCACTGGAAGCTCTCAAGAATGAAATTTTGAAGAAACAAGAACAATTCCGAGAAGGAAAAGTGTGTATGTGGGGGGGGGGGTGTTTACAGAGATGAATGCCAAGTAAACTTACCAATCATTTTGGCATTGAAAAATGAGTGGACAGCAGACAGAAATGGCATCACAGACCCTTGTGAAGCACATGGACTTTGGAGTCAAAAAGTCATGGACTAATGCTTCTGTTACTCTGTATGACTCTAGATGAGGGACTTATCTCTGGGCCTCAACAAAAGGAGTTGGCCTAGGAGACCTCAAACTTTTGATCAAAGATCCAATGATTATAAATTCAAAAGAGTGGGAGAAGAGCAATCAGGGCTGTGAAAAATGGCTTAAGAAGTCAAAATTGACCTCAAAAAAAGAAAAACATTCTATTTTGCTTTGTTTGGTTGAACTGGGTAAACAAAGAAGCTTCCTGGATCCCCAGAGGATGTTCCCCCCACTTGGGAGATCCTATAGGAAGAGCTAAGACACAACAGCTAGCCAGCCCACCGTTTTACCTGTATCCCTTGACTAGCCTGGGCTTGTGAAGGTTGGACCAGGTTCCCTAGAAGGGACCTGGATGCCATCTGCAATTGGGTGAAGTAGCTGGAACTCTTCCCAGAATAATGTTTTAAAATGAATTGATTCATAGCCTCTGTTTAAAACCTTCAGCTATTAAGCTGGATTCTAATTCTGTAATTGCACCTGGAAGCCAGGCTCTCAATAGGGTTTTTAGAACCGCCTCATCCACCATTACATAGCTAATAAGAGTCCGAGGCAGGAAGGGAGGTCAGACCTTCTCAAGTCCAAACCTTCTTCACCATGCAGTGTAGACACTGCAATTTCAAAGCTGTAGGGACAGGACAGTGGCACTTCCAGGAGGATTATAAACAGAGAAACCCTGGATGGGTAGGTGTTAGGGGAAGGTGATTTGGGTTTTATAAATATCTTTTTGAGGCACTGGTTGGGCATTCATGTGGAGCTGTACAGAAGGCAGCTGGAATTGCAAGGCCAGACCTTGGGGAGAAGCTGGAATGACATCCCCCCAACCTTTGATCACTGAATTCATGACCAAGGGAGAGGGTGGGAAGACATGCAGCCAAACTTGAGCCACTGGACACAACAAGGACTAAGTTCAGAAGAAAAGAGATGTATGCAACAGTCAATAAGAGATTCAGATAGATTTGGGGGTGGGGGTTATTCTTGAGAAGAAATCTTGACTAGAGACTCCTCCATATCCACAATACCAGCACAGAGGAAGGTGAGAAGGGACATCTATAAAAAATTAGCCCCAGAAAGGACCCTGGGCCAGGGGATGAACAGTCTCCAACGGGGGTGGATCTGGAGGACAGGTGGGCAGGGACAAAAGGTCAGAGAAGAGGCGGAGGGGAGGTGGGCCTTCCTGCCCAGCCCCGGGCTCTGCTAGAGGCTGTGATGCTGCTGGTGCCTGATGAGAGCTGAGCTGTTACTGAAGGCTTTGCCACACTGGTTACACTTGTAGGGCTTCTCTCCTGTGTGGATCCTCTGGTGGATGATGAGGGCCGAGCCATGGCTGAAGGCTTTTCCGCAGGCACTACATCCATAGGGCTTCTCCCCAGTGTGGACTCTCTGGTGCTTGATAAGGGATGAGCGCCGCGTGAAAGCTTTCTGGCACTCCTGACAGCCATAGGGTTTCTCTCCGGTGTGAGTCCTCTGGTGCTCAATAAGGGAGGCACTTCGGGTGAAGGCTTCCCCGCACTCCTTGCATGTGTAAGGCTTCTCTCCGGTGTGGATTCTCTGATGGCGGATACAGGTGGAGCAGTCGCTGAAGGTTTTCCCACATTCCTTACACTTATAAGCTTTTTGACCTACACGAATTCTCTTACACTTGATTGGGTCTGAAAACTGCCGGAAGCTCTTCCCCCAGGCCCCGAGGGTGTGGGGTCTTTCTCCTGCTGGGCCCCTCTGATGGGGGTCAGGTTTTGAGTCTGATCTGAAGGCTCTCCAAGGTCCATCCGGTTCATGGTCACTCTCCCCACAGGTGATTTTGGGGCTAAAAGTCATTTTCCTGAAACTCCTTGGGAATAAGGCCCTCCTGGGACTCACCCGAGCAGGGCTTACCTTCTGTCTCCCTAACTTGTCCTCATTTTCACCCCCCATTTCTCTTAAAGTGGACACTGGGGCCATATACTTTCTGAGCCCTTTTGCTCGTGATGGGGAGAGCATTCCTGCTTCAGAAATATCTTCCGGAGCGGCTGGCTCCTTGACCTCCATTCTGGTCTCCCAGGCTGAAAGAAACCAAACAGGGGTCTTTTATTGGGAGAAGGGAGGTCAGTGGACGACGGAGCCTCGGCAAGGCAGCTGCAGCCTCATTCCACAAAGAGAGGATGAGAAGAGGGGAAAGGGGAGAGGCTGCAGGCATATAAGTCAAATGAGCAGGAATATCAGAGGAGGAGGAGAAAACAAGCAGGGGTCCGGAGAAGGCAGGATGCCATGAGGACTCAGGGCAGGCCTGGGCTCCTTGGGGCTTCTCTTGACTCTTCCCCCAGGCCCAGGGGCTAAGTTCTGGGAAAACCTCATCATCCTGCAAGGCCCCAGCGGTCCTGGGACCCCCCTCACCTTGCCCCTCTCTTTCCAGTCTCCTCCTGGGTGTGGTCTTCCTGCCCTAGTCTGCAGGCTTCCTGAGGGCAAGGACTGTCTGGTGTTTAGAGCAGGGCCTAACACAAGGTAGGCAGAAGAGAGGCAGACCCGGTTTTCGAAGGGCCTCCCTGGTCAGTGCTGGCTCCCCAGGACAGTGGTCAGGCTGAGAAGCAGAGGCACCAGCACAGCCCCGGTCACCTCTAAACTCCAGGCAGGCCAGTTGCGTCTCCGTCCGTACCTGGACAGCTGCCCCTCGGACCTGGTGCTGCCTCCTTTCCCTGGCCAGCTGGCAGCAGGGGGTCTCTGCCTTCATCTGGAACAGGGATGACATCAGGCTTGGGCACTAGGCCTCCTGGGGAGAACACACAAAGTCACAGTCTCACAGAGTTGCCAGTCCTCAACCCTGGGAGTGTGGGGGAATGGGAAGGAGCTGGTGTGGTGAGATGGGGAGAACTTCAGGAAGGCCACAGCACTCCAGGAGCCTTCTCCATCCCTGCCCCCTGGCTTGGAGATCAGAGGTCAGTTTTGGCTCCCAGGGTCCCCACCCAGGAGGTCAATGTGTCCCTCCAAGTCTTGTTGACTGACCCCTCTGTCCTGGGGCCAGCATCCTGGCACAGACTTCCCCCAGGAGGGGCTGTGGTGACCCTGCCCTTATCTCCTCATGCCTCATTTACCACAACAACTGTTGTGGGGAGGGGGTCCTGCCTGCCTCAGCCTCTCCCCACTCCAGTCCATTTCTCATGCAGCCTCTAAAGTCATTTTCCTAAAATGTAGATGTGCCCCTGCCCCCACTCCTCCATAGGCTCCAGTGACTCCACTCTTGTCTCCAGCTGAAAACACAAAGCCCTACATAGACCTCCCCCCCAGCCTTGCCCCATTCCCAGGGACCTCCCCCTCTCATGTCCAAGTAATGATGTTCTTAGGCTCCCTCTCAGTTTCAACTAAAACCATCCCCTCTCCAGGAGGCCTCCCCAGCCCCTGGTAACCCTAGTGCCCCACCTCTTCACTCTCTCTTCCTTTCCTCTTTTCATGCCCCCCTCCCCCCGCATCCTCTGGATCCTGGTCCTCCTGACGCAGCCCTACACAGATCATTTCTCCCATCTCTAGGCCCTTCTCCACCTAAACTTCCCTCCTCAGAGGCACGGGGAGAGGCAGGGCAATGGGGGTGATATAGCCCCTCCCCTCCAGCTGTCTGAGCCTCCAGTGAGACACCATCTATCAAGTGGTCAGCCCTGGACATACAGTAGGTTCATAATAACTGCTGCTCTAGGGCCCCCCTCCATTTCCCCTTCTGTGCACATGTACATTGGTGCCCCCCACCCAGACTACTTCTTTGTGTTCCAAACTCGGAGGATCCCAGGACATCACACACACAGAGGGGAGCTTTTCTTACCCAGTGACTCCTCTTGTTTTGCGCCCTCATGCAAGTCTGGCTGAGCAGACAGCCCCGGTGACCATTCATCCTAGAGGAAACCAATCATCACATCTGGAGTATTGCCAGAAGTGTGGTAAGCACCATTTTAGTTAAGGGGGAGTGGGGGGGAGGGTCCTGGAAACCTTGGGGAGAGACACGAGGCCCCAGTGCACAGTCACAGGTCCCAAAACAGGAGGACAGTCGGTGACCACAGAGCCCCAAGACTAGGGCTCAGGAGGCCAGAATCTTAACTTGGGTAATTGGTCAGCCTAAACAGCAGAAGAGAAAGAATGGAGAAATTTGGAAGAGATGACCTGGACCAATATCCAAGAGGAGGATGCTGACTCAGTCTATGGGCTTAGAGAGTTTCAGTTGCATGAGAAGTTTTATGTAAAATAAAACCAGGAAAATCATATACATTGCTACAAAGATGTAGAAAGAAATAATAAATAAGACAAAATTGAACAATGTGAAATGATAAGCCTGGCTCCCACACAGTGCCCCTTCCTTTATTCAATGTGTATATGTGTGGGTATGTGCATTTTGGGGGTGTGTGGAAAAGGTGGGAAGGACTGTAGATGACAAATACTGCATATACTGTCAAAAACAGCCAACGTATATTTAATCTTTATTATAGGGAAAGGCTCTCTGGATTAGAGGAAGTGATGTCTTTGGTGTTATATTTTTAAAAGAAAAAATGTAAGAATTGACATTTTTTCTGTCAAATTGCCTTCTGTGGAGGGTGGGGGAGGGAAGTAAGATGAGGGGGAAAATTGTAAATAAATAGATAGATATATAAATAGATAAAATCTTTAAAATGAAAAAATTAACCTTTTTAAAAAAAAGTATGTTGTACCATCCAACTGGCCCTGGGGTGGGGGTGGGGGATGGGTCTGAGTCCAGTATTCTAACTACACTGGAGGGATGAGAAATCAAGTGTTCCTTTTGTCCACATTAGCAGCAGAGCCCAGGGCCCACGTCTTGGCCAGCCTCATTTAGGCCACAGAGACCCTGGCCAGACATCGGGTGGCAAGAAATGAGTGGCTGGAGGCTCAGTTAGCAGGGACCACTCTCCCCTCCCAGCCTCTCCAGGACTCTCGGGCCCAGATCCACTCCCTTCCTTGGAAGTGTACCTTGACAGAGAACCTCCAGGGGAGGGAGAGGACCAGGCCACAACCTAGGAATGGAAGTGACATTTTGGGGAGGTGAAGAGAAAACAAAAGCTCACGTGAGAAGTGGGGAGCAAGCCAACACTGGGCTTTTCTTCATCATCTGAGCTCCTTTGGTGGGAAAGGTCTGATCCTTGATGAGACCGAGCTGAGGGAGAGAAAAGGAGCTGTGGAGAAGCCAAGTCCAGTTCAAACTCCCACACACCCACCAGGAATACTGTCCCTGCATGCTACAGACTGAGATATTACTTAAGACCATAGAGCAGCTCCATTTTCTCCTAGGATTAGAAAGATGGACTAGACAAATGGCTTTCTTGGGCCTCAGTTCTTTCCCTCTGGTCTTAACAGGGCTCAAGGCAGGCAACGGTCTCAGGCCTGAGAGTCAGGGTTGGTGGAGGAGGTCACTCTCAGCTCTATCCCTCAATTTTTAATAATGGCTGGCATCATATGGATGGACATGGTTTTTACATACATTATCTCACTTGATCCTCAAGGTATTTGTGAGAGGTAGATACTACCAAGACGACCATTTGTACTTTCAAGACAAAGAAATGGAGGTGGGGCAGCTAAGTGGTGCAGTGAGTGGATAGAGTACCCACCCTAGAGTCAGTAGTACCTGAGCTCCAATCCAGCCTCAGACACTTAATTATGACCTAATAAGTGACCTTTGGCAAGTCACTTAACCCCATTGCCTTGCAAAAACTAAAAAACATAAAAAACAAAAATGGAGACACAGATAACTAAGTTAAGTCATTGTTAAGGACTTGGGGCAAGATTCACACCTGAATGTCTCCTGATTACCGAGGTCAGGGCTCTTGTCATTATAATGTGCTGTGTGGCTAAACATATAGAGCCTATGTTAGATTGGGGACACCATGGAGAACCTATTTCACAGAGCTCTGGGGAGAACATGAAACATTTTATAAACAGAACATCTCATCAGAGTCACATTTCAGGGCACCTCTTCATGGGTGGGATGATACCACATACTTTTGGAAGGACCCCTTCTCTGGGGCTTTGCGTGGGTAAGATCTGGCTACGCTGGCCTAGAAGACCTTGGAGGCTCCTTCCGTCCCAGGCCACACTGGGTCCGCTTGTGATGGGTCAAGGATGGGGCTGGGCCTGGAGTCCTTCCTTCCCTCCCCAAGCTCTCCCGTCTTGCCCAGACTTCTTTACCACTCACCTCCTACCTCCCGCACCCGAGTCAAACTCTCCACCAGGGTCACGACCTCCTCACTGTTGTCCGGATGCTGCGACTTCACCCAGGCCCGGATCTCCCCAGGCAGGATGGTCACAAACTGCTCCAGCACCAGGAGCTCCAGGATCTCCTGCTTCGTGTGAACCTCGGGCCGCAGCCACTGCAGGCAGAGCTCTCGGAGCCGGCTCAGGGCCCTGCGGGGCCCGGCTACTTCTGGGTACTGAAACCGTCTGAAAGTCTGACGAGAAGCTTCAGGGTCTGGGGGCTCCCCAGCCAGCCTGCTTCCTTGCTTGACGGGGGCCTCCCGTGTCGGGGCACCATCTCGTTTGTGCGCAGTCAGGAGTCGGGGCTTGGGTTCGACCACCGCCATCACGTCCTCAGCCCCTTGGGACTCAGGCCCAGCGCCAATAGACTCTACTAAAACATGGCTGTGGGGAAAGATGTTTAGGGTCAGCAAAAAGGAGCCAGGAATTCTGGCCACAGCCTTATTCCAAGGTCCTGGAGAGATTGCCGAGGCTCTTGGATATACGGAGGGACAAAAAGTTGACCCCCGGTACTATCTTTGTCCTGCTGCTAAACCAAGTCAAAGGGGCTTCTGAGGGGCCCTTCAACACCCAGAGATGCCATATCTACCCTTGGGGACCACACAAAGTCCACACCAACAGAGGAGGCCAAAGACCTCTGCTCTCCCTCTTTAGGAATGGTGGAGATGACAAGCCCCAACCGAAGGATCCTGCACCTGTGGCCAAGCCCCCTCCTCCCAGCCATGCTAGAGGTCACAGGGGGGTGGCCTGGCGAGTCACCGCATGCCCAGGACTCATGAAAGGGGCACTTTTGAGCTTTTCTGCTCTGAAATGATTCTTTATGACAGCCAAGAGCCAGGAGTCCCTTCGGGGGACAGATGCGCAAGGCCAGGCTCCTCGGGCTCCTCCATACACTCTGCGAGTGAAGTCTGGAACCCATGGGGGTCCCCCAACCCCCATCTATGGATCTCGACTCTAGAGTCAGAGTGATTCAAAGGGCCCAAGGGCCACGGTGAGTTACAAGGCCCAGCCCCATCCGGCTGGCTTCGGGCCTCAGTTTCCTCCTCTGGGCTAGACAACACCTGGGGGCGGGGAGGCCATGCAGCCTGGGGAGAGGCCGTGGCACAGCCCGAAGCCAAGCTGCCTCCCCGCAAGGAGTCTCCCCTTGGAGCCTGGGGGCCCCAGGAAGGGGGTGGGGGGCAGTGGCGGGGACCCAAGCTCATTCCTCTACATAGCTCCAGTGCTTGCCCAGGCATGGGGCGGGGCTGGCTCCGACCCCAGGGCACAGAGGGGGGCCAGGAGGGTCGGGGGTGAAGGGGGCCCCTGGGCGTGGGGGCCCCAGGAGGTCAGGATGCGGGCCAGGCGGGTCTGATGGCGCCCTGGGGGCCGGGGCTCAGCTCCGAGGGGCAGGGGACAGACCTGTGCTTGGACTGGGGGCTGCACCCTCCGGGCCTCAGCCGCCTCCACTCTAACAAGTAGGGGCCCCGCCTCAGCCCCAAATCCTGAGATGGGGGTGGCGCTTGACTCCCCTCTCAAGGCCCCTCCCTCAGGACCCCTCCTCCACCCACAAGGGCCCCCTTTTCCCCAGCGCCTCCCCATCCTGAAGACGCCCCCCCTGGCTGCCCCTCCCCCACCTCCAAGTTCTCGCCCCCTCCGTCAGGGCCCCCCCCACAAGGGTCCTGTCTCCCCACCGCCCCTCCCTCAGGGCCCCCCACACACACAAGGGCGCCGTCTCCCCACCGCCCCTCCCTCAGGGCCCCCCACACACACACAAGGGCGCCGTCTCCCCACCGCCCCTCCCTCAGGGCCCCCACCCTCGGGGCCCCCCCCACACACAAGGGCGCCGTCTCCCCACCGCCCCTCCCTCGGGGCCCCCACAAGGGCGCCGGCCCCCCATCTCCACAGGCCCCGCCGCCCCTCCCCCGCGGGCAGGGCTCACCGGCTGCGGCCCAGGACCCGCCCGAGCGCCCGAGCGCGAGGAGGCGGGGCGGGGCGGGGCTGCGCGCGCACCCGCAACCGGCAGGCGGGCCGCCCGACTACAACTCCCAGAAGGCCGCGGCCTCGACATCCGCCAATCACCGGAGGCCTCCGAGGCTCCTCCCCTCCCTGCGGAGGCGGGGCAAGAGCGCGCGCCTCCACCAATCACGGTGCCGCGCTCTCTGATGCCATGGCAACGGCCCCCCAGTGTCACCCCCCCCGTGCCCCCTCCCTGCCTCGGCTCCCGCCGTCTCCGGCCTTCCGTAGCGCGGCTTAACCGCCGGGGGGCGCCCCGAGCCCATGCGCGGAGGCAGCATGGGGGGGACCCAGAGGGGCGTCCGGGCCTTGGGGTCAGGAAGGAGGCGGAGGGGGCGGCGCGCCAGCCTGGGGGGCAGGAGCCCCCGGAGTTCGCGGGGGGCGGGGCAAAGTCCGACGGGTGCCCAAGAGGAGGGGGCGCGCCGGGGGCAAAGCCGCCGGACCCCTCTTTCTGTGGAGCCCCCTCCCCCAGCGGCCGGACCCCAGCCCCCAGGAGCTCGGAGCTCAGAGTCTCGTCTCTGTGATCACCCTTAGAGTTGGGGTGCTTGGAATGGGGACCCCCTCCCACCCTCCTCCCTCCTCCTCCCCGGGCTCCATCGCATCCAGGCTGAGAACTCGGAGCCCTCCTCCTGGGTCTCGGTGTCCAGCACTGTCTGGAAGGAGCCGGGGTCACAGGCTCGGTCCACCCCGGGGCCACTCCCAGGGCCCTGGTGCAGTGGACAGACCCTGACCTTGGGGTCGGGACAGGAGTGCCAGTCCAGCCTCAGACACTTGGCACTTCCTAGCTGTGTGACCACCTCCCACCCAGGGCCACGGGCCCAGATGGCCCTGGAGGACAACGTGAGGCTGGTGCCCTAGCATAGCGCCCTCACTCAAGTGCAATTCACGGGCTTGTCAGGGCAGGCCTCCCTGATCTCGGGGCCTTCTTCAGATGGGAGGACAAGCATTATTAAGTCCCTGGCACCCCAGGGGCAGACAGGAGGGCGAGACCCAGCTCCCAGGCCTCCGATTCCAAGGCACCCTCTGCGCTAGCCAGAATGAGGCTCAGCGGATCAGGGGGCCTGATCAGCCAAGAAAGGACAGAGACCTGGACCACTGAATTCAGAGGAAGCCCGTCCCCGCCCGTTTCCCAGGCTGTCACCCTGTTTCCTCCTGACGTTTCTCCTGAATCTGTAGCTCCATGAGAGCCAGACCCAAGCAGGCTCAGCAGGGAGGGAGGGAAGGTCACCCTAGCAATGCTTAAATGCCCCGTGTCCTCAAACTCCTAGATATTCGCTCATTTCCCTCCAGACCTGGAGGGGCATCAGCGAGGCAAAGTCCCGCTGCCCCTTCTGCTCCGGCTCATGTTTTCTTTCCTCTTTTTGTCTCCAGACCTCCTCCTTGCCTCGACCTCTCCAGTTCAGAGCTCCCCTCTCCACTAGACCTTTTCTCCATCTGTAGTCATTCAATCATAAATGGGCACTCCTCCTTTCTCAAGGACTGGATGGGTGGAAGGTTCATTTCTCCCCTTTCTCGTCCACCTGCGAAGGTTTCTCTCTGCTCCTGCACAACACTCCAATTACGAGGTTTCCTATTTACTGTTTTGATGACTCAGACTCATTTGACTGAACATGAGATATTGCAGAATCTCTTTTTCTGGTCTACATAAATTAGCTGCTTACAAAAAGATTATTACAGAGCAAACAAAACCACCTTAAGGACTTGCACTTGTTTGCAGATGGGTAACCTATGGATTGGATCCAGTGAGGTCAGAGACTCTGAACAAAACTTGTACAGTATTTACAAGTCTAGTTTCTTCTCATCCCTATTTAATATTCCTGGTCCATGCATTGGATTCAATTATGTCTACAATAATAATTAAAATGACCTGTCTTCTTTGGAGGAGGGATGAAACCATATAGACTCAAGGGAAAGCCAAGGCAGAGTCATCAATGTAAATACTGAAAAGTTCACAACCTTGTCCTCATTGAGGTCTTTTATTCATCCCTTTTTATTTATTCTATTTTATTCTCCTTTTATTCATCCCTTTCCTGAGACAGTGGTCCTAATCTCTGATCTCAGTATCACACATTGTAGAATTAGGAACAGATCAGAATGAACAATCCTCAACAGTCAATCAGTCAATCAATCAAAGTTTTATTAAGGGCTTAATATGGACTGGATATTGTGCTAAGCACTGAAGATGCCAAAAAACAGGCCAAAAAAATACAGTTCCTTCCCTCAAGGAGCTTAAATTCTAATGGGGAGACAGCATATAAATAATGCAGCCTATTCAATACACACACATATATCCCCATTATATTTCTATTACATGTACATCCATTTTATATGTGTGTGTGTGTGTATATGTGAAAGGACTATCTTATTAACTAAGGATAAGTACATATACAGGTGACTCCACCATTTGGACTTCAGTTTACTGATTTGTAAAATGAGGGAGTGTGATTGGATCACCACTAAGATCCCTTCCATTCCTATAACTGGAGAGCAATCATACAATCACCTAAGATTATGTGATTCCGGGGAGGAGCCAAGATGTCCACATGAAGGGATCCAGTCTTAGGAGCTCTCTGATAAAAACTCATAAACTAAGGACTCTAACTAAACTTTCGAGAGACAGAACCCACAAAGGGACCCAGTGAGGCAGTTCTCCTACTCAAGGTAACCTGGAAAAGAGCAGAAAGGCTCTGCTCCCCGGGTCGGAGGGGTGGCCCTCCAGAGCCAAAGAACTTCAGCCTCCTGGAGGCAGCCCCAGGGCGCTGGGAGCCTCAGCTCACAGCAGTGGGGGAGTCTCCTGAGCTGCACCCCAGGGAGCACCAGGCACAAAGTGGGGGAACAGCAGGGGACCTCTGCCAGAGCAAGCATGTGGAGCCCAGCCCTCAGGGCACACAGGGAGCAGCTTGGTCTTTCTGCAGCCAAGACCCGGAAACAGAAGCAGGTGGAGCCAGTAAGCAGGAGCCCATTGAGCTGAGGGAGGAGAGTGAAGAGAGACTGCAGAGCTCTGTTCTCTGCCCCTGGAACAGGACTCTGGAGCTCTGACCACATTCAGATCCTGATCGCAGTCTAGGCCCCCCCATAGAACAACAGGGCCCCCACCCACCCCGGCCTGTGGCAGAGGGGGAAGCTTATGGTCATTCACAGACCAGGAGGGAGGACAGAAACTCACACACTGAGACCCTTGTGGGAGTGTCCCAAAAGCTCAGGAAGCACCCCCCCCAAAAAACAGGCTTAGGCTGGGAAAATGAACAAAGAAACAAGAGGAAGACCACTGAGAAATATTTTGCAAATGAGCCCAAGAAGGATCAAAATACTCAGTCTGAAGATGAGGAAGCACAAGCTCCTGCATCTAAAGACTCCAAGAAAAACAGAAACTGGGCTCAGGCTATGATAGAGCTCAAAAAAGACTTTGAAAATCAAATGAGGGAGTTAGAGGAAAAACTGGAAAAAGAAAGGAGAGAGATGCAGGAAAAACATGAAAATGAAGTCAGCAGCTTAGTCAAGGAAATCCAAAAAAATGCTGAAGAAAATGGCATGCTAAAAAACAGCTTAGGTCAAATGGATAAAACAGTTCAAAAAGTTATTGAGGAGAAGAATGCTTTAAAAAGCAAAATTGGCCAGATGGAAAAAGAGATAAGAAAAAACTCTGAGGAGAACAAATCCTTCAGACAAAGAATAGAATTCAGGGAGATTGATGAATTTACCAGAAATCAGGAATCAATACTTCAAAACCAAAAAAATGAAAAATTAGAAGAAAATGTGAAATATCTCATTGAAAAAACAACTGATATGGAAAACAGACTTAGGAAAGATAATTTGAAAATTATTGGAATACCTGAAAGTCATGATCAGGAAAAGAGCCTTGACATCATTTTCAAAGAATTACTACAGGGAAATTGCCCTGATATTCTAGAAGCAGAGGGCAAAATAGAAATGGAGAGAATCCACCAATCCCCCCGAGAAAGAGATCCCAAAAAACCAACCCCCAGGAATATTATAGCCAAGTTCCAGAGTTCCCAAGTCAAAGAGAAAATATTACAAGCAGCCAGAAGGACACAGTTCAAATATCATGGAGCAGCAGTCAGGATCACACAGGACTTAGCAGCAGCTACATTGGAAGCTCGTAGGGCTTGGAATACAATATACCAGAAGGCAAAAGAGCTTAGAATGCAGCCAAGAATGAACTACCCAGCAAGGCTGAATGTCCTCTTCCAGGGAAAAAGATGGACTTTCAATGAACCAGGGGAATTTCAAAGGTTCCTTTTGGAATGGCCAGAGCTGAACAGAAGGTTTGATCTTCAGATACAGGACTCAGGTGAAGCATGGAGATTGGAGGAGAGGGGGGAAATATGAGGGACTTAATGAGGATGAACTGTATGTATAGAAAAATGATACGGATAATATTCATATGAACCATCTCAGTTAATAGAGCAGGTACAGGGAGCTTTTATAGTTGAAGCACAGGAGAAAGCTGAATTCAAAGATAAAATATGGTGTAAAAATGGAGTCAATAAGAAAAAAAGGGAAATGGAATGGGAGAAAGAAAAAGGAGAGGGGGAATAGTCCAAGCTATTTCACATAATAAGATTTTTTTTATTACAATGAGCTATTGCAATGATATGGAAGGGGGGAGGCAAGGGGGAATGAGGGAACCTTTACTCTCATCAGAGATGGCTAGGAGAGGAAACAGCAAATATACTCAATGGGGTACAGACAACTGGAGTAAGAAGGAGGGGGGAGCAGGGGGAAGGGGTGGGGATGTGAATAAAGGAGGAAAGGATGGACCATGGGGGGACAGTGGTCAGATATAACACATTTTCTTTTTTTACTTCTTGCAAGGGGCTGGGATTGGATGGCCTGCCCAGGACCATAGGGCCAGGTAGATTCCGGGCCTAAGGGGTGGTATAGGGGCTCAGGGCTTCTTGGCCCCAGGACCAGGGATCTGTCTGCTGCGCCACTCAGCGACCCTACAGCAGAGTCAGAGTGAAAGGAGAGAGAAAATATAATACATGGTAGTGGAGAAATAAGAAAGGAGGGAGTTGTGATCAGCAATGGCAACATTGGAAAAATATGGAAGTAACTTTTGTGACGGACTTATCATAAAGAATGTGATCCACTCACAACAGAGTTGATGGTGTTGGAACAAAGACTGAAACACATTTTTTGTTATTATTATTTGGGGGAGGGTGCAGGGCAAGTGGGGCTGGGTGGCCTGCCTGGGGCCACATAGCAAGGTGATCATTGGGTGTCTGGGGTCAGATTCAGACCCAGGTGCTCCTGGCTCAAGGGCCAATACTCTGTCTGCCACCCAGCCACCCCTACTATTATTACTATTTTATTTTATTTTGGGTCTTTTTTTTTCTTCTTTTTGGTTTTTGCAGGGCAGTGGGGATCGGGTGGCTTGCATGTCACATGGCTGGGTGATTATTGGGTTTACGAGGCTGGATATGGACTCGGGTGCTCGTGGCTCCAGGGCTGGTGCTTCGTCCATTGCGCCACCTGGCCATAGCTACAATTATTACTATTATTTTTTTAATTTTAATTTTTTTCTCCCCCCTTTACTTTTTTGCCCAAGCAAGTCTATCTATATTCATGGGGGGAGGGGTATTTTGTTTACTTGTAAACAAGTATATTTTATTAATGTAAAGAAAAACATTTGTACAAAGTGAGAATGAAAAATAAATTTAAAAAAAATAAAAAAAAATTATGTGATTCCCAAGGGAAGGATATGCCCATAGTTTCTCAGAGAGGAAACTCTTTTCATTATAATTTGTGAATTCATGTTAAAACCAATTTTTTTTATATTATTTCTTCTATTTGACTCTTAGGCTGTGTTTGGAAACAGGAGTTCTTAGAGAAACTTTTAAATATGCAATCCAGGAGGTATTAGTAAATATCAGTATGTTTTTTAGGTTTTTTGCAAGGCAATGGGGTTAAGTGGATTGCTCAAGGCCACACAGCTAGGTCATTATGAAGTGTTTGAGGTCAAATTTGAACTCAGGTACTCCTGACTCCAGGGCTGGTGCTCTATCCACTGTGCCACCTAGCTGCCCCCATATCAGTATTCTTAATAAGTATTCTTAGTGTTTCCGTGTGAATGAAAGAACATACTTGGCATAGTCTAATAATTCAGCAGTAAAGGAAGGGGGAGCCTTCTGTGGCCTTTCCCATGTACAGAAGGATACCCAGGGGTGCAGAAAGATTGACCAGAGATTATTTACATCTTGAGTTACTGGAAGGTATCTACAAATTAAATCAGAAAAAACAGAGGGAGCTTCCTTTTGTCCCAATAGTAGAAAACCCTGGAGGAGCCTTGCTTTATTTTTTATATGTCTTTATCGAGATCTTTATATCAATATATTCATTTCTAAACATACCTCTCCCCTTTCTAGCAACACCTGACAATAAACACTTTAAAAAGAGAAAAGGAATCTTTTTCTCAGAATCTGATAACACATGCAATGAACCATGCCTCATTTCATTTCTTGGTCATTATAATTGCACATCATTTTTTTATCATTGCCCTTTCTACTTGTTGTTATCATCCTCACCATGGTGTATATTGTTTTCTTGTCTTTGTGTCCCTCACCCTGCATCAATTCACTGTCTTCCTGTGCTTCTCTGAATTCTTCACCCACACTCAGTTTCTCACAGCACAGTGAGATTCCATTCTGTCCTACCACACTTTGAATCATTCCATAATTGAATGACCGACTATTTTTTCCAGTTCTTTGCTACCACGCAAATTATTCAATACCTACCCTGTACTGGGCGTTTCATTTCCTTTTAGCAATTGATCATTTCTATTGATGATCATTGTGCATATTGTTCTCTCAGCTAGTTCCTTGACATGCACAGGGGATCCCATTCACACCTCTCTTCTCCCAATAGATTACCCCCTTATCACCCATCCGCTCACTTATCTTCCCTTGCTTCCTATTTATGATTGACTCCCTACTGCCCAAGTCTCTACCATCCTCAAAAATCCTCACTGGGCCTTCCGTTGCCAGTAGCTAACCTCTCTCTTCCTTTTATGGCCAAATTCCATGGGAAGATTTTCTTCAATGGGTGCCTCCTCCTTAACTCTACATTGTAGAGTCTACAGTATAGCTTCCAACCTTTTCAAATGAAATTGTGCTTTTCAAAATTACCAGTGACCTCCTAGGTGCCAAATCGAATGGTCTTTTCTTAATCCTCATCCTTCCTGACTTCTCTGTGGTCTTTGACACATTCAATTATGACTTTTCATACTGATTATATTAATTTATTATATATTATATTATATTTATTAGATTATAGTTATTAGATTATAGTCATTATATATTATATTAATTATATCATATCATATATCCTATCATATATAATATATATCTTATCATATTATAAATTATGTGTGTATATATATTTATTATATTATACTGATATAATATGTGTAATGAATTTACTAGTAATTTGGTTTCTTGAGATCCATTTTCCCTGCAGACTCCAGCTTGGTTGTCACTCACAAAGTAGCTGAGCAGTAAGTGAATCTGAAAACTGTATCCTCCGTTCTGCACCCAAGCAGAATAACAATGTAACCCCAAGAATAAACAATCAGCTGAACCTTTTCCACAGAACTGGAAGATGCTTGTATTGTCCTGCCCAGAAACTGCTCAAGCCTTAGAAATGAATGTTCACCTTCCCATTTCATATGAGATTCATGTATATAATTCATGTATATAATCTCTGCCTTAACTGAAGCAAGGTAGGGTTAAATCCCTATTTGCAAATCTGCTCTTTGCAACTAAAGTAATTAAACCAACACTGGATTACTGGCTCTTAGTCTCCAGCCTGCTCTGTTTGTTCCAGCCTAGAGACTGGCTCAATAAAAGTCCTTTAACAGCTCCTTTCTATTCTCCTCTCTCTGGATTTTGGGGATTGTTTGTTGGTCAATCAAGAAACATCTGAAAAATGCTTACTAAGTGACAGGCTCCTGGGCTAAGTTCTGGAGACATAAAGAAAAGCAAACACATAGCACCTTCCCTCAAGGAGCTCACAGTTATGAGGACAGCTGCTTGCAGCATAGAGGGTCAAGGGGTGGGGTGGAGGGAGAGGGAGGGAGATCAGGACCTTCAGAGGGTGGGCTTTCCCTGAGTCTTCAAGGAAGCCAGGAGGCAGAGACAAGAGAGACTGAGGCACAACAGCTGAGAATGCAGCCAGGATGGGGAGGATCCCGTGTAAGGGATGACCAGAAGGCGGAAGTGGATTGTTGTTCAGGGAGGGGAGACTCCAGTCTTGTAACTGGAGAGCGAAGAAGCAGCCGGTTGTGAAGGGCTTGGTGTGCCCCAGAGCACTTTGTATCTAATGTGGAGTTGGCCCTTCCCAGCTTTCCAGTCTGGACCCTGTACTCCTCTCTAGGGTCCAGCCACACTGGGCTTGGTTTTGTTTCTCGCACATCATTGTTCCTCCCATCTCTGGATGTCAGTGTCCCCCAAGTTTGGATGTATATGTATGTGTATGTGTGTGTTTCTGTATGTTTACTTTCTACACTCACATAAAATTCATCATCTATATATGTATAGATAAAAATATGTGCTT
This sequence comes from Macrotis lagotis, assembly GCF_037893015.1. NCBI lineage: Eukaryota > Metazoa > Chordata > Mammalia > Peramelemorphia > Peramelidae > Macrotis > Macrotis lagotis. The sequence continues at coordinate 20,415,990 of NC_133658.1, forward strand.
ATGTTTTATGCATGTATGTGTCTATAATTTATCATCTTCCTGGCAATTCTCAACATTTTGGACATATAATTGTATAGTTTCTGATCATTGTTTTATCTATGTGAATTCAGTTTGTTTATTTTGATAATTTAATTTTCCCATTTTTCCTCTTCAAGTTGGGTAGGGGTTTAGTGTTTCTATTCATTCTTTGACCCTACCATTATTTAGGATGTTATTAGTTTTGATTTAGTTTCCTATTTTTATACATATTTCCTTTAAGACTAATTCTGTGAGGGGCGTCTAGGTGGCACAGTGGATAGAGCACTGGCCCTGGAGTCAGGAGGACCTGACTTCAAATCTGACCTCAGACATTTAATAATTACCTAGCTGTGTGGCCTTGGGCAAGCCACTTAACACCATTTTCCATGCAAAAACGTAAAACAAAAGACTTATTCTGTGTTATGATCTTTACAGAACTCATTTATTCTATCTGCCATTTTACATGTATTTATGGTTCCTTTCTAGCAAGTGATCAAATTATGTAAAAAAGTAATATCACACTCAAATATTAATTGAAGGAAAATTAACACAGAGAGACACAGACTAATCTGTTCACTAGGATCCCTACATGTAATGTTATCTGTTTTATATTTTATTTTCTTAAATATTCCCAATTATAGCTTAATCTGGTTCAGCTGCTCAAGTGCTGCAGGCTGCATTGAGCCAAGGTTTTTGACATCTCTGATGAAAGATCCTGTGGGAGGTGGGAAGATGGATATATTTTTTAATATTCTTATTTAAAACTTGGTATAAGTTAGTCAAATCTGTTTTTTTCCAAATTATCTTTCAAAGTCTATATTTTCCCCTGTCATTGATTTCTGATGGATTTATCAGTTTGCAAAGGACTTTTAGTGATATTGTGTTTGCAGTTCCCTTTGCTTTTAGAACTTATTGGCTCTACCATTTGATATAGTCACAATCATCTGGGCAGCTGCTCATGGAGGATGGAGGGAGGAACCAGTCAGAAGAGCTGGGTTGAAGGGTGCCTCTGAGACATCGTGGCTGGGTGACCTGGCACCCACTTCCCTTCCCTAAGACCTGAAGGGACAGAGCTGGATCCAGGGGGCGCTTCCCTCACAGAGCCCTTTCAGGTCCAGCCCCTTGCCCTGTGATCTCTTTCAGGACCAGGTACTTTTGCCGATTTGCAGAAGGTGATTTGCTTTTTCTGAGATGCTGATGTCCACTCTTGCTTTTCAGTCACCAGAAGCCTAACAGATTTCATTTCTTGCCCTCATTTTCACTTTGTGTCTGGGCTTCACAGTAGAGCAAATTTAGCAAGTTTTGTCCCTGGCCTTCTCAGAAAGTTCTCTCCACCTCTGCAGCACATCTCTTTGATGGCTTGCTTCCACCTATAAGTTCCTGTCATTTTAAGGACAGTGCAGCATTAGAATCATGTTCCCTTGTGGCCTCTAGACTTTCTCTACTCTACCTGTGTGCAGGTACCTCCCTCCTCAACGGGAGCTTCTGGTGGTGGGGGTGGAGGAGACCTTTTTGCTCATGTTTGCATTTCCAATATGCTATTGCTGAACACATAGTATTTGCTTAATACTCTTGTGGACTTGTGAATTAGGCAGCAAATTACTGGGAAGTTTTTAGCCATGCCCCTATTCTTTTATCTTTTATTAGGGAATTTACTCCATTAACATCCAGGTTTGTCACTATTAAGTTTGTGTTGCTGCCAATTAACTGACTCACTCCCCAGCTAACACCTGTATGTAGTTTTTCTTTATCATAATAATCTAAACCCTGTTTCCTGTCTCATGACTGCTGCTCCTTCCTAGTACTCAACCCCAGGCCTAGTTTCTTCAGTTTACTTTTATTTTGCTTCTCTCTCTCTCTGCCCCCCCCCCCCATTCTTCTTTCCTCCTTCCCCTTTCTTGCTCAGTCAAAAGTTTGGTACCTAATTCTCCCTGACCTCCACAGATCATGTACTTGGAAATGGAAAGGACTTTAGAGTTCATTGAGTCCAATTCCTTCATTTGACAAATGAGGTCACAGCCTAGCAGGGTCTGAGGATTCAAACTCAGGTCTTTGTGATCTCTCCATTATGCAGGGCTGGGGCCTATCAAAGAACTCTCTGGTCAAGAATTGTTCCTCGGCAGAGGGGTACATTCCTAACCTGAGCCCTCAGACTTCCAGGGAACTTGAGCTGCACACTTCCAATTCTCAGGAATATTAGTCTGTAATGACCTTTTCTGAGCATTGTTTACTTCTCCCCAGCCCCCTCTTTTTTTCTTTACCCTTTTGGGATTCCCAGGAGTCTCTTCTCAAGAAAATGCATTCATGGGGGCAGCAGGACACAGCAGTAAATCCTATAATCTAAGGAGGAAAAAACCTCATTTTTTATCCCTGATCATGTTCCCCTTCTTTTGAACTCATGAACCCTGTTCTGCCTCCTCTAAGACATGACTTGCTCAATGCCCCAGCACAGTCGTGAGATTCCCTAGTCCACCTCCCAGCATATAATCTTCTGAACTGGGTCCTGTCCACAGCATTCTCCCCCCACCCCTCTCCTCTTAAGGCATGTTGAGCTCCAACTTCTCTGCTGCTTACCCATTTCTTCTAGTTCTGGCACTCTGCTCTTCCATTTTCTATCATTCTCTCAGCATCCCTAAGACAGGGAGGTCTTTTGGTTACTTCCTCTTTTGCCCTATCCATGCACAGATATATCTGTCCTGCCAACCAGACTAATGATTTATTAGTGAAGGGGGCTTATCCCTTTCCCCACCTAGTCGCCCCTTTATTTTTCCTGTCCTGCCTTTTACTTCTTAACCCAATAGATGGAAGATACAAAGTGGTCAATTGGACTTAATGTTGGGAAAAGCTGCCTAATAATTAGAACTATCCCAAAGTGGAATGGGCTGCTTCAAATGTGATGGCATTCACCTTCGGGGAGGCTTTCAGAAAGTCTGGGTCTGTTATAGTGGGGAGTTAGTTTGTATGTGTGTGTGTGTGTGTGTGTGTGTCACTCTCAAATTCTATGATTCTTGTATTCTATCAAGTATTCATATTTCATAGCACTCTCATGTTCTTTCAATTTTGTCTTTTAAAAGTTTTCATAATTTTTCATTTCTGAATATTTCCATTCCAATTCTTTACGAGAACATAGCAACATGATATCTGTCTTTAGTTCTGCACTATAATGTCATTTGGTTTGCTCTAATTTTTGTCATCCTCTCTTAATGCTTTGGTTGCTCTACAGAACCATTCTGGTTATTCTTGGAATCATTTCCGGGAGGCCTTCTGGAACTTGAAATTCATGTTAGGAAGCACTTACCCACTAGAGGGGGATCTTTCCTTTGAATACTCTTTTCCTCAGTCGGTTTTTTGTTTTTTTGTTTGTTTCTTTTAATTTCTTGGCTGATTTTTCTATGGCTCCCTTGCTGACAATGATTTTATTGCTAATTCTTTCCCTTCAAAAGCCCAGTGTTCTCATGAGCCTCCTTTGGCTCCACAGTGGATAGTCTGTCTTTCTAGAGAGTGAGGGAGACCAGTTGGGATGCCATTGCAGCAAGACCATGGACGACCACTCTAGCAGGACCTATTCTCTCCCCTTTGACTAATTCCATTCTTCCAGGCTCAGTAGTCCTTTCTGTACCTGGCTTTCTTCAAGGTCCCTGAAGCCTAGTCATGAAGGGGTCAGGAAAGATCTCTCTACCCTTCTTTCACTGGGTACCCTTTCTCTTCCATGTTATAGTACTTTTTAATCAGTGGTACATTTCTAATTACCATCTTTCTCTACTTTCTTATCCCTCAGACTCTATATTCATCCACTGCTACCTCTTTCTCTCATTCTAGGGAGCAGGGGGCTTCCTGATGCATGAACTTCAATACCCTTGGAAATGCAGGTTGCCCGGTCATTAACAGTATTTACTTCAAAAACAAAAGATGTACATTATAGTTTGGGATGAAGAATATGGGAGTAAGGTTCATGGTGACAGTTCTGGGAACAGCAACCCTTCTCCCCTCCACTAATTACAAAATTAACATCCAAATCTGAATGCCTAGTTTTGTAGCAGCAAGAGTAAAAAAAAAACTGCCATCTATGGACTGGGGAGAGGTAAGAAAGGCTAGAAGACGTGTGGGGAAATCAAAGGACAGGTGGACCTTTAATATTTTTAAAGACTTACTTTGTGGAGAATTCTTTCACTTATTATTAGTGAGTTTTAAAAGATTTGTATTATTTGATTTGGTGGGAAGAAGCGACTCCAAGAAATTTCTCATTCTTCCATCTTTCTAGGATTCTTCAGAGACCATTTTACATTCTTTTGTAATGTGAGATCCAGGTGGCCAAGGAGAGTGTATAGGAAAATACACAGAATGGGTAGAAACAATCCAGGCCTTGTCTTAGTGGCTATGGCTGTGGTGGGAATGCCAGGATCACCAACATCTCTGAGTCCTGGAGATAATTGGGACCTTCCATACCCTGAGCAGAGTTTAACCACATCCTCCTATGTCAAGGCAGCTCCTCTGAGAAATGGATGTAGGTGGAGATGCATACAGCAAAGATGTATTTACCGACAGATATATCTGTAACCAGTACATCCAGGAGCAGGCAGAAGGTGGTCACATTTCAGGGCTGTGTCTGCGCATTGAAATACATCTACCTGCTTCACAAGGTAAATCACATGATATATGCACACTTTTTAAAAGTAAAGGGTAAAGACTGACAGATTGCTTTCTGTGGGGGTGGGGTGGGAGAGGGAAGTAAGATGGGGGAAAATTGTAAAATTCAAATAATATCTTTAATAAAAATTAATTTAAAAAAGTAAAGGGTAGGAATCAGGCAGTATCACAAATGACCTTGCACTTGTATTCAGAGACACACCTGTTACAGCTCTTACTTGTCAATGTGTAGCCTTTTCTTCTTTTTTTTCCTTTGGCCTAGACCTGTGATTTAATCTGGAAAAAGAACTAGAGAAGCAATTCAACTATAATCTACAATCTTAATAGAGTCTTCTGGGACACTGAAGGATCAAGGGTCAGTATGTGGGCAGGACTTGAAGCCTCCTGGCTCCAAAGTGGGGTCTCCAGTCACTACACAGAGCTGCCTCTCTGATAGAGATATTACTATTATGAACTGGCCCCTAGAAGGTATTTAATAAATGATGGAGAATAAGCAGTGAGTATTGTGGTCAGCACAGAAATGCTGGGGGACGTGTGTATGAAAATGGAAGAGCTCTTGGAGCCCAAGCATCAAGTTAAATAAGAGAGAATTACTTTTACTAAACAAAAGCCATGCAAAATGATTGGGAAAGAAGCTAGAAAGAGAATTCATTTTAGAGACGGAAAGATACAAATCAAGATTTCTATGCTTTTTTATTGTAGCATAGTCTTTAAGAGAACTATCACAGTGCCACCAGAGAGTGGTCACTAAGCCCCTTGGGGTTGTAAAGTGCTTTTGGAGGGATGTCTTTAGTCCCCAGGGGTGTGATTATGAATCAGTCAGATGGACTTAAGTAACTTTTAGAAAGGGACATTTCCTAAGAAGTTTTAGTAAGAAAGGTGGTACAAACACAACCCCCCCAATAAAGTCTGTGACAAACTGTTTCCTGACTGGTGACAGAAGGGCTAACCTAGAATTCTCTTAGTTGCTAGAAGTCTTTAGTCAAGTTTCAGCAGGAATCTGTCTCCTCATTTTAGCTCCCAGTACAGAACCCACCAGCAGCTGCTGCTGTCCTGAGCAATGATGCTGGCTGGATGAGGGAAAGGTGGGAAATCCAGACTCCTCTGGACCTTCATAAGATCCTCTCTGCCTTGCTGAGCAGTTCATTTCCTTCTCACAGGCAGCTTCCTCTCCTCTCTTCTCCTCTAGTTTAATAGTTTTTAGAGGACCCCAAGAAAGAGAACCAAGATTTCTCACTTCAAGTGGATCAAGGACTTTTTCTGCACAAAGTCTGGGCATGAGACTTTTCACTTTCATATGGTGTCCTTCCATACAAATAATCAGAGTGCTCCTAGCTAGGGCTTCTGCTAAACTAATATCTCTTGGTTTTGTAGAAAGGAGGGAGAAAAATGTTTATCCTTTCTAAAAGTCATCATCATGCCTGGAAACTTCTTCTTAACCACCAAACATGTCACACTTGATGACAAACTGGGTTATTACTATTTTTCTACCATTAAAGCTTTTTTTAAAAAAAAAAAGTCATTTCTAGTTGTGGCCCCTCCCTACCAATAATCCTTTCTGTGTAACAAAGGAAAACAGTCCAACAAAACCAAATAGCTCAGTGATTTTATCTCCCATGCTGGAGCCATGTTCCACCACCACTCTAAGGAAGAAGTACATTTTTCATTTCTTCTCCATGACTGCTCATTACTTTCTGAAGTGATAAATGTTAACCGATCCTATACTCATTATATTTCCAGGATTACTCTCTAGAATTTGGGCTCTATAGCTAAAGACTAAAGGGCTTTCCATAGTTAACAAATTAATGGGTTCATATTCCACATGGATTTTCTGGTGTTTAATAAGATAGGAGTTCTCACTGAAGGCTTTTCCACATTCAGTACATTCATAAGGTTTCTCTCCAGTATGAATGAATTGATGATTAGTTAGGTGTATAATCTGACTGAAGGCTTTCCCACATTTTTTTCACACTTGTAAGGTTTTTCTCCAGTATGAGTTCTCTGATGTCGAGCAAGATGGGTACTCTGGCCAAAAGCTTTCCCACATTCTTTACATATATAGGGCTTCTTCCCAGAATGGTTTTTGGTGTTTATGGAGAGATGAGTTCTGACTGAAGGCTTTTCCACACTCCTTATACTCATAGGGCTTTTCTCCAGTATGAATTCTAAGATGTTGAGTGAGTGATGAGTTTTCACTGAAGTTTTCACATTCCTTACCCTTTGTAGGGTTTCTGTCCTGTATGAATTCTTAGATGTTGAGTTAGGGCTGAATTCTTGTTGAAGGCTTTCTCATAATCATCACGTTTATGAAGCTTTTCTCTAGTATGAATTTTCTGATGCTGAATCAGGTTTGAGTTCTCACTGAAAGCTTTCCCACATTCTTTACATATATAGGGTTTCTCTCCTGTATGAATTCTATGATGTTTTGTAAGGGATAAAGCATAACTGAAGGCTTTTCCACATTCACTATCTTTAAAGGGCTTTTCCCCAGAATGAGTTCTCTGATTGTTTTCTAGGAGGATATTGCTGCTGAAGCTTCTCCCACATTCAAGACTTTTCTCCTGAATAAACCTTCCTATTTCTACTTTGGCATAAATTATTTTTAAAGAGCTTTCTAGGGGGAGTCATATTTATGGGGTTTTTCTCCTGAAGGAAATCTCTTTTTCCTGTAAGAATCAACTTTCTCCACAACTTTCTTGTGTTTGTGGCCTCTTTTTCCAGCTGTAATTTTTTTTTTTAGGTTTTTAAGGCAAATGGGATTAAGTGGCTTGCCCAAGGCCACACAGCTAGGTAATTATTAAGTGTCTGAGACCGAATTTGAACCCAGGTCCTCCTGACTCCAGGGCCAGTGCTTTATCCACTGCGCCACCTAGCCACCCCCAGCTGTAATTTTCTTTTGTGTGAATGTCACATTCTTCAAATGTGTCTTGCTTTTTGTCTCTAACTTGCCTTCACTTAAGCAGACAGATCCTCCTGGATTAGAATACCCAATATGACTCTTCTCAAGATGTGCCTCTATGTCTTCTTGGGCTGATTTTTCTTCAGAAATAATCTTTCTTGGGAATTGTCATTTTGTCCTCAAGCCGAGTTTTCTGGGCTGAAACGTAATGAAAATGAAAATGTCCCCTGTGCTTCAAACTAGAAGAAAGGAACCTTCTAAAGAAGAACTGAGACACTAGAAATGACAAGTATGCTTAAGTAAGAATATGGCTCTCACAGTTCTCAGGTGCAGCTGTGCAGTCAAAGAAGAAGAGAGATGGAAGGAGAGATGAAATGGGGCCAAATTAGGAAGTGAGACTGAAACAGTGGCAAAGCTAAGAACAGGGAAGGAAGATAGCCCATGTAGGGGAAGATAGCACAGATAAACATATTAAAGCAGAAGTTCTCCCTTAGCCCAGGCCCTCACAGCCTTCTAGATTTCTTTCAGATCTCCCTGATCTAGTCTTACTACTTTCATTCACTGGGCATAGTAATGCCAGATTTTTTCTTCTCCAAACACAAATGTCACATAATGCCTTCCTTGGTTCTCTTAAGTTTGACAGGCCATAGTTAGACTACTTTGGGTTGGTAGCGTATCCTCTACACTGGACCCTTTTTGTTTTTTTACTCTCTCTGGACCTTGACCTCTGGAATCCAAACCCCCTTTGCAGTTGGTGCCCTAGGTTCCAGTTGAATTGACTGGGGACTGAGTCCCAACTTGCCCACTCTGTTTCCTAGCTGGCCCCGGACATGCTTCATCTTCCCGTCTCAACAATGCCCACTAGCTTGCCCTTAGTTACTTCCCTTTAGATTTACTGTGCCCAGAGTACAGGTTCCACAGAGGTGGATTCAAGACAAACCAGTACCATTGCGTGGTGGAAAAAGTGTGTCAGCCAAGTGCCATATCCATCAACTGATTGTCCATGACTCCCCAGAACAAAACCTCCCTCGCTGGTCACTGTGCCCTTCGATGTGTGTGGTCTCACTGCTCTAAAACCCCTCTACAGGCAGGGGCTGCCTCTTTTTTTATTTCTATCCCTTGGTACACAGGGAGGCTTACTTAAACCTTTCTCTCTCCCTCCTTCCTTTCTATTTCATGTCTGTTACCACTGCTTCCTGCCACTGCTCCCTCACATCAGCTCTGCCTGCTGGCTTATCCACCTCAAAGATTTTGTGCCTGCTATTGGTCCCCCCTTCCTTCGAGGTTTAGCTTATGGTCTCATTTTCCCCAAAGTCCTTCCCAGCTAACTTGACCTGCACGGATCGCTCTAACAGGCTCTACAGAACTGACCTCGGAACCATTACATCGAACACTCTTCATCCCATACCCTGCCTTGCACTGTTACTTCACTGTCTCACATGCTTCATGACTTTTCTCTCCCATGCAGTGCAAAACTTCTTTAGGTATCTATGTTTCATTCTTGATCTGATTCGTTCTTAGGTCCTAGAAGTTAGTAAAAAATCAATACAATCTTTGAAGGGTCAGGAGGAAGTATGTTAGAGAAATCAGGAAAAGGTGACCCCCTCACACAATAAAGGAGGAGAGAACCTTCCCCCTACTTGATTTGATAAAAATCCAACTGATCCAATATTCACTGCGCATCTGTGGGCCTAGCACTCAAGATAAAAATCATTGCAAAGCAGACCCTTCTCTCTAAGGTGTGATAGTTGGAGGCAGGGAGGACACATAAGAACAAAGATAAAACCACAAACTCTGTATCATCCAAGACATGAACACACAGAACAAGATTATTAGGAAGCCAACAATATTACAAGGAGAGCTCAGTGTCTGCAGGGTAAGTCAAGGAAAAATTTGATTTAGGCATTAATTTTAGCTTCAAGGGATATCTATGTAGAGGATGTGTCATATGGTCATAGGGTAGGGATAGGAATGAGACATGAACCAGATTGGCCTGACTAGAGAAGGGTGAAAACTAGCACATTTGTGGCAAGCATGAATTCATGGAAGGCTCTGAATGTTGAATGGTTTGAGCCACGATGAGGGGAACAAGATGAACTCAATGTCAAGTTCTTGAGAAGGAAAAGGGTGTGATGAACATGGCTTTGGGGAGAGTAGTCAGGAAGCGTATTCAGGATGGACAGAAGGAAGGAGAGGATTGTTGTAGTGATGGTCAAAGTCTACATGGGAGTGGAAGTGGAGAGAATAAGACTAAAACCTAGAGGCATTTTAAAAGGGGAGTCAATAGGAGCCTTTGAGAGTTGAGAAAGAGCTGAAATACTTTCATTCACCCTGTACCATAGGGTTGATGAGGATGAGGTCATGACTATAGATTCCGATGATGCACTAATGGGAGAAGCCCAGGGGACACTTTCCTCTAGGTAGAATTCTGCCAAGGATTCGATTCTATTCTCCAGAGGAAACAGAAAGGAAGTGTGGGAACCCCAGCTGAGCAGCTGGGTCTGGCCAGACCAGCCAGTAGATATTACCTAAAGAACTGCAAAGAGAACCTGTCCTGGTCCAGCATGTCATGGCCTGCATTCAAAATCTCTGGAAGAGTAATGGCACCTAGACCAGAAACGGTGAAATGAAGGGATGACAATAAGTTTGATGAACTTGCAGTGAAATAGGGTCATCCAAGATGTCATCTTTTTTCATGGGCAGAACTGTGATATAGAAGAGTGTTAGGGTGAATAATAAAGATAGAACATAGCAGAACAGAGATTTTGGAGACAGTGATTTGGGGAGGGTGGGAGGCAGGCAAGAGGGAAGCATTTCTTAAGTTCCATCTATGTGCCAGCTATGGGTTTCTCTTGAACCTCACACAACCTTGAGTAGAAGAGCCTGTGACCATCAATGTACAATGAGGAGGGACAGCTAGGTGGCTCAGTGGATAGAGCACCGGCCCTGGAGTCAGGAGGACCTGAGTTCAAATCCAGCCTCAGACACTTAGCTATGTGAACTTGGGCAAGTCACTTAACCCATTGCCTTAAATAAGTAAAAAATAAAAAATAAATTTACAATGACAAGACTGAGGCAAACAGAGAAGGGACTGGTCCAGACTTGCCACACAGATGGGAAATTTTTGAGGCTCAATTTGAAGTCGGGTCTTATGGATGCCAGGCCCAGTATGCTCTCCACTGCACCCTAATTGCCCTGAGAGAAGAGGGCAGAGCTTAGTGGAGCACCTGTATTCAGGAGGTTGGAGAATGAGAAGGGCCTGCAGATAAGGTCAAAGTAATCAAAGAAGGCTGGAAGTTCAAGGAGTATCGGACCATTAAATATGACAAGAGACCAGAGAAGATAAGGACTGTGGAAAGGTTGCCAGCATTAACTAGAATATGGTGATACCTTTTATTTTTTCAAGACTGGGTTCTCTGGCCATTCAAGGGCCTGGTGCCGGGTGGGCTGGCAGAAGGCTTTGGCCTCATTCATTTCCAGTTTGGGCCAGCTCATCTCTCCTTCAGCAACCTGGAGGCTCCCAAAGTTCATGTCCTGGTGCCCGTGTATGAATGAGTATAGACAATCAGCTCAGCCTACTGAAGCTCAAACCTCTCAAATTTGGACAATTCTGTTATCTTCCCACAGAAGGAAACCCAGGCATGAATCCCAGGCCCTGCATGGGGTGATTTTCAAGAAGACAGATTTGGTGGCATAGTGGAGACTTAAACCAAACCCTGGGGGGTTAGAAACATTACGTGGAGTGGCCAGGAATTAGGAAGAGCAATATTTGAGGAATATGTTAGTGAAAGGAAAAAAGGAAATCTGTCTAATTGGGAAGTATGGTCATGCAAGGGAGTATTTTTGACTGTTTTAAAGGAAGAGATTGGAGATGGCAGAGAGGATGGGAAGAGTTCTCAGATTGTGGTTATAAAAGATAAGAAGGATTGTGATTCAGAGGACAGTTGGCTTCAGGTAGAAAAGTTACCTCTTCTGGAGAGTGGATGGAGTGGGAGAGGTTCAATGGTGGGAGTATAATATATGGAGGCAAAGACTATAGGGTCTAGGAGGGTGGTTGTAAGAACTAGCCTCCCTTTCTGCAGCCTTGAAGGCTGTGGACCTGGTTCTTATTCACTCACCTGAACCAGTGCCGCTTAAGACTTTTCTCTCCAGCATCTGCAACTCCTCCCTTTGTTCCAGATGGAAGATTAATCAGGTTTGGGAACTGCAAGTCCTGTTCATGGGGAAATCAATGGGACTCGATTGTGCCAGCAATCAGTAACCCCCTCAGAGCCTGGTCTTGAGAAAGGAAGGGAGACAAAATGTAATATCACAAGGAAGGGAGTAGAGATCTGAAGGGCTCTGCCTGGCATCCCCTCAGTGCCTAATAAAGGAATTAGCTCGAGACCCTTATCCTCTCAGATAGGATGATGAGAAGGCTGAGGAGTGATGTGTGCCCAGCACTAGAGGTGACATGGGTAGGAGAGGAGTTATCTTGGACCTGCACAAGGAAGCCTCCAATTTCTAATGCCACACATATTGTCTGGCACAGAAGAGGAAGAAGAAATGCTGATCTGAAGGCTCAGGACCCACACTTTCGTGATTGAATTTTTATTTTAATCAGTTTTCTTTTAAGTCATCAGTGTCACTTAATAGGGTATAAAAATCTATCTTACCTGGGAGGAAAAAAGAGAGGAAGGGGAGGGGAGGGGGACCATGTGGCTGGGTAGTTGTTGGATGTCTGGGGAGGGACTTGGACTTGGGTCCTTCTGGCTCCAGGGCAGGGCTCTGGCCTCTGTACCACTGGCTGCCCCACAGCACACTTTTGAGGGGGGACAAAATGGAAGGAGAGAGAATAGAATAAATGGGAGTAGGGAGGAATGAATGGAGCATAATTCAATCGGCAATAGCAACTAGAGGAAAAAAAATATGGAAACAACCTTTCTGATGGACTTAGATAAAGAATGCTGATGGACTCCAAGCACAGACTGAAATATAATTTTTTTCTTCTTTTTCTGCCACTTTATTTTTCGTGAGGTTTTTCTATTTTTGTGGGGGGAGGGGATATGTTTATTTTTTGTCATACAGTGCTGACATACTTTTCTTCAGATAAACACTGACTGACCCACAGAGTTCAGACTCTCCCATTGTGATTGCTGATTGCCCTTGCCCCCTGCATTTACCCTCTGACCTCTTCCCACCCAAACCTCCAAAAAGGAGAGATGTCCATGCCAGAGCAGACCTGCTACCATTTCAACAGGCAAAGAAGACAAGGAGAGCAGTTTAGTGGAGTGACAAGGTCTAGGTCCCACACACCACCCTGAAGAGCCCTCCCCAGTTCTAAGCTCCTCTGCCTAGCCCAGGGCAGGTCCTTTGGACCTTCCTATTCCTGGGGCCTCCATGTTCTTGAAGATTCTTCTTGTCACTGACATAATCAGTGCCCGGAGAGTCGGTGCACCAAAACATCTTGATCACCTGGAATGGTTGGGGCTTCAGGGAGTCAAGTTTCCAATAAAGTAGGCCATTCTTTAAGTCACAGCTGACTAAACTTTGCTGGGTCATTGACTTGTTTGGGGAGACTTCCGAATCTTTCCTTTGAATGATGTTTAAAAAAATTCTGATGAAAGAGATTCTAAATTCAGTTACAAGTTTAATGAAATTAAAATTATTTTTTTCCTAATCCAAGTTTATTAACCTCCCTCCTCCCCACCCCCCCATTAAGAAGGACACTGTAAGTCATAAAAGTTTTAACTTTTTTTAAATAGTCATTAGTGTTAAACAAAGGCTTTTGTCCATATTTCCCAAAACTCATTTGTGATTTTTGCATTAATATTTTCCCCTTTATGTTTAAAAAATGAAAACACTAAAATTTGAAATATTTTTAGTTAATCCTTTAATTTAAAAGAAAGGTCTTCCAAGAAATTGGGTTTTGAAGTGAAAAATACTTTGTGTTGGATTGATTTTGATGAAGATCTCAATTGCATGGATTTCCTGAAGCAAAGATAAGAGAGAAGTACTTAATTTTAGGTACCAGTTATTTTATTTTTAATTTTTTCCCTATTATCTTTTCTTTCTTTCTCTTTCTTTCTTTCTTTCTTTCTTTCTTTCTTTCTTTCTTTCTTTCTTTCTTTCTTTCTTTCTTTCTTTCTTTCTTCAGTTTTTGAAAGGCAATGGGGTTAAGTGTCTTGTCCAAGGCCAGATACCTAGGTAATTATTAAGTGTCTGAGGCCAGATTCGAACCCAGATACTCCTGACTCCAGGGCAGGTGCTCTGTCCACTTAGCGGCCCCTGATACTTTTTGTATCTAACATAATCATTTGCCAGAAAGACAAAAAAAAAGCAGTTTGACAAAATCAATCAGAACCCTGACAGTAAATGCAATACTTCATTTCCCCAAGACTATAGGGACAATTTCCCTCCTCTGGTCAAACTCAGTCATTCCAATTCCAGAGTGGGCCTTTTGTTTTTCAGTCATTTACAATATTCTCCCCAACAGAAGAATCCTCCCTGGTAACAAAGACAAGCCTGCCAATAAGACCAACTAATACATCTGCTGCCCTCACCAGTGGATGCAGCCTGCTGAGCCGACATCTCTGGTCTCACTTCCACCAGAACCAAACTCAGGTGGGCCTCTTAGCTGTTTCTGTATTTCCTTATATTCCTGAATGCAATTTAATTGTTTCTCAATAAGTGGCCACTCACATTCCTCCATTTTTCTGTCACCACAAAATACTGTTGATGAATGTTTTCCTGTCTAAGGTCCCTTCTTTCTCTCTGAGCAACTTGGGGGTGCATGATGAGTAACAGGGATATGAGAACAATGGGTAGGAAGAGCTTAAAGCCACTTTTTTCCAACTTTACTTGAACGTGTCCCTTTTAATATTGCTGCCAATTTGGTGGGTGGGAGGTGAAGGGTGAGACCATAGCTCTGGTGGATCTAAGTCCAAATGCTGCCTGGAATAATTACTAAATGGGTGATGGGGGGCAAGTGATTTTCTTTACCCAGGTCTCACCTGGGAAGTGAAGTGGTTGAAGTCCCAAGATCTGGTCTCTTACTGGCGATTTCAGTAAGATTTTTTATGTGGCTGTTGATAGTTTCATTTCATCTTTTGAAAACTTCTCCGTAACTTTTATCAACTTAACTAGTGGAAAATTCAAAGAAATTTTTGTGACCATCATTCTAAAATAATTACTTCCTTTTATTTCTTTTTCAGCAAGCAAAAGGCTGTCTAAAGAAACTTCAATCACTGTACTATGCTGATGATGGAAACCAGATATCAAGCTGGTTGTGTTGAGTATCCCCAAAGTACTAGATGGTTCTAGCTATATACTTCTCTCACCCACAACATCGTCATTTCTATTTTCCATTGACCTGGTTCTGTTTCCTTGCTGATCATTAGTATTTCCAATTTCTGCTGTTTGTTCTTCTTACTTCTTTTTCTCCTACTTATCTAACACACCAAAGTTCTGGCCCTGGGTTATGTTGAAAAATATATAAAGCCAACAAAAAAGACATTTCCTTTGGTTAGCCAACTGTTCTTTCATATCACAGTAGGTTTTGGTCATCTTTGCCTCCTAGGTTCCCCTTGGATCCTTTCTGGGACGCTTATGGGGGTATTTTTTTTTGGTTATATTCTGAGTTTATAGATACTCCAGATAATTGAGGATGTTGGATCAAATGTAAAGCCTTTGTAAATCCTAAAACACTCTAGAATGTGAGCTATTCTTTTTACAATTACTAGAAATGTTACTATAAAAGTTCTTTCATATATATGTTGGTGTAATAGAGCTATTGTTTTTTGATAGGAATCAAAGTATTAGGGTAAGAAAGAATGTAAGTTTAAGAAAGGAGCCTAATTGTTCCTCTCTCAGAGAATAGCCACTGAAGCAATAAGACAAAGACATCATCTCCATTCTGGAGGTTTTGGTGGGAAGAGGTCAGAGGGTAAATGCAGGGGACAAGGGCAATCAGCAATCAGAATGGGAGAGTCTGAACTCTGTGGGTCAGTCAGTGTTTATCTGAAGAAAATAAGTATGTCAGCATTGTATGACAAATTCTTATTAATGGATTAGCTTGAATAGACAATAAACTCTTGTAAGAAGTTTTTCTGTTTCTTCTGAAACCTGCTCTATCTGAATATTTCTGAACAATAATTAGGAAGGTGATTAATTTCTATATTATTCTATATTTCTGATAAAAGTTGTATTTTTCTAAGATATTATGGCCTAAGTTGATTTTCTAATTTTGTTCAAAGAAACCTAAACACTAAACCTATACTACTAACAGGCATCAATCACTATTGAAGAAGAGGTAGGCCACAAGTGATAAAGGGGGGGGGAAAGGGCAACAAGATTCTCAAGGTTCTTTTTACTTCTAAAGCTTTGTAATAGGGGATCATCACAATGCAAAATGAGACTAATTTAAATATATTTTTAAAATTATGGTTGAAATATAATTTAATGATATAAAATAAATATAGTTTAAATTATATTCTAGTCTGTACTGTGTACTTCATATATTCAATCAGAATATTTGCAGATTATTTAACCCACAGGTTTATTTTGAGAAATTCAAATGAGACTACATAAAGTCCTTAGTAAACTCAAGTTAATAAAGAGGCAATGGGGTATATTTACTAGGTAGACTGAATTATATCCAACACCCACATCCAATTCTCTTTATTCCATGACTTTCATTCCATGTATCTACTCACTCCAAGTACAACCCTAATTCATTCCATGTACCACCCTAACTCTGCCCACTCCCTTCTACCAGGGCCTCTGCAATTCCTATTCCACAATGATGAAAATGTCTTTCCTTCTGGATTGTTCTCCCACTACTTTTATCTTTCTGCTCTTACTGAGAACAGGCTTCTTTCATGTTTCATCTTTGGTCATCCTTTCTACCACTGGCTGTATCATTACTTAACCTGCCATATTAGTCCAATGTGGGGAATGCTGCCCATTGATACCCCAAGACTACCTTTGCTACCATCACCCAGCAACCTCTCCTCTGAAACACAGTACCAAAAATTTTCACTCTATTCAAATTTAGCACATAGATCAATGTCTTCCCTAACCTCTCCATTCAAGTCAACTTTTTCCATCCCAAATACCTAGGTACCTCTACTCTCCCTTTTCTTAGGCTGTTGTCCTATAATCCCAATATAGTCTTTCCTTTAGGGTTTTATGACACTAGTCTTTTCTGGTCCTTTCACGGATGACTCCTCATTCTCCTCTGCTGGCTCATCTTCCAAAGCAGACCTAAGAAAATGGGCATTCCCCAAAATTGTTTTGGACTTCTCTATTCTCTTTCACAGGCCTTCCCCATTTCCCTAGGTTTAAGTATCATGTCTATTTGGAAGACTCAAAGATCTACATATCTAGTCCTGGTATGTCTCTTGAGCTCACTGAATCTTTCCCTCAAGCTTACCCTTCTTCTTCCAAACCTGTATTTCTGTCAAAAATCAACATCCTTCTTCTGGCTACACAGGTTTGCAATCCTGGCAATATTCTGGACTCCTCACTTGAACCAACCCCTGTACCGAAGCAGCTGCCGGATCTATTTCTGCCTTGGCAACATCCCTCGAACCCGATGCTTTTTTTCTCTCTTCACATCCTCCCTTTCATTCCCATCCCCTCTTACTTACAGTTCTGCTGAGGCCTCCTAATTGGTAACGCTGCACACACACACACACACACACACACACAGAGACACAGAGACACAGACACACACACACACACACACACACACACACACACACACACACACACACACACACAGACACACACACACACACACACACACACACACACACACACACACACAGAATTGGGATGGTCTCACCCTGGGGCTGGCCTCAAGCCTGGCACAATCAACAAATGATTGCTGACTCATTGATCGCCAATGGCCAGCAGGTGTGCTTGATGGATACAAAAGGATTCAAGCCCTTCACTTTCCCTGAGGTTTCATTTGTAAAATAAAGACGATAGCCCTCCTATGACCTGCAGGAGATTTTGAAGGAAGCCCTTTTAAATCTTCCCCGGAGTCTTCACTGACCTGGAGGGGGCTGTTTATTCTCTCAAGCACAAAGTAACACTGACCCCGCGTGGTGCTTGGTTAGTGAGGGCTTTGTGAACTGTAAGAAAAAGCAGGCCTGTTATGCTTGTGGATAAAAATAAACTCTTTATTAATAAGCAGATCGACTGCTAAAAGTCAAATTTCTTTAGCACAAGACAATGCAATTGGAATACAATATGCCTGGAAAAAATCTGGTACCTATTTTATTAAATTTCAACCGCCAATAATCACTATTTAATTGATCCTTCTATTTAAACAAAGGAATGCATAAAACCCCTCTCACTTGTGTTGATTTGAGTAATGAAAAGTCGAAGGCTTTGCGGGAACTTGATGCTCATGATGCCAACTAAGCTGCCTCCCTGCCTATCAGAGGCCCTTTGCATGGTCGGGTTGCTGTGCCTAAGGGTCCAGCTGGCCCCCTGCATCTTCCCTTTCTCAACTGTAGCAGACAGAATGCAAGTCTAGAAGACTCTTCTAAATAAACTCCCATCTATGTGACTTGGTTCTTTCTATGTGACTTGGCCCCTTTCCCGGACTCTTGTGATTCTAGATCATTGGTCAGAAATGCTCATGTTCAGTCAGCTGTTGGGCCAAGAGCCGGATCAGTAGTCATGCCCATCAAATAACACACCTGGTTCATATGTACACAAATAAAAGCCTTAATTTACAAAGTGATTTTCTGGACATCTTTAGGAGAGCATTCATGGAAAATGAGTCTGAGAAGTAAGGCAACTTGTCCACAGTCCTAAAACTAAATGTTTAATTAATTCAGTCCCCAAATACTCCCGACTCATTAAGGAGCCAGAGGGGCCTTGGAGGTCCCCACATCCCAGCCCTTAGTGACAAGAGGAGGAAAGGGGAGCCTTGATGTCCCAAAGGAGGGTCTAGCCCCTATGTCTGTTGGCTTCAAATCCATTCTTCTGTCCATCAATAAAACTGAGCAAAATGACTCCTAATTTTCTACTTAAGGATGGATTAAACCTTTCCTCTAAAACCCTTTTCTTTTACAAACATTTGAACAGAAGTGCAGGCACCAAAGACACATTTCCAGGCCTCCTCTCCCCATAAGCTTTCACTCACACACTATCCATCATGAGTCCAGACCGGCCCTCCACAGTGATGATGCTACTTTCCATTCAAATGCTATCTGTCAATTTATTCCCCTCCCCTCCCAAACTCCCTTCCCATTTTGATCACAGTGAGAGGAGGGCTTTTCAACTCTCAGGAGCAGCCCTTCCTAAGTAGTAAGGAGCAGCTAGTAAGCATCATGTTTGACACACAGAATTAGCTTTCCCCAGCAAACGATCCCAGGAATTGGGAGATGACTTGTTATGAGGGTAAGGACTCATCCTGCACCACCAGGAAGCATCCAAGGAAAAATGTCATCAAGGAATAATGGTCCTAATTTGGGGGCTAGGGGGTAGGGAAGCTATATCACTGGTCTAAGCCCTTCCCTCCCTTCCATTCCTCCTAATTCTGAGGAGGCCCCTGCTCAGGACAGTCTCAGGAGTGACCAAGAACAAAAGGGGGACGTCACTCAGCCACAGACACGAGAAGCTAGGAAAGTTCTCAGGCATCTTACACTTCACGAGACTGCAAATATGTCACAGACATATGCATTGCAATGAAGGGCAATGATGGAGTGTGGATGATCACTACCAAACATTAAGCTCTGTGGTATGCTATGCTAGATCTTAGGAAATAACCTTCTGAAATCAGCAGAAAACATCCCTGAAGTAAGCCCCCTCCCTGGGGCTGTCTAGCACAGCCTACTTCTTTTTTTAAGTTTTTGCAAGGCAATGGGGTTAAGTGGCTTGCCCAAGGCCACAAGGCACAGACTACTTCTTTTCTGAAGATTCTAGTTCTCAGAAAGCTTGTCCTTCTGGAAAACTGAAATCTCCTTCCCTGTTTCTTCTCTCCCTTGGACCAAGCTCTGCTTTCTGAGAAAAGATACAATAATTCTTTTGTTTCTATCATGTGATAGTGCATGAAGTATGATGGGGACAATGTCCTTCCCTCCCACCCCACTCCCAAACCCCAGTCTTTCATTCTCCAGGGAAACTTTCCTTTTGAGGAGCTGTTAAAAGATCAATGAGATGACAGAGATGTGTCTACCTATTGATATGTCATCTGTAGTTTTTAAATATGCTTTAGGATCAGAACTGTGCTGTTTTATAATCACCTGACTAATGCAAACAGATTAGGCTGACTTTTCAAGTGACTGTTAAGATAACTTTCAAATTTCAGATTGGTTACTTTGTAAAATAAAAGCTTCCGTTTATGCTATCAATGCCACAAAATTACTATTTCTATTTATCTTATAAAGGACTAACAATGGGGAAAAAGTTTTTTAGAGGTATAATTTATTTGTCAAGTCTGTCACAACAAGGTAAGGCCCAACATAGGGCCTATCTATGTCAAAAAGTTATCCAAAGGCTCGTGGGCAAGCATTCAAATCCACCAAATTCTGGACAGTTCCTAGATCTCTTACCATTTCAACATCTGATATGAGCCAGGCTACTTTTCCCACTGGTTGTATTGCTGTCCTCAAGAGATATCTCTTGGTCACATGGCTCCATTATCATTAATCCCTAATGTCTGGTCTAAACCCCTTCCATCACATGTATATAATGATGCATTTGGTACTTAGGATTTTTTTATCTGCAAAGTGCCCCCATCTGCAGGAATTATCAAGGACCTGATGCTGGATGTTTATATGTGGAGAGACTTGCCACTGCCATATGAGCAAGAAATTTCCAGGAAGGGAGATGGTTTCAGAAGAGGAAAATGGGATCACTAGCTACCACTCCCATTTCCCAAACGTTAGGATTCTGGTCAATTCACCTCCTAATCCAGGTCAGCATTCCTATAAAGAATTTCAAGAAGCTGCAAATGTTTTCATGTCAAGACTCAATGGTGCCCCACCAAAGAACATGCCTAAAGGGCCTTTCCCCTGCAATAGAATAAGCTATTGAGAAAATGAAGAAAATGCCAGAAGATACTTTCACTGACTTTTACTCCCAAAGTCAGGAATCTAGATAGCATTTCAGAAGGGGAAACTCTCACTCACCTGGGACTTGGCAAGGAGGTCCATGCATGCTCAGACACCTACAGATACATGATGTTGAGCAATAAGGAAAAGATGACTATGATGAACAGAAAGAAGAAAGGGAAAAATTTTCAGGATCTGTTGCAGAGCACGAAACCATCCAATGTCCTGGCCCCAAAGGAGAGAGAGATGAGACCCTCTGTGGTTCAAAGGAGTGAGGCCCAGCAGTGGCAGGCATGCAGCCCACATAGATGTTTGATCATTTTCTTTTTTTAATTTTTTTCCCAGCTAAATGCAAAAGTTTATTTCTAAAACCCTGATTTCCATATTCTCTCCCTCCCTTCTACCTTCACTCACCACATTGAGGAAGCAAGTTACTTGGTGTAGATTAAAAATGTGTAGTTATAAAAAACATTACTACAATACATAAGCCCCTTCAAAGGAAAACCTCAAAAAAACCCAATAGAGTGAGAACAAAAGGTATACTTCAGTTTGTATTCAGACACCATCAGTTCTGTCTTTGGGATGGAAAGCATTCTTTATCATAAGTCCATCCATCAGAGAAATAGCTTCAATATTTTTTCCCACAGTTGTTAGGGCTAGCTGTCTTTCCCTCCATCCTATTCTCCCCAAGCCCCATTTATTCTGTTCTCTCTGTCTCTCCTTTCACGTAGTATCTGACTACCCTCTCTTCTATCACCTAAAATCCCTTTGCCACCCCCTGTCCCCTTTCTTCCATCACTTCCCTCTCCTATTTTCCACAAGGGTAAGATAGATTTCTATACCCACTTGAGTGTGTATGTTGTTCCCTCTCTGAGTTACTTCTGATGAGAGTAAAGGCCCACTCATCCCCCTCACCTTCCCCACTTCCATTCCATTGCAAAAGCTTTTTTTTTGCCTCTTTAATGTGAATCTTACCCCATTTGACCTCTCCTTTCCCTTTCTCCCAGTAAATTCCTTTCTCCCTTATTAACTCCATATTTTTAATATATTATACCTTCAAATTCAACTTCTTCCTGTGCCTTGTTTGAATATGCTCCTACCTGCTCCAATAAATGAGGTTTTTGAGTTATCAGCATCACCTTCCCAAGCCATTCAGCATCAACTAAGTTCCTCATGATTTGCTCTTCCTGTCCACCCTCTCTATGCTTCACCTGAGTCCTGGACTGGAAAATCAAACTCTCTGTTCAGCTCTGGTCATTTCATCTGGAAAGTCTGAAAGTCCTCTATTTTACTGGATATCCATCTTTTCCCCTAAAAGAGGATGTTCATTTTTGTTGGGTAGCTGATTCTTGGTTATAATCCCAGCACTTTTGCTTTCCAGAATAGCATGTTCCAAGCCTCACAAGTCCTTAAAGTAGAAACTGCCAAACTTTGTGTTATACTCTGTAGCTCTACAATATTTTAATTGCTTCTTTCTGGCTGCTTATAACATTTTCTCCTTGACATAGGAGTTCTGAAATTTGGCTGTAATATTCCTGGAAAGTATTTTGGTATCTCAGGAAATGATTGATGATTTCTTTCAATTTCTACCTTACCCTCTGCTTCTAGGCTATCAGGGCAGTTTTCCTGGGTTATTTCTTGGGAAATGACATTTAGGCTAATTTTTTTTGGTCATGACTTTCAGGTAACCCAATAATTTTAAAATTAACTCTTCTGGATTTGTTTTCCAGGTCAGTTGTTTTTCCAATAAGATATTTCACATTTTCTTCTGGTATTTCATTTTTTTGGTTTTGTTTTATTGTTTCTTGATTTCTTACAAAGTCATCAGTTTCCCTTAGCTCCATTTTACATCTGAAGGAATTATTTTCTTCACATAGCTTTTTAATCTCCTTTTCCATCTGGCCAATTCTACTTTTTTAAGGCATTCCCCCCCTCATTGGCTTTTTGGACTGCTTTTTCCATTAGACTCAAACTAGTTTTTAGATGTTATTTTTCTTTAGTGTTTTTTTTTTTTTTTTGGTATCTCCTACAAGCTGCTGACTTGGTTTTTCAGGATTTTCCTGCATCATTCTTACTTCTCATCCCAATTTTTCCTCTACCTCCCTTACTTGATTTTCAAAATCTTTTTTGAGCTCTTCTATAGCCTAAGACCAATTCCTAGTTTTCCTTTCAGGCTTTAGATTCAGAAGCTTTGACTTTGAGTATGTATTTTGATCTTGAATGGGATCAAAGTAATTGTCTATGGTTGGATTTTTTTCTGTTATTTACTCATTTCCCCAGTATTTGACTTAATTTTAGCTCTTTGTTAAGGTGGGGCTCAGCTTTCAGGGTGAAGGATGTACTGTACCAAGCTTTTGCAGCTGTTTTCTCGGATACCCCCCCCCCCCAAGGACCAGCAAGTTCTCAATTTTTCCAAGGTTTTATGAGATGCTATGACTGCTCTCCTGGTCTGTGCTCTGGTCTGTGGGTGACCACAAGCACTTCTTTCTGTCCCAGAACTGTGAAGAGGGTTCTAGCTCTGTTACAAGCCATGAGCTCTGTTGAGCTTCTGCTCCTTTTCCTGAGACTGGGGCCTCAGATTAAGACTCAGACCTGAGTATGGGTGAAGAAACAGAGTCCTGTCTCAGGAATAGGAAAGAGACCTCTGCAATCTCCCCTAACCAACATGCTGTGGGCTGAGCACTCTGGAAGCAGTTGCCCAGTGGCTCCCCATTGGGTGACTCCCCAGGCCTGCTCCTGGTCCCCTGGAGCTGAGGCCTGGGCTGGTCTGGACTCTGCTTTCATTTTGGTGCATCAGAATTTTCCTGATCTTCCCAATGGCAATCCCTGGACTGAGAGATCTGAAAACCCCCACCACTTCCATGGACCCAGGCACCCTGCCGTCTGTTCCTGGATGGCTGGAACCAGTTTGTGCTATGGGCCTTTCCTAATCCTGGTCTAACCAACCCTTCCCTTTCATCTTCCAAGTTGACTTAGTCTGGAAAATTGTTTCAGTCTTTGTGAGGTTAAAGTCATTATATAAAGGTATTTGAAGTGGTTTGGGGAAGAACTTGCAGGAGTTCCTACCTTTGCTCTGCCCCATTCAGCCTTTTTTTTTTTTCAATGCTCTGAACAGTTTTGTGCCTTTTTAAGTTATTTTTTTGTTAGGTAGGATGGCCTTCTGGATAGGGAAGAGGGATAGATACTGGAAGTATCTATACTGTGGTGATGTAAAAAGAATATCAATACAATTTATTAAAAAATAAGAATATTGCAAAATGAATTTTTCAAATAAAGACAATATAGTTAAATAAATAAAAGTGGTCAGGGAGGGAAGAAAATAGCACTGGAGAGGAGGGTTTGGGAACAGAAAAAGCTTGGATGATGGTGGTAACTGTATCTGGGAGGAATTCCATAAGGGCAAGGTCTTTTAGGCTGAGGGAGTCCATGAAATGTCTGATAAACAAAGAGAAGCCTTGTTTGGTAGGACTGTGTTCTGCCATAAAATGAGGCTACAAAGACAGGGTGAGGCTGGGGCATAAAGGACTTGGGAAAAAACCAAGCAGAGGAATTTATCTTTTATTCTGGAAAAGGGGTTCTTAGTATGTTTAGGATGGTAGATGGCAGACCCAATGAGGTCTGCTGAAACTTGTGAAGCCTTCCTCAGAATGTTTTTTATATGTATCCTATAATCATAGTAATTAGTGTTTGTAAAGTGTTCTATGACTGAGAAAATGTTTTACAAATAGGATCTCATTCCATCCACATCACAACCCTGAGAGGCAAAGGCTGTGATTATCCTCATTGTTAGGGAAGAGGAAACTGAAGACAAAAGAGGGGAAATGACTCGTTTAGGATCACATAGCAAATGAGGCTGCCTTTGGATTCAGATCCTCTTAACTTCAAGAATAAGATCTCACTTTGCCACAATTAGATGACAAAGGAAACCAATTATTCTGAGATAGTATCCAAAAAATTAAAAAGCAAATTCCTCACTGCAGGTGATAAAGCCCTAAACCTGGAGAAAACTGGGAGTTCTTGGGGTTTACTGACCCTGCTGACATGTTCCCACCATATCTTGAGGTCAATCCCTTTGGCTACTTTAAGGCAGAAAGGAGACCCTAGGAGGGGATGAGTACCCAAAGTGGAACCAGTGGGAGGAAGGGGAGAGCTGAATGTGAGCAAAGAGGAGCCGGTGGAAGGGTAAGCTGGACACAGGGGTGCAGGAATCTGTTGGCCCCTCCAGCTTCCTCCCCAGGCCTGGCTGCCTTCAAGTCTGACTGTGCACAGGGGTCGCTGGGACCAGCATCCAAAGCCTCCTGACCTTTCCTGGCCAAGGACAGTGTCCAAGGGACCCATTTGGCGGCAGAACAGCCTCCACTGTGGGGAGCTGCTCTCATGCTTGGAAAGCTCTTCCTCTTCCCACAGCTGCCTCCCCGGGAGGGGTGGGGGGGGCTTTTCTCTATGTCATCCTCCAGGAGGTGGGCCAAGCAGAACAGGAGAAGGGCCTCCACACCCTGGTTACTCTGGGAGTATCAGATCCTCCTTGGTCACAGGCCCTTCCTGACTCTGGCTGCCCTCCTCTGACCCTCTGATGCCCCGGGCTGAAGCCTCCATAGAGGCCCTGGCCCGCCGGTCCCGGCCCTGGCCCGTCCTGCCCTGGCTGGTCCCGGCCCTGGCCCGTCCTGCCCTGGCCGGTCCCGGCCCTTCCCCTGCGGCCCCGCTGCCAGGGCCGCCCCTGGTCATGCCCGGGTGCCAGCCTCTTCTGTCTCGGCTGCACCCGCCGCTCTCCCGCCGCTCCGGGGTGGGTGTCCGGGGCCCCTGCCCGAGGCCTCAGTTTACCCATCTGTCACGGGAGGGGCGGTGTTCGCAGGCTCCCGCGGGGCGCCCCGCTGCCGGGCAAGCCTCGGCTCCCTCGTCTGGCACAGGGGCGCCTGGGCCCGGCGCGGGAAGCGCTCCCTCAACGCTCCCGGGCCCTAAGAGAGCCCGGGGGGCGCCAGGCCTCCTCACGCCCCCCCTCCCCCCCCAGCTCCAGCACCACGCATGCGCATTCTCCCCCACGGCGGAGTGACGTCAGGCAGCTGGGACGGTTGCCGTGGAGACCCGGTGACACACGAGCGCGAGCCGCCTTCCTCCCGTTGCGGGCTCGGCTCCGGCGGCCTCCGGGCTCGCGCGGGGCAAAGGCCGGGCGGCGGGGAGAGGGGGAGGGGCGGGCGCCCCCCGGGCTGGGCGAGGAGGAGCCGGCGACTCCCTCCTAGGGGACGCGGAGCGGGCCGGGCCACGGGGCCGGCTTTCCCAGAGGCCTCCGCGGCGGCCCCGGGGCACTCTGGGTAGTGTAGTCCGCTCGGCACGCGGCTGGGCTGCCGGCGCCCCGGGCCACAGGCCGCACCCCCAGGAGCCGGTCGGAAGAATTGGGGACGGAGCGCCTCGTGATGCGGCGGCTCCGGGCCGGCGCCGGCCGGAGGAGCCTGGGAAATGTAGTTTTGGCTGGGGAGGAAGGCGGAAGGAAGATGCGCGCGCAGCCCCTTCCCCGCGACCAGAAGAGTGCCTGTCCCCGGACCGGAGGTGGCTCGGCGCTGGAGGTGAGGCCGGGGCACCCTTCGCCCCCCGTCCGAACTCGGCTCGGGCCCGAGCGGGAGGTTCCGAAGTGGGGGTGGGGAGGAGGTTTGCCCGCGGTCACCCGAGTCCCTGACCCCTGGGTGACGTCATCCCCCAGGCGGGAGGGGTGTCGCCATGGTAACCGCCCGCCCACGGGAACCCTCTGACGTCATACCGCGGCGCTGGGTTGGGATACGTGGCAGGTTGCCTCACTTTCCAGATGGGGAAACTGAGGTACAGAGAGGCGAAGACTTGGCCAGTTATCTCACAGCTGTTCAGTGTTTGAGGTGGGATTCGAACTTGGGGCTCCTGGACCCCACGTCTGCCCGTTACCTTTAATAAGCTTCGGGAAGGCTGGGGCCACTGCTTCCCTTTTAGCCCCCAGGAGGCACTTCATCCGTGCTTATTGGTGGACAGACTTAGAGCCGGAGGAGATCCATATCTGTCCCGGCCCCTCCGTTTTTGCAGATACAGGAACTGAGGCCCAAAGACCAGGTCTATGCTCTTCTCTGCCTCTGGGTGCCCCATGGCTGGTGGTGCTGCAGGGAGAGTTGCCACTCCTGGCTGGTGCCGCCTGCCATGCCTTTAGCAGACTATACTTGAGAATTCATGCCTGCCTGCATGGGTCACCAGCTGCCAGTGGGCATTCTCATCAGGGGAAGCCAGCCCAGGAGGGGGTATACAAGAGGCAAATACCCTGGAGAGACATCCTGGTGTCTGAAGGGTCTCCTGCCCCCACCCCCCTTCCTCCTCATAATGTCACAGGGAGGACTGGAGGACACCCACCCCCTTGAGCACCTCTGCTCTTTAGGACTAGGGGCGAGCCTGCATGGGCCCCTTGGGCTCCACAGACCCAGAAGGACAAGGGTGGTATCTGCCAGAATGAGTGAAGGAGAGGAATCTCATTTGGGAAATTGCCCTCTCTGTGACAGATTCTGCGTTTACTTTTCACAGGCAGTCTGCACTGCAGCCACACTTAGAGAACAAAAATAGGAGCCTAGAGAAATGAATGAGTAGCAACATCTATGACTGTGGCATCTTAGGATATGTAACTGCTCCATGTCTTTGTTCTTTTATTTACCCAGCCCTTAGTATAGCCTCTTTTGGGCCAAGAAAGCACTTAATAAATGTTTATTGATGAGGGTGAAGAAGATGATGGTGATGATGATGATGATGATGATGTTTGTCCTTCATTCTCTAAGAAGACAGTGACATCAGGGAGGTGTTGCCATGACAAGCACACTAATTGGATTTGAGTGAGGGGGGGCAAAGTCACCAGTCTCACTTTCTCCTCTGGAGTCATCTGGGTAGGGGGCCAGATATGGATCAGGAGGACTGGGGACTTGGCTCTTTAAAGTTAACTCTCTCCCATGTTAATACCTGCACGAGGTATGTTTACAGGAAGCTTGTTTGGGTGTCAAGTTTGTCATTTTACCCGGGGAGAAACACACATCTGGAGTTGTCTAGTGTTGCTCAGCTATGAATTGGTTGAGGGGTTAAATGCACTTTGATTGCTGAGGCACCTAAGTCTTCCAATAGGAACATAAAAGTGAATCTGAGTGGGACCCAGTTTGCTGAGGATTTGGTGGATTAGAGTCTTCTCTGGCTGGCTTGTGACAAAGCAAGGAGAAGTTTTTAGGGTGACTGTGAAATTAAAAATGAACATGTTGGCTTGGATAGAGCAGAGTTAGCGTGCTTAGATAGAGTGCATTAAGATTTACACAGCATTTTACAACTGTGACCTCAGCTGATCCCCTCAACCACACTGGGAGGGAGGGGCCATTATTATCCCCACTTTACAGATGAGGAAACCGAGGCCGGCAGAGGTAAGGTGACGTGTCCAGGTCCACCCAGTCTGAACTTGGCGCTTCCCACTTGGTTGCCTTTCACGGCCACGCGGTCTGAGGCTCTGTGGACGCACTGGGCGAGCCCGGGCAGGGTCTTGTCCCCCTCCCCGTCCCCAGTCAGGTCTCACCCGAGTCCCTCTTTGTTCTTTCAGGGCCCCCGCGTGCGGAGGAGGTCATGGGGAGGCCGGCCGGCGGCCCCCAGCGCTGACCCCTCTGTCCTGCCCCACCAGCCGAGGACACGGAGCCCGAGCGGTGCCCGGCGCGGGCCCCGGCCCCCCCGGAGGAGCGGGCGGCGGCTGAGGCGGGTGCGGCCAGCGAGGCGGGCCCGGCGGCCCGGGCGGCCGTGGCGGCCGAGGCGGGCGCCGTGATCGAGGCGGGCGCGTTGGCCGAGGCCGCCATGCAGACGCTGTGCCAGTGCCCCATGTGCCTGGGCGCCTTCCAGGCCCAGATGAGCCTCAGCGTGCACTTCAAGGAGCGCTACGCGCCCAAGCTCTACGAGTGCCCCGAGTGCCAGAAGACCTTCCGGCAGAAGGGCAGCCTGACGGTGCACGAGCGCATGCACACGGGCGAGAAGCCCTACGTGTGCCTGGACTGCGGCAAGTGCTTCCGCAACGGCGGCAACCTGACGGTGCACCGGCGCGTGCACACGGGCGAGCAGCCCTACCGCTGCGACGCCTGCGGCACGGGCTTCAGCCAGAAGGGCAGCCTGGTGGTGCACCTGCGCATCCACACCGGCCAGAAGCCCTACGAGTGTGCGCACTGCACCAAGAGCTTCAGCACGCGCGGCAACCTGGTCAAGCACCTGCGCGTGCACACGGGCGACAGGCCCTACAAGTGCGGCCAGTGCGACAAGAGCTTCACGCAGCGCGGCAGCCTGACTGTGCACATGCGCAGCTGCGCCCGCGCCGCCCACCTGGCCTGCTGCCTGCCCGCGGCCACCGCCGCCGCCGCCTCCCTCAACAGCCTGTGCTGACCGGGCCTCCCCCAAGGCCCGCCCCCGCCCCTGCCCACGCGTGCTCCGCCCCGCCCGCGCCCCGCCCCTGACCGCGTGGGCCTCCTAGGCCACCACTGCTGCCAGCAGGCGCTTCAGCTACCTTTCCCCCCGGCAGAGGAGACCCCCCCCCCCCCCCCCCCCCCGAGCCGTGATCTTGGCTTCCGGAGCCGGCCCGAGCCGGGCCTGGACTTCAGCCATTGATACAAAGTAGCACCGCACCCTCCTCGCGGCCCACCCAGGCCTTGGCGGAACATCCAGGAGCCAGGCGATCGGGGAGTGGGCTGTGGGGGGAAACGTTCCTTGCCAAACTTCTTTGCCATATGTGGTGAAATGCCCCTTTTTGTATATACCTTTCCCCCCATTTATTTGCTGAAATTAAAGAATTCATGCGGAGTCATCCCACCTGTAAGCCCGGACAAATGGCTCCATCTGATCTATGAGCAACATCTCTCTCCGTCTGGGCTGGCTTCATCATTGCGCTGTCTGTATAACTTAGAAACTATACCTTTGGGGCCCATCCAGCCATCAATATTTGTCATTCCAAATGCATTTTTGAGCGCTGACTGGCTTAGTAGGGAATCCTGATGTCACAAAATGTTTGTTGCCTGAATAAACACAACAATAAAGTGCCTAATTTGTAGGTCTTCAAACCATGGTACCAGAACATTCCTTGTTTTGTTTTTCTCCTTTCTTACTATTGCACCATTCTAACGTTGATGAGGTGATGTGAATTCACCCTCTAGATTCTTGAAGCTTGTAGTTTTTGGCTTGGGATGAGCCTTTTGACATTAATTTGTTTCTCAGTCTGACCCATACTTGTAATACAAGGTTGAGGAAATGATTTGATACATATAGCTGGGGTTAGACTCTGATTTCCCAGGTCAGGAACTCTGGATGAAGAATCAGTGCCAGGCTGCATCTCCTTGATGACTTAAGAGTCTTAGGAGCCACATATGGGATGCTGAGAAGAAAAGGGACATCCCCAGGACTTAAACCCAAGGTGTCCTGGCCTAGAGGCTGGCTCTCTAGATATTCATATAGGTTCCATCTTTCCACACACAAGCCCTTCCTTTAGTTATCTTCATTTTGAATCCTCCAGGGTATGAAAGAGTACTTAATGGAAGTCTGGGACAAAAAAAAATCCATAACAAATTTAAATATGGTTGAATTCAGTGTATTTTATGTACTTAAAAACATTTTCCTAAGGAGGAGGATGCAGCAAAAGTTAAAGATCTTGAAGGAGAAGAGATAGTTTCTGTATGCTGGCCAGTTAGGATTCTCTCCTCTGCCTTCACATTTGCTTCCTCACTCAGTGTGGACTGTGATCCACAGGCCGTGGCATCTTGTACAAGTCTTGTCTGTGTCCTTCCATGGAAGGAGGGAATTTTCACATCAAGGAGATGACAGATCTGTGAGAGCAGAGGGGAGACCACAGAGAGGGTGAACTTATAGTCAGAACCCAGTTTAAATTTTACCTCTGACACCAAATAGTTGTCAGATATACCCCATACATTTAATAGAGTATATCATAGATCTAAAATCTGGGTTTCCCCCTTTACATTCTCTGAGAGTCATCTCATTCTCTGCTGATAGTGTAGGCCATTTACTACTCTAAAATAGAATTATATTTTTTTAACAGATTAGGTGAATTTTGGTAGTTCCATTAGTGTAGTTTGAAAAGGTCAACATAAACACTTACATTATTATTAGTAATCTGAATTTTTGCTATTGACATTATGATGTTTGATATCTTTTTAAAATCGATAAAGTTTCTTTTTATAATTAAGAGTAAATGGGGGGGGGGGTAGGTGGCACAGTGAATACAGCACCAGCCCTGGAGTCAGGACCAGAGTTCAAATCTGACCTCAGACGCTTGATAATTACGTAGCTGTGTGGCCTTGTGCCAACCCCATTGCCTTGCAAAAACCTAAAAAAAATGTAAATTGGACACTGAAGGCAACATATTCTTAATAGTCTCTCCAAGATCCCCTCATATGGGGCTAAGTAGGATAGAGAATGAACACAATAAGGTCAATCAATCAAATATCTACTTTGTGCCAAACTTTTGGGGATAAAAAAACAAGTGAAACAGTTTCTTATTCTGACTCAGTTTATATTCTACTGAGAGGAACCTATATAAAGGTACATATCAAAAATATATGTGTATATATATACACATACACACATATCTATACATACACATACACACATATCTATACATATGCATACATATATGCCATTGAGGTGGCACTAGCAGCGTGGGTGGGGGGATTTTCCAAAGGATTGAAGGAATACAATTCACACTACCATTTGTAGTCACTGTCTAATGATCACCATCTCATCTACCAACTTTATTTTAAAGTGCTGAGGTTGGGGTGCTCTGATGACCCTTTCAATTCTAGGGAAACTTTTTTTTCCAGTAGGGGTTATAAAGTGACCAACTTGTCTCCAAATTCTCAAATGTTGAATCAACATTTTAAGGAACTCCCCATGAATGACCCAATGACCCTTCTTCCAAACCATAAAAACACATAATAACAATCCTTAAGGTATTGATCCACCTTTCTCAATGTATTTTCTACATTATAGCAACTGATAGATTTTAAAGAAAATATTTTATTTCCTGTCTTGTCATTCTACATCTTTTATTCCCAAATTGACCAATGCAAGTGATTTCTTAAAGGTTACACAGCGACTAAGGCAGGATTAAAATTCCCCCACTCCCCCATCCTTACTTCATGCCTTCCCCTTTCTCCCCACATTATATAGCAGAAATTTTTTTTTAGTATAGTTATCTGGTTTTCCCAACTGTTTTCCAGAACATTAGAAAAATGTGTTGCTGCCAAATTTGAATTTTGCTTAATTTTGGATGAAAAACTAAAAAGGAGGGATTGATCATATTCCATTTATGGCTTCATTGCAAGATGAAAGGATTTCTGAATACTTATTTGGGGATGTATTTGAAGTTCCTAATCTAAAGCCTTAATTACCCCAGGGAAATTTTCCTCAGCTTGCTTTATTTCTGTTTTCAAACCCTTTTGGATTAGCTAGAAGATTCCTAGGGTCAATCTAGTGTTAAGGTGGGCAATTTGTTCATTGGCAGTGTTGAAATTTGCCTACAATTCTCTGCCAGACAGTCAACAAGCCTTCTTAACCATGTTCTTGGTACTCTGCTGGTTGGTTGGTTGGTTGGTTGGTTGTTCTTTGTTCTCAAAGAGAACCAAAATAACATCTCTATATTAGAGTCAAGTTACAATGTCTCCAACTGGGCTGATAGACCAATACAAGTCCAGAATGTTCTACCACACCTTGGGCACAAATAGTCCATGTGAACATTTCGGGTGGATTTTCCTTGCTTGCATATGTCTCATTTCCTTTGAGCTACTTCAGTTCTGCTTTGTTCATAAAGCACAGCCCCTTTTCTGATGAGAGAATGCCATGATGGGTGCTAGGGCCTTCCAATGTGGAATTGATTGTCACTTACTTGTTTTTACCATTCAAGTCTCCAGTTTCATACTCTAATCTGCTGAAGTACCCAGCTGTCTCTAGGAACAGCTAATCAGAAACCACTGAAGTATAGGCCCTTTGCTTTAGGGAAATCTTTTTGCAAGCTGAGTGGAGAATAGGTTGAAGTAGGGAGAAACTGGAGGCAGGAATGCCAAACTAAGTCCAGTGCAAAAATCCAAGGGTGAAGTGATGAGGGCAATGTCAAAAGAAAGGAGGTGTATAGAAAGGATTCTGCATAGGCATTAATAACAAATTAGATTTATAGAGTGGGTTAGAGTGAAGTGATAAGGATGCAATGAGTTTGTGAGCCTAAGGGACCAGATGGGTTGTGGGGCCCCTAATAGCAACAGAGAATTTCATTCAGAAGATGGAAGAGTTTTGTGGGAAAGATACAATGAGTTAAAGATGCTTACAACATGTGGAGTGGATGAAGTTGTGGGCCTGGAGGAGAGGAAGACTGGAATATGAATCCTGCCTCAGAGACATTAGGAAGTCAGTTTACCTTTCTCAGCCTCAATTTTCTCACTTGTAAAATGGGAATAAAAACAGCAGATACTGCACAGGATATTTATGTGGATTAAATGAGACAACATATGTAAAGCCTTTTACAAAGCTTTAAGCACTATATAAATGTTACCTACTAGGTGGCTCAATGGGAGGAACCCCACACACTGTCAAGAGGAGTCATCTCCCTGAGATCAAATCTGGCCTCCTAACTGTTGGACCCTGGGCAACTCATTTAACTTTGACTGCCTTAGCTTCTTCATCTGTAAAAGGAGCTTGGGGGTCTTTGCTAAGAAAACGCCAAATAGGCTCATGAAGAGTCAGACACGACTGAAAAATGACTGAATAACCACAATTATTATGTTCAAAAGGCTGTTGCAGATGAAAGAGAAATGAGGAGAAACTAGGGTAAGAGGTGATCTGTCTCTTACTATCTGTCTCTCTGTCTCTCTTTCTCTCTCTTGAGTCTTCAGAATAGAGGCTATGCTATCTTACAAAGTGATTGCTTAGAGGGAGAAAAGAAGAGGTCCCAGGACAGTGTTGGGGGGCAATGAACTATTAGTGGGCCTGACCTAGACCAAAATCCAGCAAGGGAATCTGAGCAAAAGTAGACATGCATAAAGGAGAACCAGAGGGGCAGCTAGGTGGCACAGTGGATAGAGCACTGGCCCTGGAGTCAGGAGTATCTGAGTTCAAATCCAGCCTCAGACACTTAATAATTACTTAGCTGTGTGGCCTTGGGCAAGCCACTTAACACCATTGCCTTGCAAAAAAACTAAAAAATAAAAAATAAACAAAGGAGAACCAGGATAGAGCAACATCAGGAAAACTGAGAGGGGAGAAATAATCCAGGAGAAAGTGATTGTCAGTGGTAAAGGCTACATAGTGGTCAGGAAAGATAAAAATTTGAAAACAGGCCACTTTTGTTGTTATAGTGGTTTGCCATTTCTTTCTTAGATTTGGCTAAGAAATAACTTGAGAGAACATTTTCAGTTGAATGATGAAGTTGGAGTCAGACTCAGAGGGTTTAGAAGGGAGGAGAAGTTGGGAAGCCAAGTTTAGAGATCATAGCTAGTAGACATGGTAACTTTGAGTGAGTATCTTTTAAGGATAAGGAAGACTTGGGCATGCTTGTAGCAACTAGGCAAAAATGAGAGAGAGAGAGAGGGGAGAGGAGAGGAGAGGAGAGGAGAGGAGAGGAGAGACAGAGACAGAGACAGAGACAGAGAGACAGAGAGATAGATTGAAAATGAAAGAGAGTCAGTGAATAGAATCAGGAAGACCTGGAGTTCATATCCAACCTCAGACATTTACTAGCTGCCTGACCATGGGCAAGTCATTTGACCCTTGTTTTCCTTAGTTTCCTCATCTATAGAATAAGCTGGAGAGGGAAAATGGTAAACCACTCCAGTATCTTTACCAAGAAAATCTCCAATGGTGTCACAAAGAGTTGGACATGACCAAAAATGATTGAATATACAAACAGACAAAGAGAGACAGTTGGGTTTAGGCAGTTGCCCAAGGTCATATAGCCAGTAAGTGCCAAGCATCTGAATCTGGATTTGAATTCAGGTCTTCCTGATTCCAGGGCTGGTGCTTTACCCTCTGCACTACCCAACTGCCCCTTGCTAGTATTATGACCTTGGGTGAGTCACAGAACATGGGTTTCAGTTTCTCCATCTGTAAAATGGGGGTAGTAATCATGTCCCCCTTTTTCCTGGGGTGGTTGTGAGGATGAAATGAGATCATCTTTGTAAAGAACTTTGCCAGGCTTTGTATAAGTATTCATAATTACTATTATTTTATCCGTAGAGTATAGGACTGACCATATCACTTTTCTATTCAAGAAGTTTTGATGGTTCCCTACTGATCGAAATAAAATATAAATTCCTTTGTTTGGCAGTTAAAGCCCTTGGCAATCTGGCACCGACCTATTTTTACAAAGTGATTTTACATTTTCTCTTTCACATGCCTCACCATTCCAGCCAATCTGGTCTGCTTGCTATTTCTAGTAAATGTCACTATATCTCCCACCTACGTGGTATTACAAAAGACTGTCCTTGATGCCCCTGTTCCTGTTCTGCAGCTACTCTTCTAGCTTTCCCTCACCTTG
Source organism: Macrotis lagotis (assembly GCF_037893015.1). Taxonomy (NCBI): domain Eukaryota; kingdom Metazoa; phylum Chordata; class Mammalia; order Peramelemorphia; family Peramelidae; genus Macrotis; species Macrotis lagotis. Next base: position 20,451,148 of record NC_133658.1, read on the forward strand.
GCAAGATCTAGTCCCCCAAACTCAGCTACTACACCTCCCCTAGGGTTACAGGGGACCCTGTGGGGACTGGGGGGGCAGGAGAGTAATGTTATAGCTCCAGAACCCATCAGTATAGTTAAGCATTAACCCAACAATTAAGTTTTAGTTAGGGATATTAAATAAAGCCATGGGCTTCATGTCCTACCTTGAAGATAATTGTGATGAACTGTTTTAGGCCCTATAGCTTTTTGAACCATATCTAAATTCTGCTGGTTGGAAATCTCTTCAGGACTCAGTTTCCTTTCAGTGCAACCTAAAGGGATTGGATGGGGGGAGGGATTTTATCCTTCTAGTACAGAGACAATACAACTTCTGTCAATCCTTGGCTGGATCTGGATGCCCTTGCATGGCTACTGGTTCTTGTTCCCCAATTGCCTTGAGGGTGGTCTGAAAAGGTTGCCCAATTCCCACACCCCAGCTTGAAGGGAGTCATTTTTATGTAAATGATTTTAAAAGGCTTTTTGGATTACAGATGAATTGTAAACTGTCTTCAGGGACAAAAAGAGCAGAGTCCAGAAGCAAGCACAGATTTGGGAGTAAGAACATCTGAGTCCAGGTCAACTCTACTATCTCTGTGATGCAAGATAAGCCACTTCCTATCACTGAGTCTGAGGTTCTTCATCTGTGAACTGAGGATACTAATCCAGCCCTGGAATCAGGAGGACCAAGAAGTTCAAATCTGGTCTCATACCCTTTCTAGCTGTGCGACCTGGGTAAATAACTTATCCTTGTTTACCTCAGTTTCCTTATCTGCAAAATAAGCTAGAGAAGACCAAAATCTCCAAATGAGGGTATAAAGAATCAGGCACACTGAAAAATGACTGAACAACAAACAATTCTTGTAAGGCAATTGGGATGAAAAAGCCTAGTAACATTTAAAGTGCTTTCAAAATATAAACTAATATTAATATCTGTTTCAAGCCCTTAGGAAACACATGGATTTTTTTTTTTAGTAATTAGCATGGCATTTTTTTCTTGTTTGGAGTGCAATAAATTGACAGTTAAATCAGTAGGGGTTAATTAAACTGTGTTTCTTGTAATGTACTGCATTCTTGAATTATTCCGTTTTTATTAGATTATTTAAATCAGGGGTAAATAAACTAGTTTGTAAACCAAATCTATTCTTCATTTTTATATGTATATAGTTCATGAGCTAAGAATGGTTTTTATATTGTAAAATCACTTCATTTTAAAATATCAAAAGTTTTTAAGTTATTAAATTATAATTTAGTTAAATATTTTAAATCTTGTTTTCAAAATGTTAAAAAATATTATTCACTTGTGGTTCATACCAAAACAGATAATGGACTGGCTTTGGATGATTACTATATTCAGGAAAGTATTATTAAGTTTTTTTTGTCCATTCTTACCAAGTATTTCCTTGATGCAAGTTTAGATTTTTCTCATAAAATTTTTTATAGAAGAGAAAATAAGCAATTTCATTAGTTATTGATAATCTTTCATTCACTTAAAATATTTTAGTCAAATCTGATACTTTTACTCCAGATCTTTGGAGTCTTCCCTTCCTTCACCTTCAGGTAAGGCATCTTGCTAATCAATTGCTCAATGTCCTTCTGTGTTCTTTCCATCATAGACATTTCCTTTTTATACTTAGGTTAGTAGAGTTGCCCTTATCTCAGATCATTTCTACCCTTCTATCAGCACATACAAGGCAAGACACTGAAGCCCAAGTATGTTGATTCTACTGTCCTTGAAGGGGAAAAGAGATGGTTATAAAAATCCTTACAGATCTTTTCTAGCCTTTCTGTATTTGTCCAGTTTCATCCTAAAATGTTCTTTGGATACTTTGCTTAGATGGGTGTCCCTTCAAGATTTCTTTAAACTGATTAAACCTTCTACTGTTTTGCTCTGCTTAATAGGTGATACTTTTTATACTTTAAAGCTATCATCCTCCACAACATTTTACAAAAGAGTTTATATTCTAAAGTAGTATAGCCCTTGGCCACCATATCATTCTATTTGGTTAGTAAATCAAATATTTGCTGATTGAGAAGATTTTTAAGCTCTCTTGGTATCTATTACAGTAGTTGACTCACTTTGGCTAAATTTAGATTTGAACTTATTGTAATCAAATTGTATTTTCTGCCATCTATGTCCCACTTTTGATATCAATAACATACAAATAGACCAAGTTTTAGTTGTTTTGATTATTCACTCTTTTTCTTATATTTATTCTTTAGTTTTGCTTAATATTAATTTTTATTTTTCCTCTGACAAATCAGTGATCTGATTCTAATAAGCTGATTCATGGATGATCAGTATTTTACATTGTCTTTTATTTGATGTTTGCCATATCCGTGGCTTCTGACTGTTTTCTCATAGAAAGTATTCATAATATATTTGTGTTGGGCTTCATTATAGTTTACAAGTTTTTGACTTATTCCTCATTCCTGATGCATGGTTTCCAACATTTTTCACCAGTCTTAGCTATTCAAAAATGTGCATAGAGGTCATCAAGTATTAATAAATTTGTTTATTTTACTGGAGTGCTATGGAATTAGTAAATTTTCTTGGACTTGTTATGCTACAGATCCCTTTTCAGTATGGTTAGGGCTAGATGGTGGTGGAGGTCCCTTTGAACTTTCAATTCTAGGACAGGACTTTATAAAATTCCTCTATTTTTTATCCTTTTCAACAAATATTAGCACATAAGAAAGTAATTTTCATTGAGGTCTATTTGCAAATATTTGCAATGACCACTACAATATGAGATGACCAAATGTCCCATGAAATATTTCATGTTGTCTCAGAATGCATGATAAAACTAACTCTGACAAGTCCTGTATTTTCTTCTCCCAAGGAAAGCCTAAAGCCATTTTATCTTTATACTGAAAACTCATATTGTCTTCTGGTTTCATTTATAAGGAGGAACACCACACTTATAAAATTCACCAGCTTAGTGATGTGTCCATTTTTTTGGTGATGGGACAAGCATCTCTGAAACTCTATTTTTTAGTTTTAGTTTTAGTTTTTGCAAGGCAGTGGGATTAAATGATTTGCCAAAGATCACACAGCTAGTCATTATTAAGTGTCTGAGGCCGGATTTGAACTCAGGTCTCCTGACTCCAGGGCTGGTGCTCTATCCACTGCACCACCTCTAGCTGCCCCCATCTTTGAAACTTAAAAGCTTTAAAGTCTATGTCATTTGAAGACTCTATGATTAGCATACTCTACCTCTCCTTTTTACAATGGCAAAAAAGGCTGGAGATTGAGCTGGACCAAGAGTCATTTCTTGGTTTTATGAGTAGTTGCAGCCAGGGAATCAGTCACCAAGTTGCCAGGTTGCTGGGTTCATCCTTGATAAGAATCTCCTAAGGGACAAACACTTTTACATGAGATATTCCTAGATAATAGGATCATAGTTCAAGAGCTGGAAGGTACATTTAGAGGCTGTTAATTCCAATTCCCTAATTTCATAGGAGATTTATAGAAGGCACTGAAAAGTGAAGTTGTGTGCCAAGGGCCCCATAGCTAGTTACGAGTCTGAGGCAGGATTCAAATCCAACTCTTTGTGACACCAAGAGGAGCAATTTTACTCAGCACTTACTCTAAAGTGCCTGTTTCCAATGCAGATCCCATTTTACCATCACCTCAGTAACTTTAAGATGCAGAGAACACATTTTACTTTGTCTATTGATATTTGACTATGAGATAGCATTGATTCTACTGAGCTAAATTCTGCCTCTGACAAAGTTTCTCCCACACACATGTCATAAAACTCATTGAAATTATAACAGAATTAAAAAAAAAACCTTTCAAGAACCATATAATTCATAGCAGGCAAAACTTAATGGGGGAGAGGTGTCATGATGAAATTCACACGATGTCCAACCTGAAGAGGGATTCCCTGGAGATCAGGGATACTTAACCTGAAGTCCATGAACTAAAAATATTTTGATTAACTATTACATTATAATTGGTTTCTTTGTAACCTGATATATATTCTAAGAAGGGATCCTAAGGCTTCATTCAAATGTCAAAGACAAACCTCTCTTCACACAAAAAAGGTTAAGGACTCTTGGGATGGATCCGAGGTTCTTCACATGCTACTCTCTGTGGATGACATTCTACTGGTTGCTTGAGTTTCATGTGAAGGAACCAGAAAATAGATTGATCTCTCCTTCCATGAATTTCAGCTAGTATTTCTTTAAAAAATATTGAAATCATGCTCAAGACTTGATTGGATTGGGGACCAAGGGCTCAGGATGGTGACATCACTTGTGGTTTCCCCGAGTAGACAACAGTCATGCTCCCATATGTGCTCTGGGTGAACTAGGGAAGCTGAATCAATTGGGGGGTGTCCTTGATGCAAATCCTTGTTGGATATCCTTTTCCTTCTATGTCTAAGCAACTCTCTTTTTTATTGTCTGGACATTGTTGTTTGTAGGTTGTCTCCCATCTGACTGAGCATCTTGAGAGCAGGATCTATTATTTGTCTTTATATCTTCAATGCTTAGAACAACAACCTGACATAGTAGATGCTTAATGGTTATTGATGAATTATCTGAAACTGACCCCTTCATAATTTTTTTTAACAGCAAAATAACATTCCATTGAATTCTTCTCCTATTATGTGTTAAATCATTCCCCAGCTGATAAATATCTCCTTACTTTCCAGGCTCTACTCACATAAAAGGAGCTTCCATAAATATTTTTGTATATATATATGAGTCATTTTCTTCATTCCTTGATCTCCTGTGGTTTTAAGTCTTGTGGTCATATTGCTGAGTCAAAGGGGATGCACAATTTAGTCATTTTTTTGGATCACAATACCAAGCTCCTTTGCAGAATTGGCTGAACCAACTCATGCTCCATCAGCAGGATACCATTGTACCTATTTTCCCATACCTTTTTTCTTTTATTTTAAACTTTGCTAATGTGATGGGTATCGGGGGAAGCTCAGAGTTGTTTGAATGTACAAATCTCTAATTATTAGTGATTTGGAATTTTTTCAATAGCGATATGGATTATAGATTCGTATAATTTTTCTTTTTAAGAACTGCATGAGGGGCAGCTCAGTGGTGCAGTGGATAGAGTACCGGCCTTAAAGTAAGGAGGACCTGAGTTCAAATGCAACCTCAGACACCTAGCTGTGTGACCTTGAGCAAGTCACTTAATCCCACTGCCTTTCAAAAAAAAGACAAAAAAAAAAGAACTTCATGTTCAAATTCTTTAGTTATGGTGATGCTGATGAGGTTGATGATAAGGATAATGATGACAGTATTTATTTAACTCTTTGAAGTTTATAAAGAGTTACAAATATGACATTTATTCTTCACAACAACCCTGAGAGGGAGATGCTCATTTTATAGATAATACTGCAGCCAAGAGAGTTAAGTGAAGTGTCACGCAGCTAAAAATAGCTATGGTGGGATCTGAATTCATGTCTTTATGACTCCAGATCCAGTGCTCTAACCTTTAAATTTCTATTGATTCCTTAAATTTTGTGGGAATAGGGTCTTTACAGAGAGACTTGATGCAAAGATGTTCCCCTCTGACTACATTTCCCTTTCAATTTTAGCAATATTGTTTTTGTTTGTGCAAAAAACCAGTAATTTTATGTAATTAAAATTGTCCACTTTGTCTTTTGAAATACTATTTCTCCCTTGTTTGTTCATGAACTCTTCCCTTATTCATAGATTTGAAAGATAATTTCCCTGTTGCTCTTCTAATTTGTTTATGATGTTATACTCTATGTTCAAATCATATAACCATTTGGAACTTATGCTTATATATGGATTTTCTATCTTGAGTTTCTGCCAGGCTGTTTTCCATTTTTCTAGCAGTTTTTTCCCCCATACAGTTTGTTCTTATGCCAGTAGCCAAGGTTTTTGGGCTTATCATACACAAGGCCATTGTGTTTAATTTGTTCCTGAATATTGTATATATTGTATTTATTGAGAAAGTTGAACAAGTATTTAAAATTAGATTCCAGGTTAAAAGAAATAGAATATTATCTCCCTATATGTTAATTACAAACTCAGAAAGATTGAATTAGAATATTAGAAATTATTAGATTAGAAATGATTAGAAAAACCAGAAAACTTGTCCTACTCTCATCATACACCAAAGTCCAGGAAGAGATTATAATTCATTCTCATTTAGATCAAATAATATTGTATAAGGATCATAGTCAACCTCATAGACATGCCTCCAAGGAGATTTAATAATTTCCTTTCACTTTTGTTTTTGAATAAATTCTCTCCCTCTCTCTCTCTCTCCCTGTCCCTGTCTCTCTCTCTCTCTCTCTGTTCAGATGTGATCATTACCATACTGGTCTCCACCTATAGATTTCATGCTAAATCTTAGAGAATAAAACTTCATATCTAGCTTATATTTTCTATCATTTTATTTTAACCCTAAAATTTTAAGGTTTACAGTTTAAACTGCCCCTTTGATCGAGATAAAATCACACTGATGATCTCTGTTATGCCGTATAGTTTGGGTTCTGGCATTGGGATTTGGTATTCCCTCTCCCAATCTCCTTTGAGATTCTTGACATTTTGTTCCTCTAGATGAATTATTATTTTTTCCTAGAAAAATTTCCCTTTTTTAAAGGTAATACTTTGGACGTCTAATTGGTATAACAATAAGTAAAGTAATTTAGGAAGTACTGTCATCTTGACTATAGTAGCTTATGCTACCTATGGGCAAATAATATTTCACCAATTATTGTTTCATTTCCCCTCAAATTATTCTCTCATTATTTATCTGTATTTGTGTAAAAAGTGATTTGTAGTTTTATCCACATATTTCCTATGTGTCTCTTGACAAGTAAACTTATATATTTTGTAGTTGTTTTATTTTATTTATTTTTTAATTTTTTAGATTTCTGCAAGGCAAACGGGGTTAAGTGGCTTGCCCAAGGCCACACTGCTAGGTAATTATTAAGTGTCTGAGGCTGGATTTGAACTCAGGTCCTCCTGACTCCAGGGCCGGTGCTCTATCCACTGTGCCACCTAGCCGCCCCTTTTTTTGTAGTTATTTTAAATAGAAACTTTCTTTTCTTTCTTTTTTCCCACTGGAGTTGTAAATATATAGAAATTTTGACAATTATATCCTGTAGCTTTGTTAAAGTTAATATTTCAATTCATTTTTATTGGATTCTCTGGTAAACCATCATATCATTCACAAAAAAGTCAAAATGTTTACTCTTTGTTTAACCTCATTCTGTCAATTTCCTTGTTTTCTTATTGCTATAAGTAGCATTTCAAAGCACTATATTAAATAATAATGTGACAATGGACACCCTTTCTTTTACTCTAATCTTATTGGAAATTGTTGTATGTTATCCTATTACAGATAATGCTGGTTCTTTGTTTTTGATGGATACTACTTATATTAAGGAAAGTACATTTAGTCTTTTGTTGTCCAGTAAAATATTGGAAGTTCTAATTAAAAATGAGTGGGAATATGTTGAAGCTTGTCTAAAGTTTTGTTTAAATCTCCTGATATATTCACATGATATTTTGTTCTTATTATTTATATAGTTGATCATGTTGATAGTTTTATGTGGAAACAATTACATATTCTTGGCATCAATCTAACAGGCATAGCATATAATCTTTGTGGTATGCTTCTGTAGTCTCTTTGCTAATTTTTAAAATTTTTGTTTAGATTTATGTTTGAAGGGGTTATATCGAAGTCATCCTCCGTTATGCAAGGTTTACTATTTCAAATTCATTTAACTTTTCTTTGAAATATTTAAATAATATGCCATTCATTGGAAAAATATTATGCAGCAAAATTATCATGATGTTCAAATGTGAAAGACTTCACTATCCTGACCAATACAGTGATCCACAATAATTCCAACAATAACCAATGTGGACAGAGAGAGAACTGAAAAGCTCTGCATGCGCGTTGAAGCATTTTTCCATTTTATTTTTGGCAACGTGGCCAATATGGAAATATATTTAACATGACTTCCCACGCACAAGTCAATAAATACTTAAAGAAATGAATTCAGGTTTTTTACTGCAAAGTTAAATACTGAAGCTTAAATATTTTGACCATATAATGAGAAGATATGACTCACTGGAAAAGACCCTGATTTTGAGAAAGATTGAAGACAAAAGGAAAAGGCAGAGGATAAGATGGATAGAAAGTGTCATGGAAACAATGAACATGAACTTGGACAGACATCTAGACATAGTAGAAGACAGAAGGGACTTGTGTGCTTGGGTCCACGGGGTTATGAAGAGTCAGACATTTGTGAACACATGTTTTAAGAAGCTTGCCTTTTCAGTGGGTGGAGGAGCTGGAAAGAGGGGGAGAATTTGGATTTCAAAATTTATAAAATGACCATTAAAAGAAGGAAGGATGCTAAATACTGACCTTTATTCACTGTCCATGTCTTTAAAGTCATTATCTATTTTCTTTCATATAACATAGTTTCTTTGCTCATCTCTTGTAATCATCTTCTTTGCTATTTCCTTGTCTAACACGATTGCTATCCCCCTTTTTTTGACTCTTTTGATGTTTCAAATGTGTTGAATTTTTCTTTCTACATTTAATTCAATATTTCCAACACTGACCAGTTCATGAATTTCATTTTGCTCTCTATGCATCAAAAAAAGTTTCATTGCTGCTCTTCTCTTTGCTGCTTTTTTCTTTTATCACTACCCACTCATCTCTTCCCCCATGTTAGAATTTTTGCATCTTGGAGGTTTATTTTTCCCTTCTTTATAGAATCTACATTACCATCTTAAAATATAGAATCTAAAGGGGGGAAAGCTCTATACTTCTATATCTTAAGAAGAAAGTCTTTGGCTTCCACTTGAGAAAACAATCCAAGGTTATTCTTCTGGCATTGACTAAGGAATTTAGAGCAAAAAGTCCCTAGGAAGATAACTGATTATATTGATTGACCACTATTCCCTCCTGCACCTATGTCGTTTTAGTTTCTCTTCACTTTTTTTGTTTCATCTATAAAACCAGTCTAAAATATTCTCATTTTCCCAGTTATAACTTAATTAATATGTCCATCTGGAACTAAATTGTCCCACAGCACCTGAAATGATACTTTATATTCTCTATTGCTCCTTAGTTACATAGTTTTGTATAGACTGGAAAATAGTAAAATCTTGCATTTCCATCTCTTTCTAGCAATTACTGTACTCTAGGATTCCAAAATGTAGCTCTGCAAGTTTAGCAAAGAAGTAACATCTTGCTCTCTACCAATCACCCAGAACTATTGAAAAGGAACATTTCTAATAGTCATCATAGATTGGACTTTTTCCTGTACAAAAAAAAATCTAGGAAAGCATCCACCAACCTGAAAACCTCCAAGACTGAGACAGTACCCCTCCCATATCTGTTTTATCAAAAGGAATATTTTCTAATATCTTATGTGAAAATGATTTACATAATTATCAAGAACATCCTTAATGAGGGTGAAAGAACAGGTAGGTTTTTGAAAACTGTATTTCACAGCAGACAACTTCAGTGATATGTATATATTATTAGAATTTTCCTTTAGAGTTGGGGGGGGGATTAATAGTTGGGATATACAGAGAGAACAACCTATCCTCCCAAGTTCTTACTTATACCAGAACTGGGGTCTAATAGTAGTTTTCCCAAAATTGCAAAGGCCATTCAGCCTTTCCATTATAGGTAATTTGAAAAATTGGGCAAATTTTGTAAACAATGTAGTTCATTACACTAAAGCCAAACTGATATCTTTTTTAAAATCAACAATGGATTGGTAAAACAAAATGCATTTTAAGCTATACAATTTAGCAGACTTTGAGATGTAAGATAGTAAAATCCCATCTGCATTAAATAAATGGGGGGTAGCTAGATGGCTCAGTGGATAGAGCTCTGGGCCTGGAGTCAGGAAGCTCAAATCCAGTCTCAAATATTAGTAGCTGGGTGACCTTAGGCAATTCACTTAACCTCTTTTTGTCTTTATCCACTGGAGAAGGAAATGCAAACCACTGCAGTATGTTTGCCAAGTTTTAAACCTCATGGACATTATTGTCCACAGGGTCATGAAGAGTTGGATCCAACTAAAGAACTAAATAACAACATTAAATAACTTAAGTCTAAAATGATCATAATGAGTTTCAACATTTTACTGAGGTTTTCTTAAACAAGTTATACACATAGATTTACCTGAAACATGTACTCAAATCACAGTTTCTAAGCATGAAAATCTGAAGAAAAACAGGCAAGATGAAAGTGGTGATGTGCTTTCAGCCTTTAAGGGCACAACCAGAGAAAACATTGTTATATGAAAACCTGAAATAGTAGATATCTGAATGAAGGGACCAGTCCTCAAAATGTTCTATTTTTAAATGGAAAGGGAGAATAAAAGAAGAAAGTAAATGCAAAATCCTGGCACAGTTTACAAGATTTATGAACAGCACCTCTGGAAAATTCACTATTCGAGATGGGCTTTTGTCAACCAAGGATTGAGGTCCTTGAATAATATATATGAGGTATTGGAAGGTATGAAAACTCTTTTATCATGGAGCAGCTTCAGTCATTTGGAAGCCCTTTTAAGGAGATTAGGGGAAGTTTTGGAAAAACCAAAGGATTCAGACTGAGATTTGTGTCGCTTGGTCAAAATGTTTTAACTCCATACTAAAGGAAAGGTCCATTTATAATCCAGCTCTTTAATAGAAAGTAGCCCCAGATAATGGGCTGTTCTTTGTCCTTTTAATACACCTATTTTCCAGAATCTTCTGAACTTCCTGGAGTTTCTAAATATTTCAAACATCTCAATAATTTTATAAATCACCTCTTTGTGGACAAAAGTCTTTTTTCTTCTTATTTTCAATTCTGAAACTTAAAAGATTTTCTCATTGACATTATCTATGTGCTCTTAGGTAAGTCTCAATTCCACAGAGCTTGTTACATTTTTGTATAAAATGGAAATTATTGCACATGTTCATAGTTTACTATTGCAAACTCCAACTCAACTGGGGCTGATCTCCACAGGGTAGCTACTTCACTAAGAAATTTAAGAAATACTGAATTAGCTGTGAGGTGCTGGTGGTGTGTTTCTTTGGTATTAGAAATCAAACCACACCAGTAGCTTCCCATTGGTTAGCAATTAATATCAATTGGTCAGACAACCAAGAACACATGACACAGGAAAGGGAATATCTCATAGGGCTGGAGACATTTTCCTGGAAGTACTTTTCTCTCCTTTGTGTGGTCTCATGAGGTTCCTTTGTAAGAGTGGTATAGCTTTCTACTGAGCTTCTTGTAGAGTTCTAAAGCTAGGATAATTTATGGTTATCTCCAAAGCAGCATTTGGGACACAACCCTGAATGTGTTTAATATTTCTTTTACTACAAAGTGTTTTCTTTATGTTTCATTAGTTTGTTTAAAATTAAATGTTAAAAATTTTTGTTGTTAGAAAGCTTGGTATATTTTATATATTGGAATATCAGTCTGTTCAATCAGATTTGAATGAATAACATGAAATGACAGCTGTTTTATACAAGCACTTTTATCTTTTTTTTTCAAACCCCTACATAAATCACAGGTAGTAACAAATAGTGCTGCTTGAATTACATGACATTTTATGAGATTCTAACTGCACAACAATGATTTCATGAATCAGTAATTTCACAGTGCTTTCCTTCAGTATGACTTCTCTGATGTTTAGAAAGGCATGATCTCTGGCTAAAGGTTTTGCCACATTCATTACATTGATAGGGTTTCTCTCCAGTGTGAATAAACTGATGCTCAATAAGGGATGATTTTCGGCTAAATGTTTTTCCACATTTAAGGCATTCATAAGGTTTTTCTCCAGTGTGAATAAACTGATGTTCAAGAAGAGATGACTTACGACTAAACATTTTCCCACATTTAATACATTCATAAGGTTTCTCTCCAGTATGAATAAGCTGATGTTCGGTAAGGTGTGTGCTCTGACTAAAGGCTTTCCCACATAGATCACATCTATAGGGTTTCTCTCCAGTATGAATTCTCTGATGTTTAGAAAGGCATGAGCTTTGGCTAAAAGCTTTCCCACATTCATTACAATTATAAGGTTTCTCTCCAGTGTGGATTCTCTGATGTTTAGAAAGGCATGAACTCCGGCTGAAGGCTTTCCCACATTCACTACATTTATATGCTTTATCATTAGTATGAATTCTCTGATGTTGAGTAAGGAGTGTGCTCTGGCTGAAGGCCTTGCCACATTCATTACACTCATAGGGTTTCTCTCCAGTATGAATTTTCTGATGTTCAAAAAGGGAAGAGTTGCGACTGAAAGCTCTCCCACATTCATCACATTTGAATGGTTTCTCTCCAGTATGAATTCTCTGATGTTGAGTGAGGTGTGCGCTCCGGCTGAATGTTTTCCCACAATCATTACATTCATAGGGTTTTTCTCCAGTATGAATTCTCTGGTGTTGATTGAGATAGGAGCTTTGACTGAAGGATTTCCCACATTCATTACATCCATAAGGTTTCTCTCCTGTATGAATTCTCTGATGCTGAATAAAATGTGTGCTCTGAAGAAAGGCTTTTCCGCACTCATTACACTCATAGGGTTTTTCACCAGTATGTATCCTCTGATGCTTATTAAGGGATGAGCTCCGACTGAAGGCTTTTCCACAATCATTGCATTTGTAGGGTTTCTCTCCAGTATGAATTATATAATGTTGAGTAAGGGTGGAATGATCACTATAAACTTTGTCACATTCATTACATTTATATGTTTTTTTCTCTGTATTTCCCTGATGTTTAATTATATCTGAATTCTGTTTGAAGTCCTTTCCATGTATATCACATTTATGTAGTGTGTCTTCTATAGGAACTTTTTGTATTGCAATAGGGATTGACTTTAGAGTATAGTTTCTCCCAAACTGACTATAGTCATGATCTCTTTCTCTGGGATTTTCATCGTAGGTGATTGTGGCTTGCCTCAGAAGTCTCTCCTCATTTACCAATTGCTTCTTTAACCAAGAATCACAGTCTTGGGTTTCACTTAATTTGGAGTCAGAGGTACTCTCCTGTGATTCCATTACTACCATCTGAAATGATCCTTCTTCAGAAATTACTCTTTGGAGTTGATTTATTAGCTTCAGATCTGGTGTCCCAGTCTGAAAAACAAACCAAAAAAATCAGTTGGCAGGTTTTTCCAATGCTGGGAAAAAAGCTAAATGAGAAGATAATTTAACTCAAAAAATGTCTACAAGGAGCATATAAATTTGTTATATCATATAACTGATTTTACAATCTGGCAGGAATAAAGGTGATAAAAAGGAATGATGTTGATGCAAAGTGAAAGATGATCAAAAAGAATAATGAGAGATGAAAAATATATCATAATTCAGCTTTTTTTTCAGCTCTGTAACACTTCTAGCATTTAGTAGCTGTTTTGTATTTCATTGAAGCAAAACATTCTGAGATTTGAATGACTCCACTACCATGACAAAGTTATTATTTTTTCAAATAATACCTCCTGAGGTATTATTAACCCACAGTCCTTTGTTGTTGCCATTATATTTCTGGAGATGTCTGATGATAGCTCTGTACTAAAGATGGAGATCACCTGGACTAGAGGTCTTCTTCTTAAGTTTTCTTAAGTTTCCTTCATACCTATTCCCCCTCATCCTTTCTGTTTGAAGTTAGTCTTTTGTATTTGGGTTGATGAAGTTTATAGATCTGTGATCTCTATTTGTTCCTACAGCAGGGGCCCTTTCAGCTCTGGGCTTACTTTTTGCTTACTTAAGATCGCTTTCCAATTTTCACTCTAGAAATGAAGTTTCTTTTTGAAAGAAGTCAGTTGTGGCAGCAAGTAAATAAGATATCCTCCTAGCTTAGATTCTCCCTGACATTCTCATTGATTCAGTAATGAGTGGGCTTGTGCAACTGAAAACTTTAGATTCCTTCATGCAGCTAATTTTCTGTTTGTGGTTTCTAAGGCTCCTTGAACAGATGCCAATTCTAGGAAAAGCCTAGGTGCTTCATATGCATATGAAACTTTATCTTCTCAGTTGGACTGTAGGCTTCAGAAACCTAATATTTCTACCTATGCCTTGTGAGAGAGGTGATGAAATAAGGTTCCTAGAAGAATGCCTTCCAAATCAGCTAGCATGCCATCCATGCTCATCAGCACTCATCAATCAAGCTCACTCCACTGTTTCCATGGCCTGTCAATACTTTGGATGTCAGGGTTTGTAGGAAAGCAGGATATTGGGGGGGGGGTGCAAGAAAGAGAGAGAGGATGTAAAGTCTTTACCTTTTTCATCCTCTAAACAACATCACAATTGCTGGCAGTATGTGCTCCCTTGACTCAGTTATTTGCCAAACTTTTCCCATAATAACATTTCCAGTGACATCCTACAGTGTAAGATATTTAATGTGAATGAAACACAATCATTAAATTCATAGAGCTTTTTGGTGATGCTTGGACAGAAATAACTTCTGGCTCAAGTTTTTCTCACTTTCATTAGGTTTATAGGGGTTCTCTCCAGTGTGAATGAATTGAAGATAAGATGACTTCCAATGGAAGTCAGATGACTTCCAAATGAACATTTCCAACATTTGATACATTTTTAGGTTTTGCTTCAGAAAAAATGCACAGATGTTCAGTGAGGAGTCACTGAATATATAGGCTTTCACACATTCATTACACACATAGAATTTATCTCCAGCATGAATTTTCTGATGAATATCAGAGGATGAGTTCTGGCTGAAGGTTTTTCCTCCGTTATTACATCTATAGAGTTTCTTTTTCAGGATAAATAATATAATGTTGGGGAAGGACTGAGCAGTCAGTAAAGACATCCCATACTTATTATATTTATGTTTCCTCCCTTATCTTTCCCTAGTATGTGAATTCTAACTGAATTTTTTTTTCTGTGTATAGAAATTTATAAAGTCTCTTTTCCAAAAGAATTTTCTGTTGCATAGTAAGCATTGGCCTCAAACTAAGTTTTATTTTCCCAAAATGACTATACTTTCTTTAATGAGGATATTCTTAGAATAACTATTGCATGTCTCTCCTGTTTTCCTTGTTTTGTTTATCAAACTGCCCTAAACTTTTGGAGAATCAGGGAATATCCTGTGTAAATCACTCCATTATCACACTGAGATGATTTCTGATTTCAGAAATAGCACCTTAAACATGTTAGGAATTTTTTTTAAAAAAGTACACATATCACATCTTCTTTAACTAACTGAGAAGGTATAATGAAAATGAATAGAAAAATTAAAGGGAGTATATAAACTTGGCATCTTTCACAGACCAAGGATGGCAATATGAGAAGAAACGTGGGGAAAGAGAGGGGCATCCCTACCAAAATTAAGAAGACTAAAGAAAATGAGGAGCTTAAGTGGTAGTAAGAGTGACCAAAAAAAGAGAGATTAAGGAGAGTGAGAGAAGAATGATAGTATCCCAATAGATAATATTTGTATAACCTTTTATGTACATTAACTCACTGAACCCTTGTGACAACTCTGAGAGGTGAGTGCTGATTTATAGATGCAATTTGTATGTGCTGGGTACATGTGGGTACATGTGTATGTATGTGCATGTATAGATAAGCATATCCATATATATACATATAGTATAGACATACATTGGAAGTATATACATATGCACATTTACATATTCATATTTAATAAATTAGAGAAGGCAAATGAATTTTCTGTCTTCACATAGCTAGTAATTCTCTAAGCAAGATTTCAGTTCTCTTTCTGACTCTAGGTTCTTTGTTCTATCCACTATCCCACTTACCTCTGCCAGGTAAGGATATTGGGGCTTATGGGGGGGGGATAATATTTTAGGAAGTCTTTTCTGCAATTATCCCAATTAAGGCCTTTATTACCTCACTTTTGAATTATTTTAATAACTTTCAAATTTACCATAGGTTCCAGTTTCATCCATTTATCTCATCCATTGCTTGATCTTTCTTGATTAGTCATTTAATACCATTTAATTCTGCTAAAACCAGTCATTTCTTTTTTTTAAAGATTTTATTTATTTTGAGTTTTACAATTTTTTCCCTAATCTTACTTCCCTCCCCCCACCCCACAGAAGGCCAGGTCATTTCTTCTTATAACACAATACTTTTAATATTTCTTTAATGTCTCCATGATGAAATTCCAACTTTTTGATGTCATTTAAAACTATTAACCTTATCTTCACCACCCTACTTTATCTAGGTCTGTTGCTTCATCATTGCCCATGAAAATCATGCCATCTTTCTTTCACTGAGATCATTGTCTCAGATAGACTGTGACCTGCAAAAGAACTTAGCTTAAAAGGGCCATTCCCAGTCATCCTGATAAATATCTGGGCATTGGACCCAGTTGGTTCCAGAAGAGAAAGTAAGGCAGGTGACTTTACCCCCATTGAAATTCAGTTCACTTGCAAGTCATGACATCAAAACAACAATTTCCCCAGTACTTAGCACAGTTTTGACACTTAGTAAATGCTTTCTAAATGTTTGTTTCCTGGCTGGAATTATTCTTCTGTCTTAACCAACCTCCTCACTTGTTGCCCTATGGAGTTGGAGGAATTTATATAATCAAACTATTTGTGAATATTTGTTTATTCAAAGCTTCCTTATCTATTTTGGAGAAGAGTGAGGTTCATCTGATATTCACCTCCTGTAGCCTTTCTTCTACATTTCTATGTTCTTCTCATGGCTATCAATTATTAGAAATACATTAGTATATTTCCTTTCTCCTTCCCTTCCTCAAACCCACAGAAAGAACCAATTCATTAAAGAATTCTTTTTCAATTTTCTTAATACCCTTGAAGACAAAGTTCTAAAGGTATATTTGTTTCTTCTCATCCCAACAGAATATTAATATAATGTCATCCAATTGCAAAAATATTTAACTTTTCTAGATTTCTCTGGACTCCTCTATTTGCATTTCAAAGTTCTTATTTAGCTGTAGTGTTTTCATCAGAAATGTTTGAAAATCCTTTATTCCACTAAATATCTACTTTTACCCTATAAGATTATATTCAACTTTTCAGAGTAAAGTATTCTTGGTTGAAAGTCCTGTGTTTCCCTCATATTCCTATTGGTTTTTCACATTTAAATATTTCCTTTAGTTTTGTTTTTTATTTTTTCCTCCAATATTGTATTCCAAGGTCCCTTCTCCTTACAGATCCTATGTCATCCTACATATAATTCTTTGGTACTTGAACTGCTTTTTCTGGATAGTTGTGCTTTTTTTTCCTATAATTTTTTCCTACAGTTCCCTTTTTTGTGTGATTGGAGGATTCTTTAAGTTGCCCTTCGGATCTAAGAAGTTTTCAATTATTTCTTAGCATATAGTGTCTAAGCCTTTTTTTTTAATTATCGTTTTCAGGGACTTCAGTAACTGACTATTAAATTCTCTCTCCTTGACAGTTGTTTTTGATATGAGATAGCTTGGATTGCCATCTAGTCATTTGATTTATTTCCCCAAGATATTTTGCTGTCTCCTAAAGGCCCTGACATCTTTTTGGCATGTTTTCAGAGTCTATGTCTTAGGAAATCAATCAATTTATAAACATTTATTAAGTGCTTATTTTGGGGTCAAGCATTGTGTTATGTGCTGGAAATACAAAAATAAAAGGGCAAAAGAGGATCCCCCTCTCTCAATGAAATAGACAACATACAAACAAATGTATACAAAGCAAGCTATATTCTGGATAAATAGGAAATAATTACTTGAGGGAAGGCACTGGAATTAAGAAGGGTTGAGAAAGGCTTCCTGTAGAAGCCTGAATTTTAGCTGCAACTTAAAGGAAGCCATGGACATGAGTATTCAGAGTGGATAGGGTAAAGCATTCCAGGCAAGGTCAGTCAGAGAGAATGCTCTAAGCTAAGAGATAGTATGTCTTCTTGATAAATTAGCCAGGAGGCCAATGTTATTCAATCAAAGAGTACCTGTAGGGAAGAAAGGTGTAAGAAGAGTAGAAAGGCAAAAGGGGGCCTTTGAAAGCTAAACAGAACGTTTTCAGATTTGCTCCTGCTGGCAATAAAGAACCACTGGAGCATACTGAGTCAGGCAGAGGGGGTTGACATAATCAGACATGTGCTTTGGAAAAATCACTTTAATGACTGAATGGAGTTTAGGCTGGAGTGGGAAAAGGCTTGAAAAAGGAAGACCATCCAATAGTTATTGCAATAGTGCAGGCATAAGGTGTACCTACACCAGGGAGAGGGCAGTGTCAGAGGAGAGAAGGGGGTGGGACATATTGGAGAGATGTTCTATTAGAGAGGTTGCAAAGATGAAATCTAAGCTAGATGCTACAGAGGAGAAGTCTACAAGAGATGTTGTGGAGGGGAAATCTAAGAGAGATGCTACAGAGGGGAAGCTTACAAGGTATGTTGCAGAAGGATAACTTACAGGCCTTGGAAACAACTTGGATATAGGGATGAGAGAGAGTGAGGAGTCTAGGATGACTCCTAGTTTAGGAGCCTGAGGGACTAGGTCTGTCTTTTAAGCTACTCATTCTTTTTCCAATCCTTTCCTCCAGAGCTTGTTAATTTTTTTTATCTCTTACTTCATTTCTTCTAGGTATTCATGAAGTTCTTAGGGAAAATAATTTCTTTCTTTGAGTCTCTGCTTGCAATTCTTTCTATATTTGCAATTTTTTTTATCCTGCTCAATATTTTTCTCTGGCTTACTCCTATCTTCAGTTTTGGTTCCCAATTGGGGTTTTGTGATAAGGCCAGGCTTCACCCTATGTTGCTCTTTTGGTAGTACAGAACCATATGGTCGGCCCAAGGGAGAAGGGAGATATTCAGAATGAAATTCTAAAGACACAAAGGAAAACAATTTCTTTGAGGACAAAAAAAATGGGATTTGTTTGAAGAAAGGAATGTGGAATCATGCAAAACCATCAAACAAATTAAATTTTCAAAAGAAATGGACAAGTTAAGTCAAATCAAGAAGTATTTATTAAGCACTTTCTTTATACCAAATACTATGCTCAGCCCTGGGGATATAAAGAAAAAACAAAAACATAATCCCTGCTCTCAGAGTTTACACTGTAATTGGGGAGACAACATATTAAAAACTAGGTAGATACATCTATATACAGTGTAGATGGAGACAATATATTAAAAATTAGATATATAACATCTATATATGGAAGATATCTGAGAGGGGAGATCAATTGGTGAAACTTGGAAAGTCCTCCAGAAGTTAGTGGGATTTAATCAGTACTGTGAAGGAAGGCTGGGAAGCTAAGAGGCAAAAAGCCATCCATGGAGAGATGGAATGAAAAGGTATAGATATGGGAAATGAAATCTAAGGTGGTGTAAAAAAAAGAATGTTCTTTGTATAGGAAAGGAAAATGTGAGAAGACTGGAAAGGTGAAAAAGGACCAACATATGAAGAACTAAACACCAGTCAAAAGAGTATATTTGATCCTAAAGGAGGGAGCTTGTGTGTGTGTGTGTGTGTGTGTGTGTGTGGTGACATGGTGTGATAGGAGATTGGTGGAAGAGAATCCAATTGGAACAAGAGTTTAGTAGTTCATTTGAGAGGTAAAGTGGACCCAAATGAGACTGATGGCTGTGTGAGTGGCAGGAATGGGGTATATATGAGATGTTGTTAAGGTGAAATCTTTGGCAACAGATTGGTTACATAAGGTAAACACGGGTGAGAAATCTGGGATGACACTAGGTTGAATGTATAATTGTGAGGATAGTAGAATTCTCAACAATAATAGAAAAACTGGGAAGAGAAAAGATAAATTTTATTTTGATTAAATTGAGTTTGAGATCCTTTTAGGGCATCAAGAGGAAGTTAGGTAAGTGAGATGAGCTCAGGGCAAAGACATGAGTTGTACATGCAGGGCATACTAAATAATGAAAAATAACTGATTAAGGCACAGAAATAGTGCAAAGAATGCTAAAACTGGGGATTGTGCAGTAGATAGCGCACAGGTCTTGAAGTCAGGAAGACCTGAGTTCAAATACAACCACAGACATTTAATAATTACCTAGCTGTGTCACCATTTAAGTCACTTAATCCCCACTGCCTTAAATTAAAAAAAAAAATTTAAAAAAGAATTCTAAGACTCACTCTGAGCCAATGCTGGTGACTGAGTGAGTCAATTGGCATCTCCATGTACCAGGCTCTGGGGATACAAAACAAAGACAAAATTAGTTTGCTCTCAAGGAGCTTTCAATTTAGTGAAGATGAAAAAATACAAACAACAATGTGCCAAAAAGATACATACAGGACAGAGTAGAGATAATCAAAGGAAGAAAGGCACTGTCTCCGGGGGAAATGGTGTCAAGGACAACAAAATGGGTTTCTAAAAAGGTCCCCAAGGTTAAAAAAAAGCAGGCTTTAAAGAGGGCTAGAACCTGTGTCTGTGGTGAAAGGAACAATGATGACTGACAAGAGAGAGTAGGCAGGGCTGATCCTTTCTTATTTTCTATCTTATTTTCTTTATGAATTGCAATGATCTTTACATTGTTAATGACTGAACAAAAAATGACTGCTGGAGCTGATCCCCAAAACAAGAGTTCTTTTTTTTCCTGCAAGGCAGTGGGGTTAAATGGCTTGCCCAAGGTCACACAGCTAGGTCATTATTAAGTGTCCGAGGCTGGATTTGAACTCAGGTCCCCCTGACTCCAGGGCTGGCACTCTACCCACTGTGCCATGCCTAAAACAAGAGTTCTTAGGTCCCCTTGATGATGCTCTCAGCAGCACCTCAAGTCACCTGGCTCAGGAACTGGGTCTTGAAAAGACCCGGTGATGCAAGGAATCAAGGGCACAGAGAGGGTTTGTAAGTCTTTTGTTTGCCTGGTGAGGGGAATCTTCCTTCTTCCTTTATTGTCTGGCCTTCTGTCGGATCTGGAGTCCATTCCGCTGGAAACACGTCCAAGAGCACCCATAAGAGACCCCTCCCCCAAAGGCCAAGTCTCCCCTGTGGGACTTGGGTCACTCCCGGGTCACCCCCCTCCCATGGACCCTGGGGGAGGATTGAAGGAGATTCGGGACCCGGCTGGATCTCCACTGGACTTTCCTGCCATTCTCTTCTTGAATAAATCTCTCTTCTTCCCACACCTGCCTTCCCGGGGCTCCGGGGGGCGCGCACAGGCCCTAGCAGCCTGCCAGCAGCGGCTCCTGGTGGCCTTCACTGCTGACTCGGGGTCCACAAGGGCCTGGGGAATGGGGCGAGGGCAGGACCCCGGGGCCCCGAGGTTAAACAAAGTCAGGAGAAGCAAGGCTACAAGCGCATAGCAGAGGGCAGGGGCGAAATGCCGAAGAAGGTTAAAGTCGTGGCAGGGTGGGAGTTTTATTAAGAATTTCTGTAAAAGTATCCCGAGCAGGCCGGGAGCTAGCTGGGGGCGCAACAGGCTGGAACAAGGTGGACACATTGTATCCGAGGAGACATTGTAGCCGAGCCCCGCCCCCTGCGGAGGAAGCAGGCGATGAGGTCAGCCCGCTGGTTCCGGTCTCACAGGCCGCTCCGCGCGCGGAACCCCGGGGCGACGGGCTCTGGCTGCGCGGGGGAAGAGAGGACGGCGGCACACGCCCGCCGGAGCTGCGCATGCGCCCCCTCGGCCCTCGGCCCCGCCTCCCCGGGCGCGGCCCCGCTCCGGCCCCCCGTCCGTGCGCGCGCCTAGCTCCCGGCACGCCCCCAGAAGAAGCGCGCTCACACCCGGAGAGACGCGCGGCTCGCAGCCCCCGCACCCAGGCCCGAGCACATCTGCCCCAAGGCTCCCCGCCCGCCGCGGGGCCGGACTCACCTTCCCGGCGAGGGCGGCCGGCTTTGAGCCAGCCAAGGCACCCGGCGCGCCATCTCTCCAAGGAAGCGCGCGTGCGCAGACCGGCTCGCGAACTACAATGCCCAGAATCCTCCGTTCGCAGAGGCCTCCGTTTCCCAGACGCCTCCGCGGCGCGCGGGCGGCTCCCGGGGGCTACGACCAAAGGGCAATCCCGCGGCGCGTGCCCTCTGACCCCGCGGCGCCGCCGCGAGGGCTGGAGCCGGAAGCGATCCTCAAGGGCCGGCCAAGTGCCGCGCTGCGCGTCCCCTGTCCTCGAGGCAGAGTCGAGGGGCGGCCTCCGGGGAACGGCCGAACGAGGCGCAGTATGTGAGCGGGATGGAGAGCCGCTGCTGTGGAAGAAACCACGAGTGGGCAGAGAAGCCTGGAAGCCCTGAATGACTCCATCCTGGGCCAAGCAGCCCGCGAGGTGTCCCCGCGGCTCGGCGGCCGTGATAAGGGCAACCCCGAGGACCTGCTAAGGAGGAGCAACCGTGGGCCCCCAGTGAACGACAAAGCGGGCCATGATTACTTTAAAGAATGCCTTTTGTCTTTTTTCTTTCTTTCTCGTGGCGTTTAACCCATAGTTGTAGTCCGGGAGGCGGGGTGGAAGGGCCGGTGATGGAAAAAAGCAGAATTCCAAAGTCTGCAAAGATGAATGTTGAAAACTGTCTCTGCCTGTAATCAGTAAAGGAGGGGAAACAAAGGACCCAAAGTAGATCTAGACAAGACCCCCCTCATCTTGAGGAAAAGGAAAAAGAAGTTATCTCCTTATCAGATAGGAAACACGGAGTAAAGTTGATTCTTATTCTTCCCGATCCAAGAGCACCAAAATACATTGCTATGTTAGACAGTGCCCCCTGTGGCTTATCAGACTAATACTCTAGCACAGATAGGGCACAAATAGTCTATTTGAACATTCTGCAGTGGATTCTCCAAACTTGAGCATCTCATCTTTCCTTTGAGCTGCATTTCTGCCTTGCGCATACAGCACAGCACACCTCTCTGACTGGGTGGTGCTGTGCCAATGTCTCCCATGCTGAACAATCAGTTCCAGAATTCTTAAGACTTTCAGAGTATCCCTGTCTCATTTGTTCTGAACCCCTTGCTTGCCCCGTGTGAGTTCTGTGACAGTGAAATTTCTAAAATCTTATATTTCTGATCAAAAGTTAGTTCTTCAGCTGATAATTAAGGTTTATAAGTCTGAATGTTAGCCTCTGCCCTTCTCAAGATCTCTCTAGCTATTAATCTAAAGACAGGTTCTGTGTGTGTGAACTGACCTAGGTCTCTTCTAATTGCATCTACAAATTTAGCTTTCACAGTTGTGGCAACAATTAGATAAAGACCATCATGAGAAAGAAGAAAACTGGTATGGTTATTTCTCTAAGAGAGCTAAATAAATTGTTAGGCTTATATTTTGGAAAGGGAGAAATTCCAATGTTTTATATGTCAACATATCTGTTAACAAAATATCAAGTCAGAAAGGAGACACTAGTCCTGTAATATTTGGGTCTTTGTCAGTTTTGACATAGAACAGACCTTATGGAGGTGTAGGAGAATCATAAAATAATCAGACACTTTTATGTACTAACATGTAATCTGTTAAAATTTCATAACTTTTTTTAAAAAAGTTTTTACAAGGCAAATGGGGTTAAGTGGCTTGCCCAAGGCCACACAGCTAGGTAATTATTAAATGTCTGAGGTTGGATTTGAACCCAGGTACTCCAGACTCCAGGCCCAGTGCTCTTATCCACTGTGCCACCTAGCTGCCCCAAAATTTTATAACTTTTTATGTGATTTCTATAAATATTTTTCTTTTATTTGAACTCTTGGTAGTTAAGCTTTAATGATATCTTCCATGTATAGGCATCTAGGTAAATCTTAGAGAATAAAACTAAATGTTTAACCTAACTTTTTTTTTTTTTTAGGTTTTTGCAAGGCAAATGGGGTTAAGTGGCTTGCTCAAGGTCACACAGCTAGGTAATTAAATGTGTGAGACCAGATTTGAACCCAGGTACTCCTGACTCCAAGGCCGGTGCTTTATCCACTATGCCACCTAGCTGTCCCCTTAACCTAACTTTTTGTTGTTTCATTTTTAGCCTCAAATAATTAAGTTTGACAGTTTTCCATATAATAGACTTTTTGGTATTAGAACAATATGGCTAGACCTTTGTAGTTGTGCTCTCTGTAGTAACATTTGAAAGCTTGGCAGTTTAACTTGAGAAAGGACCTCAGTCTGGTTTCTTATCCTGCCCGGTAATCTTATAGATCTTCCTAAGATAATTTAAACAGAAGCGATTTCAGTTTCCTGCCATAGCACTCCCATTTCTTCCTCTTTTATCTCAACTTCTTCCTGCCTTCTCTTCATCTTAGAGAAATAGTCTTATCTGTTTAAGCCTTAAGAAATAGCTTGGAGGAAAGGAGTTGTCTCAAAGAAATTAAGAAGAAAAATCAAGAAAAATATTTTTTTTTTTGCATAGAATGACTTCATTCATTTATTTGTTTGTTTATTTAAAAAGTGAGCACACTATACTTCACTAAGCATGTAGAATCCATGTCTTTTTCTCTGGATGTGGATGGTATTTTCCTTAACAAGTCTCTTGGGATTGTGTTCAGTTACTGGACTGCTGAAAGGGGTTGCATGCATCATGGTTGCTGTTAGTATGAACAATGTTCTCCTGGAAGAACTCATGTTTTGACAAATACTGTTGAGGAAACTGGGAAAAAGCTAGATATTATAGTAAAACATCTCACACTGTATTCTAAGATAAACTCCAAATGGACATATGATAGAGCAGGGATATGCAAATTTTTTGTTTAAAGTTACAGATAGTAAATATTTTTAGATGTTGTATGCCAAGAAGCAAAATAGCAAGAGGGAAAACAAAAATTTTTGCTGATAATATTCAAACTATAATGGCAATAATTGAGTAATTTTTAAGAATAATTTAGATCTACCAGTGAGAAGAGTAGAGTTATTTTTTTTTAAGATTTTGAGTTTTACAACTTTCCCCCCAATCTTCCTTCCCCCTCCAGAAGGCAGTCTGTTAGTATTTACAATGTTTCCATGGTGTATATTGATCTAAGTTGAATGTGATGAGAGAGAAATCATATCCTTAAGGAGGAAAAATATAGTCTAAGAGATAGCAGAATATCATAAGATAACTGGTTTTGTGGGTTTTTTCCTAAGTTGAAGGTAATAGTCTTTGGTCTTTGTTTGAACTCCACAATTCTTTCCCTGGATATAGATGGTATTCTCTGTCGCAGGTACCCCCAAATTGTCCCTGATTGTTGCACTGATGGAATGAGCAAATCCATCAGAGTTGGTCATCACTCCCATATTGCTGTTGGGTGTACAATGTCTTTCTGGTTCCAGCAAAATATTTTAAAGAAAAATAGGATGCTTCTTTTTTTTAAGTAGAAAGAGCTGGATTTGCCTAGAGCAAAGGGCAGGGTGAGAGAAGGGTTGGAGTTGGAAGAAATGTGGGGAAAGGAGAAGGAAGGAGGAAGGTATAGTTTGACAGACCCCAGATGTTGCTGAATTTCTGTCTTTGCCAGAGGGAGCGAGTGTCCCAAACACTGAGGAACCAAGATAAAGACAAAGACTCTCTGTCATGAATAGAAATGAACTGGTGCTGAGGCCAATTTGACTGAGTTGGTCATTATGATGACATGGCAGTCTCCATGAAGTCTATAGGAAAGCAAGAAACTGAATTATCCAATTAAGGGAGAAATTGTCTCGGCATGCTTCTAGGAATGTAGGAACCTAAAGGTCATATTGGAAGGTCTCAAGTATTCAATGAAAGATCAAAGGTGCTGAGAAAAACAGCAGGTGATTTGAGAATAGACAGGAAATTCAAACCATTTTTGGTAAAGAGACATCTGTAATGATGTATTTAGTCTATTAGGAACATTTTTGTTTCCAACTGTGACATTAAGCAGAAAGCAGTTTTCTATTTAAAAATAAAAGGCAACTGTGCTTGGAATTTGGCTCCTTGTGAGTACTAGTGAATTAGAGGATCAGTCACAAGAAGCATTTCAAGATTTCTTTGAGCAAAAAAAATAAGCAACCAACTTGTCCTAAAAGAATCTGGGTCCTAGGCAAAGAGGGCTTTTTATCAAAGTCATTTTGATGTGGAATATTCCCTCTTAAGAGTTAATATTCTTAGTGAAGTCCTCTCAGGGTTAAAAATCATTAAAACAAAGACAGACTATTCTTAGAAGAGGGAGAGAGGCCTTGCATTCCCAGTCAGACACCCTCCTGATTCTGCTAGAGAGTGAAACAATGAACTGTATCCAGAAAGACCTTGCATTGATTCTGTTAGGGAAATACTGGAATATTTCCAGGACCTTGCAGTCTTAGTTAGCAGCCTATTTGATAATAGACTGTGAGAACAGTAATCTGCCTTCTTTTGTTTGATAAGTGCTAAACTAAGAACACCTTGCATACTCAGACGTTCATTTAACAGAAGGTCATTAGAACTCTTCTTCTGATCCCCTCACCATCTGGATGGTGAGGTAACATTTTATGAAAACCTTTTATTATTCTCTTTGTTGTTGGGTAGATTTTTCCCTTAAAGATTGTAATTCTGAAAACCTTAACCAATCAGGTTGGAAGAGAGAGGTTAGGGAGGGGGAAATGGCACTAGGCCATATAATCTTGCTTCACTGTCACCTCGGGGGGTAGCTCCTTGGTCTTCACTACCTTTGTGAGACTTGGAGTGGGCCCTTGTCTGGAGAAAAGGCAAAATAAACTTTCCTTTTTGCTCAGAGGAGTCTTTTTTTTTTAAAGTGGATTCTTATCTCACACAAACTCAATACTTCAATGAAAAATTGAGAATTGATCACCAACAACATATTAATAGAGAAAACCTTACATTGTGAATATTGGAAATTTAAGGAAAAGAAATTGAAGTAGGAGAATGAAGGGAGAAATAATCAACCTTCTAAGTTCTGTCTCACTCATTCTAAAATAATAATGATGATAAAAATAATGCCTACCATTTGCAGAATGTTTTAAGATTTGCAAAGCACTACAAATATTATCGTGTTTGATCTTCACAGCTACTATGGAGATGAGTGCTGTTGTTTTTCTTGTCCAGGATAATAGAGTCGGCCTAAGTGCTTTACAAATATTATCTGGCGGAATAGGTTTCTTAAGCTGGAAACTTCTCTAGAGTAATTAAGAAAAATTGGTTTTGGAATAAATGAGAAAAAATTAACCGTTTTCATTTCTCAAGTCTGAACATGTTTTGACAGAATAAATTTCATTATAGATACACATAAAGGACAAAAATGAGTGTTTCCTATCCTGGCCATGGGGAATGGAATGGGGGAACCATCAGGATGGCTACAGAGGGGTAAATGAATCCAGGTCAGAAATGGAGTAGGTTAAAAGTTCCTTTGAATGGTCTCTTCTCTTTCAGCAGGGCAAGCTGATGTTAAACTTCAAATAATAAGAACCTTAAAACAGAGTTTTTAAAGAGTGTGTATCAAGTAGGTGGTTTATAAATCAGTTTTAATCTTTTATTCATGTTGAAAAGAATCAGAAAAAGAATAACAAAATTGGAAAAAAAATTTTTTAGATAGTTCGCAGATCATCCTTCTTTGTGTGTATTTAGTTGACTTACTTAAATATCCCCTTAACATTTTGAAAAAACTAAAGGATTTTAATTCTCATAGCATCATGTAACTGACAACAAATGCCAAGGCCAGCCTATCTGGTTATTAGAATTAGATAGTTATAAGTATAATATGTGTGTGTGTCTGTGTCTTTCTGTGTGTGTGTGTGTGTATGTACATATAATATATTTTTACATATGTGAGGAATATAGGGTGCTTGGCTCCCACAGAATATAAGGGGGATTATTAATGTACATTACAAAGACTGGGGCCTACCTGTGACTGTTGGTGCCTACATGCAGGTATGTGAGTGTAAGACAAAAGAAATGAACCTGACCAATCCTTAAAGGCTCCTTACCCAGGGGGAGGTCAAAAACTAGCTTCAACTAGTCAGGCTTTGAGCTAGGGCCTGTGTCCTTGCCCTTACTGCCTGCTTAAGGAGCTTCGTGCATATTACTGTTCAGTCCCCTGTATCATTAGTATAATGTCCAGGGCAGGGAAACCATATAGGGGTGAATGTATCAATTATATTGAGACCTGACCAATGATTGGCAGGAAGGGGAGGAACAAACCTTTCCAACTTCAAATAAGACTGGACATTATTGTAATTCAGGGTCTTCTTTCCCTAGGTCCTTCTATGCAAAGAAGTTAATAAAAGGCATAATAATCATTCAGGACTAAGTATAATTATAAGCCACTGATAACATATTTTTATACATATATATACATTTTTTTTCTCCTTTATACTGATCATCTGACATGATTATAGGAATTCACTGCAGGGACCAAAGAAATTAGAAAGGACAACTATTCTTTATCATTTAGATGTTTCCAGTTAAGACTAGTGGATGACCACATGCCTTGAGCCAGATTCTAAATCTCTCAAGTGAGACATTTCCAAATATAATATTTGAGAAATGAGTTAGGCAAGTCTAATCTCAGAACTTGTTGAAATACACCTCCCCAACCTTTCTCAATGAGCCTGTCACAAATATCCACGAACCCCATTAGGATTCTGACCTCAGTCATTGGTCTAACCTAAATTTCCTTTAAACCTGAATTTCAGACTCAGAAGGCCAATTTTCAGTCTCATTTAATAGCAATTTCTTATAATTAGAGATTTAGATCTAAATTTTATAGTCTAAAGGATCAGAATATGCTACAGGGTGACTTTAATCTTTCAGTGGCAACAATAATATATTATTACAGGGGCAGCTAGGTGGCACAGTGGATAGAGCACCAGCCCTAGAGTCAAATCTGGCCTCAGACACTTAATAATTACCTAGCTGTGTGGCCTTGGCCAAGCCACTTAACCCCATTGCCTTGCAAAAATCTTAAAAAAAATCGAATATATTATTACAGAAGAACCTCACAATTCAATTTTATTGTTGCACCAAAGGACTGTGGTTAAAAAAATGAAATAAACTTGATATAAAACAATAATCCCAAGCTTGAAACAGGCTTTATTAAAAAAAAAAGTTTTTTTTATAGTAGAATGTTTAGTTATTAGCCATGTTTAAAAATAGACAAATACAAATCATTGCTTTTAAAATCCTTTTAAACAATTAGAACATCTTAGGTGATTTTCAAAAATTTCAACAAGTGTTATAATGTCAAACAAAACAGCTATAAAAACATTCAGATTTCCAAGTAGGGTAATATGAATTATTGTATTTCACAGAACATATTTTCATACTGAATTCTTATTTCTTAGAAGTCAAAACAGCATAGAGGTTTTCTTAATTTTAACCTTTTGACTTTACATGTTTTGTTTTATAAATTTATTTCATTCAAATATGTTTATCCCTCTCAAAAGAAAGTGAGAAATCATTAATTATTAGAGAAATGCAAGTTAAAGCTTCTCTGAGGTACCACCTCACACCTCTCAGATTGGCCAATATGACCAGGAAGGATAATGATCATTGTTGGAAGGGTTGTGGGAAATCTGGGACACTAATACATTGTTGGTGGAGCTGTGTACTCATCCAACCTTTCTGGAGAGCTATTTGGAACTATGCCCAAAAGGCAACAAAAATGTCCATACCCTTTGACCCAGCAATACCACTACTGGGTCTATACCCTGAAGAGATGATGAAAAAGGGTAAAAACATTACTTGTACAAAAATATTTATAGCAGCCCTGTTTGTGGTGGCAAACAATTGGAAATCAAGTAAATGTCCTTCATTTGGGGAATGGCTTAGCAAACTGTGATATATGTATGTCATGGAACATTATTGTTCTAGTAGAAACCAGGAGGGACTGGATTTCAGGGAAGCCTGGAGGGATTTGCATGAACTGATGCTGAGTGAGATGAGCAGAACCAGAAAAACACTGTACACCCTAACAGCAACATGGGAGTGATATTCAACCTTGAAGGACTTGCTCATTCCATCAGGAAAAATTTTGGGCGGTCTGCAAAGGAGAGTGCCATCTGTATCCAGATAAGGAGCTATGGAGTTTGAACAAAGTTCAAGGACTATTCCCTTTAATTTAGAAAAAAAACATATCTTATTATTTGATCTTGTCACCTCTTAGACTTCTCTTCTTTAAGGATATGATTTCTCTCTCATCACACCCAATTTGGATCAAGGTACAACATGGAAACAAAGTAAAGACTGACAGAGTGCTATCTGTCTGTGTGGGGGTGGGGGTGGGGGAGGGAAGCAAGATAGGGGGGGAAATTGTAAAACAATATCTTTGATAAAAATTAATTAAAGTGAGATTATTCAGGAATTTTATCTTAAACATGATAATTTCAAAATATTAATATAACTTTTCTTATACCATGGAATGGCAACAAATTTAGATCAAAAAAGTCACAGCACAAAAAAAACCCTCTCCCTGATTTCATTCATCAAAGTTGGGCACTCATTCCCCCCATTTGCAATAAATACAAAAGACAGTGGCTGAGGTTACTCACAAGTAGTGGTCTCTGGTCACCCTGAGGATACTAGACTGTTTTTAAATTCCTTTAAGATCAAGTTAATTAAAACTGGTCAGAGAAAGCCCAACAAGGATGATAACTAATAGGCCTAGATAAACTATTTGCAATCAACAATTTTGGTTTATGAAAAAATCTATTTTTAATAATCCTGGTTGTTACATTTACCAGTATTTCTTTTCTTTTCTTTTTTTTTCTTCTTTCAGATTTTTTTTTACAAGGCAATAGGGTTAAGGGACTTGCCTAAGGCCACACAGCTAGGTAATTATTAAGTGTCTGAGGTTGAATTTGAATTCATGGAACTCCTGACTCCAGGGTCAGTGCTCTATCCACTGCGCCACCTAGCTGCCCCTTACTAGTATTTCTTTATATTATTTAGGACACTCAAAATACCATAATCGCAATTATGCACTTTAAAAGTAAAAAAAAAACAAACCTCTTCTAAGTAATACAATATATTTTAGTAATGCTCAGAAAATCAGCCCATATTTGGTTATCTAATTAAAAAGGTGATCATATTACATTTCTTAATGAAACCAAATCTGGACTGATTTTTCTACAAAACAAAGCAAAAACTATTCTTTCTGCAGTTTCTCACCGAAAAACAGTTAATATCAGAATAAAATTTTCAGCTTCCATTCCGTATTCTAAAACAAAGACAAGATTATTTCATGAAAACTTACCAAACTAGCACTGTTTAGTGAGACAGTTTTTAACAGAACAAAGATCGTGCACTGGCATTTTGTGATGCAAGATTCTAGGAACTCTGGCCTAATCCCCCAATCCCAAGAAAGTCCAGGGATGACTTCTCAGAATTCTTTAGCAAAGTAAAGAAAATGAGTTTTCCAAAGAAGCTTATAAGTTTAAACAATGAAGTTGTGGTGGTGAGAACATAAAGAACAGCTAAGTATGGGGAAAGAGGGAAGGGAGAAAGAGAGAAATACTCATGGAAGTCAACAGTCAGACTTATTGGCTAAAGTCAGTTAAGATCAACAGTTTGGAGAAGGTGAGTAGAATTCTTATATCAAGTGTAGCCCACCTCTTGTGTGGGGAGGAGTTAGGGAAGGAGTTCGGGCAGGACTGGGCAGAGATGGAGGCCAAACTGAGAGGTGCCAAGGAGGGAACCAAGGAGTGGCTTATAATGTATGACATAAGGTTGTGTTTCTGTGCATGTCTGCAAGATGCAGAGTTTTAGATTAACTTTAAATTCTCAAGATTAAACCTTAACGAAAAACATCAGTATGACTGAGGTTACAAAAGGCAACCACAAATGATTTATGATGTGTAACTAAGAGAGTCTGGTGAGATAACTTGGAGGCATTAGTTTAGCTAGGAGTACACAGAAGACTAGTACAAGATTAACTATTTTAACAGTCTCTCCTCATAGAGGTCTCTCTTACACTATTTGTCACAATTCAGTAAAAGGGGAAAGATTACAATATTTCTTTCTATAAAAGAGTTCTCCTGCTTCATTATGATCTACCTTTCCATTTATGATCATGTATAAAATACCTGGCTCCACAATAGCAAGGAGCTCCAAGGAATGGAATAATCTCATGATATGCAAATGGGTATCACATGATATTACAAATGGGTTCTTTGAAAATAAAGTAATTACTAAACCATTATCTGCTTTACTGGTACTGCAACCTGCTTTGTCATACTCAGGTTAGAGATGGTTTAGTTAATACATCATAGATGTGATGGTTGTCCTTTATTATGAAAGAAAACCATGATATCAAGGAGGGCATGCCATGACAAGCACATTAAGTGGATTTGAGTGAGGGGGTGCAGTGCTAAGTCACCAGCCTCACTTTCTCCTTCAGAGTCATCTGGGTTCAGTGGGCAGATATGGATCAGAATGACTGGTGATAGCCCTGGATTTGAGGTAATCAGGGTTAAGTGACTTGCCCAAGGTCACACAGCTAGTAATAGTCAAGTGTCTGAGGCTGAATTTGAACTTCCATTCTCCTGATTCCAAGACCAGCTCTCTATCCACCACTTTACCATGTGACTTTTACTGATAGAACTTAGGACTTTGTAAAATCAAGTATATAAGGCAGCTACTGACATAATAAGAGAAAGGAACACAATCATCTCTGAGTGGGTCTGATCTTTCCCTTCACTGTTAGATGCCATTAGCCTAAATGTTGTTGTTTGTGTTGTTGAATTATTTTTTAATTGTATCTGAATCTTTATGATCTAATTTAGAGTTTTCATTGCTGAGATGATTTGCCATTTCCTTCTCCAGCTCATTTTATAGAATGAGGAAATTGAGACAAATGGGTTAAATAACTTGCTCAGGTCACACAATAAGTGTCTGAGACTGGTTTTGAACTCATCTTCCTGAGTTCAAACATGTTGCTCTATGCACTGTGCCTCCAAATTGCCCCTTGAATCTATGTGACAAACTACCAATATTAGTCAGCTAAATTCTGAAGAAAAAAAATCCTTCAGCTTTTTAAAAATGCTTTGAGCTCTATTTCATTTACAATGATGTTTTTCACAGAGGAATAGCCTCTGTGGCTTTGAATAAGTTTTTTAAAAATATAATACCAATCTTTTTGACACTTTTTAAATGAGGAAGAAAAACTGATTATTCTGCTCTTTTTAGAAAAAGTCTATCAGAAGTGATTTGTTATCTGAGCATTGCTGCTCTGAGAGAGAACCAAATGAACCAAAGTCAGAAATTCATCTTCCTTGCTAGATTTCTCTCTAAACCAGACCATGTGGTTTATATGCTTAGAGTGATCAGAAGATGTTGAGTCCTTTTCCGAACTTGTTTATCCTTTCCCCTGGGGAGCTTGATGGGGTAGGAGACAAGAGAGACAAGAGAGACAAGAGAGACAAGTTCTCCCTGTACACCAAAATCTCCATCAAGATCTCCATTTATTTACCAAAATACAAGTGCTTAAATATCCTCCCCAGTCCCTGGTCCACTCCCACTCCCATGGCACTTAGTAAAACAAGCCTCTGGTACTCAAGGACACCAGGTGATGAAGGTTCACAGCACTCCCATACACAACAGTCCCTAAGAAGAAGAAAGATAAAATTCTGTATTTTTAGAAAGAATAGAAAGTTTGGTTTTAGCAATTTTGATTTGCTCAAGCAGAACAATACATTTAGATGTCAGTGTATTTAAATCCTGGAGAGTAATTTTCTGGAAACCATTCAATCCCTTCTAGTGTAGAGAAAGAGTGAATGCTTCTAATTGGTATAATCAAATAGCTGTTCCTGCTCTTCATCTGACCACCTTGCTAACCAATTACAGAGAGTTATAATTCTTTTCAGATCCTCAATGATTCTTCTACTATAAGAGTCGATAGAATGAAATCAAAGACTCCATGACCCATTGTTTCCTTGGAATTTGGTCAAGTACTGAAAAGGTTTTTCTTATTCTCTAGGATCAAATACTTTAAACAATGAGAGAAATTATTCTTCCTAACCAATGATTTGGAGAGATCCAGAGTTCTACCTCTTTAAAGTCCTCATTTTCAAGGTTCAGCCTCTGAATGACAAGACTAATGACATCAGATAGGATTAACTTTCTCCTCAATATTGTTCAGACCTCACCTCTCATTAATTGTTAACCAATTGGAGTTGATTACCACAACATAAAGGGTTTTTGGCTTTCAAGAGTGACACTGATTCATTTTATTAGTAATAATACCCAGAAGCTAATTGTCTCAAGTTTTTTAAATATGGCAACTAGGACAATGAAATGATATTGTTTCTTAAGATGTCCATAAAGAGAAAGAGACCTTATTTTAGGAATGTGTGGGAGCCAGCATGAGGGAAAGTTGTTAAATTTTAAATGGAACATTTACATCTAAGAAATCATCAAATGCTTTTCTGAGCTTAATAAATTTGTGGCAAAAATGTTAATATGCTGATTAAATTTAAATGTGTGCCATGCATGCTTTTGTTTTCTCTCTTTAGGGAGCTGGTTCTTAAACATTTACCCACATGTGATTACTTTATTGATTTATACTTCCACAATTCTTTCATTTTTTTTTCTTTGCTCTCTTTGGAGTATATGCCTAGGGTGGAGTATATCTCTGGGTCAAAGGGTATACATAATTCAGTGACTTTGGGGAGTATATATCTCTGGATCAAAGAGTATACATAATTTAGTGACTTTCCATAATGGTGATGCAGCTGAGATTTGGCTGAGGTGGGTGGGGAGATCCTAGAATCAACTATGGTTCTTTTAAGTGAGGAATTCACAAAACTGATTCAGAGAGGGTAAGAAAAGGCATAAATTTTAATTCACAGATTATTGCAAAAAGTTCACTGGTTAATTCACAGAGTTCTTTAGGCAAGCTAAAGAAAGTGGGGTTTAAGGAGATAGTTTAAACAAAGAAGAAACAGCTACAAGCTGGGCCGTCAAGAACATTAAAGACAATTAAGAAAGGGAAAAGAGACAGTGAAAGGAAACAGTCATGAGACAGGTAGCTGGGATGGGATCACATAGTTCCAGCTGAGTATGGGAAAGGGGGAGGAGAGAAGAGAGAAATACAACTGTATGTCAACAGCCTGGCTGATTAGTTAAAGTCATCTAAGATCAGCATCATAGAGAGGGAAAGGTGAGCTTTGTCAAAGAGCCCTTGCAAGAGGAATCAGGTGGACTTAGGGGCAGGATTTGGAGGAATTGGGGAATGACTGGGAGGTATCAGGGAGGATTAAGGAATGGCTTAATGAATGATATCTGGAGGAAATAAAATTATAGAGTAATTTTAAATTGAGGCTAAAATTTTATAATAATTTAGCTGAAGGCATCAGCTTGATTGGGAGCTAGGGCCTTTGTTAATACAAGGCAGTCTTAAGGAATTTTTGGTGTATAACTAGGAAAGCCTGGTTATATGGTAACTATATGGTTATATGGTAATTATTTTAACTGTTTTCTAGGTATATTCCTGGTTTATAGGGGGTTTGCTTGTAAGGAACAATATAGAGAAAGGAAAGGATTGCATTTGTCTCTTAATAAAGGAAAAAGATTAGAATAATTCTTTCCCCCCCAAATTTCCCCTACTTCTGTTTCACTGACAGGGTAGACCTAATTTTTCACTTTTTTGTTCTCTCCATCTGTTGCAAGGATTTTTTGAAAATTAATGAAATAAATTGTTGCAGAGTCCTCTATAAAATGAATTATTGTTATGAACTGATACAAAGTGAAATAAGTAGTACCAGGAAAACAATGTACACAGTATCAACAATATTGTGTGATGATCAACTATGAATGATCCAGCTTTTTCCAGCAACACAATGAACCAAAACAAATACAAAGAAATCAGGAAGGAAAATATTGTCCATATCCAAATAAAGAACTGATAGATTCTGAATGCATACTGATGAATGTTTTTTTCATTTTATTCTTACTTATGATTTTCCTCCTCTTAATCTGTTTCTTCTTCCACAATTGAGACTAATATGGAAAGATGCTATACATGGTAGCATCTATATAAACTATACCAAATTGCTTTTCATTTTCAGAAGAAGGGAGGGAGAAAAAAGTTGGAATTCAAAATCTTATAAACATAACTGATAAAAATGTTCTTGATATGTAAGTGGGAGAAAAAATAAAATGCTATTAAATAAAAGCCAAAATGACTGTCAATGAACCAGTGCCATTGACTTCCACTCCAATACTGAGTCTTTTCCTATTTGTTGAAATACAACCAGTTTCATTTTTAATGATTTATTTGGTTCTCACCATGTCCTAGGCCTACCAATTCTTACCTTAAAAAAGTGCTCCTTATATAAAGGTGTGAGTCTTTAGACTATATTTAGACTCTCTTATTCCGACCATCCTCACCTAATTTATCTTTTCAGTGAAATCACTACATAGCAGAGTACACATTCTGAAAGTTACTAAGTTTTTAAAACATATTTCTGATCAAAACCTTCTAATTCAGGTTTATAAATCTGAATGACCTCTGTCCTTCTACAGGTCTGCTTCTTGTCAGCTATAAATCTGAATGTTGACTCTGTCTGTATAAAATTAGGCCTTCTTTCTATAAATTGTCTTTCCCAGTTGTGAGAACACTTTTAGAGACCCCATCTTAAAAAGGCAGGAAATTTGTCTGGCTATCTTTGATATTTGTCCTTTTTTTTTTTTTTGAAGAAGACCATGACATTAGGGAGGTGATGCCATGACATACACATGAGTTGGATTTGAGTGAGGGGGTGCTGTGCAAACTCACCAAATTCATTTTCTCCTCCAGAGACATCTGGGTGATCAGATTTGAATCAGGATGACTGGAGATAGCCCTGGATGGAAGGCAATCAGGTTTAAATGATTTGCCCAAGGTCACATAGCTAATAAGTATCTGAGGCCAGTTTTGAGATCAGGTCCTCCTGACTTCAGGACTAGTCTTCTATCTACTGTACTACCTAACTGCTGGTTATCTCAACAAGAACCCCAAATATTTTCCTGTACTTATGGCATTTTGAAAAGGGAGAAATCCCATGTTTTAAATGTCTATAACATTGATAAATCATAAAATATCAAGTCAAAAAGGTGGCACTAATTGGATCTTTGTCAGTTTTGACATAGACTAGATTTCATGGATTGGGAAGAGGAGCATAAATTAATCAATAACACCTTTATGCATTAAGGTGTAACCTGATTGATTGGCCACCAAATGTTTATGACTCTTTGTGTGTTTTCTATAAATATTCTTTTCTCCTGTCACTCTGAGGAGACATTTCCCTAATGGCTGCCACCCATAGTTTTCTTGGTAAATTTTAGGGAATAAACTTTGTGTATAACCTAAATTTCTATTGTTTTATTTTAGTTCAAAATTAATAAAGTTTACAATATTAATTTGATTATAAGGGTCTGGTTGAATTCTTCATTGAGTTTCTCTACTTCTTCATCCTCTTCAACCACTCTTGCTACATAGACTATAATTACATTTATAGTCATCTTTCCCTCCCCCTTCCCCTAATGCTTACCATTACTATATGAGATGCCCAAATATACCATAAAATAATTAATATTCTTTATTGCTTTGTAGTATACTAAAACTAACTTGGCCAATTCCTTTCTTTGACTCTTCAATGACTATTTTCAGCCATGCTTCTGTTTGACAAGAACTTTGGGAAAACCAGGTGGTACAGTGGATAGAGGGCTGGTCCTGAATGAGTCTTGAATTTAAATTCAGCCTCAATTACTTACTTGTCATATGATTTGGCCAAAGTAACTTAACCTTGGTTTGCCTTGATTTTCTCATCTGCAAAATGCTTGTAATAATAATAGCACCCCTCCTCCCCCAGGTTGTGAGGATTAAATGAGACAGTAATTATGTGGTGTTTTTTTTTTATGCAAGGCAGTGGGGTTAAGTGGCTTGCCCAAGGCCACACAGCTAGGTAATTATTAAGTATCTGAGGCTGGATTTGAACTCAGGTACTCCTGACTCCAAGGGCTGGTGCTCTATCCACTGCGCCACCTAGCTTCCCCTGACAGTAATTATAAAGAGCTTAACATAAAGTCTGGCACTTTAGTCAGTGCTATGTCAATATTAGCTATTAATAACTTTCTCTGTATTTCTGGTTTGTTTATAGTGAGAATTCAGGACTGAATAAATTCATCATCTTAAGCAGTAATCTACCCATGAGATCTGCTAAATGCATTGGAACCCATAATCATTCCCCAGAGAACTCAGTCCTTATTTTGAATATAACTTTAACTAAATCCTAAACTAAACTCTAAATTCCCTTCTCCTGGAGAACCGTCTTCTAGAAAAACCTAATTTAAATCCAATTTAAACTTAATCCTGAAATTTAACCTTAACCCCAAACTCAAACTCAAACCTTCCTGCAGATCAGAAGCAATAGGGATTGAGAAGAGTCCAGTTTTGTTGGCAGTCTTCTCTGAAAAATCACTTGGGGAAAGATAGAGTACTCCAGGGAGGTTTTCTGGAAGACTATCCACCCCAAGGTCAGAGTCCAGACTCACTCTACCTGGTTTTACCAAAAACTGTGTAGGGTGAAAGGTAAAAAGACTGAGGAAGCAAAGGTTTGAATTTTAAAGCATTTTGATTTATTAAGCAATGTAAGCCAGTTGTTTAACAAACTGGGACCTTCATCAGCATTGGTATTAGAACCTGAATATAGGAGAGACAGATTTTTATGTGTTAAAAAATTAATTAAAAGGAATTTATTAGAAATATGTCACCATAGCAAGCTGGTGAATAGAGATAAACAAAGGCTTCAAGATGGTGACAGTTTTATTGACAAGTTTTGTAATGAGATAAAGACAGTTCCAATAGGTTCTTGTCAGTAAGAGGGGATGGATTATTGGAGCCCGCCTCCTGTCCAAGGTATCAGATTCAGGGCGATTAAAAAGTAAGGGTGCAAACATCATAGGTGTGTGACAAAAAGCTGCAAACTGGATGATACCCTAACTAACCCTAACAAGCAGAACTGAGAACTATGAGTCATTATGTCAGCTTAATTTTCAATAATGGTATCTGAATGCCATAGTAAGGCCTCCACCTTATTTATGTAAAGAATAGAATTCTTGGGTTTAATTGTTCAGTCTCATTGTAGCAATGCCTTTTTTGATTAGATGGGCTAGTACTGATGGGGTTAATTGAAATCCTTAACTCGTTCTTTGAAGTGAAAGGATTAGCTGTGATATTAAAGCACCTAGCTTTGTATAGAAAGATAGTACTAACATATGCATATTTTTGTAAACCTCAGTATGACCGTCTTCTCAGACAAAACAAAATCTTCCATCATTATCTCTAAGGTCCCTTTGCTTACTCTCCCTTCCTCTCTTTTCTTTCTTTCTTTCTTTCTTTCTTTCTTTCTTTCTTTCTTTCTTTCTTTCTTTCTTCTTCTTCTTTCTTTCTTTCTTTCTTTCTTTCTTTCTTTCTTCTTTCTTTCTTCTTTCTTTCTTTCTTTCTTTCTTTCTTTCTTCTTTCTTCTTTCTTTCTTTCTTTCTTTCTTCTTTCTTCTTTCTTTCTTTCTTTCTTTCTTTCTTCTTTCTTTCTTTCTTTCTTTCTTTCTTTCTTTCTTTCTTTCTTTCTTTCTTTCTTTCTGTTTTTGCAAGGCAATGGGGATAAGTGACTTGCTCAAGTTCACAGAAAACTAGGTAATTATTAAGTGTCTGAAGTCAGATTTGAACTCAGGTCCTCCTGACTCCTGAGCTGGTGCACTATCCACTGCATCACCTAGCTGCCCCAAGCTCCCTCCCTTCCTCTCAAACTCCATCCTTAAAAATTTTGCAAATGGAAAATTCCCTAGCCTGTGAAGTACCTAGCTAAGATCCCAAATCTTTCTTTTTAAGTATTCCCCTTTCTCCCTAGAGTGAGCCAATTATCTTATACCCCCTCTTTCTTTTAACTCTGTAAGTTTATGCTTACATGAAATAAAAGACTGACTGAAACAGGTTCCTGTCTATATGAAGTCTCTCACAATCATACATGAACCAGGGTGGGGTCCCTAGAACTTTTCTGGGTCTCTTCCCCCAATATTTCTTACTGCCCAAACTCAGGAACTAAATAGAATTCCCTTTGCGAATCCTTCGAATCCTTTTCAACCAAAGGGAGATGATAAGTGTTTTCTTCTGATTTTTCCCTTCCCATCCCTGTTCCCCATTTCTCTGCTCTGTGGTGGGCCCCTAGAAAGTCCCGACCTTTCATAGATGGTTCTTTCAGTTTCAGGGAAATGAGTAGCAAGGAGGACTTGACCAAACCAATTGGGACTTGGTCAGAAGGGACACCTTCTGCAGAAGTCACATCATTTTTCTCCTTATCACTTTCCCTTTTCCAGGCCAGATTTTGGAACCCCCTGGGAAATAGGGAAAGACCAAAGAGCATGGGTCTAGGATCTTCAACCCCCAATGATTTCTCTTTTGGCCTTTTTTGTATCACTGGGAAAATTTGGACCTGGAAAACTCAAGCAAAGATACCTTATTCTCCCCTTAGAACATCACCTGACCTCAAAATACCCTAAAATGGTCAAATAGAATGGGGTTTTAAATTATAATGCAATTTGATAATTTGACTTTTTTTTTTTGCCTCTCAATGGAGCAAGCCTTCTTGAGAAGTTTGTAACCTCCCTGCCCTGCAGACCCCTCCCCTTTTCACTGGAGAGCTGGGTTGTTGCTAGGCAGAAGTAGGGGGTTCCAAAACCCAGCCTAGTTTTAAAATACCCCAGTCCCCAAATTTTGGTTTATCAAAAACTTTATAATTTGATCTCTTAGGGAAATATAATTATTCTTATCTTTACTTGCTGTATTTTGGACTCTAGCCCAAAAGTTTGCAGATACTTTGGTTGAGTCAGTGCATAGATGCTCCCCAGGGCCCATTACTATCCCCCAGCAGATCTCTGAGGGGACTCTGAAAAGCTTAGAAAGATCACCTACCATCCCAATAAAGGCCCCACACTGAAACACACCTACCTTCCCCTACTGAGGGAGCTTGTTATTCTTGGGATGCATTCTTATTGGTTTTGAGATCCCAAACACTTAGTCCAACTTTTGAATTCTTTTTGCCTAGTCTTGTTACCATTTACAGGATGATAAGAGATTACCAAACATGTAGTTAAACATGTATAGGCAAAATCCCAAATCTAAACTAACATAACATTTTTTTCAGCACTGATAAAATGTCTTTGTAGGTGCGTGTGTCTATGATACATTTCTCTGTATTGTGGATGGCCATATCCCTGCTCCCATCTTTATTCTCACTGTCTTCTTTCCACTGTTCTACAGTTAGGAGACTTACTCCTTACCCCTCACTTAGCTCCTCCAATCCCCCAACAAAGTGGCTCAGTGCCAACAGGTAGAATTTACCCTGGAAACTGCCAGTTTGAAAGGGAGAAGGTTTATCCTCTTAGTCCTTGCTTGAATTCAGTGCTGGAGATTTTCCTTCACCCTTATTTTAACTTCTTACAGTTTTTTTTCCTTTCAAAATGAAGTTCAACTTTGGTATAATCTAAGGCCCACCCCATTCTGGGAATCATGCCAATAGTTTCATAGCTTGTGTGCCTCATTAAAAAAACAAAAAAAATGGGAAAAGATAAAAAGTAATTGAATTTATTATTTTAAAATCTTGCAAATTCTCTCCTCTTTCCCTTCCTCCTTTCTCTCTCTCTCTCTCTCTCTCTCTCTCTCTCTCTCTCTCTCTCTCTCTCTTTCTCTCTCTCTCTTTCTATTTATTTATTCATTCCACCCCACAAATGTAAAGTTATGTAAATTCAAAAAACAAAAGACATTGTTCAAGGTTTTATTCCAAGTTACTTGCCTAGTAGTATTCATAACTTTTGAATTCAAATAGAAACAATAAAGAAAACAAAATACTTAAAATTAAATAAACAACTCACAAAAGTAAAAAATGTAATTCAGAGGAAAAGGATAAAATTTCATCTTCTACTCTCAGAGAAAATGCTAGCTTTAGAGGAGTTTTTAGACCTTATTAAGTGCTCTCAGTAGGCAATTTGGAACCTGGAATACACTGGAAATTGCCCCCTCACTCTGGTATGAGAAAAACTGATTGGTCCTGGATAGAAATTCCGCCATGGAAATCTTTAGCATGAGAATCAATCCTTTATATTTCCTTAATAGACTCCCTAGTTGTGTAGGTCTAAAATGGAAGCCAATATCAAATGGAGGACCAAATATACTTGCTAGAAGTACAAACAGTTCAAAAAGAAAGGAAATATCCTCATTGCATTCCTGAGTATATTCCAATCAACTCTTCAGGTTCAGTCCATTGAGGTTAAAGGGGAAATGTATATTATCAGTTGATAAATGGTTAAAGGATATGAATGGGCAACTTTCTAGTGAAAAAATAAAAATAATTTATAGTCATATGAAAAATGCTCTAAATCTTTATTGATTAGAAAAATGCAAATTAAACCAACCTCAAAATATCATTTTACACTGACCAGACTGGTAACAATGATAGAAAGGGGAAAAATGACAAATACTGGAGTTGATATGAAAAATTGTCACCCTAATTCATTATTGGAGGAATTGTGAACTGATCCATCCATTTTGGAGAGAAATTTGTAATAGCTGAACAATCTGTGGTATATGATTGTGATGGATTACTACCATGCTCTAATAAATGATAAGTTCAATGATTTTAGAAAAACATGGAAAGATTTATGAAATAATGAAGGCTGAAATGAGCTGAATCAGGATAATATTGCATATAGTAATAGCAACATTGTTTTAAGCAAGACTTTGAGTGAATGTTATTTTGACTATTATACATAACCAAATTAATTCTAAAGGACATATGAAGAAAGATACTATCAACATCCAAAGAAAGAACTGATAAATAGAAGTATATATATGTATATATATAATAATTTTACATTTATATATGTTTTTCATTTTATATATTTTTTTCTCATATAACCATGTGTAGGGGGGAGAGAAGAAAAAAGGGAAAAAGTAAATTCATGTGATAATTTTATTGTATATTTGAAAAGAATTTGTGCATAGAAAGTTTTCAGTTTCACGTACAACCATCTTTTTATTGTGCTTTGTTATAGAAATATTATTCCATAAATGAAAAATATAATAAGTAAAAAACCCTCCTAACAGAGCCATTTCTTTCATTAGA
Organism: Macrotis lagotis; assembly: GCF_037893015.1. Lineage (NCBI taxonomy): Eukaryota > Metazoa > Chordata > Mammalia > Peramelemorphia > Peramelidae > Macrotis > Macrotis lagotis. Next base: position 20,494,056 of record NC_133658.1, read on the forward strand.
AATCTTTAAGAAAGGGTTCCATGGTGACAGGGGGTGGGGAAACATATATCTATCTTGAGGCTTGACTTCTGACAAGAACCTCCTGACTCAGGCATTCTGGAAATATGTCCATAGGGCAATCAAACTGTTCATAACCTTTGATTCAGCAATACCAATCCTAGTTCTATATCCCAAAGAAATCATAAAAGTTGGGGAAAATCTCACGTGTTCAAAAATAGTTATGGTACCTCTTTTTGTTGTGGCAAAGAATTGGAAATGGAGGGGCTGCTCATCAATTTGGGAATGGCTCAACAAGATATGATATATGAATGTTATGTGGTACTATTGTTCCATAAGAAATCATGAGTGTTTGGACTTAAGAAAGCATGAAAAGACTTATATGAACTGATGCTGAGCCAAGTGAACAGAACCAAGAGAGCATTGTATACATTAACAGGAATATTCTGAGATAATTAACTCTGAGGGATACAACTCCTCTCTGAACTGCTGCTCGGAGATCAAAGACAATCCTGGGAGCCCTGCTATTGACAATGCCATCCACATCCAGAGAAAAAATTATGAAGTATGAATGCAAAGCAAAGCATACTATGCTTACTTTTTAAAAACTTCTTTTATAATTTTCCTTTCTTTCTCATGTTTTTTTCTTTCCCCTTAGTTCTAATTTGTCTTTCATATGAATAATATGATAATATGTTAAGAACAATTGTACCCATACAACTTTTAACAAACTATTCACTGCCATGGGAAGGGGGAAGGGAAAAGAAAGTGGCAGAAAAATATGGAACTCATAAATTTGCAAATGGATGAATGTTGAAAACTACTTTTGCATGCATTTGGAACAATAAAATAACATTTCAATAAAAGAAAAGAACCTCCTGACTTAGGCATCATTCATCTAGGAAGTAGCCCAGTCACTGGCATCAATCAGAGGAATGCTTTGTGTTCTTTTGGTAAGTTGTCAGAGCTCATGCCTACCTTCATAAGAGGTTACCTTCACACCAAGGCCTAGATCATATCCTCTCATCAAGTTTTAAAGAGCCATGAAAGGAAGAACTAGCTAGTGATGAGAAATGTCCCAAAGTTGGATGAATTATTTTGGGAGGGAATGGGTTCTCCCTCAGAGGGGGTCTACAAGGGAAGGCTGTTATGTTTGTCAAGCATATTGTAGAGAGTACCCAAAGAACAAGTTGGTTTCTGAGATCCTTTCTTACTCTGGGATTTCTGTCACTCTGGGGTTCCTGTCCAGGTATATGACCCTCCTTCTGCTTCATGATACTAAGATTCTAAAAATTTGTAAATATGAATGGAAATGACTCCTATCTATGTAGACTCTCAATGTCTAACCTCATTAAACTTTGAAGCAGAGCATTGGCTGTGCAAAGAGCATGGAGATTAGAGTTGTCTTCCGAATGTGAGAGGGTTTGATTGGGGAGATGGGTATATGAGATAAAAAAGTCCTCTTTTTGACTTTTAAAGCTCTTATAACCTAGTGCTTTCCTACCTTTCCAGATTTCTTATTCTTTATACTTCTCCACACATTTATGACTCAGGAGCATTCACTTCTTTGTGATTATCTACACTTCTCTCTGCCTTTGTGCTGATTGTTCTCCATGTGTTCATGGTCTTTGGACATTCTGGAGATCTTTATCCTGACTTCCATTCCTACTGACAAGTTGGGGACTTAGAATTTGGTTCAATCTCCCTCTTAGGGTATTAGGGTAGTCTGAGGAGTTTAGGGTGATTTTTCTAATGTCATCAGCTAGCTCCAGTCATCCTGATTCATGTTTAATCATTGGATCTAGCTAGCTTTGGAGGAGAAAGTGAGGCTGATGACTTAGCACAGCACTGCCTCACTCAAATCCAATTCATGTGCTTGTCATGGCATCATCTCCCTGATGTCATGGTCTTCTATGAGCACAAAGGACAAACAGCATTATCATCAGTTCTCCAAGCCTGCTTCTCCTTCATCCGTCTCCAAGATACTTAGTTGAGTCATTTAGCTGTCCTTAAGTTGTTTTTGGAAAGAGTGGTGCAAGCTTAGGATAGGCCCTTAGCATTGTCGCCACAGAAGGTGTTTGATAAATACTTATTGCCTAATGTTGAGTAAGAACATTTAATATAAAAACATCTGTTCCCAAATTCAATTCAATTCAGTTCAATTCATAAACAAAAATAATTATCGACTATTTATTGACTTGCAGTCAGAACATTTGATATTAAAGTATGTCTTCCAAAATTCAGTACAATCCAATTCAATAAACATAGATTAACCATCCACTATGTGCCAGACATTGTACTAAATGATAGAGCTGGGGGGAAAAAAGTCCCCACTCTCAAGGGTAGAGAAAACCACTAGAAGTTACCCATTACTGGGACATCATGATGACCAATAGCAAAGCAAAGATGGAGAGTGGAGAGTTAGCTGGGAAGTTAAATGTAAGACATACTCTCTCACAAGAACACACAGAATCCAGGAGAAAGTGGGCTCAGGTTTACAGAGCAGTTAGGGTGAAAGGGGTAATTCATAGCTCCAGGGGGCTGGAAGACTTCTCCTCCAATTCATGGAGTCCTCAAGAAGTTTCCCTTAAGTTTGGAGACTGGTGTCTGCCTTACCTTGGCTCCCAGTGTAGACACTTCTGGAAGCTAATCAGAAAATATGATTAGCACACATATGGGAAGATGGAAGGTCTATATCAAGAACTCTTCAAGGTTTGCAAGTGCTTCCTCTGGCAAAAAGAAGTGAACAAGGAACTAGAAATTGTAGAGATATTGGTCGATTGGGGAATGACTAAACAAATCATGGCATATTGTTGTACTGATGAGCCTGCTGATTTTAGAAAAACATTGAAAATCTTGCATGAAGTAATGAGTGAAATGAGCGGAACCAAGAGAACATTGCCTACAGTAACAGTGATATTGTTTTAGGAACAACTTTGAGAGACTAGATCATTTTGACTATTATAAATATCCAAATTAACTATAAAGAACCTAGGAAGAAAGAGATACTATTGTCAACAGAATTTAATGGACTGGTCTTTGATCTGGAAATGACTGAAGGTGAAACAGAGTGGAACCAAAAAAACAGGGATGTCAGCAATCAAGTAATGGTTTAACTTCATTAGTTTCAGAATGAAAAAGGCAGTTTGCGAACTGGAATTCTCCTGAGAAGGAAAGCTCCCCCAGTCAGTAAAGGCAGAGATTATATAAAAAAATTACAAGTGGGAAGAGGGAAGGTGAATTACAATCTTTCCTAGGGTTTGAGTGGTTTTTCATGGCAAGTTCACAAGTGCAAGATAATACACATACTCTTAGGTTCAGTGGAAAGAGTTCTTAATTTGGTTATTTAATTCATGGAGCTTGTGGAGAGCAGGATCAGAGTTCTGTGATGGGAACAGGTTCTTCAATTCTTGATTTGCTTCATTTAATGCACAGAGGCATAGGAGTGTTGTGATGGTGGGTGCGGTGCCAAGATTTAATAGATTATTTTAAGCTGCTCTCAAGTGAGTCTGATCATATGTATGCGTCTAATGGCAACCATCTCTAGGGCAAAGGGGGAGGGAAGAAAAAGGTAAGAAGAGTTACATGATATATTTTAAAGAATTAGCAAGTTGTAAACAATTTATTTTCAATTTTATGTGCAACTATCTTTTTAAAATTCTACTATATTATGGAAATTCTTGTTTTATTTCATAAACTAAAAATAAAATGATTAAAATTTTAAAAATATAAAAAAAAGAGAGGGACAGGAAGCCAAAGCATAAACTGAGGGTTCTTATTCACCCTTACTTGACTGTTCCCCGGGGTTGTCAACAAGTGAACTAGCATTTATTATGTGCTAAGCACACACAAAAAGGCAAAAACTGCCCTGAAAGAGCTCACTTACTAATAGGGGAGACTTCGAACAAACAATTATGTATTAAGAAAACCTACTTAAATATATATGTACACATATAACACACATATGTACACATATAACACATATACGATACCCATATGTTTGTGCATATGTGTGTGTGCGGATGTGGGCTGGTAGGTATATGTGTACAATTGCAGGCAATAATATCAAAGTGAATTGGGAAAGATTTCTTACAGTAACTTTGACCTGAGACTTGGAAGAGATGAGGAGGGGGAACATTCTAGACCTGGGGGACAGCTAGGGAAATGCTGAGAGCAGAGGATGGTATGTCTTGTGGGCAGCAAAAAAGGCTGGTGGCTCTTTGTCTCTAAATAATTAGAGGAGTGAGGAGATTGGAAAAGGAGGAAGGGATCAAGCTATGAAATGCCTTTGAAGTCAAGTAGAGAATTTTATATTGAATTCTGGAGCTAATAGGGAGTCAGTGGAATTGATTCAGCTTTAGAAAGGTCATTTTGGCAGCTGAGGGAAGATGCACTGGAACAGGGAGAGGCTGGAGGGTTCTCAACCCAATCTTCTTAGACCTTGTTCTCCTTCATGATAACAGTGACATTGGCCTTCTTACTGTTCCTCATGCAAGACTCTTCATTTCCCTACTGTAGACATTTACCTTGATTTTCCACCATGATTGTCATTCTCTTCCTCTCTGTCTGTCTCCTGGCTCCCTTGGCTTCCTTCACATCTCAGCTCAAAGCCCCAGTTGATGGACATTCTCTCAATTTCCAATTCTAGCCACAACAAAAGCATTAGCTATAAATGTTTTTGTGTAAATAGGTCCTTTCCTCCTTTTTTTATGATCTCCTTAAATTACTGTTCTAATAGTGGATCAAAGGGTACACAGGGTTTCATTTTCCTTTACAAATTGGATGTGATATCATTTAGTCCATATAAGTTTCATACTGATATTATTTCATTTTCCATGGTACCTTTTAGTAAGATATAGTTTCTTTATTGTTTTTTAATTAAATCAATTTTAGTTTCTGGTTTGTCTGAGATCATAATTCCTTCCCCTCCTCTTTTTTTTTAAATTTCAGCTAAAGGGTAATAGATTCTGCTCCATTCCCTTACCTTTGCTCTGGGTTTATCTCTCTGCTTCAAGTGTATTTCTTGTAAACAGCAGATAGTAGGATTATGATTTTTAATCCACTTTGGATTTTCTTTTCTTATGGGTGAGTCCATCCCATTCAAACTTACAGTTATGATTGCTAACTGTATTTCCCTCCATCTTATTTTTTGCCCTATTTATCCTTCTCTCTCTCTCTCTCTCTCTCTGCCCTGTTGCTTCTCACCAGTGGTTTTTTTTTCCTGATCTCTGTTTTCTACCATCTCTGCTCCCTTTTATTCTGTTCCCTTTCCCTTCTCCTATTACCCTCCCCTCCTACTTCCCTTTTGGGTAAGATGTATTTCTATACACAATTCTCCCTTCTGTTATTCCTTCTTTGAACTAATTTTGTTCAATCCATGCCCACTTCACACTCCCATCTTTCCCTTCATGGTAAATAGGTCCTTTGTACCTCTATGCGTGTAATAATTCACCCCGTTTTATCTTTCCCTTTGTTCTTTTCCCTTCTTCGAGTGCAAACCTCTTTTACAAAGTAATTTTTTATATCATCCCATCAAACTCAACTTATACTTAAACCACCATAAAAGTATATTTTTACTTTTAACTGCCCTAATGGTGGTAAAGTCTTAAGAGCATCATTTTCCCATATAGGGGTGTAAACAGTTTAATGTTATAATGTTATTGAAACACATATTTGTTTGTTTCTTATTTACCCTATTGTACTTCTCTTGAGTCTTAGATTTTCAAATCAAATTTTTTGTTCAGCTCTGAGTTTTTCAACAGGAATCCTTGAAAATTCTCTATTTTATTAAATGTCCATCCCCCCCCCCCACCAAAAAGAGTTATGTTCAGTTCTACATAGGTGATTCTTGGTTGTAATTCATGCTCTTCCCCCTCTCAAATACATATTCCAAGACCTTAAGTTTATAATATAGAAGTAGCTAAATTTTGCAGTTTTCTTTCATAATTTCTTGAAAGATGGTGTCACCACTCTTTTTTTTTAAATCATGGTTTTCAAGTAGTACATTAATTCCTAATTATGTCTCTGTATCTATTTTCCAGGCCAGTTGTTTTTCCAATGAAATGTTTCACATTTTCTTCTATTTTTTTTCATTCTTTTGATTTTGTTTTTTTATTTCTTGATGTCTCATGGAGTCATTAGCTTCCACCTGCCCAATTCTAATTTTTAAGTAATTATTTTCCTTGATGAGATTTTATAACTCTTTTCCCTTTTGGTCAATTCTACTTTTTAAGGAGTCGTTTTCTTCAGTGAATTTTTGTACATCTTTTTAATATTTTGCTTACTTTCCCAACAGGCTGACTTTTTGTTCATGATTCTCTTATATTACTCTCATTTTTTTTTCTCAATGTGTCTTCTATCTCAATTTGATTTTTAAAAGCCTTTTAAAACTTTTCCAGGAGTTATTTTTAGTCATGAGACCAATTCACATATTTCTTTGAGGCTTTGAATGCAGTCATTTTGACATTTTTGTCTTCATATGAGTTTGTGTTTTAATCTTTATGTTATTTTAGTAACATTCTGTGATTAGGTTCTTTTTTGTTTGTTTTTGGGTTTTTTTTTTTCTTATTTCTTTCAGCTTATTTTGTGATTTTTGAAGTTGGGCTCTGCTCCTAGGGAGCTTTATGGCAAGGTGATTGGGGTTAAGTAAATTGTCCAAGGTCACACAACAAGTAAGGGTCAAGTATCTGAGGCTGAATTTGAATTGCTAACTATAGGACTGGTACACTATCTACTGTGCCACCTCTCTGTCCCCACCCCTTTCTACTATTTTTTTAGGGTTTTTTGCAAGGCAAATGGGGTTAAGTGGCTTGCCCAAGGTCACATAGCTAGGTCATTATGAAGTGTCTGAGGTCAGATTTGAAGTCAGGTACTTCTGACACCAGGGCCGGTGCTGTATCCACTGCGCCACCTAGCCGCCCCTTCTATTATTATTAATATACTTATCTGCAGTTATAAAAGCTTCTTGTGTTGGGGGCCTGAGACTTAGTTGCTAGCCTGCTGGGCTGCTTGCCTCTGCCCTGACTTGCTGGGACTTGGCCTACTGATGACTTGTGTGGCCTGTGCATTTCGTTCGTCCTTCCTGCTCACCTTCTAAGTTGTCTTGGGTGGATAAACTGCTTCATCTTGGGGTTGTTGTTGTTAGTTCTAGCATTCCAGACTGTATTTTGCAGTATTTATTCCACCATCTTGGCTCCCCTACCCACCCATTATTTTAAGGATATGGAAGGCATGGTTGTAGTAGATGCAGTGATCCTGGAGAGATTACCAAGAGAGTGGAGATTACAGAGAGGGTAATCTGCTGGAGGTGATGGGGTGAATGGGATCAAATGTCCATGCATAGGGATTTGCTTATATGAGGAAAAGGAAAAGGGATAAAGGAGGAGATAGTATCCAAAGGCACCTGAATGATATGAGTCAAGGAGGAAAGAAGAGGAAACTTTCTGTAAATTCACTTTCACAGTGAATTATGAGGCAAAATCCTCAGTTTAGAAAGCAGCAGGATGAAGAGCCATGGGAGGTCCACAGAGGGATGCAAAAGTTTGAAAGGGCTGCTGTGGTAAGTAGAATAGTAAACAATTTAGTTGTGATTTAAAAGTTGGGGTAAAGTTGTTTCAACCCCACTTTTTTTACATGGAATCCTGTCCTTACTTTGCCTTTTATTTTCCCGTTCTTCAAGGCTCAGTTCAAATCTTTCCTTCCTGGACCCTCATCTGCTAGTGCATTCTCTTCTTTTTTTTTTTTTGCAAGGCAAACGGGGTTAAGTGGCTTGCCCAAGGCCACACAGCTGGGTAATTATTAAGTGTCTGAGACCGGATTTGAACCCAGGCACTCCTGACTCCAGGGCGGGTACTTTATCCACTACGCCACCTAGCCGCCACCTAGCTGCCCCCTAGTGCATTCTCTTCTGAGATGACTTTCCTTCCACTCGGAATATGTGTATTTATTAAGCTGTTGTGTCTTTCATTAATATGTAAGCTCAATGGGCATGGAATATTTTGGCCTTTCTTTATATCTCCCTCCAAGAAGTGTTTTATACCACAATGCCTAATCAGATAGAAAGTCCTCAATATGTGACTTTTTTGGCGGGTAGTTTTCAACAATCATTATTTTTTGCAAGGTTTTGAGTTTTACATTTTTCTCTCTTTCTCCCTTCCTCTCCCTTCCCCCTTGACAGAAAGCAATCTAGCACAGACCATACATGTACAATCATACTGTATATAGATCCATGTTGGTTAGGTTGTGAGAGAAGAATCAAATCAAAATGAGAAAAAATAATAGAGAGGAAAAAATATAAAAGTTAAGTTTTAAAAATTGGAGATAGTAAGTTTTGATCTAAATCCAAACTCTGGATCTTCCTCTGGATAGGGGTGATGTTTTCCATGATAAGTCTTTTAGAATTGGTTTTAATTTTTTTTTAAATTATTGTACTGCTGAAATGAACAGGTCTGTCATAACTGATCATCACATAATATTGCTGTTAGTGTGTGTATAATGTTCATTTCCTTCAGCATCAGTTCTTACTAATTTTTCCAGACTTTTCTGAAGTCCTGTCCCTCATGATTTCTTATAGAAAAATAGTGTTCTATCATATTCATATACCACAATTTGTTCAGTCCTTCCTTACCAGATGGGCCTACCCATACACGATTTCTGAGTGATTAATTGATGGATGACTTCATTGGAGGAAAAGTCAGAAGGAGAAGTTGATAGTCATCATTTTGAACTCTAACTAGGATTTAGTATAGGCAGAAGAAGAAATGATAGTGAGTTGTAGTTGGATAGTGACATGTAGTTGAAGTACCCAAACTGGGAGTCCTTTGCCTTAGTTTGTATTCTAAGTCAAGAAAAATCCAGGTGCTCAGGAAGTTTGAAACAATTGTCTATATAGTCAGTGTATTGTGATTTTAAATGAGGTTCGGATTCCTGCAAATGACACTCTCACTGACACTCGTAAAAAATGAAAGTATTTTAATTACACAACACGAGGAGTAGATTGATTACAATAACATCCAATACAGCAACTAATACATTAAAGACAATGGGTTAGTAATACTATAATCAAAGTAGAAGAAAAAGATAAAGATAACATCACCAATTCGGGGGAGCATCAACTCTGAACAGTCCGTGGCTGGGGGGACCCCAAGTTCTTGTCCATCCTTTCTGTTAAGTCCCAGTTTGGGAAAGAAAGGAAGAAAGAAAGAAGGAGAGGGAGAGAGAGAGAGAGAGAGAGAGAAAGAGAGAAAGAAAAGTCTCAGGCAGAATCAATTCTCCATGGGTGAGATTCCCGCCAATGCTTGGAGCCTCAGGGTATTTATCAGTGGACAACAGAGAGGGCTAGATGCTAATTTAGTTGGGAGGGAGTTCCTTTAACAGTAATATGGGAAAAGCCTATAAGTCTAGCAGTTTGAAAACTTCAAGGAAATGCCATAGGGGGCCGGAAGATTTTACTTTGAATAAGGTCAATACTGTGAGAATAGCCAGTTCTCCCCAGTACTACCTGTGTATTCCAAGGAGTGGCTGGCTCCTGGAGTCTTTGGAATGTGGCCAAATCACCTATGGAATGTCCGGAGTGGGGGGGGAGAAGGTAAATTTGTGAGGAAGGCACATCCTCATACAGGCTCGAGAGAACTTACTTATAAGAAAACTTCATTTTCTTATTCAGTCAGATTAACAATTTGTCAAAAAAAATGAGGATGATTAAACTAGAAGAAAGAAGGATAATAGAAAAATATAGAGTATAGATAAAAAAACTCATCTAAAAGAATTAGCAAAATTTAAAGTAATGTTTGTGACTATTTAAGAGAGAATAGTAACCAATAAATATTGAATTTCATAAGGTTTACATCATGTAAGATTGACCTTATATTTTTCAAAATTTCAAAAATTAGATGAAGTGCAAGTAATGCAATGGACATGTACTTAGATTTCAGGTAAATATTCAAGTTTTTTCTGTCTTTTTGGATAAAGTATAGATATGTGGTCTTGCCATTAGATGATAATTGCTAAATTGATCAAACCCCAAAAGAAGTATTTAGCAGGGGCAGCTAGGTGGCATAGTGGATAAAGCACCGGCCCTGGAGTCAGGAGTACCTGGGTTCAAATCTGGTCTCAGACGCTTAATAATTACCTAGCTGTGTGGCCTTGTGCAAGCCACTTAACCCCGTTTGCCTTGCAAAAAAAAAAAAAAACAAACCTAAAAAAAAAGTAGTTAGCAGGTTGTGATCAGTTTTTATGGGAATCTATGATGAGGCACCCTAGTAATCTATCATTGCCTCTCGACTATATAGCCTTGGATCAGTTGGTTTGGATGAAGGTACAGGTGCTATCCGTATCAAATTTGTGGATAACAAAACATGAGATGAAAAGCTTATATGCTGGATGACAGAATCAGGATCTATGAAATCTTGACAGGTGGCTTCAAGTGTTTCCCAGGTTTCAAAGAGTTTGCCTAATTTTAGTGTCTTCCCTCTGAGATTGTTTATATCCTTCATAGGTGTGTTGGAAGAAAATTCCTGATAGGGTTTGAGTTGAAATTTGAACTTCTAGTTCTAAAATTCAGTGTCTGGGCCAACTCCAGTCATCTTGACTGTGCCTTGCCTCTCTGATGACTCTGGAAGAGAGAGTGAGACTGATGACTCCTAATAACCCTTAAATCCAATTCACTTGCCAGGAAAGCTATCGCCCTCCTGAGGTCATTGGTCCTCTTTGAAAATGAAGGCCAAATAATAATAGTGACCACAGTGTGCCCACCTAGTTTTCTTTATCATATATTCATTCTGAATGTTTCTTTAACTTGAACTTTACCCTTAATTGAAGGTAAGTCTTTTGCTTTGGGATTGCCCTATTCCCATTCTTCTATTTTATCATGTTTCCTTTGCTTATCTAAAATGAGCATAGCCTCTTCCCCCTAGACTTGTTGCCTTGAAAATTAGTGGGACTGAAAATATCTTCAGACAGGCAATAAACAGAGTTCCAGCTATCTCCCCTATGACTTTGCCTTTGGAAGGAACTTCCATTTGACATTTTGACAAACCAACTTCCTGAGGGAAAGAGAAGCCACTCAGAGAGTGGAAAAACCATCAACTTAACACCTGTCTGCCTCAGTTTCCTCAAATAATAAAATAAGAATAATAAGAGCATCTTCCTCAGGATTGTTGTAAGAATAAAATGAAATAACAGGTGTAATCTATGACAATCTGGTCTTCACATTTGATTGGTTATTTGTAGAGGAGTTTTCAAACAACCTCTGAGTATTTTCAGGGACTATGGGAAAGAGCAAGGTCCATTCATTACATGAAATATGTCTTAGTTGCCCACTCTACTGAAGGCATTGCTTTCCCTAAGGACAAAGCTCTTAGGGTCTGCAGAGTCCAACATAGGCCCCTGTCTTGAGAATGCACTTGGGCAACAGTTAAATGAATGAAGATGTGGAGATTCTGTCCAACTGAGGGGCAAGAAGTCAAGTCACCATTTGTGGCTTAACCCTGAACTTTAGAAGGAGAAGCTCAACTTGTTTGGCTTCTGGTTCAACTTGTACCCGATCAAAAACTTCTTGGCAACACACGGAATAATGATCTAGACCATCTCAGAGGGAAGACAGGCATATATTAAGCACCTACTGTATTTCAGGCAATGCCATAAGCAACAGGAACAGAAAGGGAAGAAATCTCTTGTCTTCAAGGGTTCACAAGAAACTGGGGGGGGGGGGGAGACGTGCAAACAGTTAAGTAGAAACGAGATGAAAAGAGGGTGACATTGAGGCCATCTGCCCTTCACCTTTGAGGCTGTGGGATTCCATGCTGTCTTCCCAGATCAAATCTGCTAAGCAGGGGGAGGAGCCAGAGGTCCTCAGAAAGAGGGAAAGTTGGGACCTTGGCCTTTTCAATCAGCAAGGGGTGGAGAGCCTCACGTGGGCTGGGAGTCATAAAAGGGAGCCTGTTATATAAGAGGGCAGAGAATGATGCAGCAGAACTGGGACTGAGGAACCCAGAGAACTGGCAGCCTGGAGTTTGGAAAGGCAGCAGGTGAGGAGGGGGCAGAAGAAGGACACACACACACACACACACACACACACACACACACACACACACACACAGAGACAGAGAGACAGAGACAGAGACAGAGAGACTGAGACAGAAAGATAGAAACAGACAGAGGAGAAAGGGGAAGTGGGAGAGAGAGATGGGGAAGAGAGGGAGGGAGAGAGATAGAGAGAGATAGAGATATGGAGAGACAGAGAAACAGAGAGAAAACAGACAGAAACAGAGAGACTGAGACAGACAGATTGAAACAGAGGGACAGGGGAGGAAGGGGGAAGGAGAGGGGAAGGAGTAGATGGGAGAGTGGGGAGGAAAGGGAGGGAGAGATAGAGGATCAGAGAGATAGAAATAAACAGAGGAAGGAAAAGGAAAAAGAGGGTGGGAGACAGGGAGAAGGGAGGGAGGGAGAGAGAGAGAGAGAGAGAGAGAGAGAGAGAGAGAGAGAGAGAGAGAGAGAGCCAGCCCATAGCCAGGACATGGCTTCCCTGCTCTACTAACTCCTGGCTTGTAAGCATCTGCATGGAGAAGAAAAGCACATCATTCCCATTCTGTGGTAGTCTAAGAGGCTTCTGGACTTCTTTAGCCCTGTTTTCTTCTGCTCCCATTTACCTTGGTGAAATCATTTCCTCTAGATCAGCAGAAGGCAAGACAAAGAGTGAAGGACTGGGTTCAAAGACCCTGGAAAAGCCAATTAACCTCTTTGAACCTCAGTTTCCTCATTTGTTAAGTGGAGTTGGACTAGGTTGTCTCTATAGAGCTTCTTTGCTTCATTTTGCTGTCCTAAAAATGAGTGAATTGAGCAAAACAGTCTCAAAGTCCTTTTGAGCATTCAAGCTTCTTCTTTGCTATGCTTTTCCCTCCTTCAGTCTCCAGGTAGCTGTTCTCCAGAGTGGCTGGGGCAGATTGGGGGGGGTAGCCTTCCTTGACTTAGGAATGAAGGGAGCCCCAGGGAGATCAGTGTTACTCTGAGGTGGGAAGGGGGAATTCTAAAGGCTCATTCTGATCTTTTTCTCCAGGAGACAGAGACAGAAACACCCATGGCTCCCTCCTACATCAGGAGATACCAGGACCAAGATTGGAAGGCCGTAAGGGATATTTTTTCTAAGGGATTGCTAGGAAATGTGCCTTCTGACTTCTGGCCTTTGCTGAAGAAGCCAAGATCTTCCCTGATTCTCTTGGGGGTGCCTATTGTGCTGGTCCTAGGCTCTGGCTCTCTCCTCTTATCTCTCCTGTCTTTTTTTGTCATCTTCACTGGCCAATTGCTGACTTTTAGGAAATTTGTATTACAGTATATAGAACATGCCTTGCAAACTGACCTGTTGGATATCCAGAAATCCTACCTGAGTGCAAGAGGCTCCAATTTGTGGGTGGCAGAGTCTGAGCACCAGGTAGTGGGCATCGTGGCTGCCCGTCCAGCAGAGAGGCCAAAGAGAGGAGGAAAATATCTGGAACTGCTCCGTTTATCTGTTAAGAGGGAGCATCGAGGCCAAGGGCTGGCCAGGACCTTGGTCCAGACTGTGCTCCAATTTGCCAGTGACCATGGGTATGATGGAGTGATCCTAGAGACAAGCAACTCCAATCATCCAGCTCAAAGACTTTATGAAAGTCTTGGCTTCCACAAATCTCATGAATCATGGTATTACTTGAACTGGTGGACAGCCGCATTAGCAATTTGGCATTACCAATGTGATTTTTCCTCTCAGTCATGACTGTCACTTGCCAACCCCTCTATTCCTTTTAAATCCTTTATGGGTCTGGTTTCAAGGTCCACATCAATGTGCTGTGCATATTAAAGGGTGTTTACTTTCCTGCCACCTTTGATTAGCTATTTCCTTGTTGCAAAATAAACCTTACCAAAAAATCATTTTGGATTGATGGAAAAGTTACAGAAAAGGGGAGCTCTGTGTTTAAAAAACCTCTGTGAGATATCCTGTGCCTTAAATATTCCAAGGAAAATAATAAGGATTTCCCAGACCTAGATGGTGATTACATTTATGCCCCTTTATACTTTCTTCTGTCTGATGTGGAAAGTGAGACTTTAGATCATGACTATGATCTTTGTTTCCCCCCTGAGTGAACTTAAAGGAAACTTCTTTAGAAATTGATGTTTCTCCTTCATCCTCAAAGAAGACCATGACATCAGGGAGGTGATGCCATGACAAGCACATCAATTGATTTTGATTGAGGGGGAGCTGTGCTTAGTCTCCAGCCTCACTTTCTCCTCCAGAGTCATCTGGATCCAGTGGCCAGATAGGAATCAAGATGACTGGAGATGATCCTGGATGTGAGGCAATCAAGATTAAGTGACTTGCCCAAGGTCACACAGTTAGAAGGAATGGACTTTGTCTATTGAAGGATCCTGCCTCAGAAATGAAGAAGGTTGCTGGTTATAGCATTCTTAACATCACAGATGTGGCTGAAGCTTCATCATTACCTGTTTCCCATTCAACACAATATGTTCAACTTGAGATAGCAAGTATGCATTGGGGTGACTCATGACTTTGGGATCAGAGCTTCCTTATTGCTTCAGGATGGCCCATTAAATTCAGAAACAGATTTTTCATCTAGTAAACTATTTACTGCTTCCTCAGACTGTAATGGTAATTGAAATTCCAGGGCACAGTCCAGAAAATAGCATTCATGTTGGTGGAATTTACTTGGCTGACCTAGCCACTTAAACTACAAGCCAAGAATGACTTCAAAAGTCGAGTGTGGGTTAGCCCAAATGGACTTATAGCTAAGATCTTATCCCTTCTTATGATGGAACACCTTCATTCATTCAGTTATTGGACACCTGACAAACTGGTAGAGCTGGTTTGAAAATATTGGTGGGGAAGTTTTCTCTTTTTTTTAATCTTATGAATATTTTATTTGTTTTTCAGTTGCATTCAATAGCAATTTCTACCAATCATTTTTTTGGGGAGAGATTTTGTGTTTTACAGTTTTCTCCTCCCCTCCCCCATTGGAAGGCAATATGATATAGTCTTTTCATTTGCTTCCATGATAAGCATCGATCAAAATTGAACTTGTGGAAGAAGAATCAGAAACAAAAGGAAGAAAGAAATAGGGGCAGCTAGGTGGCGTAGTGGATAAAGCACCGACCCTGGAGTCAGGAGTACCTGGGTTCAAATCTGGTCTCAGACACTTAATAATTACCTAGCTGTGTGGCCTTGGGCAAGCCACTTAACCCCGTTTGCCTTACAAAAAAAAGAGAAAGAGATAGCAAAATGACAGAATATATAAGGCAACTTTTAAAAATTGAAGATAATAAACTTTGATCTTTGTTTTACACTCCACAATTCTTTCTCTGGGTACAGATGGTATTCTTCATCACAGATCCCCTAAAATTTTCATAATTTAAAAATATTTATTGATCACTGTTCTTTCTAAGTAGTCACAAGCATTTAATTAAATTTTGCCATCTCTTTAAGCTGACTTAGTTTCCCATTCTTCTTTCTTCTGTTTAATTATCCTGGGCTTTCTTTCTGAACAATTGTCAGTCTGACTATATTGACAATTGTTTGGGGTTCCATATTATCTGGGTTTTTCTTCACATGGAAAATAAACTAAGGCAAGGGCTCACAGTTTGGGGACTTCAGCTACATCTCACTGCCCTGATATCATTTCTTGTGCTGCCTATACTAATCCTAGTTAGAGTTAGAAATGATGGCCATCACCTCCTTCTGACTTTTTCAGTGAAACCGAAGACTTTTATGTATTCCTTGTGAAAAGGTCCGAGCTATGGGAAAATTTGATTTTCAAAAACAAATTCAAGAGAAGCACAAAAAATTTAAACAAGAAAAAAGCAAATTTAAGGGTTTCAATAACATTAAACTGTTTATACCCCTACATGGGAAGATGATACACTTAAGGACTTTACCACTATTAGGGCAGTTAGAAAGTGAATACACAAACAATTTAAGTATAAGTTGAATTTGATGGGCTGATTTAAAAAATTACTTGGTGAAAGGAGGTTTGCACTGGAAGAAGGGAAAAGAGAGAATCGAAAGATAAAATGTGGTGAATTAGAGGTCCAAACAGAGGTACAATTAGAGGTACAAGTAGAGGTATAAAAGACCTATTACCAGGGAAGGGAAAGTGTGAGGTGGGCATGGCTTGAACAAAATTAGTTCAAAGAAGGAATAACATAAACAAGATCTGTGTATAGAAATATGTTTTACCCAAAAGTGAAGTAGGAGGGGAGGATAATAGGAGAAAGGGAAGGGAACAGAATAAAAGGGAGGGGAGATGGTAGAAAACAGAGATCAGGAAAAAAATGCTAGTAAGAAAAGACAGGGCAAAAAGGGAGAGAGAGAGAAGGATAGGGCAAAAAATAAGATGGAGGGAAATACAGTAGGTAATCATAACTATAAGTTTGAATGGGATGGACTCAGCCATAAGAAAAGAAGTGGTCAGCAAAGTGGATTAAAAACCAAAATCCTACTATCTGATGTTTACAAGAAACACACTTGAATCAGAGAGATACACCCAGAGTAAAGGTAAGGGAAAGGAGCAGAATCTATTACCCTTTAGCTGAAATTTAAAAAAAAAAAAGAGGAGAGGAAGGAATCATGATTTCAGACAAAACAAAAACAAAAATTAATTTAATTAAAAATAGACGAAGAAACTACATCTTATTAAAATGTACCATGAACAATGAAATAATATCAGTATGTAACTTATATGGACCAATGATATAACATCCAATTTGTAAAGGAAAATAAAACTTTGTGCACCCTTTGATCCACTGTTAAGGTCAGTAACTTAGAGACCATAAAAAAGGAGGAAAGGACCTATTTATACAAAAATACTTAATGCAGATATTTTTGTTATGGCTAAAAATTGGAAATTAAGAGAATGTCCATCAACTGGGGCTTTAAGCTGAGCTGTGAAAGAAGCCAAGGAAGCCAAGAGGCAGAGACAGAGAGGAAGAGAATGACAATCATGGTGGAAAATCAAGTAAAATGTCCACAGTAGGGAGGTGAAGAGTCTGTATGAAGAATAGTAAAGAGGCCAATGTCACTGTTATCATGAAAGAGAAGAAGGTCTAAGAAGACTGGGTTATGAGAACCCTCCAACCTCTCCCTGTTCCAGTGACCTTTCTAAAGTTGAATCAGCTCCACTGACTCCTTATTAGCACTGGAATTCAATATAAAAGTCTCTACTTGACTTTTAAGGTATTTCATAGCTTGATCCCTTCCTCCTTTCCCAATCTCCTCACTCCTCTGATTACTTAGTGACAAAGAGCCACTAGTCTTCTCGGCTATCCTTCCCATAAGACACACCATCCACTGATCTCAGCATTTCCTTAGCTGCCCCCCAAGCTTAGAATGCTCTCCCTCCTCATCTCTGCCAAGTCTCAGGTAAAGTTACTGCAAGAAGGCTTTCCCAATTCCCTTCAATATTAATGCCTTTCCTCTAAGGTTGCCTCCAGTTTTACACACACATACATACACACACACACACACACAGAGGTATCATATATATGATCTGTGTTCATATGGGTTTTATCTAAACATAGCTGTATTTGAGCTGTCTCCCTATTTGTAAGTGAGCTCTTTGAGGGTAGATTTTTGCCTTTCTTTGTGCTTAGCACATAAAAAATGCTAGCTGACTTCCTGATTTGACCTCTGAGGAAGAGCCAGTTAGGGAGGAAGGGGAGTGGAGGCATTTGGCAAGCCTTAGAGGATTTCCTAGACACATCTTCTGATTAGCTGACAGTGATGTCTACACTGGGAGTCAAGGATAGGGAGACACCAGTCCCCCATGCTTAAGAGAAACTTCTTGAGGATTCCATGAATAGGAGTTAAAAACTTCCAGAATCCTGGAACTGTGGATACTTCTTTATCCTCAGTGTTCTGAAAGTGTGAGTCCACTTTCTCCTCTTTCCCCTGCATTCTGTGTGTTCTTGTGAAAGAGTAGGTCATATATTGAATTTTCCAGCTAACTCTCCACTCTCCATCAGTAGCTTGGTTTGGTTTGGAGCCCATGAAACTGATGCTCCTATGGACCACTGGTGGTACAATCTCCCACCACCACTGAGAGCAGGAATATTTTTATATTCCTAATGCTTAGTGGGGTGCTTAATAGAGACTTATTGAATTGAATTGGACTGAATTTTGGGAGATGGTTTTTATATCAAACATTCTGACTTGACAGTCACTCAACAAGCATTTATTTTACACTCCCCAAATCTAAGGCATGGGAGATGATAGTGTTGTCATTCATCTCAAAGACCAAAATGATATCATGTTCAAGTTAAGGGTGGATAGAATGGATGATGGATAGAACACTGACCCTGGAATCAGGAGGACCTGAGTTCAAATCCAGCCTCACACACTTTGACACTTTTTAGCTGTGTGACCATGGGCAAATCCCTTAATTCTGGATTACCTCGCATCCAGGACCATATCCAGTCATTCTGATACCATATTTGGTCACTGGCCCCATGTGACTCTAGAGGAGAAAGTGAGACTGGTGACTTAGCACAGCACCCCACCTCACTCCAATCTAATTCTTGTGATGGTCGTGGCATCACCTCCCTGATGTCATGATTTTCTAGAATGAAGGACAAAGAGGAACAAGGGACAGTGTGTCCATCCCACTGTGGTTGACAGAAACAATGAGTTCAGAAGGTTCTATGACAGCTCAGGCACAAAGGTTCCATATGAACATTTGCTAAAAATGGTCTGGGTCATGTCTTTTGACTTGTACATAAATTGGATTTAAGTGAGGCATAGTTTTTGTGAAGTGTTAGTCCTCACTCTTTCTGAGTCATAAGAGTCTGGTTGCAAAAGTTAATGACTTGGGATACAGTGGATGATCTTGGTTTCTATGTCCAACCTAGTTTTAAGAACTTTCTAGCACCTATCTCAGCCACCTTCATGGCTACTAGAATGAATTGTTCTCATTTGTCCAATTTCCTGAGGAATATCTTCATATATTCTCTGTAGATACTCATTTTATTTCCCAAGAGTTGTTTTCCAGATCAGTTGTTTCTCTCTCTCTCTCTCTCTCTCTCTCTCTCTCTTTCTCTCTTTCAGGTTTTTGCAAGGCAAATAGGGTTAAGTGGCTTGCCCAAGGTCACATAGCTAGGTAATTATTAAGTGTCTGAGGCAGGATTTGAACTCAAGTACTCCTGACTCCAGGGCCGGTGCTCTATCCACTGTACCACCTAGCCTCCCCTCAGTTGTTTTTTCAATGAGATATTTCTCATTTTCTTCTAGTTTTTCATTCTTTTGGTGTTGAATTATTGTGTCTTGATTTCTTGCAGTCATCAGCCTCCTTTAGCTCCATTCTACATCTAAAGGATTTGTTTTCCTCAGAGAGCTTTTTTGTCTCCTTTTTCATCTGGCCAATTTTGGTTTTTAAAGCATTCCTCTTTTTTTTTTAATCCATTTGACCTAAACTGGTTTTTAATATGTTATTTTCTTCAGCATTTTTCTTGGATCTCCTTGACTAAGTTGCTGACTTCATTTTCATGTTTTTCCTAAATGTCTCATTTCTTTTCACAATTTTTCTTCTACCTCCCATACTTGATTTTCAAAATCTTTTTTTTTGAGTTGTATCATAACCTGAGCCCAACTTCTATATTTCTTGGAATCTTTATATGTAGAAGCTTGGACTTGCTCATCTTCAAATTGTGTATTTTGGTCCTCCATGGGATCAGAGTAGTTTCTATGGTCAGGTTCCTTTTTTTTTTTTTTTTTTTTTTTACTCATTTCTCCAGCCTGTGCCTGATTTTCGAGTGCTTTCTGAGCTTTTGGGACACCTCTGCAAGGACCTCAGTATGGAAGACTCTGATTGCTCTCCTGGTCTGGGGCACCAGACTGTGACCAGGGTCTGAATGTGGTTCAGAGTCCTGTCCTAGGGACAGAGGATAGACCTCGACAGTCTCCCTCCACTCCCTTACCTTCTGTTGGCTGAACACTCTGGGAGCAGCTGCCTGGAGGCTCCTGCTGGGCGACTCCACTGACCTGGTTCCATTTTCTGGGATCTAGACTGTACTGATGGTCACAGTCATGTTGAGGAGGGCCATGTTGGCCTGCGCTTCATGTTTGCTCTGGCAGAAGCTGCTGATCTTCCAAATTGTGCTTAGTGTTCCCTGGGGTGACAGGTTAGGAAACTGTTTCTCCTGCCAGGCACCCTGGTGTTCTTCCCTGTTTTCAGGGAAGTTTTTTTTTTAGTTTTTTTTTTTTTTTTTGCAAGACAATGGGGTTAAGTGGCTTGCCCAAGCACACAGCTAGGTAATTAATAAGTGTTTGAGATCGGATTTTAACCCAGGTCCTCCTGACTCCAGGGCTGGTGCTTTATCCACTGAGCCACCTAGCCACCCATTGTCATTCATTCTTGAAAAGGATCTTGACATCAGGGACATGATGCCATGACAAGCATATGAATTGGATTCGAGTGAAGGAGTCCTGTTCTAAGTCACCAGTCTCACTTTCTCCTCCAGAGTCATCTGGATTCAATGGCCAGAGATGAATCAGGAAGACTGGAGATGGTCCTGGATGTGAGGTAGTCAGGCTTAAGTGACTTGCCCAAGGTCAGACAGCAAGTCAAGTGCCTGAGGCTGGGGTCTGAACTTCTGACTCCAAGGCCAGTGCTATATCTACTGTGTCACCTAGCTGCCCTATAATTATGATTACTTCACTTTTGACCATCCATGTAGGAATCCTGTGGGAACTGCTGCATTGATTTTACCTTTGTGGGGCTTATGGTTCAGTACACTATTTAGCACAGGCTAGCTCGGTTCAGGGCAGAACCTGTCATCTTTAACACAAATTACTACTTTGTTTTACTATTTTCCATTCCTAATTTTTTCTTTATCTTATCGTCAATGTATCAAAAGAGGACAAACTTATAATTCTGGGTGACTTAATGCTAGAGTGGGCTCAGATTACCAGACATGTCAGGGAGTCCTTGGGAGGAATGGAGTTGAAAATAGTAACAGCAATCATTGCTCTTTACTAAAGACTTGTGCACCTCATGACCTTCTCATCAATAACACTGTCTTCTGTTTACCTAAATGTTTACCTAAAAACTTCCTGGATGCACTCTCATAGCAAACATTGGCCACTGCTTTGGTTGAATATGAATATTTAACTTAGAGAGGATGAGTCTGTGATCAGTCAGCACTCTGCACCACATATTGCCTTTATCACTCTCATGGGCCCCAAGGCAAAATGAATATCAGAAGAATTAAAGTCAAGAGATTAGAATGTCTCTTGTAGCCAGAACAGCTTGTGGCTAATTTGGAGGGAAAACTGAGCCAACACACAGTTAGTGATGGTGGAGCAGAAAAGGAGTGGGCAACTTTCAGATATCTGGTGTACAGCACTGCATCTGTTCATCTGGGCCAGAACACTCACAAACACCAAGACTGGTTAGATGAAAATGATGGGGATATAAACAGAAGCTGCTAAAAGAAAATAGAGATCTCCACAGGGTTTACCAGCAGGATAGTTCATCCATTTCCACGAAGGCAGCATTTAATTCCATTAAAAGTGAATTCCAAGCAAAGCTGAGACTTGGCTCAGTAAGAAGGCAGATGAAAGTTAATTTTATGCAGACAGTAACAAACCTATTTATGGGCCAAAGACATATGGTGCATCTCAACTACTCATTGCTGATGGATCCACATTGAGTGATGTTAGGGACTTGATCCTAGAGTCATGGACTGAACACATCCATAATGATCTTAAAAGACCATCATCCATCAATGCAGAAGTCATTTACCACTTACCTCTAGTTGAAGTCAATCAGTCTCTAACTGAAGTTCCAGCTGAAGAAGAGGTTTTGAAGGACATTGGGCTCTTTTCAAGTGGCAAAGCACTTGGTGTTGATTCTATTCTAGATGAGATCTGCAAGGTGGGCAGTCCATTGATCATCCAAAATCTAACTGAAATTTTCAAGCTTATATGACATGAAGAGGTTTCCCCCCCAAGAATTCAAGGATGCCTCCATCATCCATTGCTATAAAGGTCAAAGAAATAGACCATCCTATAACAATCACAGGGGTATTTCTCTTTTAATTGTGTCTGGTAGGATTCTTGCCATAGTCCTTCCCAATGCTGATCCTTCACCTGGATGTTGGTCACTCTCCTGAGAGCCAGTGTGGCTTCAGAAAGGGTAGAGGATATGATGTTTGCTGCCTGACAACTCCAGGAAAAATGCCAGGCACAGAGCAGAGGTCTGTACACAACATTTGTAGATCTTGACTTAAGTCCTTTGATACCATCAGTTGTGAAGGTTTGTGGAAAATTTTGTCAAAATTTGGTTGCCTGGAAAAGTTTATCAATTTCATGAGGGCATACATGCCAGGGTTCTGAATAGTGGATGATGCTTTCAAGATTTCCCAGTCACCAGTGGAGTCAAAAAAGG
This sequence comes from Macrotis lagotis, assembly GCF_037893015.1. Taxonomy (NCBI): domain Eukaryota; kingdom Metazoa; phylum Chordata; class Mammalia; order Peramelemorphia; family Peramelidae; genus Macrotis; species Macrotis lagotis. The sequence continues at coordinate 20,516,477 of NC_133658.1, forward strand.
ATGTGTCCTTGCTCTCATACTTTTTTGATATGATGTTTTCAGCCATGTTAACAAATGTCTTCAATGAGGATTAACATGGCCTCAAGGTCAGCTACTGCACTGGTAGCAAATTCTTTAACTTGAAAAGGCTACAAGCCAAGACCAAAGTGGAGGGAGTGTTGGTGCATGATCTTCTGTTTGCAGATGATTTTGCACTCAATGAAGCCTTTGAAGTTGAGATGCAACAAAACATGGATCAATTCTCTGCTGCTTATGCTCATTTTGGTCTAACAATTAACACCAAGAACACCCAGGTGCTCCATCAGCCAGAACCATGCCATCCATATATGGAACCATCGATTGCAGCAAATGGAGAAGTTTTGAGTATTGTGGGCAAGTTCACTTATCTTGGCAGTGTCCTTGGAAGAGGTACACATTGACAATGATATTGACACTCGAATTGCCAGAGCCTAGCTCAGTATTTGTGACACTCTGAAAGAATGTGTGGGAGAGAAGAGGTATTAGACTGAAGGTCTACAGAGCCATTGTGTTGACCTCATTGTTATTTGCCTGTGAGTCTGGACAGTCTACCAGTGCTATCTCAGGAAACTGAATCTCTTCCATTTAAATTGTCTTAGGAAGATTCTGATGATCACCTGGCAGGAGAAGATGCTAGATACTGAACTTTTTTCTTGCCTAGCTCTCCCACATGCACTCACAAGGGAGTCAGAAGAAACAATGTGGAGACACCCTGAAGGTCTCATTGAACAACTTTAAAATTGATTATACAGCTTAGAACATACTGGCACAGGACTGTCTCAGTGAGGGTGCTGCACTCTATGAGGAAGGCAGAATTGAAGCAGCTCAAAAGAAATGTCACATATGTAAGCTTAGAGTACCCACCCTAGGTGTTCACATGGACTATTTGTGCCTAACCTGTGGAAGAGCATTTTGAGCTCATATTGGTCTGATCCGCCATAGTGAGATGCACCAATTTATCTCAAACATAGGGATGTCATTTTGGTCTTTTTTCAATAACAAAGGACAAGAACCAACCAAGAAACTCATGCCTAGAACCTGCCTATGAAAAGGATCTCTAGAAACTAAATTACTTTTATCAAATTCATTATATGTATTATATCAATCATTATAAAAATGATAACTCCTAATATTCCCTCCTTTTTGGTCAATAAGGGCATAGCCCCTCCTAGGCTGATGATTTTGATTTGTCATTTGCTTTAGACATTTGACACAGATTTACAAAATTTCCAGATAATACAAATTTGCTATAAGAGGGAAAAGAGCTAACATATCACAGGGGAAAACCTCCCTTAGCTCTATTTGATTCCAGGTATGTCTTACCAGACAATCAATTATGTTGTCACAGAATGTTAAAGGCTCAAGATTCATCAGGTGCGGAATTCTTCTTTTCCAGAAAGTAAATAGCATAATAGGGAAATAGAGTCAAGACAATCCTACCTAGGTCATGACCCTCATAACCCTTTCCCAAGTACAGACATTCACCTTAGCAATTCTCAGACTGTCACACATGCCAATCTTTATTATTGGCTTTATGACAACCATCCTTATAATCAAAAGAAATTAAAGTCCCAAGAATTTTATCCTTAAATAGGGAAAACATCATTAACTACAGCTTAAAGCTTTAATATATTTGGGCATTTAGGGAAATAAAAACTACTACTTCTATGATCCATTAAAACCAGGTGAATAAGAGCAATGAGAAAGAAAAGTCTTAGTTTATAGATGGTGAAACTATAAATCCCAGTCCATGTCTGGTGTTTTTGGGTCTATGGTCTTCATAAGACATTGGCTGCTTCTCAGCTTGGGGGTCCTGGGAACCGTAGTCTATCTCAGATGTCAGGTGCTTCAGAACCATTTGATTTTCAAGGTCAGATCACCTGTGAGTTCCACAGTACAAATGGGTGGTATTGCCCTTTTAAGGTGCTTCAGATGGATCCAGAACTCTATTCCCTGGCTTAACAGCAGTGAAGATGAGTAGATCTGGAAACGGACATTTTCGTCATGGTCCTAATGAGTGTTTTCAAAGATATCTTTTCCAGTCACTGAGTTGGATCAGGGGCTGAGTCTCAGATGGAATTTATAAAGAATGGAACTATGAGACAAGTTGGTAAGAATCTGATATCATCTGTGCCAACTCAATGTAGTATTGCAGGAGGGAACCTTTAATTGCTATGCTTCTCAGCTATAGGTACAGTAGCACTGGGAGTCCTGTTACTATCTTATAGAGACTGAGCTTATAAGAAGCAAAGAGTTGGAATCTAAGGCCTAACAAAGCTAAAGGAAAGACTTTGGGGCCAGGGGATATCTAGTTCTTCAGAGATTTTAGCAAGGAAGGTCTTAAGTATTCCATTAAGTCTTTCAATCATTGTTTTGGATTGGGAGTGATAAACACAATGATGATAGATGCTGCAGTTTAGCTAAGCTCTTCTGAATGGGCAATGCTGTCACTGTGAATTTCTTTGGAAACCCTCCCCCTTCCCCATAATGGAATAGTTTTTTTCTTTTCTATTTTTTTTGTTTTTTCAAGGAAATGGGGTTAAGTGACTTGCCCAAGGTGACACAGCTAAGTAATTATTAGCTGTCTGAGGTTGTATTTGAACTCAGGTCTTCCTGATTCCAGGGCTGGTGCTCTATCCATTGTGCCACTTAGATGCCCCCAGGAATAGTTTTTTTCTAAGAGAATTTTTCTACCTCAGAGGCTTCTCTTTACCCACGGGGAAAACATGCAGACCATAATCAAAACAAATTTGTTACCAAGAGCAGATGGTAGTTGGATGAAGTTGGTCTTCCAGGGTTTCAAGGTACATTTGAAAGAGGAAACTGTCCTCAAACTGGCTTACTGACATGGATGCTTTGTATTTGGGGCAGGTGGGGCACATCTCATAGGCAATGACAGCTGACCTGTGAAAACTTTCCCACCTATATGTATGTGATGGAACACAATTGTTCTCTAAGAAATCATGAAAGATGGGATTTCAGAAAAGCCTGGAAAGACTTGCATGAATTGCTGCAGAGTGATGCAGAACCAGAAGAACATTGTACAAATTAATAACAATATGAGGTGATGATCAACCATGATGGACTTGCTCATTCCATCAGTGCAATAATCAGGGAAAATTTTATGGGATCTGTAATGGAGAATACCATCTGTATTCAGAGAAGGAACTGTGAAGTTTAAACAAAGTCCAATACTTAATATCTTCAATTTTGAAAAGTTGTCTTTATAATATGTCATTTTACTGTCTGTAATGTTTTCTTCATTTGCTTTGGATCTGATTCTTCTCTCACAAGTTCAATTCTAATCTGTGCTTCTCATGGAAGCAAATGGAAAGACTATATCAGATTGCATTCTGTTGGGGGCAGGGGATGGAAGGAAGCGGGGGGAGCTGTAAAACTCAAAAATGATTGGTAGCAATTCCCACGGAATGTAATTGGAAAACAAATAAAATATTTATAAGATTAAAAAAAAGAAAACTTCCCCACCAATATTTTCAAACAAATTCAACCAGCTGGTCAGGTGTCCAATGACTGACTGAATGAAGGTGTTCCATAATAAGGAGGGATAAATTCTTAGGAAGTACTGTAAGTCCAGTTGGGCCCCTTAGTCTTTTCAAGTTTACATCCCTGCTTTTGAAGTCTGTCTTGGTTTGTGGTTTTAGTTGCTTGGTCAGCCAAGTTGAGTTCCACTAACTTGAATACTATATCTTGAACTATGCCCTGGAATCTCAATTACCATTGCAGTCTGAGGAAGCAGTAAATAGTTTACCAGATGAGAAATCAGTTTCTGAATTTAATGGGCCATCCTGAAGAGATAAGGAAGCTCTGATCCTAAAGTCATGAGTCACCCCAAGACATCCCTGCTATCTCAAGTTCACTTCATTGTGCTGAATGGGTAACAGGTAATGATGAAGCTTCAGCCACTTCTGTGATGGTAGGGATGCCATAACCAGCAACCTTCTTCATTTCTGAGTTAGGATCCTTCAATAGACAGTCAAAGTCCACTTCCTCTAGCTCTGTGACCTTGGGCAAGAAATTTAACTTCCTGATTCATATCTGGCCACTAGATCCAGGTAGCTCTGGAGGAGAAAGTGAGGCTGGTAAGGTAGCCAGTATCCCCTTACTCAATCCAATTCACATGTTTGTCATGACATCACTTCCCTGATGTCATAGTCTTCTGTGAGGATGAAGGACAAACATCAAATCAAAATCCTTCTAAAGAAGTTTCCTTCAAATTCACCCAGGAGCAAAACAAAGATCATGGTCATGTTCTCAACTCTCACTGCCCACATCAGATAGAAGAAAGTATAAAAGGGCATAAATGTAATCACCATCTAGGTCTGGGAAATCCTTATTTTCTTTGGCATATTTAAAGCACAGGATATCTCACAGTGGTTTTTTAATACAGAACTCACTTTCTCTGCAGCTTTTCTTCAATCTAAAATGAATTTTTGGTAGGTTTTTTTTTTTTTGCAACAAGGAAATAACTAATCAACGGTGGCAGGAAAGTCAACACCCTTTAATATGCACAGCACATTGATGTGGACCTTGAAACCAGACCCATAAAGGATTTAAGAGGAGTAGAGCGGTTGGCAAGGGACATTCATGACTGAGAGGAAAAATCACATTGGTAATGCCAATTTGTTAATACATTTGTCCACCAGGTCAAGTAACGCCATGATTCATGAGATTTGTGGAAGCCAAGACTTTCATAAAGTCTTTGAGCTGCATGATTGGAATCACTCGTCTCTAGGATCACTCCATCATACCCATGGTCACGGGCAAATTGGAGCACAGTCTGGACCAAGGTCCTGGCCAGCCCTTGGCCTCGATGCTCCCTCTTAACAGATAAACGGAGCAGTTCCAGATATTTTCCTCCTCTCTTTGGCCTCTCTGCTGGACGGGCAGCCACAATGCCCACTAACTGGTGTTCAGACTCTGCCACCCACAAATTGGAGTCTCTTGTACTCAGGTAGGATTTCTGGATATCCAACAGGTCAGTTTGCAAGGCACGATCTACATACTGGAATGCAGATTTCCTAAAAGTCAGCCACTGGCCAGTGGAGATGACAAAAAAAGACAGGAGAGACAAGAGGAGGGAGCCAGAGCCTAAGACCAGCAAAATAGGCACCCCCAAGAGAATCAGGGAAGATCTTGTATTCTTCATAAAAGGCCAGAATTCAGAAGACATATTTCCTAGCAATCCCTGAGAAAAAATATCCCTTACGGCCTTCCAGTCTTGGTCCTGGTATCTCCTGATGTGGGAGGGAGCCATGGATGTTTCTGTCTCTGTCTCCTGGAAATTCCACAGAAGAGATCAGAATGAGTCTTTAGAATTCCCTCCTTCCCACCTCAGAGCAACACTGATCTCCTTGGGGCTCCCTTCATTCCTGAGTCAAGGAAGGCTACCCCCCACCCCAATCTGCCCCAGCCACTCTGGAGAACAGCTACCTGGAGACCGAAGCAGGGAAAGCATAGCAAAGAAGAAGCTTGAGTGCTCAAAGGGATTTTGAAACTGTTTTGCCTAGCCCACTCATTTTTTAGGACAGCAAAATGAGAGACCATCTAGACCAACTCCATTTGACAAATAAGGAAACAGTTCAGAGTAGTTAATCCAGGGCCAAGGCGTTTGTGTCAGAAGAAAGATTTAAACAGAGCTCTCCTTGTCTAGTCTTCTGCTAGTCTAAAATAAGTGACTTCACCAAAGTAAATGGGGGGACAGAAGAAGACAGGGCTAAAGAAGCTCAGAAGTCCCCTTAGACTACCACAGAATGGGAATGAAATGCTTTTCCTCGCCATGCAGATGCTTAACAAATCAGGAATTAGTAGAGCAGGGAAGCTATGCCTTGGCTCTGGGCTGGCTTGCTCTCTCTCTCTCTCTCTCTCTCTCTCTCTCTCTGTCTCTGTCTCTGTTTCTCTTTGTCTTTCTCACCCTGTTTCTGTCTCTGTCTCTGTCTGTCTCACTATCTGTGTCTCTTTTCATCCCTCCCTTCTCCTCTCTCTCTATACTTCTCTCCTTCCCTTCTCCCCACCTCACCCACTTCCACCCCCCTTTCCTCTGTTTATGACTGCCTCTCTGTTCCTCTATCTCTCCATCCTACCTCCTTCCCAATTATTCTCCCTTACTCCTTTCTCTTTGTCTCTCAGTCTCTACCTCTTTATGTCTCAGTCTCTTTCTCTTGTTGTCTCTCCAGTTTTCTCTGTCTCTCCCTCTCTCTCCCCCATCTCTCTCTCCTCCCCCCTCCTCCTTTCTCCTCTGGCTCTGTTTCTATCTCTCTGTGCATCTCTGTTCCTCTGTCTCTCTCTCTGTGTCTCTCTGTACCCTCCTCACCTGCTGCCTTTCCAGACTCCAGGTGTTGGCTGCCAGTTCTCTGGGTTCCTCAGTCCCAATTCTGCTGCATCGTTCTCTGCCCTCTTATATAACAGGCTCCCTTTTATGACTCCCAGCCCATGTGGGGCTCTCCACCCCTTGCTGATTGAAAAGGCCAAGGTCCCAACTTTCCCTCTTTCTGAGGACCTCTGGCTCCGCCCCCTGCTTAGCAGATTTGATCTGAGAAGATAGCATGGAGTCCCACAGCCTCAAAGGTGAAGGGCAGATGGCCTCAATGTCACCCTCTTTTCATCTCGTTTCTACTTAACTGTTTGCACGTCTCCCCCCCCAGTTTCTTGTGAACCCTTGAAGACAAGAGATTTCTTTTCTTTCTATTCCTGTTGCTTATGGCATTGCCTGAAATACAGTAGGTGCTTAATATATGCCTGTCTTCCCTCTGAGATGGTCTAGATCATTATTCCATGTGTTGCCAAGAAGTTTTTGATCGGGTACAAGTTGAACCAGAAGCCAAACAAGTTGAGCTTCTATTTTTAAAATTCAGGGTTAAGCCACAAATGATGACTTGACTTCCTGCCCCTCAGTTGGACAGAATCTCCACATCTTCATTCATTTAACTGTTGCCCAAGTGCATTCTCAAGACAAGGGCCTATGTTGGACTCTGCAGACCCCAAGAGCTTTGTCCTTAGGGAAAGCAATGCCTTCTGTAGAGTGGGCAGCTAAGACATATTTCATGTAATGAATGGACCTTGCTCTTTCCCATAGTCCCTGAAAATACTCAGAGCCTTTTTGAAGACTCCTCTACAAATAACCAATCAAATGTGAAGACCAGATTGTCATAGATTACACCTGTTATTTCATTTTATTCTTACAACAATCCTGAGGAAGATGTGACTATTGTTCTTATTTTATTATTTCAGGAAACTGAGGCAGACAGATGTTAAGTTGATGACTCTCTGTCCCTATGGGACTCCTTGTCAAATGGAAGTTCCTTCCAAAGGCAAAGTCATAGGGGAGATAGTTGGAGCTCTGTTTATTGCCTGATTTTCAAGGCAATATGTTTAGGGGGAAGAGGCTATACTCATGTTAGATATGCAAAACAAAACATGGCAAGCTGAGGAGGCAGGGCAATCCCAAAGCAAAAGTCTTACCTTCAGTTCAGGGTAAAGTGTAAATTAAGGACCCATTTAGAGTGAATATATAATAATGAAAACTAGGTTGGCATGTTGTGGTCCCTTTGTTGTTATTTGTCCTTCCTTTTCAAAGTAGACCGATGACATCAGGAGGGCAATAGCTTTCCTTGCAAGTGAATTGGATTTAAGTGTGGCAGACTATTCAGGCTTAACAGCTTCACTCTCTTCCAGAGTCGTCAGAGTGGCAAGACATATATCAAGACAACTGGAGTTGGCCATTGAACCTTGGAACTAGAACTTTAACTTGTTCCAGATCAGTAATTTTCTTCCAACACACCTATGAAGGATATAGACAATCTCAGAGGGAAGACACTGAAGTTAGGCAAACTCTTTAAACCTGGGAAACATGTGAAGCCACCTGTCAAGATTTCTTAGATCCTGATTCTGGCATCCAGCACATAAGCTATTCATCTCATTTTTCTGTCATCTACAAATTTGATATGGATAGCACCTGTTCCTTCATCCAAACCAACTGATCCCAGGCTATATAGTCGAGAGGCAATGATAGATTACTAGGGTGCATCATCATAGATTCCCATCTAAACTGATCCCAGCCTGCTAACTGCTTTTTTCTAATGGCAAGACCACATCTCTAAACCTTCTTTACAAAGAAAGAAAAAAAATTAAATATTCACCTGAAATCTAAGTGTATGTCCACACTAGACCTGTACTTCTAGTCTAATTTTTGAAATTTTGAAAAATATAACTTCAATCTTGCACAATGTAAACCCAATGAAGCTGAATATTCTATAATCAATTTTATAACAATTTAGTTTCTAGAGATCCTTTTCATAGGCAGGTTATAGATATGGAAAATAATAAAATGAGGTAGTAATTTGTGTTAATGAGGACAGGTTCTGCCCTGACCTGAGCTAGCCTGTGCTAAATAAAATGTTTCTGCATAATTTGTACTGAACCATAAGCCCTACAAGCTATTCAATCAACCCAGCAGTTCCCACAGGATTCCTACTTAAATGATCAAAAGTGATGTAATCCTTATAATTATAGGGCAGCCAGGTGGCACAGTAGATAGAGCACTGGCTTTGGATTTAGGAGGGCAGGAGTTTGAACCCCAGTCTCAGACATTTGACTTGCTGTGTAACCTTGGACAAATCACTTAACCCTGATTGCCTCACATCCAGGGCCATCTCCAGTCTTCTTGATTCATTTCTGGCCATTATCCAGATGGAGGAGAAAGTGAAGCTGAGAACTTAGCACAGCCCCCCTCGCTCAAATTCACTTCTTGTGCTTGTCATGGCATCACCTCCTTGATGTCAGGGTCGTCTTCAAGAATGAAGGACAAACATCAATGGTGGTGTAGTCCTGCATGGTGGGCTTGTCCCAGGAAGATCACTCAAACCCCCAATCTTATTGTTCTGTGATCCATTTCCCATTTACGATTATGTATTAAATATCTACCACTGTAACAACAAAATGGAGCTCCAAGAAATGGAATAATCCCATTATTTCCAACAAGGTTCCTTAGAAAGAAATTAATTGCTAAACTACTATCAACTTTACTGGTGCTGATTCTGGCCTTTTTTGTCATGCCCACATTAGAGGCAGCTCAGTAAGAACTTAGTTAGCATCCTCCATTCCCTTTAGTATTTTCTGTCCTAGGAAAAACACACTGGGTACATTTGGCACATAAATATGATTCTCTTTTTCATTTCTTTTTCTTGCTTTTTTTAAAAGTTTTTTTTTTTTGCAAGGCAAATGGGGTTAAGTGGCTTGCTCAAGCTAGGTAAACTCCATGGTTTTCTATCTGGATACAGCCCAAAATTGTTCTTGATTGTTGCACTGATGTAATGAGCTAGTCCTTCAAGGTTGAGCATCACCCCCATGTTGCTGTTAGGATATACAGTGTTTTTCTGGTCCTGCTCATCTCACTCAGCATCAGTTCATGCAAATCCCTCCAGGCTTCCCTGAAATCCTGTGCCTCCTGGTTTCTAATAGAACAATAGTGTTCCATGACATACATATACCACAGTTTTCTAAGCCATTCCCCAATTGAAGGACATTTACTTGATTTCCAATTCTTTGCCACCACAAACAGGGCTGCTATGAATATTTTTGTACTAGTGATGTTTTTAACTCTTTTTCATCATCTCTTCATGGTATAGACACAGTAGTGGTATTGCTGGGTCAAAGGGTATACACATTTTTGTTGCCCATTGGGCATAGTTCCAAATTTCTCTCCAGAAAGGTTGGATGAAGAACATTTCATTTCAGTGGCTGAGACTGGTGCTGGAAAATGCTTAAAACTTGGTTAGACAAAGAATCTGAGATCATCCACTGTATCCCAAATCATTGACATTACCACTAGACTCATGACTCAGGGAGAGAGAGAGGATCAACACTTTGTACAACTATGCCTCACTTAAATTCAATTCATACCCAAATCAAAAGATATGACCCAGACCATTTTTAGCAAATGTTCATATGGAATATTTGTGCCCAAGCTGTGGTAGAACCTTCTGAACTCATTGTTTCTAGCAACCACAGTGGGACAAACACACTGTACCATTGTCCTTCATTATCAAAGAAGACTATGACATCAGGGAAATGATACCATGGCAAATGCATGAATCAGATTGGCGTGAGGGGGTACTGTGCTAAGTCACCAGTCTCACTTTCTCCTCTAGAGCCATCTCTTCCAGTGGGTCAGATAAGGGATCAGATCTATTGAAGATGGCCCTGAATGTGAAGCAATCAGGATTAAGTGACTTGTCCATGGTTACAGAGCTAGAAGGAGTGGACTTTGATCATCTATGGAAGGATCCTTGCTCAGAAATAAGGAAGGTTGCTGGCTATGGCATCCTTAACCTCACAGATGTAGCTGAATCACATAAAAATTACTAGCTGACTTATTGACTTCACCTCAGAGGAAGAACCAGATAGAAAGTAACAGAGCATCTGAGACCAGATTTGAACTCAGGTTCTTCTTATTCTAGGGTCAGTGCTCTATCTACTGGGCCACTCTTGACTCCAACATAATGATATCATTTTTTGTCTTTGATTATGCAGGACAACACCTATCATCACCCATGCCTGGGATTTTGGAAGTGTATAGTAAATAAATGTTGAGTGACTATTGAGTCAGAATGTTTGATATAAAACATCTCTCCCAAAATTCAATTCAATATACCTCTATTAAGCACCATGTGTCAGACACCATGTTAAGCATTAGGGATAAACAAAAGGCTTTCCTCTCAATGGTGGTGGAAAAATGGACCACCAGTGGACTAAGGGAGCAACATGTTTCATGGGATCCAAACCAAGCTACTGATGGAAACTGGAGAGTTAGCTGGAATATTCATTATATGACATACTCTTTCACAAGAACACACGGAGTCCAGGAGAAAGTGGACTCACACTTTCAGAGGACTGAGAGTAAAGAAGTAATTACAGTTCCAGAATTCTGGAAGTTTTAAACTCCTATTCTTGGGATCCTCACAAAGTTTTCCTTAAGCATGGGGGACTGGTATCTTCCTGCCCTTGACTCCCAGTGTAGATGCTACTGCCAGCTAAACAGAATATGTGGCTAGGATAGTGATGGGAAAAATGAGAGGTCTATGTTCTTTGAACCCTCTAGGGCCTGCCAAGTTCCTCCTCTGGCCAAAAGAGTAAGACAAGAAGCCAAGCACAAGCTGAGGGCTCCCAATCCCCACTAGCTGACTCTTTCTCTGAGGTCAAGTCAGTAGCATATCTTTTATATGCTAAGCGCAAAATCTACCCTCAAAGAGCTCACTTACAAATTGGGAGACAACTCAAAAACAACTATGTATAGATAAAACCCATATAAATATATATGCACACACATCATATATATGACACCTGTGTGTGTGTGTGTGTGTGTGTGTGTGTGTGTGTGTGTAACATTGGACGCAACCTCAGAGGAAGAACAATAAAATTGAAGAGAACTGGAAGACTTCTTGAAGAGATTTTGACCTGAGACTTGGTAGAGATGAGGAGAGAGAACATTCCAGGTCTGGGGTCAGCTGGGAAAATGCTCAGAGCTTAAATAAGCTGAGATTGAGTCACTCTCTAAGGATGCTAGGAGGCAAGACTTCTCATGGAATGTCTCCTGGGAAGAGCAGCAAGAAGGTCAGTCTCTCTAGGTCACCAAGTAATCAGGAGAGTGAGGAGATTAGAAAAGGAGAGAAGGGTCAAATTAGGAAAGGTCTTAAAAGCCAAAGAATTTTATATTGGATCCTAGAGCTAATAGGGAACTACTGGAGTTGATTCAGCTTTGGCAGCTGAGGATGAATGTGCTGAGGCAGGGAGAGGCTAGAGGGCTCTCATAACCAGGCCAATCTTACATTTATTCTCTTCCTTGATAACAGTAATATTGGCCTTCTTGCTATGCTTTATACAAGATTCTCCATCTCCCTGCTGAGGACATTTTCCCTCTTTACTTTGTCATTCTTGTCATTCTCTCCCTTCCCGTTTCTCATGTCTCATCTCAAATCCCAATGGTCTTTTCCCAGTCCATTGCTTCTAGTTCCTTTCTTCTGAGCATCTTCAGCTTACCCTGCCTATAACTTGTACGAACTTAGGAATTTCCAAGTTGTTTTCCCCACTAGAATGTGAACTCTCAGAGGGCAGGGACTGTTTTTGCCTTTATTTGCACCTTGCTTAGTGTCTGGCACATAACAGGAGCTTGTTGTAAATATTTGTTGACTTGAGGTAGAGCTATCACTCAGAAGATTATGACAGTAGTCCGCACCTCATGTGATGTTGATCTGCACCTTTGTGGTGGTCCTGTCAGAGGAGAGAAGTGGGCATATACATGCACTGTGAATATAGACTCAATTGGCCTCAGCAATAGACTGTTAATGGGAAGCGGGTAAAAGTGATGAGAGGGTGCTCCCCAGACTGTAAACCTGAGTGACTGGGAGGGTATTGGTGACCTCAACAGTAATAGGGGAGTTATGAAGAAGGAATGTTTGGTGGTTTTATAGAATATTAGAACAGAGGTGGACTTTGGGGATCACTTAGTTCAATCCTTTCATTTGATGATAGAGGTTAAGGGACTTATGATCACAAAGCTTCTAAGTGGTTAATCTGTGACATTGGCTCAGGTCTTCAAATCTAATGCTTAGCTCAAGCCACATTCTGAATTCTATGTCCAGTATCTTGATTAACCTCTTCACTCCTTAAACTTGTGATCTCACCTGCTTGGTGTGTGTGTTTGTGTGTGTGTGTGTGGTGTGTGTGTGTGTGTGTCTTAGGGAGGTGCAGGTGGGAAGGAAGGGGGGTGATTAACCTCACCCTGGAGAAGAAAGAAGGCAGCCACTCTCCAATGTGTAAATAGAGTGGACTGCTAGAGTCTAATTTACTTTGTGGTCTTACTTAGTTCTGTGCTGGGAAGACCTACATGCTGGAGCCAGTCAATAGAGAAGCCAAGCCAAGTTAAGACTATCTGGGTGAGGGGAAGATGATGAAGTTCATGCTTTCACAAAACCACATGGACCATGTGATTGGGAGGTTTGGTCATTGTCTCTTGTGGTTACTTTCAGTAATTCCCTGGGATGACTCTGAACTTGATGATTGTTTTGGGCTAGTCCATCTATTCTAGGCCAAGGGATTGTCTCCAATCCACAAGAATAGCCTGAGCCAATCAAATTAGCTGAGATTGAATCATAAACTATGGATGCTAGGAGGCAAGATCAGAATCATTGAGATGATTTTCTGGGAATGGTGGTACCTATGACTGTGACATAATCTTGTGAAACTGATCAAGCTTTCTAGGCCAATCAGGAGAGAGGACATGGGACTTCTTATACTCAAGACCAAATATTAATATAGATAAAGTAATTAGTGGAAAAATGAGAATTCCAAGGGTTGAGGGTATGCCAAAATGGAGGCAAGAGAGATATGTTTGAGGGAAGGCCTTGGGGGAATATTTTCAATTGCTCAATGGATTAGCAAATATTTATTAACTATCTATGAATACAAGACATGGCCCAGGGGATAGAGCACTGGTGGAATCAGGAGGATGGGAGTTTGAATCCAGTCTCTGATACTAACTGTATGACTTTGGGCAAGTTACTTAACTCTGATTGCCCAGCATCTAGAATCATCTCCAGCCATCCTGATTCATATTTGGCCACTGGACCCATATGACTCTGGAAGAGAAAATGAGACTGGTCTCTTAGCCCAGCACTCCTTCACTTAAATCCAATTCGTGTGCTTGTCATGGCATCACTTCCCTGATGTAGTGGCCTTTTTGAAAAATGAAGAATAAACAAGACACCATATGAATTTAGAGTCTCAGACATGGTCTTAGGCTTGAGGTCAGCCTTGCCAGGACTCATAGTTTACTTGCAGGATGAGACAGGCATGTTTTAAACAGAAAATAATAGTACAATATTGTAACAGTGAGTATCAAAAGACAGTTAAAAGCCAGTATGCACCAACTGGAGCCTGGAAAAGGGAGAGCAAGTGTGTGAGCAGTGGTGGTATTGATTTGATTGGCTTGATTTGATCTAAGATCATGACCATAGAACTGGAAAGATGTCATCATTTTACAGATGGAGAAACTGAGGCACAAAGTAGTTAAATCTTTTGATCAGGGCTACAGCAAACATCTGAGGCAGCATTAAACTCAGGTCATAATGATTCCAAGTTCAACATCCCTAGCATTTAGGTATGTCTTTGTATTTGAAAAAAATAGTCTGCTAACATGTCAAAACCAAAGCCCAATTCTTTCTGTTTTGGGGAGGTTGCTGGGGATGGGGAAGAAGTTGGAACTCTTGATTGCAGCTCCTTCTTGCAGATCCAGGGGTAAGGATGATTACATAACATGTCATTCCACTTCTCCATGGAGTGGACACAGTCTTCATGTTTCCCACTGGCATGGTACCAATTGTCTGGTTGATTTGTGTTCCAAAATCTGGAAAGAAAAATCTTTGATTTGGAGGAGGTTGAAGAATTGGGTTTATTTATAACTACATTGAAAAGAAATTGATCCATCTGATTGATATTTCTGAGCATAGAAGGTCCTGGATTATGGTGAAGTGGGGAAAAGGTGGATGAGAGTATAGGGTGGTGACTCTGTCCTGAAGACCTCCTCTGTGAGAAACTGTTGGTGTTACTCTTTGGGGATACACATAGAAGATATTTAAGAAATAACTTTTCTAGTCTCTCTGACTCTTAGCGCCTCTCTACACAACAAGGTAACCTCTTTTCTATTTTGAATCTGTTTTATACATACCTACATATAAACATATTATTTACCATGTTTCAATGCAAGTGCTGTTAGGGCAGGGACATTTGTTTGGACTTTTGGAGCCCCACCAGAGGCTGCTATAAAATAGTCACTTAAAAATGTTTATTGATTGACTGATGGAAGAAACCTCTGTCCTCCCTTCTTCCCCTTCTCTCCTCTTTTCTTTTGACCTCCTCTCCTTTCTCCTCCTCTTCTGTTTCCTCTTCTCTTCTCTCTTTTTTCTTCTCTCATACTATTTCACTTGGTTTTCATATCAGCTTCTTTGGATTAAATTATCTCTATGCAGTTGATCTTCAGGTCAACTTATCCTGCTCCAAATATATTTCCTGACCTCCAGTTTACATGTTCAATTCCTATTGTACATCCTGAACCGGATGTCCCATGGACATCTTAAATTTGACACCATCCAAAATTATATTCATCTTACTTTTTTTAAATTTTCCTTTTTAAGGTAATGGGGTTAAGTGACTTGCCTAAGGTCACACAACTAGGCAATTATTAAGTGTCTGAGGTTGACTGCAGGGCTAGTGCTCTATCCACTGTGCCACCTAGCTGTCCCTATATTTATCTTCCACCAAAATTCTCCTCTCTTCCTCCCTTCGCTATTACTGCTGAGGGCATCACCATCCTCTCAGTGACTTAGGCTCCCAATAAAGGTATCATCCTATACTCCTCACTCCCAACCCTCAGATCCCAACACCATCTCCTACCTTCACAATATCTTTCAAATAGAGCCTCCACCTCTCCTCTTACATTGTGCCTACCCTGGTTCAGTCTTGCATTGCCTCATTATGAGCTAATTCTGGTTGATATTCCTGCCACAAGTCTCTCCCCACTCCATCTTCCACTCAGCTACTTAATCCTTCTTCTTAAAAAGTAGATCTGACCATACCACTCCTCATATTTTCGTCCCATTTGGTAAGCTCCAGTGACATCCTATAACCTCTAGGATCAAGTAGAAAGTCAACTGTTTGGAATTTAGAGACCTTCATAAATCCCTCCCCCACATTTTCTTGCCTCTTTTAGTGGTCCCCCCACCATATCTAGAGTTTTCTGAACATAGTTGCTTGCACATTGTTTCTCCTATTAGGCTACTTTGAGAGTAAAGTCTTTCGCCTTTCTTTGTCTCCCCAGTACAAAGTACAGTGTTGGCATACAGTAGGTAGTCCATAAAAGTTTATAACTGGCTGATAACATGACTCACATTTCCATAACACTTGAAGTTCTACCGTGATTTTTTTCTCAGCAGCCTAGTGATGTGGGGAGTGGAGATGTAAGGGGGTAGTTAGAGGAGTTCTCCAATCCGCTGGCACTTCCCATGGAGCAGAGGTTATACTCTAGTTCCAAAGGGGTAAGTCCTATGGGTGAATTGGCCTTTCACTATATGAAATGTCCAACCTCCTGATCATCCCATAGACATAGAGGGGAAAGGCAGATGAGAGTTGAGGCAAGGATGATTGGTGCTTATTATTAAACCAGAAGAGCTGCTCACTTGGTAGACTTTAAAAAGAGAAATAGGATCTGCTCTTACCCTCCCATGCCCTCTTTTGAATTCATGACTTGGGACTATGACAGCTCTTCCATGAGTTTCCTAGTAGGATGGAGATTTTTTCCTCTTCCCTTTCTTAGTAGCAACGATGGTAACAGTGAGGACATCTGTTTGACTATGTGAGTCCAAGACTGGATCTCAAGTCCTTAGGATATGACTCCTTTGATAGATTGGGTGTTCATCTCCTTCAAGGAAATATCTCTTAAGGATCATCAGTAACCAAGAGCTCATGAGATTTCCACCAGGGTTAGAAACCTCCATCTCAGGGTTGCTTTTTTGTTCAAGGAAAAAACATTCACCAAGGACTGAAAATTTGATCTCAGACACATCTAGGCAAGCTTATGTCCTCACTATCATGGGCATAATGCTACCATCGCTGCCATCTAGGAGAGTAAAATCTTCCCTACTCCTATGAGAAAGTCCAAGGAAAAGATGCCAGAGTTCTAAGGAGTCCCAAAGGGGACTCAAAAGGGAGGAAGTGACAGTGAGAGTAAAAAATGATTTCTCCTTTTACTGTTTATTGAATAGACAAGGTCTTTGTGTCCCATTACAAATCATCTCTAATTTAACCCCAGATTTATAAATCATCTCTAATTTAACCCCAGATAACCAACTGGGCCTTGGAGACCAATCTGGAGCCATGCTCTTAAACAAGGGGCTTGAACATAATGCTGACCAGCATACAGCCTTAGCTTCATTGAAAGTATCTGAGTGGGGCGGCTAGGTGGCACAGTGGATAAAGTACTGACCCTGGAGTCAGGAGTACCTGGGTTCAAATCCAGTCTCAGACACTTAATAATTACCTAGCTGTGTGACCTTGGGGAAGCCACTTAACCCATTTGCCTTGCAAAAACCTAAAAAAAAGTATCTGAGTCTGTAATATTGGGTGGGGGTTTCTCCTGATGACCCCCATCACATAGAGGTTATGACTGCTCCTCCCTCCCACTGTTTCAAAGATGGATAAACATACTCAGAGCCATAAATTGATGTGTTCAAAGCCATACCACTTCAACAATTTGAACCCAGATATCCTGAATTCATGTCTAAATCATATAGTTCCAGTGGAATCTCTGTGAAAGTCAGATGGTATCAGACCAAGCAGAAATATTCTTTGACTTTCTCTGAACCCCCCCAAATTAAACTTTGTCCTAACTTCCTTTATTATTGGGAGAAACATACACACACATATGTGTCATGGATCCCCTCCATGAGTGATCTGGCCATTTTATATCTGGAACAAGGACTTGGAGCTGTGCAGACACCTTGGACTCACCGTTTGCTCCTAATACTGTTATAAGGAGTCCCATCTACCCAGCGCCAGACACCTTCCGTTCCTTTGTCAGTCAGGCCTATCCAGTGATAAATTCCATTTGTTGACTTTTTCAGAAACTCCTATAGAAAAGAATTATGTCCAACACAATTATTCTGCATTTATTTTGGATATATAAATATGCTATATATATTTAGAGAGAGAATAGATAAGAGAGAGACAGAGACAGAAATATCTTTGTACATATTGATTCCCCCCATAAAATATAAATTGAGATTGGTTTATTTTTGTTTCTCCAGCATATAAGATGATCTCTAGAACATAATAAATGCTTGTTATAGAAATAAAATGTGTGTGTGTGTGTGTGTGTGTATGTGTAGGGACTTGGAAGGTAGATTGAAGTAGCAACGCACATGAGATTGTGGAGGAATGAGAGAAGGTGTATCTATGATTGCATCTGCATGGCTATGTATCTGTATGTATGTGTGTGTGTGTGTGTGTGTGTGTGTGTGTGTGTATGTATGTGTGTGTGTGATTTCCCATTTCCCGACTGTAGTAGGAACTGAGGGAAAAGATGTCTGGGACATCCCTTCTTGAAACCCTAGACCTTGGGAACAGAGAGTCCTGTTTCCTTTACCTACTGTACACTTAACTCCCGCTCTCAACAGTCCTTGTATGACTTTGTCCAGAGCCAGAGTCCAGAGCATTTTTTATTTCAGGAATTGATTCCCTTGTCATGGGGACACTACTAAGAACTAAATCTGTTCAAGGCATCACAGAATGACAAAACTAGAAGGACCTTAAAGCAGAGACGTGAGAGTTGAAAAGTATCTAAGAAGTGATCTAGTATAATTCCTTTTATAACTAAGAAAATTTCAATTCATTATTTTAAGATGGCCATTTTTTCTTTTTTTTAGCTTTTAAGTAACTTGCCCAAGGTCAGTCACACAACTAGACGATTATTATTAAGTGTCTGAGGTCGAATTTTAACTCAGGTCCTCCTGATTCCAGGGCTGGTGCTTTATCCTCGACACCACCTAGCTATCCCTAAATTCCTTTTTAAATTTTTTTTGTTTGGTTTTTGCAAGGCAGTGTGACTTGCCCAAGGTCACACAGCTAGGTAATTATTAAGTGCCTGAGGTTAGATTTGAACTCAGGTCCTCCTGACTCTATGGCCGGTTCTCTATCCACTGTGCCACCTAGCTGCCCCCTCTCAATTCCTTTTTAAGGCACTTACCTGCTCTTCTTCTGAGGTCACTGAGGTCAGGTGAGAATTGTGGGACACACAGAACTTCTCAGCCTCATCCCAAGACTTTTTATCAATTGAAAAGTAATACGCTTTCCCCTTGAAGAAGCGCCAGCCTTGGACAATTAGCTGCAGAAGGTTCTCTAGGGAAAGAATAGGACATATGAAGGGTTTTTGTGGATGGATGCTGAGCGGGTGATCTTATCTTTCCCAGATTCTTGACTTCAAAATCTTGTCCCTTGTTTCATCTTGGAACCTCTCTCAGAATTTGAATCTTTCTCTCCTTGGATCATCTAGCCATCTACTGCCTTCTCAATATGAAATATCCCTCTGTAAAACCTGTCCTTTTTCCCAATGGTGAGGTCATCCTGGGACAAAGGTAGAGCAGGCAAAGGACAATTTCCCAAGAACCTTCTCTTCTCTCTCCTCCCTCATTTGGTAGGACCAAGTCTCCTCTGGACTCCTCTCCCTCGACTAAGGATTGTTTCCCCTGGGTTATTGCTCACCTTGCACCATTTTCTGTTGCTGAGTGACTGCCGTTAGCTGACTTTTTAACTCTTGGATTTCGTCATTTGGAGTACTGATACCAGATAATCTTTCCTTTAACTTCTCTATCTCTTCATTAATACCATTCAAGTCACTTCTCAATCCGGGAATCTGACTTGTTCTTTGTGCAGCTGTCTTTAGCCTCTGGATCTCATCATTTGCTTTTGCTAATTGGTTGGTTAAAGTCTGGGTCTGGGAAGCTAAGGTGCTGGCCTTCTTCAGACCTTCTTTCAGTGTCTGAATCTCTTTGTTAGCTCTTTCCAAATGACTTTTCAGTAGTTGGACCTCTGACTTCAAGGTACCGATAGACACAAGATCTCCCTTTAACATCTGGATCTGAGTACTGACATTGTTCAGACCACTATTTGTGGCCTGTGCTTGAACACTAGCATTTCCTAGACCCATTTTTAACACCTGGATCTCAGCATTGGTCTTTTCCAAATGTTCATTTAACACCTGGATCTCAGCATTGGAGCTTTCCAAACTGTCTCCTAATATCTGAGCCTGGGCTTGAAAAGTATTGGCCTTTCCCAAATCTTTCTTCAGTCTTTGCAACTCCACATTGTTTTTTTCCAAATTGCCTTGTACCATTTGGACCTGCGAACTTAAGGTGCTGCTTCTTTCTAAATTAGTTTTTAACATTATGATCTCAGCATTGGAAAGTTCTAGAGCACTCTGTAACTTATGAGTTATGGGATATAAAACACTTACATTTTCTAGGTCTCTCTTTAAATTGTTTATCTCTCCACTGGCCTTTTCCAGATTATGACTTAGCAACTGGGTCTGGGATTCTAAGGTATCAACATTCTTTAGATTTTCTTTTATTATCTGGATCTCAGTGCTAGCATTTTCCAAACGCTCATCTAACCTTTGAGTCTGTGAATTGAAGGCACTGACCTTCTCCATCTCTCTTCTTAATCTCTGGATCTGAGTACTGATGCCCTTCAGGCTTTCTTGTGTCACTTGTATCTCAATATTGGCATTTTTCAGACCTTCTTTTAACATCTGGTTATCAATACTGGCATCATCGAAATTGCCTTCTGGCACCAGGTTCTTGGCATTTAAGGCACTTGCATTTTCTGGGATGTTTTTAAACATCTGGAACTCAGTACTCCAGTTGCTAATGTGCTTAGAACTATATTTGAGCGAATGGCCATCTGCCTCCCCTCTGAATATTTGGAGATCTGGAGAGGGCAAGAATATGGTTAGTTAAGGGGGATAGTTGGAATGAATTAGGATTATTTGAGGGATCTGAATATCACCCCACCCCCACAGTTTGTGTGTGTGTGTGTGTGTGTGTGTGTGTGTGTGTGTGTGTGTGTGTGTGTCTGTGTGTGTGTGTGTGTGTGTGTGTGTGTGTGTGTGTGTGTGTGTGTTGCGCAACCTGGCAAGAGTTCAGGTTCATTGGCCCTGTTAAAGAGCCACTACTGCCACCTGGTGGCAGCATATTCAGTTTCATGAACTTCATAAATCATGAGGTTGTAATTATACTGGATAATGAACCAGTGCTTTAGACCAGGTGACTGAATGATCCTGGGGATTTGGGTTGACTGAGGGCCACCTAGCAGATAGTTCATCCTCCAGGATCTTATAGCAGTCTCTTCTTTCCCCCAGGTCATTAGACTGATAATTATGGTCACATACCATAGTCTCCAGTAGTGGAGAAGGAGGACAAGGAAAGGAAGATTTTTTTTTTCCTTGGTCCCCTATCTGGTCCCTTTCAGCTCTGGATATTTGCATCAGTGTTAGTATTAGTAAAGGCAGAGGGTTAGGACAGACAATCTTTGAAGGTTCATAGGATCATAGATGTAGAATGAAATCAACTTCATTTTTAGAGAAGGAAACTGAGGCACAGAGATACTATGAATTCCACCATTTTTATGTAAGGAAATGGAGGGGCAGAACATTGAGGGCTAATGACTGTCTCTGTTCTAGCCTTATTGGTTTAGAGACTGGGTCACTGGGTCACTGGGTCATTGATTTGCTATGAATCCTCTATGTTATAGGACTCTTCAAGGACCATTATTTTTGTAAATTTGAAACACCATTCTGCCTATACTAAGAATTGTAAGGAGAAAATTATAAGGTCAAGGAGCTGTTCCAATCCTAGCAAAGATTAGACAGAGGAATGAGAGAGAAATTTCTTCCAATAGAGATAGCTAACATTTACTTAGCACTTTCATATATTATTTCATTTGAACTTTACCACAATTTGTGGAGTAGATACTGTTATTATCTCCACTTTACATATGGGGAGAAACTGAGGCATAGAAAAGTTAGGAAACTTGTGTAGGGCCATACAACTAGTAAGTAAATGGGATAGGATTTGAAATTAGATAATCTAGACCCTGACTCTTGAAACCACTTTGAAGCATCATGCTTTAAAATGCTCCGGGGACTCCAGACCTTAATGAGAAATGAGGAAAGTACTTGCTTTGCGAGTTCCTTCAGTGTTGGACAATATGGTCCATTGTGAGAGAGGAAGGGTTCTCCCAGACTGGAAGAAGCCTAGGCAAGACCACATCTGGGGAGTGGGTGGGATGTTTACAGGAGAGAGGGAAAGGGAGGGTCATTGTTGCTGTGGTTCAGACATTTCAGATATATCCAACTCTTCATGATTCCCTTGAACTTTTCTTGGATAATGGAGTGATTTGCCATTTCCTTCTCCAGCTCATTTTATGGACGAAGAAACTGAGGCAAAGAGGATTAAGTGACTTGCTCAGGGTCACACAACTAGTAACTATCAGAGGTCAGATCTGAACTCAGGAAAATGAGTCTTTCTGACTTCAAGCCAGGCGCTCTACTTTCTAAGCAGAGCCATCTAGTGCCCAAGGAAGGATCAGCAGGGCCCAAACTTACAGACAACTTACAGACAACAGTAGCCACCAGAGCAATGATCAGACAGATGAGAATAACTGAAACCATCTTTGATATCCTGAGGGATGAGGACTCCTTGGTCTTGGAGTGCAGCCCTGGAGAAAGAGAGAATATCTCAGCAAAACATTTGTTCTGTGACCTTGGACAGTTCCCCAGAACTCTTCCTTGTTTTCTTATCCATTGGGGTTGTAGGAAAGTAAATCATTCTTTGAAAAGATACAAGTCTTAACTGTGAAGTATGCCCCTGATGATAATCCCTGGAATTTGATACTCATAATAGCTTTGTGAAGGAAACACTACATGTTATTCCTGATTTTACAGAGGAAGGAAATGAGATTTGGAGAGTCTTAAATAATTTGCCCAGTCGAACAGGTTTGTATTGAAGGCAGAAAGTTTCCTTGGGTCCAGGGTGAATACATTCATTTCTATATCACATTACTACTCATTTATAAAGTTAAAAAACTCTTATCTTTAGAGTTGGAAAGATCAATCAACAAACATTCCTTGAGTCTGTACTGTGAGGTAGGAAATGTCTAAATGCTGGAAATTTGAAAGAGGCTAGAGTCAGGACTTGCTCTCAAGATACTCAGAATTCATGGGAGAGTCAACATACAAACAATTATATACAAGCTATGGAGAGGATAAGTTAGGGATAATGATATCAATGAGAATTGGAAAAGAATTTTTTTAAAGTGAAACTTTATTAGCTGTGTGACCTTAGGCAAGTCACTTAACCCCATTATTTTGCAAAAATTAAAAAAAGTAGAATTTTAAGATTAGAAAGAAACCAGAAGGCAGAGATAAGCAGAGAGAGATTCAAGACATGGGAGCAGCAAATAAGTGCCTGAGGTTGGATTTGAACTTGGGTTTTCTTGAATCCAAGTGTAAGTGGTCTATTCACCCACTACATATGCTCAGAATCAGGTGACAGGGCTTCTTCTCTGAGGAATAGTCAGGAGGACAATGTCACTGGTTCACAGAGTACATAGAAGAAGGTTGGAGGTAAGACCATTATAAGGGTGGGAGGGATTGGTGAGGCTTATAAAAGACTTTGAATGCTAGTGCATTTGATCTTGGAGGCAAATAGGGAGCCCAGGGTGTTTGTTGAGTAAGGGAGGGAGGTAATTTGATTGGACCTGAGCCTTAGAGAAATAATTTTGGTGGATGAATGAAGGATGGATTAGAGTAGAGAAAGACTTGAAACAGGCAGATCCACTAGCAGGCTAATGAAGTAATCCAGCATGAGGTGATGAGGGTCTGAACCAGGGTGAGGACAGTGTCAAATGAGAGGAGGCATATTTAAGAGATGTCACAAGAATAGATTCAACAAGACTTGCAACTAACTGGAGGCAGAGAATAAGAGACAGCTCTTACAATCCCCATTTTACACTTGAAAACATGAGTTCATGATAATACCTAGACTGTTAACCTTGAGGACCTGGGAGGATGAGATGCCCTTGAGAAAAATAGGGAAGTTGGGAAGGGGGGGGGTTGGGTGGAGGGAGATTGAGTTCAATTTGGGGCATGTTGAGTATAAGGACATCTAGTTCAAGATGTCTGAAAGGCAGTTGGACATCCGAGACTGGAGGTCAGCAGGGAGGTGAGGGCTAGCTAAATAGATCTGGGAATCATCAAGATCATTTAATTCATGGGAGCTGATGAGAGGCGAGTGTAGTTTTATCTAGGGGGAAGAGGCAGAATCCTTTGGGATACTTGATAGTGAGCATGAATTGGATTGAAAACCCAGCAAAGGAGATGGAGAACTGGTCAGATAGGTAATAGAATGACAAGAGAGAGCAGCTTCATGTACACTATAGAGTAGTATAAGATTAACAGTGTGATGATGAAAAAAGTATTGGGTATTTTAATAGTCTTTTAAGGTTTGTAAAGTGCTTAAAATATTATCTTATTCTGACCTCATAAAAATCCTGGGAGACAAGTGCTATTATTGTGCCCATTTTATACATAAGAAACCTGAGACAGAAAAGACTTCAGTGATTTGTCCAGGGTCACACAGCTAGTAGGTGCCTGAGGTTGGATTTGGACTCCAGTCTTTTTGTCGCCAAGTGAGTGGTCTGTCCATCCACTACATACTACCTTTGATCCTCTCTGTTTGTAGCAGCAAAGTGGAGTAGGTCATGGGAAATGGGGAATGGGGAGATTACAGGGATATCTTTATGTATGTTGAAGATCCTTAGTATGAGGATAGGTGTAAAAGACCTCAGAAATCACTTAGTCCGGGGGTTTTTAACCTAGGATCCACAGGGGATCCATGAATTTGAATGGGAAAAAATGCTTCTTTATTTTCACCAAACCCTAACTCAAATTTAACATTTCTTTCTATTACAAATATAGAAAAAAAGTCATTCTTCTGAGGAGTCTATAGACATTACTAGTCTGATGAAGCCAGTGGAAGAATCCCTTAGTAGGAGAATGTAAATGCAGAAAGTCAAATAGATTGTAGTGATCCTTTCTACATCACAACTTGCCCCAATGCAGTTTTGATATCTTGTGAGTTGGCATAAAACATTAAATGAGAATTTGGGGGGAGTTTTGTGGAAACTGCAGGTGGCACATGAAGACCAACAGACAACACAGAAACATTTAGAAACTCAGAAATACATTTCATATATTAAAACACACACACACACACACACACACACACACACACACACACACACACACAGGCGGCTCGGTGGCACAGTGGATAAAGCACTGGCCCTGGAGTCAGTAGTACCTGGGTTCAAATCCGGTCTCAAACACTTGATAATTACCTAGCTGTGTGGCCTTGGGCAAGCCACTTAACCCCATTTGCCTTGCAAAAAACCCCTTAAAAAACCCCCCAAACACACACACACATATATATATTATACATAAAATATAGTATTGTCTAATATTATATTTTATCTTTAAATACCATAATAATTCAATCTTCTTTTCTGGTACAAAGAAACAAACAATGATTTTTACATGGATTTCCAAGATTGTGGGGACACCACACCCCAACACCTGTGATATGGAAGAGATAACTGAATGTTGAAATATAATTATCCAAGGATTAGAAAACCAATCCCCACTGTTTCCAATTGTTTACTGTCTTGGGGTGAAGGAGAGAAGGAAGGGAAGAAGACAATTTTGGAATTCAGAACCACAAAAGTGAATGTTGAAAATTATCTTTATGTGTAATTGGAAAAACACTATTGGAACAAAAAAAAGGAAAAAAGAAAACCAGTTCTCAGCACACTGGTTACCATGGATTTACAGGTCCCTTCTAGCTCTAAGTCTGATTCCACCAAACAGACTCCCCAGTGATGCAGGAAGTAATGGTAACATAACTCTAGTGCCTTTATAAGCTAATGACCTGGTCCCTGTTCCAACTTACCCTTAGGTCCTCCGTTCTTTTGACTTAGCAGAACTGTGACCAACAACCATTGGGTTGGGTCCACCATCTAACTTGGGACTCTCAAGAAAATTCCTCAACAGTTTCTGTTTCAGGTCCTGCTCCCCTTTTGCTTCAAAACTCTGCTTAGGGTTCAAATTCTTTTAAGAAGTCTGTCCCCTTACTCCTAACCAAAAACTGACAGCTGAAATAACTTTATACACTGGGGAACTTTCTGAAGAACTGAGGGTGGGTCAGGGACTAGAATATTCATTTACTATATTGACCATTACTGATGCTTGACTTTGACTAAGAAGGGAAACGGGCTGGGGTGGGGTGGGGTGTTTATGGGACAGGGTGTAAAACAGGCCCAGGGCCAGTGTCAAGGCCCTAGTGTCTGATGAGTCTTCAGGAAATCACTTGGTCCAACTCCTTATCCTTAGGAGGATTATTCTCTAAATCAGGAGTTTCTTTTCTCTAGTATCTATCAATTTCTTGAGAGAGGCACCTGGATGATTTAGTAGGCAAAGCATTGACCCTGGAGTCAAGAAGTCCTGAATTCAAATTTGGTTAAGGTCACTTACTAGCTGTGTGATCCTGGATAGCTGTGTGATCTTGGATATGTCACTTAACTTTTTCCTGCCTCAGTTTCCCCAACTCTAAAATGAGGATAATGAGTACTAGATTTGTCCCCCTATACCTCACAGTGCTTTTTATGAAGAGTAAATGAAATGGTATTTGTAGAACACTCAACATGAAGCTTGTTCCCTTTTCCTTTTAAATCTTATGTATTTTATGAATTAATTTTTTTCCTGGCTTCTGAAAAGGGGTCAAAACAGACTGTCCATGAGATCCAAAAAAGCTAAGTGTTCCTCCTTCTTCCCCCTTCCCCATCTAAGCTCTGTGGGAGAGAAGTCATTTAAGGCATCGTAGAAGATATGTTCCAGAAGTGAGGGATGGGATGGGATGGGTTGACCAGTGTTGGCCTTAGTGACCATTCATAGGAGCATAGATTTAGAACTGAAAGACTCATTGTCAGTGAGGTGAAATAACTCACCCATAGCTAGCAAGTGTTGGCAATGGGGCAAGTGTTGGTGATGGCATCTGAGCTTTGGTCTACTGGACTCCACATACAGCACCTTAAATACTAAATCACATCACCTCTGGTGAAAAATGAAGAAATATTTGTCCTTCAGACTTTTGCCCCCATGCCTCCACTACCAGGAAGACAATTTTCCCAGCTTCCCCCACTCCTCAAGTGAGGACCCCTCCCTTCATTGGTGAGCTTCTTTGGAAACCTTTGTTTTTGAGGAAATCTCCAGGCCTTGAAGAATTCTTTTGGACTTTGCCTCCATGTCCCTGAATAAGGAAATCTTTTCTTCCCTCCTCTTTTAAGCATTGTCTTCTCCTATCAGAATGTTAGCTTTTAGAAGGTAGAGTCCACTGTTTTTTCTCATATTTGTATATTCAGGGCTTAACACCCAGTCTATGACTAGGTGCTAGACCCTATCTGTCTGCCTTAGCCCCTATCCCTGCCTGGGCTGCCCAGGGACTAAGGGTAATCATGATGAGCTGAGCCCAGGAGAGAATCCCAAAGGAGAAGTGAAGGGAGAGCATGTAATAGACTCACCTTGAGGCTTCAGCATGATGTGTTGGTGAACTTCATTGAAGTGAGCATTTGGGTTGACTGGCTCTTTCATCTCCACCATGGGCTGGTCCCCCATCTCCAGCCTATGAACTAGACCCAATCCTTATTTCTGGCTAGTTTCTTCAAAAGATGTTTGCCCAGAGATAATAACAGAAAGTAATGGTAACATAACTCTGGTGCCTTTATAAGCTGATGACCTGTCTATGTTCCAACTTTCCCCCAAGCCCTCAGTTCTTTTGATTCAGCAGAATTGTGATCAACAACCATTGCGTTGGGTTTGTCATCTAACTTGGGGACTCTCAAGAAAATTTCCCAACAGTTTCTGTTTCAGGTCCTGCTCCCCTCTTGCCTCAAAACTGCTTAGGGGTCAAATTCTTTCAAGAAGTCTGTTTCCTTACTCCTAACCAGAGACTGACAGCTGAAATAAAGTTATACACTGATTCCTGATCTCAGTCCCCTTGGGGCAAGGTCTCCAAGACCATCTGAGTCAAAATCAGGTTTTGTAAAGAATCTCAG
This sequence comes from Macrotis lagotis, assembly GCF_037893015.1. Classification (NCBI taxonomy): domain Eukaryota; kingdom Metazoa; phylum Chordata; class Mammalia; order Peramelemorphia; family Peramelidae; genus Macrotis; species Macrotis lagotis. The sequence goes on from NC_133658.1 coordinate 20,544,281, forward strand.
AGCTTGAGAGGACTTGGCAACCATCTAATCTGACCTCTGCTTGGAGAAGAATCTCCATATTTATAAAATATCTAACAAATAGGAAAGATTTATGAAACTTTGTCTCAGGACAGATAGCAAGAGAGCAGGGAACAACATCTGGGGTGGTGAATGTGGGGCTGCTAACCTCTAGATTGAGCATTTTGGTGTAGTGGGAAGAGTACTGGATTTCTAAGAGCTGATATCGAATTTTGGCTTTGCAGTTTGGTGCCTGTATGACTCTGGGCAAGAACCATCTGATTCTTTTACCCTCGTTTATAAAAAATTGCTGTTGTTGTTTTGGTTGTTTGCTTGTTTGCTTGTTCATGACGCCATTTGGTGCATTCTGGGTAGAATTCTAGAGTGGTTTGCCATTTCCTTCTTGGGCTCATTTTACAGATAGGGAAACTGAGACAAACAGGGCAAAGTGACTTGCTTACAACTGGTAAGTGTATGAGGATGGATTTGAATTCCACTATGTTGCTCCAGTTAGATTAGGTGATCTCTAAGGTTCCTTCCAACTCAAAGTTTGATGCCTTTTGGACATCCCCAACTGGATGCCCCATAGTCAGCTCATATCCAACATATCCCAATCCTCCCATCTTCCTAACTTCCTTATTGCTTTCCTGAACACGACAATCCTCTCATCCAGACTTGTGTATGTGCAGGTTATTACCAAGTTTTATCTTTTCTGAATGCTGGACAATCGATGGTTTTTGTCCTTCTTTATTGAAGAAGACCAAAATGACATCACTATGTTTGAGACAATTACAGTGTATCCGATTGTGGCTGATTAGACCAATAAGAGCTCGGAATGCTCTGCCACAGGTTGGGCACTAATAGTCCGTATGAACACCTGGGAGGGGACTCTAAACTTATGAATATCAGTTTTCTTTGAGTTGCTTCCATTCTGCCCTTCTCATAGAGTGCAGCCCCCTCACTTATGAAGGCATGCCAAGCTGAATGGTCTTGTGCCAATGTCTCCCATGCTATGCAATCAATTCTAAAGTTCTTTAGAGAGACCTATAGCGAATCACAGTATCGTTTCTTCTGAACTCCTGGTGAGTTCTTGCCCTGTGTGAATTCTCCATAAACTAGTCTTTTTGACAAGCATACTTTGACAAGTGTACTAACAATGTGTCCAGCCCATTGTAGTTGCTCTTTGTATAGTAACATTTAAATGCCAGGCAGTTTAGAAAGGACCTCAGGTCTCCTGCCAGGTGATCCCCAGTATCTTCCTAAGACAATTTAAATGGAAGTCATTCTGTTTCCTAACATAGCACTGGTAGATTGTGCAGGTTTCACAGGCATATAGCAATGAGGTCAGCACGATGTCTCTGTAGACCTCCAGTTTGGTAGTCAATCTAATACCTCTTCTCTCCCACACTTTCTTACAGTTTCCCAAATACTGAGCTAGCTCTGGCAATGTGAGTGTCAACCTGATTGTCAATGTGTTCCTCCTTGTAAGGGTCACTGCCAAGGTAAGTGAGCTTGTCCACAGTACTCAAAACTTCTCCATTTGTTGTAATTGATGATTCCACATATGGATGGTGTGTGGTGCTGGCTGATGGAGCACCTGGGTTTTCTTGGTGTTCGCTGTTAGACCAAAATTAGCAAAAGCAGCAGAGAATCGATACATACTTTGTTGCATCTCAGTTTCAGAGACTGCAATGATGCACAACCATATTCCAACAGAAGACCATGCACCAACATTCCATCCACTTTGGTTTTGGCTTGTAGCCTTTTGAAATTGAAGCATTTGCCATCAGTACAGTAGCCAACCTGGATGTTGTCTTCATCCTCAGTGAAGGTGTTCGATAACATGGCTGAAAACATCATGCTAAAAAGCATGGCAGCAAGGACACATCCTTTGTTTATCTCAGCTGGCATAGAATCAGCTCTAGGTGCTTTGCCATTTGGAAGTAGCCTAATGGCATTCAAAATCTCTTTTTCAGGTGGAACTTCAGCTAGGCATTGATTAACTTGAGCTAAATGATCAATGGTTTCTGCATTGATGGATGATGGTCTGTTAAGAACACTATGGAAGTGTTAAGCTCATCTCTCTAGGATAATGTCCTGATCATTCATCAATGTGGATCCATCAACACTTAAGTAGTTGAGCTGCCATAGATCTTTGACCCATAAATAGCCTTCGTGGCATCATAAAAGCACTTTGATTTGTTACTATCTGCATAAAACTGAATTTTGTCTGCCTTCTTACTGAACCAAAGAGTCCTTCATCTCTCTAAGTCTTGCTTGGATTTTACTTTTGATGGAGTTCATTCAATGCTGCCTTCTTAGAAATGAATGAACTATCCTGCTGATAAACCCCATGGGATTCTCATTTTTCATTTAGCAATTTCTGTATTTCCCCAGGATTTTCATCAAACCAGTCTTGGTGTTTGAGCCAATGCAGTGCTGCATACCAGATCTCTGAAGACTGCCGACTCTTTTTCCTGCTCCACTGTCACCAACCATGTGTTGGCTCAGTTTTCCCTCCAAGTTTGTTACAAACTGTCCCTGCTCATACACAAATTTCTTGACATTAATCCTTCTAGTAGGTCTTGGGCTGCCACTTTGGTTGAATGTGAATATTATTTTCTATCTTTTCTTATAAGGAGAAAGGAAGAAACTTCATATGTATATATATATATATATATATATATATATATATGTGTGTGTGTGTGTGTGTGTGTGTGTGTATGGAGAGAGAGAGAGAGGGAGAGAGAGAGAGAGAGGAGGGAAACAGACAGACAGTGTGAAATGACTATATAATATATATATATGTATACACACACACACACACACACACACACACACACACACACACATATATATATATATATATATATATGTAGATATACCCAAAATCTCAGAGAAGTTTTACAGGATTTCATCAGATCTCCACCAATTTTTATGTACATTGTCTATCCAGTTATTTGCAAATGATTCTCTCCCAATACCTCCCCCATTAGAATATGAGCTCCTTGAGGTCAGACAATTTTTGCCTTTCTTTGTATTTCCCCAAAAGATCTGGAGAGAATGCTTAGCCTGTATTAGATGATTAATAAATACTTATTACTGAAAACCACATTGACAGGGTGAAAACACCAGGACATGGGTGAATAAGAATAATAGGAGGAAGTGATTTAGCAGAGTGGAATGTCAGATTTAGAGTGAGGGGACTTGAATATGAAACTCAACTTGACCTCCTTGCTGTGTAACATCTGGGGTAGTTGGGGTAAAGAGTAAAGAATCGGAGAACTTTCTGTCTTCGATGACAATACACTCATAATCGCTTAAATGTCTTTACTTGATTGTCCTCTTTTGTTAAAAGAGGGAGTCAGAGCAGATGACCTGAAGAACCCCATCCAAGTCTCCAGCTTACAACTTGGTCAGCCTCTAGAAAACAAAACAGTTGGATTAGATGACCCTAAGACTTCTTGCAAGTTCTGAAAGTAGGAGGAGAAGGAAAGGGGAAGGAAGGAAGCTCTTCAGAGGCCTCAAAGACATGGGTTCCTAAGGACAGAAGAGACTCTAGCACATGGGCGCCATGAATCTGAAGGAGGGTCAGTGAAGAGGAGAGGAAAATGCTGATCTTAACTTCTCTTTTCCTCACTCTCTCCAGTCTCCTCCCTCCTCCTTGTTCTTGGAGGGAAATTCAGAGACTGAACCTGGGTAAGTAATCCATAACTAGATCTTTTCTGTTGTGTAAAGGAAATGAAGTCAGGCAAGAAGTGAGAGATGGATAAGATTTAGGATAGGGAGAGAGATGGTAGAGACCACCTGGTGTAATCCTGGTTCCTTCCCGATTCTTCCCTGTCTTTGTCTCAGGTTTTTTTTTTTTTTTGCTAGATTGTGTGTCTTGGGATTCTGTCCTGGACCCTCTTTTTCATTTTTTTGGTTTTTTCAAGACAATGGGGTTAAGTGACTTGGCCAAGGTCACACAGCTAAGTAAGTATTAAGGATCTGAGACCAGATTTGTACTCAGGTTCTCCTGACTCTAGGGCTGGTGCTGTATCCCCTGCTACCTAGCTACCCCTGGACTCTCTTTTCTTCTCCTTTTTTATACTCCCTGGTGAACTCATCAGTTCCTATAGAATTAATTTGCATCTATATGCAGAGGACTCCTAGCCCTCACCTCTTTCCTGAGGTTCAATCTCTGACAAACCAGGATATCTCTGCCTGGGGGTCCCAAAGGCAACATAAACTCAACACAGCCGAATATCCCTCACCCCAATATGCCCCCTTTCCCTGTTCCTATTGAGGGTGCCACCTTTCTTCCATCAACTCATGTGAGCAACCTCAGGGCACCCTCAGCTTTTCCCTGTTACTAAGCATTTCTCAAAACCAATCACCTGTTGGGTCTTCTCCCTCCTCAGAATCTGACCCTTCTCTCCATTCACACACTTATTACTCCAGTGAAGGCTCATATTGCTTTCTGGATGGATTGATGTAGTAGCCTCCAAAACCTTCTTCTCTCTCATTGGTCCTCTGTCCAATTCAAGTCCTACAAAGCAACCAAAGTTACATTCCTAAAACAAAAGTCTGCCCATACACTTTTCTGCTCAAGAAATGTCATTGATTCCCTAATGCTTCTAGGTTGAGAAATTAACTTCTCTTGCAACTGAGGCAGTGAGGTGAGAAGGATGTCAGGAAGACCTGAATTCAAATCCACCTTTCAACTTTAGATGCCTCTTAGCTGAATGAAGTTTTAAATTCCCCTTTGCCTCAGTTTCCTCATCTGTAAAATGGAGACAAAAATAGTGCCTACCTCCCATGGTTGTTAGAATGATTAAATAAGATAATATTTGGGACATAATGGGCTCTTAATAAATGTGTTGAATTTAATGGAATGGAATTGCCCCTCCCATCTTATTGGTGAGGAAAGAGAGATGAAGAATTACAATGAAGGATTCTGTATTTGAAAAGAAAGGACTTGGGTTTTGTTGCTGTATGATCTTGGGCAAGTTTCTAATTAATAATAGCATTTTGTAGTGAATTCTTAAGGTTTAGAAAGTATTTCAAGTCATCTCTGTGACTTTATTATTGCATCCACAAGTAAATATCCACCAGGGGACTGAAAGATGTCAACAAACACCTATTATGGGCTCAGCTCAGATGTAGTATTTACTGAAACCTGAGGTCATTTAGATCACAACCTACTGTGTTTGAAATAGCTCAAAGTGTAATGTTGGAGTCAGCCATCAGGTGGCATTCTACTCGAACTATTCATCAGGATGAACTTAGTTTCCTCAGACTCTTTGTATCCCAGTTTGGGGGTGTTCATGGCAAAGATACCAGAGGATTTGCCATTTCCTTCTCCAGTTCATTTTACAGATGAAGGAAACTGAGACAGACAAGGTGAAGAGACTTGCTCAGGGTCACACAGCTAGTGTCTGAGGCCAGATTTGAACTCAGGAAGATAACTCTTTGAACAGTTAGATCATGTAGTGAATAGAATATGGGGCCTGGAGCAGAAAGACCTGAGTAAAAATCCACCCCCAGACATTTGATAGCTGTGTGACCCTGGGCAAGTGACTACACCCTGTATGCCTTGGTTTCCTCATCTATTAAATGCACTGAAGACAGTATCTTGGTTGCCAAGAAAACCCCAAATGAATTCATGAAGAGTCTGAAAAAATTGAACAATAGTAACAAAGGATGTTTCTCCCCCAAAAAGGATTATTGTAGAAAAAATTATTCTACTCATTCAGGTTCATGGATTAACAGAAAAGGTGGAAGTTGAAATTCTCCCCCATCCCCCAAACATATATGTTACTTATTAGTCACAGGCTCTGTATTAGCTGTAGTTCCTCAACTTGTCTCAGTTTCCCTGTCATCCATCATCTCCTTTTCCCTTCCCCAGCAAGGCTTCCATATTCCCTTTAGAAGTCAGAATCAGACAGGAGAGAGAGGAAGGGAAACCTAGAAATGTATAGGGTGCAGCCAGCAAGCTCTTCTCCTGTCTTGAGAGTCCTGCCCTCAAAGAATTTACAATCTAATGAGTAAGACTGAGTGAGTAACTTGCTCAGGATTGCACAGTTAATAGGTGAATGAGGCTGAATTTGAACTGGGAGTATTTTTGACTCCAGACCCAGAGTTCTAGCCATTTCTAGCACCTAGTTGCCAAAACAATTTCCATAAAAGATCAAACAAGATAAAGTACCTGGGACAAAATGGACATAAATACTAAGTCTCTTTTCTGCATCTGGCTTGATACCTTCAAGTCGGGCTCCCTGGGTTAGACCATCATATCCTTCTCTTAAAAGGAAAAATTAGATGGTTTCTGAGGTTTCACCCAATTCTGAGATGAAGTGATTTTAAATATGAATTTTCATTTTCTACTACCGGGGAGACCAGTATCATCCTCACAGAAATAGAAGGAATTTTAGTATGCATGTATTGGATACTGCTCCTCCTACCCTCCCTGGTGCCCTGAGCCTTCCTCAGCAAAAAAGTTGGCACCAAATGATAGCAGGTTTCCTACTGTTCATTGCCCACCAAAGATCTCTTTTCCTAGTTTATTCCTATTCTTTCCTATCGAGGAAGATCTGGGTTTACATCTAGATTAGATTATGATCTTGACCTCAGTTTCTTTAACTGTAAAATGGGGAGAAATTGTAGAGGCAATTTTGAGCTCAGTGTGGAGATAAACTCCCCAGCATTTAGATTTATTGCAATTCCTCCATGTCTTCTAGAAGAGGCTAGATGATCATCTCTTAGGCAGACCGTAAACAGGACTCTTATTTGGACTGACATGGGACAAGATGACCATTGAGGTCTCTCAGATCTGAAATGTTGTCATATTGAAAACAAATGTAGGGAGAGCCCAAAGCATGATGTAGCTATGGAACAGCACCACTGGAATGAATAGTGATGATTTTATTCAAATATCCAATCAGGAAGGTTCTGGTGCTCTCACCTATCATTTCCTCCTATCTCCACAGGTCCTGCTCCCAACTTCTCCTCTAAGCTTTTCCTTTGCATGCTCAACTCTTGAATACACACTCACCTCTGGTCACCTTGTTCCATGGCCATGGGAAAGGAACATCTGAGATCCTTAGGGGAAAGGACCTTCCTAGTCTACTTTCTGGGAGAAATCATGACCTGGCTCTGCTGGGAAGAAAATATTTCTCCTGCCAGTACCTCCCCTTTCTGGAAAGAGACTGTTCCTCATTCATGGCCACCCCATCCTCCCCTTTCCATTCCCCCTTCTCTTATTTCTCCACTCGATTCCTGCCTTTGAGTCGCCTCTATAAAGGACCATGTATCCCCTGGCTGGATATGTTGATCCAAGTACTGGCCAAAGGGTAAGTGGCGAACATAGCTAGACAGGGAGGACCATCCTAGGAGCAGAGACTGTCCACCCCTACTTTGGAGAGCCATCCCTCCCAGTCAGGTCATAGAAGCTTTGGAACTGCTCCAGAGGTCCTGGGTTCCTCTATCCTCTCTAAAGCCCCAAACCTTGAGATTTCCCCATACTTAGGGAAGGGGAGGATATCAAGCAGGGTTAGGATTTTACAATGGACCCACCACAGAAAAGAGGAAGAGAAAGAATCTCCACTGTTCTCCTTTGGCTCTGCTTTACTCTGGCTCCATCTCAGACCACAGGGTCTCGGTATTTTCTACTCCCATAGATACAATGCTGCCCCCCAGCCTATCCAGGCTACTCATCTGCTGCCTGCTGCTCCCAGATCTGGTCCTGGGTGAGTCATTCCTGAACAATGGTACTGTGCTCCCTGCCTTTTCCTGTCTACTATCTGAGGCCAAAATGAGAAAAAAGGTTCCCTTGGGTTCAGTTGAGTGCCTGCATGAAATGATTTAACCAGGCTCCCATGAAAAGGATACTGGCATTTACATCACCCATCACAGACTTAACTGTATGACCTTAGATAAGCCTCTTTCCCTCTCTGTGTGTTGGGTTCCCCATCAGAAAGATTCATGGGTTAGACTAGTTGGTCTCTTAAATTCCCTCCAACTTAAAATCTATGATCTCATTTTACTGATAAAGAAACTGAGGCTGAGAGGCACCACCTTTTGTGTAAGGTCATATAATAATAAATATCTGAGCCAGGATTCACACTTAGGTCATAAACAATGAGGTCATCTTCTGTCCCATCTTCCTCCTTGCATTCTATTCTCCATATCTACTGATGGGAAATTGAGGCACAGAGGTAAAATAAACTGGATTTGCACTCAGCTCTTCTGACTCCATATCTGGCAGACTTTCTGTATCCACTACCTTTCCTTCCGGAGTAATAAAACATAGTTAGAGATGGAAGAAGTCTTTCAAGGTCCTCTTTTGCACCCCCTCATTTGTTAGATGAGGAAGTTGAGTCGAGAGAGGATCAGAATCATTCAGCAAAGTTAGTGGCAGGGATTGGGCTTAAATTCAGGCCCTCCGACTCCAAATCTCATTTTATCATGTTGAGTCAAATACCTTGGCTTGAATCTTGACTGACAGAAAAATAACTGTAATAAATAATATTTATCTAGAGCGTACTATGTATCAGACACTTCGCTAAATCCTTTATAATTGGGCCATTTGATCCTAACAAAAACTTTGAGAGGTAGGTACTATTGTTTAGCTCAGATGAGGAAACTGAAGCAAATAGTGGTGAAATGACTTGCCCAGGGTCACTAGAACAGAGTCCAGAAAGGATCTGATAGAGTACTTGAACTCAGGTCTTTTGGACTCCAAGTCTTATTTTCTTTTTTGGCAAGGCAATGGGGTCACACAGCTGGGTAATTATTAAGTGTCTGAGGCCAAGATTTGAACTCAGATCCTCCTGACTCCAGGGCTGGTGCTCTATCCACTGAGTTACCTATCTGCCTCCAAGACTTACTATCTAACCTCTATGCAACACTGCCTCTTGGTAAGATGTTCATGTATGTACATACATGCTTATCTGGAGAATCTATCTATCTATCTATCTATCTATCTATCTATCTATCTATCTATCATCTATCACTGTATCTCTGTCTCCTGTCTCTCCAAACCCTTTATAGGTTTTTTTAAAAAAAATCTTCATTGGTCCAGAAAGAATTCTGAAGGAGAAATTAGATGAAGAAGTGGATAGAGTACCAACTCTGGAGTCAGAAGGATCCGAGTTCAAATTCAGCCTCAGATACATGCTAGTTGTGTAACCCTGTGCCTTGCATATTGCCTCCACAAAAAGCGAACAAACAAACAGACTCAAAGAAATGATGAAAATAGAAGGCTGAAACTGGCATCCTCAGATGAGTTTGAATCCTGCCTCAGACACCAGCTAGACATTTTCCTCTTCCTGGATTTTGATTTTTCTCTTCTGTAAAGGAGAAAAGAAGAAAAAGGAAAGGGAATAATCCTTTATTAAGCACCTTCTATGTTCCAATAACTGTGCTAAGTGAAATATGTACACATATATATGGATAAAATCATTTGATCCTCATAACAACCTTAAGAGATAGGTATTATTATTCCCATTTTACAGTTGAGAAAACCAAGGAAGACAGAATTCTGTGGTTCTGAATAGAAGAGTTCCAAGGCTTCTTTCAGAACTGAATCTGATCCTATTCTAGAGAGAGGAGAGAATTCTGGGGTCTCACTGTTGGGATTCCTACTGACCCTACCCCCCCTCTTAGCAGGGCCCACAGTCTTCATTTTGCTTCTTCCTCTCCACCCTACCCTCAGCCCAGATTTCCAAATGGACTACTCCTCCCCAGTTCTCCTGCCCAGAAGGATCCAAGGGCTATGATTCCCATTGCTATGGAGTATTTCAGAAACCAAAGACCTGGAACTCTGCAGAGGTACTTAGGTGTGGTTATAGGGAAGCCTATGGGGTGGGTGTGTTTGCTATTTTATCTCAGGGTTCCTTGGGTCAATGTCATGGCATGAGAATTCAACCTTCATTACCCCTAATCTGACCCAGGTGTTGTCTTCCTCTCCCACCTAAATCCTAAATTGTTCCCACCTATACCCAAGTGACTGTCTCTGAGCCATGGTTTTCCTATCTGGAAGGACAGGACACCCCAAGCCTCCACAGTCCTTGTCTTTTCTAATATCTCTAATTGTTGTTTTCTCTCTTCCCCTCTTCCACCTTTTCCCCTTATTGCAGATCCTCCCATGGATAATGTATTGTCTGCCTCTTCTTTACCCCATCCCCTACAATGTCTTTTCTTTTCTTTTCCACAGCTGAACTGTCAGAACCTGACCTCGGGTCATCTCTTATCCTTGATGAATGAGTCAGAAGCTGACTTTGTGGCTGCCCTGGCCTCCCAGAGTTTAGGAAAGAATCGTACTTACCTCTGGATTGGCCTTCATGACCCCAACCAGGTAACTTTACTCCACCTTCCCATCAACTGCCAATCTCCTTTCTTTGAACTCTGAAAGTGATGAGGCAGAAGAGGGAAATGGAGGAAGTGAGAGTCACTGAGATAAGGAGGATGTAGTGGCCAATCTTCTTGCCTTAGCCCATTGCCACAGTCTGCTTATCCATCATCAGTGACCATCTCATGCTTAAATCTGTATCTTGTCTGTCTTTGGGTCTACTTTGGAGGAAGGGAATGGAAGTGGATGGTGGAGGTTTCCACTAGAGGCTGATTATCATGCGAGGTATCAGTGTGGAAAGAAGAGTCTAGGATTGAAAGTCAGAAGCATTGGGTTCAAATCTTACTTCTGCCACTAGAACCTGTGTGACCCTGGAAAAGTAATATCTCTGTGTCTATTTTTCAAAACTGTGTAAAGGGAGATGATGGACTAGGTGAACACTCAGGTTCCTTCTGATTTGAAATCAATGATAATAATAATAATGATAACTAGCATTTATAGAGCATTTTAAGGTTCGCAAAGTGCTTCCTCTATTATATTCAATATGATCTTTATAATGACCAGGAAGTAGGTATTATTTTGATACCCATTTTAGAGATGAGGAAATAGAGGTAGAAAAGGAAAAGTGACTTGCCCAAAGTCACACAACCAAATGTATCTTAGGCATGCTGGCACTATTCTACAGATTATCTTTATTATAAGGTTATCTGTTGGATGATTTCAAAGGGGATTTTTGCACAGATGTGGGTGGAACTCAATGATCTCTCAGGTCCCTTCCAATTCTGAGATACTTCCCTCCTCAGAACCGTCGCTGGCGCTGGAGTAACAATGCTCTGCTGACTTTGAATTCCTGGGAAAGAGGAGCCCCCACTAAGACCACCCTCAAGTTCTGTGTGAGTCTGTCCCCACGCTCAGGTGAGAGAAAAAACATATCTCTCTGATCCTATCTCCCCCCTCTTCCCCTAAAGCCAACAGGATACTTGGTAAGTTGAGGCTTCTGGGTCTCTTCTCCCTTCTCCCTCTTGCTCATTCCTTCTTTTATTCATTTAATTCTTTCTCCAGCATGTTCAGAAGTACATATTCAATTTACGGGGGTTGTGCAGCTCCTGAGGTCAGGGCTACTAGAATGGGGACCACTTTCCCTTTCCTCTTTGTCTTCAGGGTTTCTACAGTGGAAGGATCAACACTGCGATGAAGAGCTTCCCTTTATCTGCAAGTTCTCAGTACTTAAATAGAGCCTGGGGTTAGGAGGGAGCTGAGCATGGAGTCATCAAGGAGCTAGAAATGGACTCTGAAGGTCAGGGGTGCAGCCTTTACACTCCTAAAGAAGCCTCTCCTCCTCTTTCCTGCCCTTGCTTTCCCTCCCTGCCTCTTCTCTCCCCTTTTCTTCTTTCCTCTTCTTTCTATACCCTCCTCTCCCCTCCCTTTTTCTTCTCTCCCTTCTCCCTTATGCCCTCCATTTTCTTTCTCTCTTCTTTCTTCCCTCCCCATTTCTCCAGTCCTCTCCCCTTTTTCTTCTCTCCCTTCTCCTCCCCTCTTTTCTTCCTTTTTCTTATCTCCTCTTTCTTCCCCCTCCTCCTCTTCTTCTTTCCCCTTACTTCCCCTCTTTCTCTTCCCTTTCCCCTCTCCCAATCTCTTCCTTCCCTTCCTTTGTTACCTAGTGGCTTCGTGACCCAAAGTACTAAATATATCAAAATAAATCTTTGATTTCTACAATTGAATATGTCTATTTCACTTGAATTCACAGAAGTGGAGATCTCTGTGGGCTTTGGGTGGTCAAGAAAAGTTTCCAGTAAAAGACACGTTTTGTTGAACTTGGAGTCAGAAAGATGAGTTCAAATCCTAATTCAGGCATATAAACTTATATATAAACATGTAAACTTGCCCCTGGACACATCACCTATCCTTCTTAGACCCCAGTTTCTTTATCTTTATAACAATCAGATTGAACTAGATAGCTATGTCCCTTTAAACTTGAATGACTATCTTAGGAATAGGATCTGGGTTCAAATCCAAGCTCTGTCCTTCACTACATGATTTTGGGCAAATCACTTTATCTCTGTTGGTCCCAGTGACCTCTGTAAAGTGAAGGGAGTGGACCACTAAGGTTCCTTCCAGATCTACATCTATTAATCTGTAATAGGGAGGTCACTTCCCCATTAAACACTGAGCTCCTTAAGAACAGGGACTGTCTTTTGCCTTTTCTCATCATCAGCCCTCAGCACAGTGATAGGCACTTAATAAATACTGGTTGACTTGACTGCTTTGTGAGGCAGGTACTCCATAGTTGGACAGTTTCTATGTTAGAAATTTTCCTCATTTTTGATTTCTCTGGATTGGCAGTCTCCACTGGACACCCCACAGTTGCTGAATAAGCCTGAATGAATGAATGAATGAATGAATGAATGAATAAATGAACGTAGTCTCTTAGAGAAGATTAGAAGAGAGAGAAGTTAGCAGGAACATTAAAATATAGACATTTGTGTGAGATTAACTCAACTCCCAACCAAATTGGGTAGAGGTGGGGCAACCCTGTGCTACAAGTTACCACATGGATCTGATAGCAGAATGGTGGAGAGGACCCTGACTCATTACTCTATCCTGAGTCTCACATTTACTGTTTTGCGAGGGGGAAAATGAGTGAAATGAGACCCATAATAAGATAAGTTGGTACCATGTAGGAAAAGGGTCAAAGTTGGTAGGAGAGCATTAGAAATGAGAGACATTCTTTGATTTATTCTTGGAGAGAGGACAGAAATGATTCCAGATCTTCAAGATTAGAAATATCTGGAGGGACAGGGACAGATTTTGGAAGATAAACATATAGAGGAATTCAGTACCTCAATTTTCTCAACTTGTCTCCTTGGAGATTGTGGGGAATTTCCTATTGTATGATATAAAGATTCCTCTTTGTCTTAGTCGAGCAAGATTTTATCTCATTCCCATTGAATGTAATATGTTATTCTCATGTATTTTCTGTTATACAAAATATTTTTATATACACCATAAAGACATTATTTTCTGTTTTTTCTATACTTAATATGTTAGAATATCAATATATAACAATATGCTATATCCAATATTTAATATTTGAATAAAACATATATATATATATATTTGAACTTTTGAGAGTTTTCTGTTTTTTTCTTTATTTCTTTTATTCCATTTGCAATCTATTTGGATAAATGTGTTTACTATTTGTGATGATTTTTTGACTAGCTAACATTAATATGAAGGGACCAGGTCAAAAGATGTAATCTTGGAATAGCCTCCTAAAAGGGATAGCAATGACAGAAGTTAGCATCTATTGGATCTAAAAAAGTAATGCCCCTCAATCTGTCTTGGTGTTGGTGTTGTATGGTCAGCCTGGTGAATATCCCTGCAAAACTCAGAGAACTTACTAGAAGAAGTGAGGTAAGCATCAACCTCACAAAGAAGACAGTTAAGAGGGGAGAAGATTCCTTATATGCTCAAGGACAAAGATATTAATGGGTGTAGAGTTGCTATGGTGATCAAACAAAGACTCTTGGGAAGGGAGGGAGAGGCCAGGATCACAAAGAAGCTTGTACTGAGGCCTTTGGATATAAAACCCAACTGTCAATTTAAGAGGTTCCTGGACAATAAGAGAAGTCTGCATTTTGAACTGGGAAAACATGAGAAGAGAATGGGCCAAGTGGTCCAATTCTGAGCTTCTCTTTTTTGTTGTTTTCATGATACAAATTAAATATTAATAGTATATTATTTACAATCCTGAGTCTCACATTTACTGTTTTTGGGAGGGAAAATAATGAGTGAAATGAGACCTGTGATAAGTTGGTACCATGTAGGAAAAGCATACAGATACTTGATGTAGCTAAGGATCTAACTTTGTGGTTCACACAGATAGGCTTCAATCAATCTTAGATCAAAGTCTTTTGTCATTCTTAAAACCCAGCTGGGGATTTCTGGTGGTCTTTGGCTGTCAGTTTAATGGCTGCCTCCACTCCCAGGGAAACTGGAGGGTGGGGTGGGATGGAAAATACAAAGGAAACCAATATAGACAGTATGAAATTCAGCTCTTATATATGGGGCAATCACTGGCATTCAGCAAATTGGTAGAGAATTCATCATTATGAGGATGGTGAGATCTATCCTAAGTCAAATAATTATCTTAATGAGGTAGCTGTTTCCCACATTTATTTGGCTCAAATGATGCCTTTTGGTGAATTGCTTCATAGAGATTAAAATGGTTCAGGTAACAAGCAATTATGTAGTATTTACTATGTATAGACACTGTGTCACATAGAATTCACATAAGAAGTGGGACATTAAAGTGATAACTTATTTATTGAGACATCTGATGATATTGTTCATTATGAGAGAAGAGGTCATGAGAAAGCTAGTGGCTGAAAAAGATGATTTGTAAGAAAACTTGCCTGGAGAGTAATGACACAGATAATCACAGTGGTTTGGAGCATGCCCAGATCACCCAAAACAGAGCTATCTAAGGCATTTGGGGCCTTCTCCTGGGAGACAGAATTGACACTAATACAGGAGTGAGTTTATCCTGAGATTAAGAGCATCCTCTTACCTTTGGCGGCCCCAGTCAATCCTTTAGGAAGTACATCTAGTCATAGGGTGCCCCATACTAGTGTAGATGAGCTTCCTAAATGTTTGAGTTGAACTAAAACTGCGCCCCTAGCCTAGCAATATTGAATGGGACAGGTAGTTATCATTGTACTTGATGAAGATGCTCTTGCTATTTCCCTGTGATCCATGGAGTAAAGCAAGGTTGTATACTTGTTCCCAAGCTATTGAGCATGATGTTTTTGGTGATGTCAGATGCCTTCCACAAGGATTAAAAAGCATCAAGGTCAGCTACAACATTGTGGAAGGCATAGAATGCTGCCAAATATCTCTAAACTTTGGCATCAAAAATGACCTCACAGATGCCCTAGAGTTATTCTATTCTTCTTAGCCCCAGGTGGCAGATCGAGGACAGATTTGTGGAAGTTGTTAAAAAGACTTTTTTAATGTGAAAAAAAAACAGCCATGAAAAAGGATGGGCTGCCCCAGGGCTTAAAGACACCCTCCCAATACTCCCTCTCCCAATTTTTATTCAAGCAGAGGCTTAATGACCACTTGTTAGGTATATTGTAAGGGTCATTCAGTTAATAAGTATTAAATACTTACAACATGCCAGTGATTGTGCTGTGCTAAGGACACAAAAAGAGACAAATGACAAGGAACTCACAATGTAATGGAGAAAACACCATGCAAACACATGTATAAAAACCAGAATATATATATATATATATATATATATATATATATATATATATATATATATATATAATAGGAACTAATTGAGATAAAAAATATTAATCTTAAGAGATGATAGAAAGTTTCTCATGGGGACTTAAGGGAAGCCTGAGTTAGATAAGAAGGGCAAAACATTAAAGACATGGGAGGATAGGTCAGAAATGGACTGGACCCGAAAGATGGAGTGTCTCGTTCCCAGAACAGTAAAGAAGTCACTGTCATTGGACCAAAGAATAAGTGATGGATAGTAAGATGAAAAAAGATTGGAAAGGTAGGAGAGGTTTAGGATATAAAAGAATTTGAATATCAGAGAACTTTGTTTTTGATTCTCAAGGCAGAAGGAATCCACTGAAGTTTATTGAAGGGGTGAGTCGATGGCTAGATGACATGATCAGACCTGTATTCTAGAAAAATCTCTTTAGTGGTTGAATGAAGGACAAAATGGAGTGAAGAGAGACTGGGGGTGGAGATCAATCTCCTTAGTAGCTACTACAATAGTCCAGGGCTGAGGTGATAAAGGCCCACATCAAGGTGATGGCTGTATTAGAGGAGAAAAGGGGGCATTATTTGAGAGATGTTGCAGTGGTGAGATCAACAGGTCTTGGCAAAAGATTGAATATGGAGGTTTGTGATAAATACCTAGGTTGTGAGGGATTGGGTGGGTGTTGTTTCTCTCAACTTCCTTGATAAGAAAGTTTGGGAGGGAGAAGAATTTAGGAAGAAAGATTCTGTTTTGGATTGTTGAGTTTAAGATGTTTGAGATTGGACATCAATTTTGAGATGTTGGAAATGTGATATTGAAGGTCAGCAGAAAGGTTAGGACAGGAAAGGTAGATTTGAAAATCAGCATAGAGATGGTAATTAAATCCATGAGAGCTGATGGGATCACCAAATGAAGAGGTATAGAGGGAAGGGAGAGGAGAGGGCCCTGATCAGGACACCATAATAAGAGGACAAGACCTGGATTTAGAATTAACAAGGGATAGTCAGGAGGCATCTGATAGATGGGAAGAGAACCAGAAAAAACTGGTGTCCCAAAGATCTAGAGAAAAGTGAATATCAAGGAAAAGAGGGTGATCATTAGAGTCAAAATTTGCAAAACAATGAGGACTGAAAAAATCATTGAATTTGGCAATTAAAAGATCATTGGTAATATTGGAGGGAGAGAGTGATATTGCCAGATGGTAAGTTTGAAAGTCATATTTTATAATATAATATTTATAGGATTGAGAAGAACATGAGAGGAGAGAAAAGGGAGGCACCTATCATAGATATATCTTTCATGAATTAAGTCACAAAGGACAGAAGAGATATAGATAGATAATAGGAATGAAAGAATCAAGTGAGAGCAAGGTTTTTATTTGCAGATAGAAGATACATGGATATGTTTGTATGGTGTAGTGAAAGAGTCAGTAGACAGAAACAACTTGTAGAGAATTGATGGAGTGGGGGTTGACAGAGGAACCAATGTTTTGGGGTAGAGGGGATAAAATAGAATTTGTTGCTAAGGGGTGATGGGAGGGAGAAGCTGGAAGTGGCATTTATGGGGAGCAAGGAGAATTCCAATGCTTGTTCCTTGGCCAGTGAGCCAAGGGAATAAGTGAAAGTATAACCAGCACTAGAAAGGGTGACCAGGGAAGCTGTGTTCTTAGAGGGGAATCAGGGTTCACTAAGAGTTGGAAGATGCAAGGAGTGGGAGAGAATAGGAGTGAGAGAAGAAAAAAATTAGGATAAAAGAAAATTGCCTGGAGCAGACATTCCAAATGGCATAGTCAAAGGGCTGGTGGTGTTTAGTTGGGCCTTTGGGATGGGAGGATTTAAGGGGCATCTTGCCCCAAAATTCTCCTTCAGTGGAATATTCAAGGCTCCTGCCCCTCCAAATAAAGGGTTCAACATGATTAGGAAGAGTCTAGGGTACTTCAGATTGATTCTGTAAGTAGCTTAATAATCAAAGTGGGTTACTTACATTGGAGCAGTCTAGAGTGACAGCTAGTCAATCTATTGAAATTCCCTCAAAAGCCCCCCCCCAAAAAAAAACCCTATATGGTAGTTATAGAAATCAGGCAAAAGGAAGAGGAGTTATAGAGTATGCTATTGCAGATTGGCTGATATTTTGGTCTATTCTGCTCATCAGTGGGCTTGGGTTTCAGATACTTGGGTCCTGTATCAGTTCTATTTTGACCAGAGTCCCAGGCATGTAAGACCTTGCATTGATCACTGTGGTCATGCCCCATTCAGTGTGTTTTCATTTGACTTCCATTAATCTTGATTTATATTCAGGATTTTCGTTGATATGAACTCCATATTATCATTATTATTATGACTTTCATTGATTGAAACTTTGGCTAGGAAACTCACATTATTAATGAACTTTACTGCTAAAGACTTTTCCTAGGAAATCTACACTATTCATAGTTTTTGCTGCTTAAGGAGTCCACATTATGACTTTCACCCATAGGGACCTCACAGATGGATAGGAATAAGGAGTGGGGATTGGGGCTTGTAAGATGACCTACAGTGGTTCGGAATCCCTGGGAGGTGTAGGCTATAACCAGGTGTGAGAATGTTCATCACTAACCACTCCTATTCCCAAAGGAGGCTAGAGACAAGGGCAATATCAACTGAAAAGCATTCGGTCATCTGGGAGTGCCTATTTCATGATTTTTCTTCTCTGAAGACAGGAGATTAGGCAGAATATGGCATAGCAGGAGTTGAAATCTGGAGAAGAAGAAGAAGAATTCCCCAAACTCAAGTAGAATGAAGAAAACAGATCCAAGAAAGCTACATATGCAACGACTACAATAATGTAAATAGTAACACCATTTCAATCAACTACCAAAATCAGACTACCAAAAATCTGAATGCTAAGAAATCTTAATGAATAAACTTGTCCCCCCAAGAAAGGAAAAAGAAGATACCCACTTCTTTCTCCCCTTTGCAGAGGTGGGAATGTACAGGTAAGAAATAGATTTAAAGTACAAGTTTTTTGATATGTTGGTTAGTTTTGCTAAAGTGCTTTCCATCTTTAAAACAAAAGGTCTTTTTTAAAAGAAATGGTCCTCTGAGAGTGGGAAGAGGTGTACATTGGGAAAGGGAGGTGATAAAAAAAACAAAAGACAGGAATAAAAATGTCCTTTAAACGTTCATAGTTCTCTTCTGGAAAATAATTTAGAATTTTAGCCTCAAAGTCACTAAGCTATCACTTTAACGCATCCATATCACTCCTAGACATTGGCAAGGAGGTACCCAGTGAATGTGACACACATTTTTAGATACAGTCAATGTGTGACTTTGCTTTGTTTGACAATATCAATTTATTTAAAGAAAGTGCTTTTTTGGGGGGGGATTTGAAAATTAGTATGGGAATTAGTGTATAGAGATAATGATAATAACAAGAGAAAAGGGAAAAGGATGCCCATTAATTGTAAACATATATATATATATATATATATATATATATATATATATATATACTGAAATATATACATATACTGAATTGAGCTGAAGGAAATAGAGATGGAAACCCAAATGAACAGGACAGAACTATCATTTTGATTTTAATATACTTGATAAGCAAGCCATAGTGATACAAGTTCACGTTTCATATCATTTGTCTCTTCTCTGATACTGAAAGATTCATCTTAGTTTATAACTGACACACTCATATTAAAAGCATAGAAAAAACTAAGCTTTAAAATTGTTTGTCTAGTGTTGGTGACTGATTGAATGCTGCCAACACTTCTCTAATTTCTTTTTTTTTAAAGAGATTCCAGGAAGTTGTGGTAAAGGGGTGTGTACAGTCAAGACACCATTTAACCTTGCTTCCATTGGCTGGAATTTCCTTCTCCTCTGGCTCCAGGGTTTCACCTTTCTTTGATTCCTTCCTCCTGTACCAGGGTACTTTTGGAAACTCACTTATTCTAGAGTAAATTTCCTCCTCTTCCTCCTTCTCCTCTTCCTCAGGTTTCCCAAGGCTATGGGAATGGGGCAGCTGGAAGCCCCTGGAGAAGTACTAACCCTCTATCCCTGCCTGGAGAAACCATTTCCCTGCTGTTCCCGAAAGAAGGCATTGCTTGTGCCTGCTCCTGAACCCAGTTTGGGAAAGACCACACTTATGCCCAGAACCCCCTTGCCTATCATTAACCCACCTGCTCTATCCTTCATCCTTCCCATTTCTTTACTTACTTAATCACCTCTTCTACCGCTGCCCAAGTCCACTCCCTTTTTGGCCCTCTCCTTATAAAGATCCTGTTATTGGCAGGTCAGACACCTGATCCCTTAGCCCTGCCAATCTGGTAAGTGAGAGATGAAGGGCTTGAGAAAGGAGTCAGTCACTCCACACACTAAAGTCATTTCCTTCCCAGAGGCAAGAAGGAGGCATTTCACCTTAGGAAGACAGCTGACTTAGAGGTAAATGAAAACAAATTTATTTCTGAATAGCTATGAAAGGGAAGGACCTTTCCCTCTTAATGCCAGCTACCACCAGATTCTGTCCATTCCCCAGAGTCACCAGAAAGGGGAGGAGGAAGGAGATAAGAGAGAACTCAGTTCCAATCTCAAGGAAGAGAGAACAAGCTCTGAGGCCCCATCCCTAACCCCATCTCTGGGTTAACCCAGGGCTAGGGGTGCCATGGAACTCAGGGATTCTGTTCTATGCCCCCAGACTCCAAAATGATGCTGCCCCTCAACTTCTCAGAGCTACTCTTCAGCTGCCTGCTCGTCATGGTCCTGGCACAAGGTGAGTTCCATCAGAGTTTTCCATCTGGTTTCCAGCTCTTAGGAGCAAAGAAAAGGGGCTAGAGTAAAGGGGCACAGGGATAGATCCCACAGCTGGGATCTCCAGGGGTTCATAGGTTCAAGGCTACTGAGCGTAGTCCATATCTCTTTCAATCCAATTTTCTTTTCCTTCTCCCAGGACTGGAGGACCCCTCTGATCCTCCCTCAGCCAAGAGCTTCTGCCCTGATGGCTTCAGTTTCTTTGGTTCACACTGCTATGGTTTAGTCCGTTATGAAGACACTTGGAGCACTGCAGAAGTTTGTTAGGGGAAGGGATCCCTACCACATTTACTTAGCTCTGCCCCCTCTGCCAACAGACATTTTCCTCAGGGGCCATTTTTAACCCTCTGGTTTAACCCCATGGTCCTGAACCAAGGGTTCTTCCTATAGGCCCCTCAGCCTTCTTCTCTTACCTCTGTTGAACCCCCTGCCCCCCATAGTTGGCTTTATCTTCTCACCTTTTCTCCTTCCTCCAATGACACCAGTACCCCATGCCTTCTCCCATAGGTGCTGTGCCAAGACTACCCCTCAGGCCACCTCTTGTCCCTGCTCAATAGTGCTGAGGCACTTTTCGTGGCCACCATGATTACTGAGAACGGGGGGAGTAAGAAACCCATTTGGATTGGTCTGTATGATCCCAATGAGGTGAGACACAAAAGTAACTCCCTCTCCTTGCTGGGGGTGGGGATGGGGAGGAGGGGAGAGCAGTTGGGCAAAGGGATGGTCTAGTGCCAGTCATACTGGTTTAAGTTCTCGCTTCCCTTTCCAGGATAAAGTTCTGGAATGGGGAGAGACTGGAAAGGAAACCTGAGGAAGAGAGTGTCCAGTGGCAGGGAGACTTTGGGATGGGGGGGCAAACATCTGTAGGATCTGCACAGTTACCCCAGACCTCCTTGACAAGCACCTCCCATTGGTTTTACTTCCATAGGTATCTAGGATTTGCTCAGCTTCCCTTAGGAACTGGACTAAGAACAGAGGATACAAAGAAATGCAAAAACAGTCCCTACCTACCCCCACCCCCATGCTCCGAAAACTCACATTCCAAGGTGTAAAGAAATAAGTCCGTGCAAGAGCTCTCCAGAACAGATGACAAATCATCTGGAAGTAAAGGACGTCGGTTGTTGTGTGCCCCTTGCCAGGAAGGCTTTCCCTCCTTATATCCTCCTCCTGATTGCCTTGGAATCCCAGTTAAAGTTCCATCATTTACAGGAAGCTTTTCCCTAGCCCTCTTAATTCTAGGACCTTCCATTTTTGCATTATATGCTATTTATCCTGTCTATAACTTGTTTGCATATATTTACCTGCTTTTTGTCTCCCCCATTAAACTGTAATCTCTGCCTCAAGGGTAGAGATTGTCTTTTGTCCCCTTTTTTGGTATCCTAAGTGCTTGGCAGACTGCCTAGCAAGGACTATGTTCTTAATAAATGTTGATTGCTTAGGTTGAGTCTGAAAAGAAGCAAAGGGAACAATGAGTCCTAGATGAGGAGGGAGGGTACGGCAGATAGTGCCAAGGTAGGGTCATGAGACTGAGTCATGCTCTGAAACACAAGCAGAATAGTGTCTTTGGATAATAGAGTGCATGGGGGGGGGGAGTTAGGAATATGATGATTGGAAAGCTGGGATGAGCTTTAAATGCCAAACTGAGGAACATGGATTTGATCCTGGAGCTGTCAAGGAACCCATGGAGGAAGAATCAAACAAAGGCCTTTAATCTTGGCCATTCCAAGATCACTGATGACTTAGAAAGGACTATTGCAGTGGAACTGTAAGACAAGAAACCAACTTGAGGGGGTTTACAAAGAAAGTGAGTGGAGAGGATATAGATAAAGGTCATAAAGAAGAAAGCTTGGATTTAGGGAATCGCAGTTTCTGATTTGGGTTTCTCTGGGCTCATAGTCTGGCTGGGTTAGAAGCGGGAGGGTCACAGGAAGGTCGAGCAGAGCTCCAAGTGGGTCTTCAAGACGGGGTAGAATATGGATGAGGGAGGTAGTTCTTAGTTGGAATAGTAGCAGCATTTGGAAAGGCTTAAAGGGCAGAGCAATCCTAGTAGTTCTGGGGGACCTAGGGAAGATTCATGAATAAATTCTATAAATATTGAAGGGTAGCTGATTAGGGGCTCTCTCTCTCTCTCTCTCTCTCTCTCTCTCTCTCTCTCCACTAATCATTGTATTACCTGACCCTTCCTCCAGACCGGCAAGTGGCGTTGGTCCAGTGGTGGCCTTTTTGTCTACCAAGCCTGGGATGTGGGAGCCCCCAGCCGAACCAACCCAAACTATTGTGTAATCTTGACTCAGGATTCAGGTGAGAAAGAGTGACATAGAGAAACACCTACAACTTTGATAATGGTCAGGCCTATACCCTCCATCCCTGAGTTTTCCTCTTTCTTCCTCGCCTTCCTTCTCTCCTATTCTCCTCTCTACTTCCCTCCCCTCCCCTCCCCTCCCCTCCCCTCCCCTCCTCTTCTCTTCATTTACTCTGTCTCCCCCTTACCCTTACCTTTATCCATGTTCCCCTTCTTCCATTCTCTGCCCCTCCCCTGCCCTCCCCTTCCATCCTGTTCCTTTTTCCTTTATCTTTTCCCCCTCTCCCTCCCCTCCCCTCTGCTCCCCTTCCCTCTTTTAATTTACTTTTACTTCCTCCACCTTTCTTCATCTCCCTCTTTTTTGAAGCCACAGTGCCATACCTGTGTTGGACATAATCTGAGCTCACTCTTTCAACCTTCAGGCACTAATGGAAAAACTTGTGTTCTTCATTAGAAGATTAGGTGTTTTTTTTTTTTAGTTTCTTGCAAGGCAATAGGGTTAAGTGACTTGCCCAAGGCCACACAGCTAGGTCATTATTAAGTGTCTGAGGCCAGATTTAAACTCAGGTCCTCCTGACTCCAGGGCTGGTGCTCTGTCCACTGCACCACCTAGCCGCCCCAGAAGGTTAGGTTTTGAGCAGCCAGGTGGCACAGTGAATGGAGCACTGGCCCTAAAGTCAGTGGAACCTGAGTTCAAATCCTGCCTCAGACACTTAATAATTACCTAGCTGTGTAAACTTGGGCAAGTCACTTAACCCCATCGCAGAAAACAAAAATGTTAGGTTTCAGAGGAAGACTACCTCCTCTTCCTTCAAAGTTCTTGGGATAAATTTATTTCTATACCTGATAAGGTTTCCAGAAGCCATTTAGTTCAAATATTTTATTGGACAGTCAAGAAAACTGAAGCCCAGGCAACTTGCAGAAGTTTACATAACTCTATCTGCGGGAGTGGTTTTATAATGTATACCCCCTTTGGTATACTTTCTCCAATGATTATCAGTTGACATTAATTAACCATTCAGGCTTATGTTTTAGAATTTTTAAAAATGAAATGGACATTCTAAGAATAGTTATTACAATCCCTTCCTTCACACAAAGCCCCCCACAAGTAGGTTCCCTCTTCTACAAACACATTCAGTCAAGGACAAAGAGAGCTAAAACAGAGAAAGCACATGTAGTGATGACCTTAATTCAGATTTTGCCACCCACTACTATTCTGGCAGCAAAGTGATATAGTCGATAGAGTGTCAGGCCTGGAATCAAGAAGACTCTTTTCTCTGAGCCCAAATCTGGCCTAGCCATGTGACCCTGGGCAAGTCACTTCACTCTGTCTCAATTGCTTCATCTGTAAAAAATGAACTAGAGAAAGAAATTGTGTTGGACATAATCTGAGCAAGCCTCTCCAGTATCTTTGACAAGAAAACCCTAAATGGGGTCACAAAGAGTCAGACACGACTAAAATGACCGGACAACACATATTTCAGAAAAACCCTGGTAGAATATTGATGAGAAATTAAACTCCTCATATTTTTCCAGGTTAAAAAGGTCTTCTAGTCCAGAATGGGAGACTGGAGGAGATAGAGAGGCTCTTCTCCCCAGTGAGGTATTTCCTCTTTGAGACTTGACTGGATCTCCTCCTTCCTTTATACTGGTCAGACACTGAACACTGAATTCAGCTCTGGCTTCTTTTATCTAAGACCCAGAAAGATTGATTTAGCCTCTTCCCTGTTCAGTAACATTCCATTTTATTCACTGGATTTCATGTCTTTCAAATGATCAAGGCCTTCCATCTAACAAACCACTTGATTGAATAGTTGATTCAGTTAAAGTGTTTTCATCTAGTTAGAATAGTTATAAGTTGGACAGGATGTCTAATTTGATATAATTGCCTCCCATTCTTGCCATGGATGGATGGAGAGCCTAAAGGAAAAAGGCCAAGATCATCAGAATAGAGGCCACAAGATCCAGTCCACCCAGATCAGTATAACCTATACTATTTCTCTATAGGATTCCAAGCATGGAAGGATGAACTGTGTAGCATAAAGCTCCCCTACATTTGCAAGTTCAAAGCCTAGAAGCAGCAAGCCAAATGAATGCTCATGACCCCCAAGACCTGAAGCAATGAGTTGAGAGGCTCTGCAACCCTGGATTCTAATGGACATTCTGTGGGCCCTGGTTATAGTTTCTCTGCCCTCCCAGAGAATCTTCTTTCCAACCCACCTTTTGACCCAGAGCACTGACAAATCAGAATAAACTATTCTTCTCCCCACCCTACTGCCTCTTTTGTTCTCTGTGGTTGGTACTTGATTCTTCAAATACAGGTTATCCTGTGTATGCATATGTATATGCATTTTGCAGGGTCCTGGCAGGCATCTCTAATGTAGCCTGTGCTACGAGGCTATGTTTTCATTCATTCATTCATTTATTTGTTTATTCATTCATTCATTCATTTATTCATTCTGACCAAATACTGAGTGACCTACTCATTGCTGAGAGTAAAAGGAAAGCAGAATATGTCCTTTGGAAATGTAAAGTGAATAGAAGTGAAGACACTACAGGATATACAAGACAGAATTCTAGAACCAGAAAATTTGGGGACTGGAAAGGAACTTGATCACTGTCTAATCTAAAGACATTCACAATACTGCATTCAGCGTCCTTTATTTTGGTTCAATTCTTTCTTTTTAGAGAGGACAGATTATTGAAACAAGTCAGACTGGATTCATATGGGCACTTCTAATGAAGAATGTGAACTTTTCCATCGGTGTCTGGGAGAGAAGATGGGGGGGGGGGGGACTTTTGATCATATTTAAGAGCCAAGAATGCCTTGGAGATCATCTGTTGGCTAGAACTCTGAAGCGGATGTACACTTGTTCCAGGAACCATCATCTAGGAGAACAACAGAATGTTCTTGCAGTGTTCTTCCTTTCCCCCTTTCTCATCCAGAAGATAGTGTGCAGACAGACCTATGTCTTGGGTGAAGAAAACTCATGTGTATGAAAAGTCTCTTCCCTCCAGGAACTGTCCATGGTGGTCTTAAACAGAGGTTTAAATCACATGGACATATGTAACAAAATTTTCTTAATTCACTTAAGCTGAGATGAGTTCCCAAAAGTGAACTTTACCAACCTAAGATATTTTATTTGTCATGACATTTATTAAATATTCATTAAAAATCAGACACTATATTAGATCTTAAGAATATAATAAATGGAAAAAGAAAGGTATTGTTTTTCCTCAAGGAGCTTACATTCTAATGGAGACATGACAACTTACAAAAGGGAGCTGAATAGAGGGAAAAGGTAACTGGGGCAGAAGTAGTAGCAACTGAAGAAGCAGAAGCATAACCAGGAGGTGAATAAAACATGGCTGGCCCAGGCCTTACTCCAAAATGGAGGCCAATAGAAAGAACTTACCACTTGGGAAGAGGCCTGGCAAGGTAAATAGCTCTACCAGAGTGAAAAAGATAGAAAATCTGGAAGTACATGTAGGGGACAAAGCATCTGCCTATTGCCGAGAGTTGAGTAGGGGGAAGTGGAAAGTCAATTGGAAAGCTTTTGGAATTTCAGTCTTTGCTGTGAAGGTCATGAAGCTCAGCTTGACATGCCTGCCCTAGGATTATACCCTTCATTAGCCCTGACAGATGTACACTCAGGATGCTCCTGAATATTTCCCTGTGCTAACAAAATTTTAAATGTGGTCTGGACAGGACAGGTGTCTAATCTGTGAAAAAACTAGAGATAAAAATAAAGAAGGTCAGAGGTAGACTGACAAAATTAAGCAGCAGTTTAATTAAATTAATTAGTTTCAGAGTGAGTTTGCAAATCAGAAGCTCCCCTGAGAAGACCTCTCCTCCATCCCCAAAAGCAGACGGTTGTTCTATCTATCTATCTATCTATCTATCTATCTATCTATCTATCTATCTATCTATCTATCCATCCACCTATCTACCTATCTATCTAAAGATATACATACATACATACATATATATATAGGTAGGTAGATATAGATATGGTATAGATATATATTTATATATAAATCTCAGAGTAGGAGGGGAGGGGAAAAGTGAATTACAAAGCAATTTTTCCAAGTCTTGAATGGTTTCTCACAATATGCTCAGGACTGAAGAACAATACATGAATTCTTAGGTTGATTGTTTCAAGTCTTGGGGGTCATGAGCACTCTCCCTGCCCCACCCGCCCCCAGCAGATAGCCAGAGTTCTGTAACAGGAACAGGTTCCACAGTTTTTGATTTGCTTCACTTAACATACAGAGGCAAGTAGAGCCCAAGAATGCAGCCATTAAGAACTGATGGCTCACTTTCAGTAGCACTATGTGTTTCTGGCTCCCAAGACAGAATCTCATGATAAAATCTGAGAAATATAAATTATAAATGTATTCATCACACATATATAGAGTAATAAAAGAATCATAAATACTTTCACAGCCATGACAAGAAAAACTAATATTTTGGAAGGTCATTTCCATTTGTGGATGGCAATTACAGAAAATGGTCTCACTGGTGGACAAAAGCAGAAAAAAGCAGAATCTTCCTTATTGTCTCCAGACACAGGTCTGCTTGAGATAAAGAGATGAAAGCTAAATTCTCTTTATATGCATTAGAAATAATGCCAGTAGAAGCAGGCTTGTGCTTCTTACGGTTGAAAAGGACTGATATGATGAAACAGGCAGGACCGACAATGAGGGGATCTACCTTCAGGGACCCATGACCTCTTGGGTGATTGGACTCATAAAGGATTTTTGAATAGCTGGATAAATTCCAATTTACGACTCTTTGAATACACAGATGCATTCCAAAGGTGCTAGGGAGTTGGACTGGTGGGTGAAAACAGAAATAGGATAAGAATCTCAAGTGTGACAGTAGCGAATGCCTCAAGAAAAAGATTAATTTAGTCTGGATCAATCCAGACTTTAGAGAATGTTTTTAGGTAGGAGCAGATCAGACTGGGAGTTAGAATTATGAAATTAAACTTATATAACAACACTTCAGAATATTTTCTGCCCTCCCAGTCAGTTTTACTTTGCATCACCCCCTCTCCTGGGTGAGCCACCCCAAAATCCCCCCTCCCATTCTCTGTACTCTGTGGATCCAAAAGCCCATATAATTCACAATCCCTATCCAATGGGTTTTACTCTTACTAGTCAGACCAGAAATTAGGCATTTAATTAAAAACACAGTAAGAAAAAGAGTCATAAAACATTTTCCTCATAATTCTGGAATGAGCTTCCAAGTAGGCATGCATCATTAATGCAGAGAGTTGACATAGGAACATGCTTGTCCAATAATGAAAGCCTATTGTAGAGAACAGATATAGGGGTACTGGAGGCTAGCACAGTATATGAACTTGGAAAGACAGCATAAATAAACATAAGTGACCCAGGGCCATACCTCAAGGGCCAGCTCCTATCTCCTGTGCTGCAGGGCCACACATATCTTGTGATGTCCCAGGGCATTGCTCACTGGGTATCCTCAATTCCTTGTTTCTGCAGGGGGGTTGTGGCTGTTCCATGTCTCCCCCATTAACCTATATTGGTCTGGATTCAATCAGTGATCAGCTAAGATGTGTTAAGCCTCAGTTGGAGTTCACTGATAAGGGGTTACCATAAAGAAATTCGCTCTGAAATTGTTTTCCTTTAATTTAAGCCCATAATTTTCAGCTCTCTTAGGGACAAGGGAAGGCCCTCACACACTCAACTGGATCACTGATTTCTCTCCACAAGGAGAGATTCAATTCTCTTAGTCTACATCCAAATCTGGGTCTTCCTATGCAAATTTCCAAAACTGTTTGGAAAACATATGGAAGGGAAAGTCTTTTTAATTAAAGTACCCACTGTGTGCCACACACTCTGATAAATTTTTTTTTGTAAATATCATCTTTCATCCTCATTTTATGGATGAAGACAATGAAGCTTAGTAAACTTGCCGAGGGCTACATAGCTAATGAGTGTCTGAGGTTGTATTTGAACTCAGGCCCTCCTACCACCAATCCTAGTATTCTATCCCCATACCACCTGCTTGCTTCTACCTAGGTTATGAAGTCTAGAGTCCAGAATAAAGGAAGACATGGTGTGACTGAACTCTGTGATGTTTCCACCTCTTGTGACATCTGGCAGGATCTTCAAAGTGAGAGGAGCATTGATAACCTGTAGCATACCTGGATTTGGGCCACCAGTGGTGTTGAAATCATCATTGGGTGCTCTAATAATCTGCCAAGCACCTTCAAAGTTGCACACATTCTGGGCCTTAACTAATTTCCATTTGTTCAAAGTTCCCTACTGAGAAGAGGTTTCAAACTACCAGTAGACAAGGGAAAAAAGTGGGAGAAGTGAGAGATCAGAAGTAGAGAGTGTCCCTATGCCATGGTTCACCATGCTGGCTCTGGTACATATTGGGATGTCTAGTTCAAGGGTGATATTGGGAAATTTCCTTGGTCCTATCCATGCATTCTTGCCTCTCACCTCTGAGGGTCAGGTTCATACTGGGAGAAGCTTTGGGTATTTCTGTCTTATTTTGTCTCGTTTTCCACCACCCCAAAATAAATCTAGGAAACATACTATTAGTAATTGGTGGTGACATATCACTTGATCAACAGATCTCATTCACATTGATATATTAATATAAATTTATTAATATAAAAATAATGCACAGCCTGGCAACCATTAATCCCTGGGTGAGAATTCATTCCTCCTCTTGTCCTTTCTTGGATTCTTGCCTTCTCCACATCCAGATCCTGCCAGAAGCTCACTCTGTGCATATTGCCTCCTGCTCTACTCCCCAACCTTCTCTAGGATTTCTTAGAGCTATGGGAAGAAGGCAGCTGTCATCCTTTGGAGAAAAAACAAATCTTGTGTCCCTTCCTTTTATTCCAGGAAGAATGTATTACTCAATCAGCTCCTGAACCTAGCTTGGGAAAGACCACACCGTTTCCCAGCAATTCCCCTGATCTACACATGTGTTCTGGTTCTCACCTCCCATCTCTTCTGCCTTTTCCTAGAGACCTTCTCTTCCACCCATGTCAATGTCCTCCCCCCATCTTTCCCTCTCTCTATAAAAGTCTTGTCATGACCAAGGCACACCATCCCCAAACCTTCTCAGACCAGTAAGTCAGAAGGAGAACGTCCTGGGAATGGTGACTTTATCAGAATAATGAGACCAATTCCATACTTGGAAGTAGAAGGAAGCTTTTTACCACAGAGAGGGAACTAATTTCAGAAGTATCAACTGATTCTCCTCCCTGAATTACTGAAAGAGAGCATACTTTTCATTTCCTAAAGACATTGTACTCCTTCTAGTCCCCAATGTCATTATATTCTTCCAGACCTCAGGAAGGGAAGAGGTGGGAGAGGAGGCCTGGGTGAGGAACAATAGGAGAACAATTTTCTTTTAATCTCTGAGCCCCCATCTCTGACTTCATTTCAGGACCAAGGATATCTCAAATTCAAGATCACTTGGAACATGTCTCCTATGATGTTGTCTAGCTTCTCAGGGATACTGATCACCTGCATGCTACTCACAGGCCTATCACAAGGTGGGTCCCTCCAACATTTCTCTGTTGACTTCACACCTCTAACCTCCCATTCCTTTTACTACCACTGGGTGGGAGAGTGGGAGGGGAAAAGTGGAGAAGGTAGGGACAGTGGAACCAGGCTTTGGGGATCCAGGCCCAGGTCCCTTCCCTTGCACTTTCTCTCTCTCTCAGGCCAGCAGGCCCCTGATCCCCTCTCTGCCAGGATATCCTGCCCTGAGAGCTTTGCCTCACGTGGCTCCCACTGTTATGGCTTATTAACTTTTGAAGAGACCTGGAACACTGCTGAGGTTTGTTGAGTAGAGTTCTCTATGAGAGGGGTGGAAGGTTCTTCTTCTCACCTCATCATCCCCTGTGAGAGCCCTCTTCCTTACTGCTCAAACATCACTCTGTCCCTTCACTTTATGGATCTTTAGAGCTTTATCCCACTAGGAACCTGGAGGCATTTGACCTCCTCCTCCTACTTTTCTTGACCACCCTGCTTCTCCTAGGGTGACCCATCTCCTTCTTAGTCGCCCTCCTTCAATGATACCAGCCTCTTCTGCTTCCCCTCACAGTTGCTGTGCCAGGAATATCCCTCTGGTCACCTGCTGTCCCTTCTCAATGATGGTGAGACATCTTTTGTGGCTGCCTTGATTGCTCAGAGTGGGGCTGGCAGTAAACCCTTCTGGACTGGCCTTCATGACACTAGCCAGGTATGATCTCAAAGTCCTTCCCTCTCTCTGCCCAGGGGGTGATGGTAAGAAGGAGGGGTCCTAGTTTACCAGCTCAGACTCCTTCTCTCACCATCCACTGGAGGGTGTCCTTCTCTGACCCTGAGAAGTGTGTGAGAATTGCTCCAAGGGATAGAAAGATCTTGGTGTGAGGGAATAATCAGGGCATACCTACAAGGTGTTCAGTGCCAGAGAGGCCATTCATCTAGTCTCTCATACCATCAGCCCTACCAATTGAGAAATAGTCAAACAGATTGTGGTATGATTATGAGGGAATACCATTGTGCTATCAGAAATGACAAGGGAGTAGTATCAGAAAAACATGACAAGATTTAGATGAACTGATGCAAAGTGAAATGAGAAGAATTGGGAAATGAGAACAATCGGGAAATTATTGTGCACAGTAACAAGAATCTTGTAATAATGAATAACTGAAAGACATGGCTCTTCTGTTCAATAAAATGAACTAAGGCAATTCTAAAAGACGCATGATGAGATAATACTCTGCACCATGAACTCTGAGTACAAATAGAAATTGAAAATATTCACTTTGTTTATTTTACTTGCTTTTTTGAAATATGGCTGTGTTTTGTATGATTTCACATGTATAATTTATAATCATTTTGCTTGCCTTCTCATTGAGTGAGGGAGGGAGGGAGATAACTTGCACTCAAACTTCAAAAAGAAAAGAATGTAATATATATGTTTATCCACCACCTATATACATGATACATTCATACATATGTATATAGGTATGGATTTTTGTTCACCCACACCCCATCCTTTCTGCTGTAATTCTGTCCCATTCTTGCTGGTTAGATGGGCAAATTTAGAGTACCCAGCTCTGAGCTGGTCCCAGAGGAGCTTCACAGTGACTATTCTGGTGGAGACCCAAAACACAGCAGTCTAATGTTCAATGACCAAGACTCCTCTGGGAGCAGGTGAGGGTCAGTGGAGGGCAGTGTTGCATAGAGAACCTGATATCAGAAGGGTCTCTGAAGGGAATGAGGTAGGGAGCTGGCAAAGGCTTTACGTCCCTTTTAGATGGGGTGAGTTATAGAAGAGGGAACCTGTTCAGGAATTGTAGCAGCATCAACAGCAGTAGACTTGACAGTTTATGGAAAGATTCAGAGGGCAGAGAAAGCCTGCTATGTTCTACAAGGTCAGGGGAGAGTTTGTGTGCAGTTGATCTGGGAAGAAGGAGAGGAAAAGTCATTGGGAAAAAGGTCTCTTTTTACACTAACCATTGTCCTTCCTATTCCTATTTCCATAGAATGGCAAGTGGAAATGGAGCAGCAATGCACTCTACCTCTACCAAGCCTGGGAGCAAAATTATCCCTCTAATAGCCAACCTGGCTACTGTGCCGTCCTGACTCCAGAATCTGGTGAGAGAACAAAATGTCAACAGTTTTGGGTTTGATCCAGGTTCATTCTCAGTACTCTACTGGGTGAACCCCTGGGTGGCTGGGGCACCTCTAGAAGTATCCCTCCTCTCTTCTCCCTTCTCTTTCCTCCTGTCTATGACTCTCCTCTTTTTATTCCCTTCCATTCTACCCCCTCTTCCCACATTTTTTCCCCTTAACTTTTCCCTCATCTACCCTTTACCCTTCTCCTTTCTTTTCCCCTTTCCCAACTCTCTTTTTCCTTTCCTTTCAGTCTTTCAGTTCTCCTCTTACCTCCCATTGTTTTACTTCCCATCTCTCCACTCCTTTACTCTTTACATTAGTCTACAGGGGCTTATATGAATGACTATAAGGTCCCCAGACCATCTGCATGGGATGGCTTCCTGATGATTGCCCCGGCCAATCTAACCCAAGCCATCATTCTGCAGGATTTGAGAAATGGAAAAACGTACTCTGTGAGAAAAAACTCCCCTATATTTGTAAGTTCAAAGCCTAGAGAAGACAAACCAGAAGGAGGGATTGGGATTCTGCATACCTGGAGCCAAGCACATATCCTGAAAACCTTGACTGAAATCTACCATCCCAGAAATCTTTTTTCTCATTTTTCTTCCTTATACCCACATCTCCCCTCCCTTTTGAAATCTCCGTGTCCCCATTTCTCCCCTCTTTTTTTTTGCTTACATTCCTCTTGGTATTGATTGGCTTGGAGTACCAGTAATCAGAATAAAACCTGTTCCTCTACTCCTTCTAGTTTTTTCTTTTCTTGGAATTTGGAGTTTTGTCTGACTCTGTGTGTGTGTGTGTGTGTGTGTGTGTGTGTGTGTGTGTGTAAAGCAGAGAGAGAAGAAGAGAGAGAGAGAGAATGAATTTTAACATGAAGAAGTATTTCTCCTCTTCAATCAGAGCCTTTCATTATTCATTCTTTCAATAAAGCTCTACTAAATCAAAACTGGAGATTAAACTCCTGAGAACAACAGAGAAAGGAACTATGAAAGCATGTCCCTTCCCCTTACAAGGTGAATTAGAAGTAAAGGGGAAATATATATATATATATATATATATATATATATATATATATATATATATATATGTGATGTCCAAGACAGAAACCCAGAATCATAGTATTTAGGAGTTGTAAGAGATTTTGGCCATCATGTAGTTTAAGCCATATTCCATAATCATCATCAAGACATTATGGTTCTCGGGGCAGCTAGGTGGCATAGTGGATAAAGCACCGGCCTTGGAGTCAGTAGTACCTGGGTTCAAATCTGGTCTCAGACACTTAGTGATTGCCTAGCTGTGTGGCCTTGGGCAAGCCACTTAACCCCATTTGCCTTGCAAAAACCTAAAAAAAGACATTATGGTTCATTGTCCCTTTTCAGAGGGAAAAATTTATTGAAAGGTTTGAATCAGGCTTGAGTATGATGGACGTCCTCTGCAAAGTAAGGGCTTTCTCATTGGCATCTGCTCAACAGGGTAAAGAGGACTAGTAATTAGATTTTCAAAGATTGTGTCTGACTTGAAGATTATTTGGTTGGCTAGGGCTCTGGGGAGAGTGAACTCTTGTTACAGGGTCCATCTCAAAGTTTTCTTTCTTTCCCTTTCCTTATTCCAAAGCTAGCAGACATCAGAGCAGACCTGGATTCCATATGAGGGAAGCTTGTGTATGCATGAAGGAAACTTCCGAGGAGTGGTAGCTCCTGGTGGCTCTGTCTACCCACCCACAGCTTTCACATTCACTTTCCTTGAGATGAGAGTAGTCAATAGTGAACTTTTCCAAGAAATTGCATCAGCTAAGATCATTTTAAAGTCTCTGCAGATGAACATGGCAGAATAGGAACTGTATTTTGCCATTCGACTTTGGAGGTGAGTTGAAGGATAATATTCCTTTAAGGAGAAGAAAGGGGACATTTCAGTTTCCTGGGTTAACAAAAAAAAATCCCAGAATCTAGAAATAGAAGCCTTCAGCAGCAACTATCTTTAGGGGTTATCTTTAGTGACTCCACATATGTGAGAATTCAGATATTGAAACTTATGGAGAAAAAAGTTTAGTTCCCTAGCTCTGGTCCTCTTGGGCATAGAAGAGCATCACTGTCCTTGAAACTAGAAAGCAAAGCCATGGCAAGGAGGGACCTTGGATCTTGCCAATCTTGTCTCCACACCTTTCAATTTCAGTGAATTATATGGATTCTGTGGTTCTGTTGAGAAGGAGCTGTTCAACCAGCAGCTCCAAAGTATGGTTGCTTTCAGATGGAAGTTCAAGTCCCAGAAAGCAATCGTGAGCCTGGAAGAAATTGTTTTGAACCATATGGGAAAACGAGGGATTCAGGGGAAAGGGAATTTGGAAATAATTGCCCCCCCAAAAAAAATTCTGCCTCTCGATGGGAACTTCCAATGGATGCTGCTGTCGATGGTGTGATTAAGCTGTCTTTAAATCTTTTCAAGGGTTCAAAGAGTCCCTAACAATTTCTCAATTTCATCTGGAATGAAGGCTATTCTGCACTCAGTATACATTTGTCATCTTGAGATATATGTGGAACCTGCAACCTCAATGAAACACTTTGAGGAACCCTGAGGCTGACATGTGCCTGGGCTCCACTTTGAAATATTCCCAGAAGAAACTAACTATTTGGGGGGGGGAGTCGATAATGAGGAGATTGACATTTCTTTGTATCCCCAACACTTAAACCAGTAATTGGCACATAATTGGTTCTTAATAAATGTTTATTGACTATCCTTGTTGATTTTCTAAGGAGACACTCAGGATCAGATCTGGGCCAAGTGATTTCAGACTACTGGGAGATCATGGAACCCAGGTTCTATCTTCTTCTGTCTCTACTCTTTGTTTTCACCTGTATTCTAAACTTCAAGTGATCTCATTACCTGCAGATCTTTATCAAAAGGAGCACAGAGGTGTAGAGAGAAAGTTGGGGCATAATAAAGGTAATTGGAGGAACTGATTTGAGGAAGGATACTGGAAAGAAAATTCTTTGGGAGGGAAGAGAGATTTTGGTCATGGCACTCATTGACTGTGCTTTTTTCCTAGGTAACAACTTCTTCTAAATCTTCCCTTTTAATTTTGAACTTGCAGAGGTAAGGATACTTATTCTCATAATGTTCATCTTTCCAGCTCCAGAATTCTGCAGAAAGAGGGGCTAGATTAATTTGGGGGCAGAGGTATGAACAGAAGGTGCCAAATCTGATGATTAAAACTTCCTGACAATTGTTGGTATGCTAATTTGTTTGGTTTCTTTTTTTGGTACAAAGAGGAAGGGAGAGGAAAGAGAAGAGGAAGGGATAAACAAAAGGATTGAAAAGTGAAGAGAGTTAGGGAAAAGCAAAGAGAAGAAAAGTGAGAGAGGTCAGGACAAAAAAAAGAGTGATTAGGAAGGAGAAATGGGGGGAGGATAGAAGAGAAGAGGAACAGAAGCAGAGAAGGAAAGCAGTGAAAATGGAGGAAAAGTAAGGAGAGAAAAGATCAAGAAAGCAGAGAACAGAAAAGCAAAAGAGAGGAGAGAAAAGGAAATGAGAGGGTAGAACAGCTAAAAGTTGAGGAGAAGAAAGGAGAATGGAGGAGAGGACAGGAGAAGGGACCAAAGGGAAAAAAAAGAAGAGAGAAAATGAATGCTAGAGAAGGGAAGAGGGAAAATGAAAGTGGGGGGGGGAGAGCAGTAGCTGTCATATTCAAGGAAGAAGGGTCCTTCAAAAACCTATGGATTCAGCCAGCACAGGGAGAAGAGAATGCTATTGAATAGATTGTTTTTTTTGTGTGTGTGTTTTTAGGTTTTGGCAAGGCAAATGCGGTTAAGTGGCTTGCCCAAGGCCACGCAGCTAGGTAATTATTAAGTGTCTGAGACCAGATTTGAACCCAGGTCTTCCTGACTCCAGGACTGGTGCTTTATCCACTGTGCCACCTAGCTGCCCCTATTGAATAGATTGTTGTGATTTTCTATTTCTATAGTTTACTTGACTCAGAGGTCACATGGTAGTTGGGCTTGGTTGGCTTGGGGAACCCTTCTGCCAGGTTTGATAGTGTCATAGGGCATTGCTGCTCCATCTCCATCTGTGGCTGAAGGGGAAGAAAATAAAAAAGGGAGTTGATGAAAGAATGGTGAAACACTTCCAACCATCCATTGTCTCCTTTAACCCCCCCCAAAAACAAATTACATATGCATCTTTATTTAGTGCTGATCCCCCATAGACAATCTATTTTCTAAAATCTTTCCAGATGTTAATCCTGATGTTGCTTCTTGAATTCCTCAGTACCAGATCCTTCCATTTCCATCACATTCTTTTTAAATTTCATTTTTAATTTTCATTTTGTACAAGTGTGTTTTTTACATTAATAAAATATTCTTGTTTAAGAGTAAACAAAATACCCCTCCCCCCATGAATATAGACTTGCTTGGGCGATAAAGTAAAGGGGAGAGAAAAAAAATTAAAATTAAAAAAAAATAATAGTAAGAATTGTAGGTATGGCCAGGTGGTGCAATGGACAAAGCACCAACCCAACAATCACCCAGCCGTGTGACATGCAAGCCACCCGATCCCCACTGCCCTGCAAAAACCTAAAATAAGAAAAAAAAAGACCTAAAATAAAATAAAATAGTAATAATAGTAGGGGGTGGCTGGGTGGCAGACAGAGCATTGGCCCTTGAGTCAGGAGCACCTGGGTCCAAATCTGGCCCTAGACACCCAAAGATCCCCCTGCTATGTGGCCCCAGGCAGGCCACCCAGCCCCACTTGCCCTGCACCCTCCCCCAAATAATAATAATAAAAAAGGTGCTTCAGTCTTTGTTCCAACACCAACAACTCTGTCTCAGTCTTTATGGTAAGTCCATCGCAAAAGTTGCTTCCATATTTTTCCAATGTTGCCATTGCTGATCACAACTCCCTCCTTTCTTATTTCTCCACTATCATGTACTATATTTTCTCTCTCCTTTCACTCTGACTCTGCTGTAGGGTCGCTGAGTGGCACAGCAGACAGATCCCTGGTCCTGGGGCCAAGAAGCCCTGAGCCCCCATACCACCCCTTAGGCCCAGAATCCACCTGGCCCTATGGTCCTGGACAGGCCTTCCACTCTCCCCCCATGGTCCATCCTCCCCTCCTTTATTCACATCCCCACCCCGTCCCCCTGCTCCCCCCTTCTTACTCCAGATGCCTATACCCCATTGAGTATATTGGCTGTTTCCTCTCCTAAGCCATCTTTGATGAAAGAGCAAAGGTTCCCTCATTCCCCCTTACCTTCCCCCTTCCATATCATTGCAA
Organism: Macrotis lagotis; assembly: GCF_037893015.1. Taxonomy (NCBI): domain Eukaryota; kingdom Metazoa; phylum Chordata; class Mammalia; order Peramelemorphia; family Peramelidae; genus Macrotis; species Macrotis lagotis. Next base: position 20,581,922 of record NC_133658.1, read on the forward strand.
TAGCTCATTGTAATAATAAAAAAATCTTATTATATGAAATATCTTGGCCTATTTCCCCTCTCCTTTTTCTTTCTCCAATTACATTTCCCTTTTTTTTCTATTGACTCCATTTTTATACCCTATTTTATCTTCAAATTCAGCTTTCTCCTGTGCTTCAACTATAAAAGCACCCTCTACCTTCTCTATTAACTGAGGAAGTTCATATGAGTATTATCAGTGTCATTTTTCTATGCAGGAATGCATGCAGTTCATCAAGTCCCTCATATTTCCCCCCTCTACCCCAATCTCCGTGCTTCACCTGAGTCCTGTATCTGAAGATCAAACCTTCTGTTCAACTCTGGCCATTGCAAAAGGAACATTTGAAATTCCCCTGGCTCATTGAAAGTCCATCTTTTTCCCTGGAAGAGGACATTCAGCCTTGCTGGGTAGTTCATTCTTGGCTGCATTCTAAGCTCTTTTGCCTTACAGTATATTACATTCCAAGCCCTACAAGCTTCCAATGTAGTTGCTGCTAAGTCCTGTGTGATCCTGACTGCAGCTCCACGATATCTGAACTGTGTCCTTCTGGCTGCTTGTAATATTTTCTCTTTGACTTGGGAGTTCTGGAACTTGGCTATAGTATTCCTAGGGGTTGGTTTTTTGGGATCCCTTTCTTGGGGGGATCGGTGGATTCTCCCCATTTCTATTTTGCCCTCTGCTTGTAGAATATCAGGGCAATTTTCCTGTAGTAATTCTTTGAAAATGATGTCAAGGCTCTTTTCCTGATCATGACTTTCAGGTATTCCAATAATTTTTAAATTATCTTTCCTAAGTCTGTTTTCCATATCAGTTGTTTTTTCAATGAGATATTTCACATTTTCTTCTAATTTTTCATTTTTTTGGTTCTGAAGTATTGATTCCTGATTTCTGGTAAATTCATCAATCTCCCTGAATTCTATTCTTTGTCTGAAGTATTTGTTCTCCTCAGAGAGTTTTCTTATCTCTTTTTCCATCTGGCCAAATTTTGCTTTTTAAGACATTCTTCTCCTCAATAACTTTTTGAACTGTTTTATCCATTTGACCTAAGCTGGTTTTTAGCGTGCGATTTTCTTCAGCATTTTTTGAGATTTCCTTGACTAAGCTGCTGACTTCATTTTCATGTTTTTCCTGCATCTCTCTCCTTTCTTTTCCCAGTTTTTCTTCCAACTCCTTCATTTGATTTTCCAAGTCTTTTTTGAGCTCTGTCATAGCCTGAACCCAATTTCTGTTTTGCTTGGAGTCTTTAGATGCAGGAGCTTGTACCTCCTTATCTTCAGACTGAATATTTTGATCCTTCTTGGGCTCATGAGCAAAATATTTCTGAATGGTCTTCCTCTTATTTCTCTGCTTGCTCATTTCCCCAGCCTGAGCCTGGTTTTGGGGTGCTTCCTCAGCTTTTGGGACACTCCCACAAGGGTCTCAGTGTGTGAGGCTCTGTCCTCCCTTCTGGTCTGTGAATGACCATAAGCTCCCCCTTCTGCCACGGGGCTGAGGTGGGGTGGGCCTGCTGTTCTATGGGGGGGGGGTCAGAACCCCAGAGTCCTGTTCGAGAGGCAGAGGTCAGAGCTCTGCAGTCTCTCTTCACTCCCTTCCCTCAGCTCAATGGGCTCATGCCCTGGAGGCTCCTGCTTACTGGCTCAGCCTGCTTCTGTTTCCTGGATCAGGGCTGGGGAAAGACCAAGCTGCTAGCTGTGTGCCCTGATGGCTGGGCCCCATGTGCTCACTCTGGCAGAGGTTCCCCGCTGTTCCCCCACTTTGTGGCCGGTGCTCCCCGGGGTGCAGCTCAGGAGACTCCCCCGCTGCTGTGAGCTGTGGCTCCCAGTGCCCTGGGGCTGCCTCCAGAAGGCTGAAGTTCTTTTGCTCTGGCGGGCCACCCCTCTGGAGGGCCGCCCCTCCGACTCTGGGGAGCAGAGCCTTTCTGCTCTTTTCCAGGTTACCTTGAGTAGGAGAACTGCCTCACTGGGTCCCTCTGTGGATTCTGTCTCTCCAAAGTTTAGTTAGAGTCCTTAGTTTCATGTTTTTATCAGAGAGCGCCTAAGACTTGATCCCTTCTTGTTGCCATCTTGGCTCCGCCCCAACCTCCATCATATTCTAATTATGAGATCTAGCAGAGCCTACTACTGTGTTACACTCCTCTATACAGGCCCCATTCTCTGCTCTGGGAACCCTAAATTTCTTGGGGTACCTTGGGTTCTTGAACTGTTTTGGATGATTCCTCAGAGGTAAGATTTCTTGATTGGAATCCTGGTTTCTAAAGGGGCATGACTAATAAGTCTCTAGGGATGTTGAGAAGTCAATATAGACATGGTCACAAAAGACTTGTCCAATGAATCAAAAAAGATGCACAGAGATTTTGAAGGTAAGTTGTGGGAGGTAGGTATCAAGGAGCTACAGATTGAGTTACAGACTTCCTCTGACTCTGGACATGATGTAGACCTTCCCCATGCCCTTCTAAACACTCCTTTCCCTTATAGTAAGGCCCATACCCTTCCCTGATTCTAGTGCTTGTCTCAGGGTCCTGGATGAGTAGGAACCATCCCTACCCTCACCATGCTTTTCCCCTTCACTCCCCTGGACATTGAGATGGAAGGGCTTGTCGGTTATACCTTGTTGGGATCATGTAGGGAGATCCAGACTGGAATTCCCTCGAGCTTATTCTCCTTGATCCTGGTGGCCACAAAGGAGTGCTCAGTCTCATTAAGAAGGGACTGTAGGGGTCCTGAGGGGTGTTCCTGACATAGTAACTGTGGGGGAAGGTTGAAGTAGTGTTAAGTGGACAGGCCGAGAGCAAAGGAGGACAGATAATGCTCCAGGAAAGCTCTAGTAGAGATAAAGAGAAAAGACTAAAGTTCCAAGGGGAAGGGGAACATGGTAAAATGTTTAAAGTAGGACAAAGATCACCATTGTGGGAACTGAGTGTCTGCGGAACAAAGAAAAAGGAGGGACCTCTCCCCTAGGGAGTGGAAGAGCTGACTGAGAGAGAGGGAGTGCAGGACTCATTGTGACTCCATTTCTGACCACCAAAGGACACTGAGATAGTGAGAAAGTCCCAACCACTCCATGAAGGGGACCCTTTCCCCAACACATCTCAGAATATTCTAGTTCTCTGCAGAGAATTCCTGGGGGCAGGAGCTTCTGGTAGAGAGGGGGAGCAGGGACCTCCTGCTGACTTGAGGACAGGGAGGGCAGCTGAGACTCTTGTTCTATGAACACCACCCCAACCTCTTCTCTAGTTCACTGTCCTCACACTGCTCCTGTCCATCCCCTTCCCTTTCCCTTTTATATATCAAAGTCACCAAGGTTTTTCTTGGCCCAGGTGTGTAATAAAGGAGAGACCTGGAGGGGCTTACCTTGTACTAGGCCTGAAAGCAGTAGGTGAAGAACAATCCTGAGAAGTGGGGAGACATCATGGCTGACATCTGGACAAGAAAGAAGAGAAATTCTGATTCCTCTGTGATGGATCACTCAAGGATCATAGAGAGATGGGGACATAGATGGTGAACCAGATCTCAGAAAACCCCAGGTACTACTGTTCTACTGATCTCTGGACTCTGGTTGGGATTGATTTCCCTGTTCATTCCTTGCTTCTCTCTCCTTACTGGGGTCTCAAAGAATTTGTAGACTCCAGATCTGAAACAAAATCTGGATATAACTGGTGGAATGAACCAGTAGGGTGAACCAATAGATGGCATCTCTCTGCAATATAATTGTCTCCTTGAAGTTGTGCTTCCTCCTTCCACCTGGGAAGGAAATGGTTTCAGGAGCCTAGAAGGAACCAATCTCCTCTACTTTTTCTCTCTCACCAGAGTAATAAGGACAAAGAAATAGTGAATCAGACCAGAAAAGGAATTTATAGAAAGAGGGCCCATGAAAGTGTAGATATTGGGAAGGATAGCAGGAGTGACAAGACCGAGGTGGGGGATGGGGTGAGACGCAAAGTGCATGTATTGATAAAGGGTAGGGTATTCATGGCATGGGATAGGTCCTTCTCAACCTGTGTTTGGGAACAGACATGAGCCTTGCTTTCTTCCCAGAAAAGAAAGGGAGACCTAAGACAACTTCCTTCCAGAAAGCAGAGCAGCTGCCTTATTCTCATAGCCATGGTTGAAGGCTGGTGATTGGAGGAAGAGGGAATATAAATATTAACCAGTAAACTTTTTGACAGATCTGGATGGAGGACAGTAGAATCCAGGAAAGGTCATATACCTTGGGGTTGGAGAAACAGTGAATTCCAGGCAACCCAAGTTGTTTTGATTTGATCCTTTATCATCCAATTACTGGAATTCCCTGGATAAGAAAAAAAGATTTTTTGGCTCATGGAAAGGGACTCTCAGTGATCACCAGAACTTTATCTAGATTTGATTGCAACTGTATCAACATAATTGAAAAAGAGTCATATTCTCCGTATCTTCTAGCACAACGTTACTCCTAAAAGAGAGAGACAAGAGGCCATTGGCAGGACCACATAGCAAATCTCCTAAGATAACCAGAAATCTGAAAATCTTTCCCCAAGTCTTCTGGGCCCTTAAAGAGAACTACATTATCCAACTGCCACATGCCCTATTCCTAGTTCTCGCTTCTTTCTCTTTTAGAAGATTCTTTAAAGAAGGTTTAAATGTATTCCTATCAGTAGGAATTGGGCAGTTGGAAATCAATTTGATTCCTCATTAAGAACTTTGGAGCCCACTTTGAGGCCCTCGTGGTATCCATTGGGAGATTGATGACTGAAAAGACCATGATCAATTTAAATGCCAATATCTCTATCACAATATGTGTCCCAGAACAGCTCACAAGACCCTGGACAGTTTATGAACAATTCTTTTGTCTTTGGCATCATCACTTCCTTTATTCTGGACACGAAACTTCCTAATATAGAATGCTCAGATTAGGCCTGGGATATTGTTACTCACTGCCTGTGGGTTTGACTGCCTTTAGTCTCTCCCCACATCAGTTGATTCTCCAGTTAACTACATTGTAATTTTCCTATAGAACCAGATCCTGTGATGTCACACCCCTTCTTGATCAACTTCAGTAGTTCCCATCACCTGTAAGGTCAAATTCAAGGGTCTGTGAGATATTTCAAATCCTTCATATTCTTTCTGTTTTTCCAGTCCCTTTACACCTTACTTACACATCACATCATTCTCTAGTCCAGAGACACTGTCTTCCTGACTGGTCCAGGAACAAGATGCTCAATCTCTACAATCTAGGCATTTACTCTAACTGTCCACTATGTCTAGAATGTTCTCCATTTTCATCCCTGCCTACTGCCTTCCCTGACTAACTTTCTTTTTAGTTTTTTTTTGCAAGGCAATGGGGTTAAGTGGCTTGCCCAAGGCCACACAGGTAGGTAATTGTTAAGTGCCTGAGGCTGGATTTGAATTTAGGTACTCCTGACTCCAGGGCCGTTGCTCTATCCATTGTGCCACCTAGCCGCCCCCATGGCTAACTTTTGTTCCCAATTAAAATCCCATGCTCCACAAGAAGCCTTTGCTACATACTCTTAATTTAGTCATTTTGTCTCTTAATTATTTTCCATTCACCTTCTATGTACCTTTTTTGTATGTTTTATCTCTTTAGTGTGAAACATTAAATTGTAAGTTCCTTGAGGGAAGAGAATTTCCTTTATTTCTTATTTGATCTTAAGGAAGAAGAATTGGAATTTTGTTAGCAAATATGGCTTTCATTCTCTATGTTTTGCTATTTATGCAAATGCATGTGAATCCTGCTATTGGGTCCCAAAGTGAGATTTGGGGATACATATTTATAGGCATTAGACAAAAAAGCATGAAATTATTGGAGGGAGCAAATGAAATTCCAATGAAAAGAAGATTCTCTGGGATGGCAGAGAGTTGTGTCTGTGGCACTCTGGCTCTGTTTGGTTATAAGGAAGCAGAAAATTCCAACCGTTTCCTTTGGTTTTCCCTTTTAGGCTTTGAACTTGCAGAGATAGGGGTACTTATTTTTGCAATTATCATTTTTGCAGCTCTGGAATCCTGCAGAAAGAGGGACTAGATTAATTTGGGGTTAGAGGTATCAACAGGAGGTCCCAAGTCTGTTGACTAAGGTTTCCAGCCAACAGTTAGTATCCTAAATCAAGCTTGTCCTTGTGTTCCAAAGGGGAAGAGAAAAAAAAAAGATGGAGAAGAAGAGGAAGAAGAAAAGAATGGAATGGAATAAAGAAAAGACCCAAAAGGGGAGATAGTCCAGAAAAAGAAAAGAAAAAAGAAGATAGGGAAGGAGAAAAGCAGAGAGTAGAGGAGAGAAGAGAAAAGGAACAGATTGGCATAAGGAATAGAGGAATAGAGAAGAAAAGAAGTAAGTAAAGAGCAAAATGGAGGAGTAAAAAAGACCAAGAGAGCAGAGGATAGGAAAGCAAGAGAGAGGAGAGGGAGAGAAAGAAGAAAATGGGAAGAAAAGGGAAGACAGAAATTATAGGAGAATGGAGGAGAGGAGAGGAGATAATGTTTTGTCCTTCATTTTCAAAGAGGACCATGACATCAGGTAGATGATACCATGACAAGCACATGAATTGGATTTGAATGAGGGGTGCTGGGCTAAGTCACCAGCCTCACTTTCTTCTCCAGAGTAATCTGGTCCAGTGGCCAGATATGAATCATGATGACTGAAGATGACCCTTGATGTGAGTCAATCATGGTTAAGTGACTTGCCCAAGATCATACTACTAGTAAAAGTCAAGTGTCTGAGGCTGGATTCTAACTCCCATCTTCCTGACTCCAAGGTCAGACTTTTATCCACTCCAAGGTCAGACTTTATCCACTAGCTACCAAGAGGGCAGGAGATGGAACCAGAGAAAAGAAGAGAAGGAAGATGAGGGTGAGAGAAGGGAAGATGGGAAATGAAAATGTAAAGGGAAGAGGGGGGAAGCAACTCCCATAGACAAGGAAAGAGGATTCCCCATACATCTAGGAGTTTGGGCAGCTCAGAGTAGAGATATGAGTATATTTCTCTCTCACCTGACTCAGAAGTCAGGGCCACACAGTAGTTTGTGATGTCTGTAGTTGGGAAACCCGTCTGCCAGGCTTGGTAGAGGTAAAGGGCATTGCTGCTCCATCTCCACCTGCGGTTCTGGGGGGGAGGATCAGAAAGCGGGTGGTCAGGGAATGATGAGACACTTCCCACCAATCACCAGATCCTTTAGTTCCCTAGTAAACAGATCTACTGGATGTGCATCTTTTTTTAGTCCTGATCACCCACAGACCTATTCTATTCTCCAAATCTTTCTAGATGCTGCTATCTCTGGTGCTGCTTCTAGGATTCCTCAGCACCAGTCTCCTTCCTCTCCCATTACATTCTTGTTGGTTTTTTTTTTTTGCTTTTTTTGCAAGGCAGTGGGGTTAAGTGACTGGACCAAGGTCATACAGCTAGGTAGTTATTAAGAGTCGGAGATCGGATTTGAACTCAGGTCCTCCTGACTCTAGGGCCACCTAGCCACCCCCCATTACATTCTAATTATGGGATCTAGGCACAGCTACTACACATCCTTCAGCCAGACAAACTAATCTACTTTTTTTGTCAAACTCCTTTATCCTACTCTAGAGCCCTGCCCCACCCTGAGGACACTGAATCTCTTGGGTAATCTGAGGTTCTTGACTGTTTGGATGGTTTCCCAGAATTAAGGTTTCTTAATGAGGACTCATCTCCACAAGGCAGGGTGATTGAGAAATCTCTGGGGGATGCTGAGAAGTCAGAATAGACAAGATCAAACGACTCCTCCAATGAATCAATGGAATGGGCAGAAATACTAATGTTAAATTGGGGGGGGATAACTACCAAGTACTATAGATGAAGGAACAGATTCTTATCCCTGTACACCATATAGATCTTCCCTCCATGCCCCATGCCCTTTTGCATCCTTCTTTCTCCTTTAACAGAGCTCATATCCCTCCCTGGATTTAAGTGCTTGGCTCAGGATCCTGGACCTCCAAAAACTGTAGGAACATCCCCCAGCCCTATTCCTACCCCAATTTTCCCTTTCACTTTCCTGACCATCAAGAATGAAGGGTTTTGGGTTGTACCTGGTTGGGATCATGTAGGCCAATCCAGACTGGGATCCCATTAAGATTATTCTCCTTGATCATGGTGGCCACAAAGGAGGCCTCAGCTGCATTAAGCAGGGACACTAGGTGGCCTGAGGGGTATTCCTGGCACAGCAACTATGGAGGAAGGCAGAGGTAGAGGTCAGTAGAAGAAGCAGAGAGCAAAGGAACAAAGGGAGTTCTCTAGGAAAGCTTCAAAGGTCTGGATGCTCAATAAGAGAAAAGAAAAAAGGCTGGGGTGGGGTAGAGGAAGATGATCATGATAAAATGGCTACAAAGCGACAAGGATCCCCATTGGGGAACGTGAGCATCTGGGAGACACAAAAAATAACAGAACCTCCAACCACTTAAGAGAGGAAGGGTTCAGTGAGAAACGAGGAGTAAGAGGCTCATTGTGATCCCATTTCTAACCCCAAGAGACACTAGGATAGTGAGACAGACCCCAGCCAACCTTCTCAGGGGCCCCTCTCCCCAGCACACCTCAGCAGTATTCCAGTTCTCTGCAGGAGCCAACAAGCCATAGCAGTGGGAGCCATGGAAGCCAAATCCCTGGGGGCAGGAGCTCCTGGCAGAGGGGGGAGCAGGGCCCTCTTCATGGCCTGGGGGAAGGAGAACAGCAGCTGTGTGGGGGGCAACAGAGGCTCCTTCTCCATGTCAGTCTTTGACGCCTAATAACTCCAACCCCTCCTTTGCTGCTTCACTGTCCTCACACTTCTTCTGTCCAGCCCTATCTTTCTCCTTTTTAATATTACAAAACCCACAGGACTATTCTAGACTGATGTGAATAGTTAAAGAGAAGGCCTGGAAGTTCTCACCTTCTGTTAGACATGACATCAGTAGGCAGATGAAGAGCAGGGTTGAGAAGCTGGGGGACATCATGGCAGAGAGATTTTCCCTTTGATTCTGGAGAGGAGAAATGAAAAATCCTGAACCCTTGTCATAGGCTCCCCAAGGATCAAAGAGAAATGGGGGCAAAGATTATGGCCCAGACCTTAGAAAACCTGGGCTATTGCTGTTTTAATCTCAGTATTATGACTGGGGTTGAATTTCCTACTCTTTTCTTGCTTCTTTCCCCTTCCTGGGAAAGATCTCAGGAAATATGCATAGATCCATTATGAGACAGAATCTGGGTATAACTGGTTGCGTACACCAGTGAAGTAAGATCCATCTTTTTCAGAGTTGCTTAGAAATGACCATCAACAATCATTTTCCTCCAAGATAACCAACTTTTGGAGGTGAGAGCCTCCCCTTTCCCTAAGAAGGAAATGGCCTCAGGATTCTGGAGAAGCCAAAGTCTCCCAATTCCTCACTCCCTCACTTACCTGAATGGTAAATGTATTGGGTAGTGTGTCAGACTAGAAAAGAACAGCAGCACCTTTACAAAGAAAAGGCCAATGGGTGTGTAGATATTGGGAGGGGCAGAAGAAGAAGTGACTAGGCAGAGGTAGGAGGATGAAGTGAGGGTCAGAGCACAAGTGTTGATAAGAGGGAGGGGCTTCCCAGAATGGGGTATGCTCTTTCTCAGTCTAACTTCAGGGACAGGCATGAGCATTGCATCCTTTCCAGAACACAAGGGAAGAACAGGGGAAAGGCCCCTTCCCAAAAACGTGCCACCTGCCTTTTTCCCATAGCCTTGGAATGCTTTGGTAAAGACTGATCATTGTATGAAGACAGAATTCACACAGTAACCAGTGAGCTTGCTGTAGGATCTGGATGGAGAAGAATAGAATCCAGGAAATGATTAGATCCATTGATTTTGGCATTGAAGGAGAGGAATCTTCTGTCATTCTACCCAAGTGCCTTTGCTGACCTCTCTATCCTCCTTTAGTTACTGGAATGCCCTGGATAAGAAAGACAATTTTCTGGTTCTTAGAAAAGGGCATTGTGTCATCACCAATACCTTTTCTAGAGTTGAATTGGGATTGAATTGACATAGTAAACAAAGAGTCAAGTTCCCTGCAGCTTCTTCTGGCACAACCTTCTCCTGAAAGGGAAGAGATAAGAACTCATTGGTTAGAAAAAGCAGCCAATCACTCAGCATCAGTTCATGCAAATCCCTCCAGGCTTCTCTGAATTCCCATTTCACCTGATTTCTAATAGAACAATAGTGTTCCATGGCACACATATGCCACAGTTCGTTAAATCATTCCCAAAATGAAGGACATTCACTTGATTTCCAATTCTTTGCCACCACAAAGAGGGCTGCTATGAATATTTTTGTACAAGTGATGTATTTACTTTTTTCTTCATCTTTTCAGGGTATAGACCTAATAGTAGTATTGCTGGGTCAAAGGGTAGGCACATTTTCATTGCCCTTTGAGCATAGCTCCAAATTGCACTCCAGAAAGGTTGGATGAGTTCACAGATCCACCAGCAATACAATAGTGTCTAGATTTTCCACAACCCTTCCAACAGTGATCATTGTCCTTTCTGGTCATACTGGCCAGTCTGAGAGGTGTGAGGTGATACCTCAGAGAAGCTTTAATCTGCATTTCTCTAATAAGTAATGATTTAGAGCAATTCTTCATATGACTATGAATTGCTTTGATCTCCTCAACTGTAAATTGCCTTTGCATATCCTTTGACCATTTATCAATGGGGGAATTTTTTTTTAAATATGACTCAGTTCTCTGTATATTTTAGAATTGTGTCCTTTGTCAGAAACCTTAGTTGTAGCGATTGTTTCCCAGTTTATTACATTTCTTTTGATCTTGGTTACAGTGGCTTTGTCTGTGCAAAAGCTTTTTAATTTAATATAAACAAAATCATGTAGTTTGTTTTTAGTGATGTTCTCCATCTCTTCCTTGGTCATAAACTGCTTCCCTTTCATAGATCAGAGGTAAACTACTCCTTGATCTTCTAGTTTGCTTATGATATTGTTTTTATGTCTAAATCCTGTAACCATTTGGATCTTATCTTGGTATAGGGTGTGAAGTGTTGGTTTAATCCAAATTTCTTCCATACTAACCTCCATTTTTCCCAACAGAAGTTATGAAAAAGAGAGTTTTTTATCACAATAGTTGGAGTCTTTGGGTTTATCAAACAGCAGATTACTATAATTGTCTCCTGCTATTGCACCTAGTCTATTCCACTGGTTCACCACTCTATTTCTTTTTTTTTTAGGTTTTTTTTTTGCAAGGCAAATGGGGTTAAGTGGATTGCCCAAGGCCACACAGCTAGGTAATTATTAAGTGTCTGAGACCGCATTTGAACCCGGGTACTCCTGACTCCAGGGCCGGTGCTTTATCCACTACGCCACCTAGCCGCCCCCACCACTCTATTTCTTAGCCAATACCAGACAGTTCTGATGACTTCTGACTTTTTATTTCTCCATATGAATTTACTTACAACTTTTTCTAACTCATTAGAGTAATTTTTTGGAATTTTGATTGGCAGGGCACTAAGCAGGTAGTTTAGTTTTGGTAGAATTGTCATTTTTATTATATTAGCTCTCCCGATCCACGAGTAGTTGATATTTGCCCAGTTATTTAAATCTGATTCAATTTGTGTGAGAAGTGTTTTGTAATTGTTTTCAAAAAGTTTCTGAGTCTGTCTTGGCAAATAGACTCCCAGATATTTTATATTGTCTGAGGTTACTTTGAATGGGATTTCTCTTTCTAGGTCTTCCTGCTGTATCTTGCTAGTCATATATAGAAAAGTTGAGGATTTATGAGGTTTATTTTATATCCTGCAACTTTGCTAAAATTTCTAATTGTTTCCAGTAGTTTTTTGGATGATTTCTTGGGATTCTCTAGGTAGACCATCATGTCATCTGCAAAGAGTGAGAGTTTTGTCTCTTCCTTCCCAATTCTAATTCCTTCAATTTCTTTTTCTTCTCTAATTGCTAAAGCTAACATTTCTAATATGATATTGAATAGTAGTGGTGATAATGGGCACCCTTGTTTCACCCCTGATCTTATTGGGAATGCCTCTAGCCTCTCCCCATTGAATATGATTGTTGATGGTTTCACATAGATACTGCTTACTATTCTAAGGAACAGTCCATTTATTCCTACACTCTCTAGTGTTTTTAATAGGAATAGGTACTGTATTTTGTCAAAAGCTTTTTCAGCATCTATTGATATAATCATATAATTTCTGATTGGTTCATTGTTGATATAATTAATTATACTAACAGTTTTCCTAATATTGAACCAACCCTGCATTCCTGGGATAAATTCTTTTTGATCAAAATGTATCATCCTAGTGATAACTTGTTGTAATCACTTTGCTAAGATTTTATTTAAAAATTTTGCATCTATATTCATCAGGGAGATAGGTCTATAATTTTTCTTTCTCTGTTTTAACTCTTCCTGGTTTAGATAACAGCACCATATTGGTTTCATAAAAAGAGTTAGGCAGAGTTCCATCTTCCCCTATTTTTCCAAAGAGTTTATGTAGAATTGGAACCAATTGTTCCTTAAATGTTTGATAGAATTCACTTGTGAATCCATCAGGCCCTGGAGATTTTTTCTTAGGTAGTTCAATGATGGCTTATTGAATTTCTTTTTCTGAGATAGAGTTGTTAGGTATGTAATCTCCTCTTCATTTAAACTGGGCAACTTATATTTTTTTTAAAATATATTCATCCATTTTACTTAGATTGTTAAATTTATTGGCATAGAATTGCATAAAATAATTCTGAATTATTACTTTAATGTCATCCTCATTGGTGGTGAGTTCACCTTTTTCATTTATGATACTAGCAATTTGGTTTCCTTCTTTTTTTAATCAAATTAACCAGACATTTATCACTTTTATTGGTTTTTTCATAAAACCAACTCTTGGTTTTATTTATTAATTCAATAGTTTTTTTGCTTTCAATGTTATTAATTTCTCTGTTTATTTTTAGAATTTCTAAGTTGGTATTTAATTGGAAGGTTTTAATTTGTTCTTTTTCTAATTTTTTAGTTGCATATTTAGTTCATTGATTTCTTCTTTCTCTAATTTATTTATGTGAACATTTAAAGCTATAATATATCCCCTGAGAGCTACTTTGAGTGAATCCCATAGGTTTTGGTATGTTGTTTCATTATTGTCATTATCTAGGATAAAATAATTAATTCTTTCTATAATTTGTTGTTTGATCCACTCATTCTTTAAAATGAGGCTATTCAGTTTCCAGTTAGTTCTGGGTCTATATCTCCATGGCCTAATATTGCATATCATTTTTATTGCATTGTGAACCTGAGAAAAGATATATTCACTATTTCTGCCTTTCTGAAATTTATTGTTAGGTTTTTATGCCCCAGTACATGGTCAATTTTTGTGTAAGTGCCATGTATTGCAGAGAAAAAGGTATATTCCCTTCTATCTCCATTCAATTTCCTCCATAAGTCTATCATATTTAGGTTTTCTAACAATCTATTTACCTCCTTAACTTCTTTCTTGTTTATTTTATGATTCGATTTATCTAAATCTGAGAGTGGGAGGTTAAGTAGAGTTTTGCTGTCTATGTCTTCCTGTAGTTCTTTCAGCTTCTCCTCTAAGAATATGGATGCTGTCCCACTGGGTGCATACATATTCAGCATTTAAATCACTTTATTGCTTATGGTACCTTTTAGGAAGATATAGTTTCCTTCCTTATCTCTTTTAATGAGATCTATTTTTGCTGTTGCTTTGTCTGAGATAAGGATTGCTACCCCTGCTTTTTTCACTTCAGCTGAAGCAAAATATATTTTGTTCCAACCGTTTACCTTTATTCTATATGTATCTCTCTGTTTCAAGTGAGTTTCTTGTAAGAAGCATATTGTAGGATTCTGTTTTTTAATCCACTCTGCTATTCATTTATGTTTAAGGGAGAGTTCATCCCATTCACAGTCAAAGTTATAATTACTAATTCTTTATTGCCCTCCATGCTATCTTCCCTCTTGTTTGTATTTTTCCCCTTTTCCCCCTTTATTTTGTTTCTGAATACCACCCCCTTCAGTATGTTTGCCCTCCTATATCCATCCCTCCCCTTTCTTTCCCCTTTCCTTTGTTCTCTTATCCCTTCCCTCCCTTTTGTTAGTTCTCCTGTTTCTCCCCCTCCCTGTCTCCATCCCCCCTCCCCTTTTCCCTTTTAATACTTGAAAGGTAAGATTTTTTTAAAGTTAACTGAGTGTGTTTGTAAGTTAACTTTAAGTCAAGTCTGATGAGAGGAAGATTCAGGTGTTTCTCATCTCCTTTCTTCCCCTCTATTACCACAGGTTTTTTGTACCTCTTATTGTAATGAGATTTAACCTATTCAATCTCCTCCCTCTTCTCATCTCCTTCCTGTTCCCCTTTGTAAGGAGGAAATATTTTTAAATCATTCTATCTGCATCATAGAAAATCCTGAGGATCCATCACTTCTGGCTGAGTATATTCTCTCTGATAGAATTACAATTCTCAAGAGTTATGAGACTCTTTTTCCAATGCTGGGATATAGCCAGTTTCATCTTATTGAATAGTAGCTTTTTCTTTACCCACCCCCCCCTTTTAACCTTTTCATGTGCCTCTTGAACCTCCTGTTTGATATTTGAATTTTCTATTTAGCTCTGTTTTTTTCATCAGGAATTATTGGAATTCTTCCATTTTGTTAAATGTCCATCTTTTCCCCGAAAGAAAAGGCTCAGATTTGCCAAATAGTGGATTCTTGGTTGCATTCCAACTCCCTTGCTCTTTGGTATAACTTGTTCCAGGACCTTCAATCCCTTAATGTTGATGCAACCAGCTCCTGCACAATCCTTGCCATGGCTCCTTGGTACCTAAATTGTTTCTTTCTGGCTTCTTGCAGAATTTCCTCTTTTATCTGATAGTTCTGGAATTTGGCCACAGCATTCCTTGGTGCTTTCATTTTAGGATCTCTTTCTAGTAGCAAGCGATGTATTCTTTCAATAACTATTTTGCCCTCTGGTTCCATGATATCAAGGCAATTTTCCATCACTAAATACAGTAATATTAAATCTAGGTTTTTTTTTCCTCTTCAATGTTTTCAGGAAGACCTATAATTCTAAGGTTGTCCCTCCTCAATCTATTCTTGAGGTCAGTGGTTTTGCTGATGAGGTATTTTACATTTTCTTCTATTTCTTCTATTTTTGTTTTTGTTTAATGGGCTTTTGCTGTCTCATGAAGTCATTAGTTTCCACAGACTCCATTCTTTTATTTAGAGAAGAGTTTTACTCATTTACCCTTTGTAACTCCTTTTCTATTTGGTCAATTCTATTTTTGAAAGAGCTTTCCATTTGACCATTTGAGGTTTTTGAGAGAATTATTTTCTTTTTGCATTTGCCCAATTGAGGATCTGAGAGAATTATTCTCATTTTGTATTTGTCCAATTGTATTTTCCAATGATTTATTTTCTTGTTGCAAGGACTCTTCTCTTGGGTTTCTTTTCCCAAATTTTACAGTTGATTTTTAAACTCCTTCCTTATTTCTTCAAGGAAGTCTTTCTGTGTTGGAGACCAGATCGTATTCTTCTCAGAGGTTCTAGGTCTGTCTGTGTTAAGGTCTTTTCCTTCCAAGAATTTTTCTAGGGACCCTTCTTTCCAACGACCTTTCTTCATTTTGCTAAGACCTTGAGTTGGAGAGGGGCTGGTTCACAGAGGTTTTGGCGCTGGGATTCCTAGAGGCTTTATTCACTGAGTGTAATATCTCCAGATGGCCAGAAGGGGGTGCTGGTTGCTTTCTCTGGAGTAACTGTGACCTTGATTAAGACCTTCTCCCTTGGCCTGGAGGGAGTGATTGAAGCTGTTAAATTTTTTTGTCTTCAATCAATGGTGGGCTCTACCTGGGGGTGAGGTCATCACTCTCCCTATTGTCAGCTGAGCCTTAGCCTGGGCCAGAGGTAGTCTGTAATTGTGTTTGTTCTGGGAAGAGGCTTCAGCTGAAATGGAGGCATGGACTCCAGGTGCCTCCTAACCAGAGGAGCCCAGAGATGATGTCCTCAGCTCTCATGCACTAGAACTTTTCCTCTAGCCCTGCTGGCAAGCTCCCAAGGGTCATTGCCAACACCAATGCCTCTGCTCCCTAGTTGACCCAAGCCCCCTCATTTGACCAGTCTCTAGACCTGCAGCTGATCAAGCTGGTCCCTCAGGCTCCTGGCCTCCAGCCCTGCCACTAATCAGGCTAATCTGGGGCTAATCCAGGCTCCCAGGCTCTCCTGGTTCTTTGCTTCCTGAAGAGTCTACCCTCTGCACCCGGACTGATCGTGGAAGACAAATCCTGAGGTAGATGTTCTCTCTCCTGGGTTTTCTTTCTGAGTTTTATTGATTGGATTTCTGTTAAGTAGTTTGTTTTATATTGTATATGGGTGAAGATCAGGAGATTTTAGAACTGTACCTGCCTTCTCTCCACCATCTTGACCAGGCTTCTGTGCCTTTTTTACATATTGTTTCTTTTTGTGAAACATTCGATTTTAAGTTCCTCAATGGCATAGGATTTCCTTTATCTCATCTTATTTTGTCTAAAGGAAAAAGAATGAAAGTTTCATTAACAACCATGTTTTTGTACTCTTCATTTAGCTATTTATGTAAATGCATTTGGGGTCTGCTAGCAGTCCCCAAAGTGGAATTTTGGGATGCATATTTATAAGCACTAGGCAAAGATCCATGAAATTATTGGAGGGAGTAAATGAAATTCCATAAACTTTTATAAAGATGTCACATTATATATCTGAGTTTCTTTCCCTAATTCAGGATGTATGCTTTATGTTACAGCTGTCAGAGATTCCCTTAGGGGGAGAAATGCCTCTTCCTGAAGCAGGATATGTGCCTGTGAAACGTCAGGAAACTGAATTGCAATCATTTAAATTGTCTCTGTAATATTCTGAAGATTACATGGCAGGAGAAGTTAGGAGATACAGAGGTCCTTTCTCAAGCAAAACTGCCTAGCATTCCAACATTAGTACAGAGAGTGCAACTACAATGGGCCCGGTCACATTGTTAGAATGTTACAACTTATGCTTGCCAAAAAAACTAGTTTCTGGAGAACTTCTACAGGGCTCACAAGAAGAACAGAAGAAACGATACCAAGACACCCTGGAGGTCTCATTGAAGAACTTTAGAATCAATGGGGGTCAACGGAACAGGAAAGCTCTGCTCCACAGGGGCTCATCAGTGGCGGTGTTACACTCTATGAAGAAGGCAGAATTGACGCAGAATTGTGACATTCAAAAATTAGGATACGCACCCCAGGTGTTCATGTGGACCATTTGTGCCCAGCCTGTGGTAGAGAATTCTGAACTAGTACTGGTCTGATCAGCCACGGTCTGACAAACTGTAAGATATAATGACTTAGTGATGTCATTTTGATCTTCTTCAATAAGGAAAGACAAGAACCAACCCATGTAACAGTCTTCTATAAAACAACAGTATCTCCCACCTAAAATGATGACACCATCCTGTGTTTGTTGATCAAATGGATGGATTTACAATTGTTGTTAGAGAGAGAAAAACACATAAGTGAACGTTTCATCACTGAGTATTCAGTCATAAAGTATGATTTTAGAAGGTTCATATCAAAAGAACACCTTGAATCGGGTGGAAACTGCTTTAGGAATCTGCTCTAGGAATTGGGATATGTCTCCAAGACTGGAATGATGACAAACCACCTTTCAGTTCTCATGGGTGCCTGTTCTTTGACTGTCCCCCATGACTAAAATTGTCTCCCTCCTCATCTTCATATCCTGGCTTTCTTCATGTCTTATGTTCTATAGGAAGCTGTTACTGATCCTGTTTTATTCTAGTTCCTGTTAATTACATCAGATTTATCTTCTATAGAGCTTATTCCTAAATATTTCTTTGCTTATTGTCTTCCTTCCACTACACCTATTAACTTGTGAGTCCTCAAAGAAAGCATTGTCTTTTGAATGTGTATATATCTCCATGCTTAGCATTCTACCTGCTGTATGTTTGATACTTAATGAATGTTTATTTCTTCAATTGAACTTTTAATGGAGGAAACTCATCAGCAGTGGAGACAGAAGTCTACTTTAGACCAATTTTTCCCTCATCACTGAATTCTGTATCTTAAGAATAGTTGACTAATACTTTGAAGGTCTAATGTTCTGTCTTCTCATTTTCTGACAATGTAGATATATTTTCCTTACTGAGAACCTATACAGTAGGTTTTCTGGAATCCTTATTGTCGTCCTTACATCTCTAATCCCCATTTCCTGTGTCCTGCTGTAGATTTTTTAGAATAGATTCTTAGAATAAATATAGTATAGTATAGTTTTTAATAGTATAGATTCTTAGAACTAGTCATTTGAGGAAGGGATGAAAGCTTTTTTCTATTTTTTTTATTAAATTTATTTTTTCCAACTACATGTAAAGGTAATTTTCAATAATTCTTTTCCTAAAGTATTGAGTTCCACATTTTTCTCCCTCCCCCCTCCCCTAGACAGAGAATAAGCTAATTTGCATGTATAACTATGTTACACATATTTCCATATTAATCATATTGTGAAAGAAGAATCAAAACAAAAATGAATAAAATGAGAGGAAAAATATAAAACATGAAACAAATTTTGAAAATTGAAAATAGTATTTTTGGTATGAAGTCAGATTCCATAATTCCTTCTCTGGACATTGATGCTGTTTTCCATCACAAGTCCTTTAGAATTGCCGGTGATTATTGTATTGCTGAGAAGAGCAAGTCCATCATAATTGAGATGAAAATACTTTTTACTAAGAGATTCAACAACAAGAATTGTACTGATTTTATTCATGGAAATGACATCAAAAAAGAGGCCTGACCATCACATTGGCTACTATACTCTTAGGCTATCACATCTCCATCATCCCATATAATGAGCACCTTCCACATTCCATATGTGTTGTCCCCACTTTCCCATTAGAATAGGAATTCCTTGAGGTTAGGGGCTGTCTGGCTTTTCTGTTAGAGATTCTAGACTGACAGTGCTTTGCATGTGATGAGAGCTTAATGAATGCTATTTAATTACTTCCTTCCTTCCTAAAAGACTTCTGGTTTGGATTCTGATTAGCTCAGAGTGAGCATAAAGAACAGAATGTTTCTGTTCTGGCCAGATTCTTTGAAGCTCTTCTTCTAGACTGATTCTGGTGTGGAGGCAGGAACATAGCACGCCTATACTGAGTCTGTGTTGCCTCAGACAGACAGACACCTGGGTAAGACCCAGCTTCAAAAGTCCAAGGTCTCCCACTGAATCCTGGGCTATCCTCATGACCTATATGTAACTATTGGACCCTGTTGACTGTGAAGGAGAGTCAGATTAATGACTCTGTTTACTCTGCCTTACTCATTCAAGTTCATCTGCTGGTGATGGCATCTGTTTTATAATGTCATTTCCTCTCTTCCAGAAGGAAGGGGAAAGAACACCAAAGTTTTCTGAGGCCTGGGTCTGCTGTGAGGTGATAAGGTACTGAGCTTAACCTCAGAAACTCTATACACATCTGCAGGTCACACCTGGTGGAATATTCACCATCTCTAAGTTCTCCTATGGTGATTAAGGACAACATCCACCATAGACTCCATTTCAACAGCTGGAGTTACATAGAACTAAAATATAAGAATGGAGGCAGGGAAGGAGTCCCAACCATGTAGCCAGAGCAAATTCGCAGATATCTAACAAAGCTTTGTTTTTGTTTTTCTGATTTCCAATTACTTTATTTTTTTGAATTTTTATAATTTTTATTTATTTACACATTTCTAAAATATTTTGTTGTAAGAGTAAACATAATCCCTCCTTCCCCTACAAAATTAAAAAAGAAATTCATGAGAAATAAATTGAAAGAATGAAAAAAGATGTGCTTCAGTCTGTGTTCTGAGACCATCAGCTCTGTCTCTGAGGTGAATTGCATACTTTATCATAAGTCCATCAAAGAAGTTACTTCCATATTTTCCACAGTTGCTATTGCTGATTGTAATTCCCTGCATCCATTCCTCCCCACCATCATTTATTATATTTTCTCTCACTGTTACTCTGTCCCTCTTCAGAAATGTGCTGTGGGGCATCCAAGTGGCACAGCAGACAGAGCCCTGGAACTGGGGCCAAGAGAACACAAGCCAAATCCCACCCCAGAGACCCAGTAACTACCTGGCCTCATGGTCCCAGACTGACCAGTCAATCCCACCTACCTTACAAAAAGTAAAAAAGTTAATGTGTTATATTTGACTATCCTTTCCCATGATCTACCATCTCCTCTATCACCTACATCACCCCTTCCCTCCCCCTGTCATCTTTCTCTACTTTTTCCTCTAGATTTCTATACCCCATCAAGTATGTATGCTGTTTCTTCTCTGAGCCATTTTCGATGAGAATGAAAGCTCCCTCATTCCCCCCCCCCATCTTCCCCCCCTTCCATACCATTGCAAAAACCATTTCTTGACTCATGAAATATCTTAGTCTTTTCTATCTCTCCTTTCCCTTTCTCCTAGTACATTTCGCTTTCTTCCATTGACTCCATTTTTACAATATATTATACCTTCAAATTAGGTTGTCTCCTGCTTCTCAACTATAAAAGTTCCTTCTAACTACTCTAATAAATGAGAAGGTCCATATAAGTATTATCTGCATCATCTTCCCATGCAGTTCAACATTATTGTATCCCTCCCAATTTTCCCTTCTCATCCCCCCTCTCTATGCTTCACCTGAATCCTGTCCTTGAAGATAAAACTTTCTGTTCAGCCCTGGTCATTTCAACTGGAACATTTTGAAATTCTCCTGTTTCAATGAAAGTCCATCATTTCCCCGGAAGAGGATGTTCAGTTTAGCTGGGTAGTTGATTCTCGGTTGCATTCCAAGCTCTTTTGCCTTCCACAATATTATATTCCAAGTGTGATGAGCCCTTAATGTTAATGCTACTACATCCTGTGTGATCCTGACTGTGGCTCCACAATATTTGAATTCTGTCCTTCTAGCTGCTTGCAATATTTTCTCTTTGACTTGGGAGCTCTGGAACTTGGATATAATATTCCTGACAGTTGTTTTTTTCTGGATCTCTTTCAGGAGCAGATCAATGGATTCTCTCAAATTTCTCTTTTATTCTCTGTGCCTAGGATACCAGGGCAATTTTCATGTAGAAATTCTTTAAAAATGAAGTCAAAGGGCAGCTAGGTGGCACAGTGAATAGAGCCCTGGCCTTGGAGTCAGGAGTACCTGGGTTCAAATCCGACCTCAGACACTTAATAATTACCTAGCTGTGTGGCCTTGGGCAAGCCACTTAACCCCACTGCCTTGAAAAAAATCTAAAAAAAAATTAAAAAAAATAAAAATGAAGTCAAGACTCTTTTCCCAATCATGAATTTCAGGAAGCCCAATAATTTTTAAATTGTCTCTTCTGGAACTGTTTCCTAGATCTGTTAATTTTTCAATAAGATATTTCACATTTTCTCTTAGTTTTTCATTTTTTGAATACTGTTTTATTGTGTCTTGATTCCTTGCAAAGTCATTGAATTCCTTTAGCTCCTTACTACATTTGAAGGATTTCTTTTCTTCAGAGAGCTTTCTGATCTCCTTTTCCATCTAGTCAATTCTGTTTTTAAAGCATTCTTCTCCTCATTAACTTTTTGGATTGTTTTATCCATTTGACCTAAACTGGTTTTTAACATGTTGTTTTATTTAGCATTTTTTGGATCTCCTTGACTAAGCTGTTACTTAGTTTCCATGCTTATCCTGTATCTCATTACTCTTTCCAATTTTTCCTCTACTGCCCTTACATGATTTTCAAAAACTTTTTTGAGCTCTGTCATAGAATCAGCCCAACTTCTATATTTCTTGGAGGATTTAGATGCAGAAGATTTGACTTTCTCATCTTCTGAGTGTGTGTTTGTTCCTCCATGGGACCAAAGTAATTTTCTATTATCGGGTTCCTTTTTTTCTATGTACTCATTTCCACAGCTTGTGCCCTGGTTTGGGGGTATTTCCTGAGCTTTTGAGTATTATTGGCACACCCCCATAATGACCTCAGTTCCTTCAAGGTCTTATGAGAAGCTCTGATTGGTCTTCTGGCCTGTGCTCTGATTTGTGGATGACCATAAGCACACCCCCTCTACCCTGGGATTGTGAGGAGGCTTCCTGCTCTATGACAGTATGGGGTGCCCAGACTTTGACCATGGTCTGAATATGGAGAAAGCCCCAGAGTCCTGTCCCAGGGACAGAGGACAGACTGCAACAGTTTCCCTCACCCTCTTACCTTCCATAGGCTGAGAGCTCTGGGATCAACTGCCAGGCAGCTCCCTGCTTGGCATCTCTGGAGGCTTGCTTCTGTTTCCTGGAATCTGCGCTGTGCAGAGATCCCCTCTGAGGGCTCTGTGCTCTGTGCATGCCCTAGGAGAGGTTTCCCTGCTGATCTAACAGATTGTGCTTGCTGCTCCCTGGGTGGACAGGTCAGAAAACTGCTACTGCTGCCAAGAGCCAGCGATCCCTGACACCTCAGCAATGCATGGGCTGTTACGGGAAAGGTGGAACTCCTTTGCTCCAGCATGCTGCCCATTCCATGCAACCATGTGAAACAGAACTTTCTGTGATCTTCCAGGTCACCTTGGGCTGGAGAATTGCTTCACTGGACCTTTCTATGGGTTCTCAAAAATTTAGAGTCATAATTTAAGCTTTTTGAAGTATTTCTGGAGAGAGCTCCTAGGAAAGGCTGTTCTCCTGCTGCCATCTTGACTCCACCTAGTAACATGGTTTTATCATGGCTTTTAGAGTCTCAAATAACAAGTGGTATTTCCCTAATGAGTGATGTCTCATGCAGATGTCTCACCCAAGAAGAAATTATCTTTTTTTCTCTTCCATAACTCATTAAATTTGAGTTGCCTCAAGGTCTAGTTCCTATGCAATTTTTTTCCCCTTGTATCTTGGAGATAGGAAATGCAGAATAAATGGACTTTGTTTGACTGCTTGACTAATGAGCAAATGAACTCATTCTCTAAAGATGATGGCTGGCTCCTGTCTCAGAGACTGAATCTCCCTACTGTGATGATGGTACCAATAAGTAATTCACTTCTGCTCAGCAAATCTGCCAATCAAATAAAGAAGCATCTCAGAGGAAAGGACAGTAATGAATAGGTCTTTTGAGAGGAAAAGAGACAGAAGAAGTGATCCCTGCTAAGGAAGGTACAGATTTCAAACAGAAAGGGACCAGGAGTGTGGAACACACCTCAAAAACATATGGCTACTTGGAATACTAAGTTCAGATGGGATACTAGAAGCTCAGGGGGAGAAATTCAAATGTACCACATCATGTCTGTACAAGCAACCTCTCATAAGGGGAAGACCTGCCTCAATTATCAGCTTATCTGTATACTTCATCAAATATGACCAACACAGAGACATGAAAGGACAGGGAACTTCCATGTGTGATAACCCTGAACGTCTCCAAAAGGGGAAGCTTAGAAAAATGAAAAAATGAAGACAGGAAACCAAAAGGAGAATTCTTTATGGACCCCAAAGGCCAAAGTTTTCTGATTAAAAGAAACAATTATTGGGCAGGAGCCCAAGCTCAATACAAACTGCAGGCTAGACAGGAAGGACAAATCAGGGATCTCCTGTTGTGTTTCCCACATGGATAGAAGGCCATAAAGTGAACTCTGGAAGTAATTCTGTATATCACCAGATAGAACAACCATTTAAAGCAGAATTGAAATAAGAATATGGGTTTGGTAAGCAACACCCTTCCACTTCTGGCTACAGAGTCCTGAGCTCTGGAGGAAACATGATGGCACCCTCTATGAAATCCAAAGATCTGGCTGTGAGATTTTATCACTGTGAAATTTGGAGGATCTGTGAGTTTGTTTCCTTAGTACTCAGAAAATGGATAATTTTATGCACTCTAAAGCACTATCATGGTTACAATCTATGGTTCATCAAAAAATTTCAAATCTTCAGATCAGAAAGATGTTTATTTAAAAACACAACACCAAAGGAGAATTCTGCAATACAACTACCCAAGGAGATGGTATTACCAAAAGGACCTGAAGGAATATCTTCTCTACACTACTTAACCATTACAGAATACACATGGGAGAGCTTTTTCCACTACTTCTCCAGGACAAATTTGTATTTTATTCATTAAAGTGTGCTTAGATTTTCAATTCTAAATGTCACAATATTTCTTTTGAATCAGCTCTTCAACTTCTTGGTTAAGACCTGTCTGCTTATCAAGTTTTGTCAAAGGCATATAAACTAGATCTCTTCCAGTTAAAAAATAAGAAATACCAAGACCATTTATATTTAGTAATGTATCAATTTTAATCTCATTTTGGTATATAGAATAAAAATCCCTGGAACAGGTAGCACAGTGTAGGGCATTGGGTGAGAGAATAAGAAGGAAAGGAGAAAAGGAAAAAGGTGAGAGATGAAAAAGGGGAGGAAGGGGTAGGTTTGAGGATGGACAGTGAAAAGAAGATTCTCTGGGATGGCAGTGAGATGTGTCCCTGGCACTCATTGGCTGTGCTTGTTTTCAAGACTCCTTCCAATTTCGTCTTCTGTTTTTTTCTTTTTAGGCTTTGAACTTGCAGAGATAGGGGTACTTATTTTCACAATATTCATTTTTCCAGCTCTGGAATCCTGCAGAAAGAGAGACTAGATTAATTTGGGGTTAGAGGTATCAACAGGAGGTCCCAAGTCTGTTGACCAAGGTTTCTAGTGAACAGTATCCTAATTCAAACGTGTCCTTGTGTTCACAGGGCAAGGAAGAAAAAAGGAAAAAAAAGGAGAAGAAGGGGAAGGAAAAAAGAACGGAATATAGAAAAAGATCTGAAAATGGGAGACAATTAGGAAAAAGAAAAGAGAAGATGACGGAGCCAAGATAAAAAGAAGAGAGGGAAGGGGAACAGCAAGACAGTTGATAAAGAAGAAAAGAGGAACAGAGTGACATAAGGAATAGAGTAATAGAGAAGAAGAAAAGAAGTGAGTGAAGAGAAATGTGGAGGAGATAAAACCCAGAAAAGTAGAGGACAGGAAAACAAGTGAGAAAAGAAGGGAGAGAAGAAGGAAAAGGAATCAAGGGGGAAGAAAAGGGGAGGGAAAGGGAAGACAGAAATTAGAGGAGAGTGGAGGTGTGGATAGGACATAATGTTTTTTCCTTCATTTTCAAAAACGACCATGACATCAGGGAAATGATACCATGACAACCTCATGAACTGGATTTGAGTGATGGGGTGATGGGCTAAGTCACCAGTCTCTCTTTCTCCTCCAGAGTAATCTGGTTCCAATGGCCAGATATGAATCAGGATGACTGGAGATGGCCCTTGATGTGAGGCAATCTAGTTTAACTGATTTGCCCAAGATCACACAGCTAGTAAGAGTCAAATGTCTGAGGCTAGATTCAAACTCCCATCTTCCTGACTGCAAGGTCCATGATCTATCCACTGCAAAATCTAGCAGCCAAGACGATAGGACAAGGGACCAATGAAACAAAGACAAGATGAGGGTGAGAGAAGGGAAGGGGGGAAATGAAAGTGTAAATGTCAGGAGAAAAATAACCCCCATAGTCAAAGAAGGAAGGTTCTCCATGCATCTAGGGTTTTGGGTAGCTCAGGGAGAAGAGAATGCTATGGGATAGAAGGTAGATGTATGAGTGTATTTATGTCTCTAACTCACCTGACTCAGAAGTCAGGGACACACAGTAGTTTAACCTGTTTGTGGTTGGGAAACCCGTCTGCCAGGCTTGGTACAGGTAAAGAGCATTGCTACTCCATCTCCACCTTCCATTCTGGGGGAAAGGACCAAAAAGGGAGGCAGTTAGGGAATGATGAGACCCTTCCCAACAACCACCTCCTTCCTTTAATCCCCTAGTAAATAGATTAACTGCATGTGCATCTTTTTGTAGACCTGATCTCCCTTGGACTTATTCACTTCTCTAAATCATTCCAGATCCTGCTATTTCTGGTGCTTCTTCTGAGATTCCTCATTACTGACCCACTTACTCTCCAATCACTTTCTAATTATGGGATCTAGGTACAGTCATTAGCCATCCCTCACCCATAAAACCTTATCTACTTCCTTTGTCACATTCTTTATCCTGTTCTAGTCCTGGCCCTGAGGAGCCTGAACCTCTTGGGGAACTCAAGGTTCTTGACTGTTTTTTTATGGTTTCCCAGAGCTAATGTTTATTGATTAGTATTCTTGTTTCCACAAGGTGGGGTGATTGAGAACTCTCCTCTGGGGTATACTAAGAAGTCAGCATAGATATGAGCAAAAAATACTCTGCCAATGAATCCAACAGAATGGGAAGAGCTACTGAAGTTCATTCATGTTGAGATAAGTACCAAGGAGCTATAGATGGAGGTACAGACTTTTGTCCCTGTATACCATGCAGATTTCCCCTCCATACCCCATGCCCTTCTATATCCATTTTCCCCCTAGAGCAGGGCTCATATCTTTCCCTGGTGACAGTGTTTGTCTGAGCATTACGGACCTCCAAGAATTGTAGGAACCCACCCCACTCCCATTCCCGCCCCACTTTTCCCTTACTCCTTTCCTGACTGTCAAGAATGAAGGGTTTTGGGTTGTACCTGGTTGGGATCATGCAGGCCAATCCAGACAGGAATCCCATTAAGATTATTCTCCTTGATCATGGTGGCCACAAAGGAGGCCTCAGCTGCATTAAGCAGGGACACTAGGTGTCCTGAGGGGTATTCCTGGCACAGCAACTGGAGTAAGGTAGAAGTAGAGGTCAGGAGAAGAGGCAGAGTGCATAGGAGGAAAGAGAGTTCTCTAGGGAAGCTTCAAGAGTCTGGGTGCTCAATAGGGGAAAAGAGAAAAGGCTGCGGTGGGATAGGGAAAGAGGAGCATGGTACAATATTTCCAAATGGATGAGGATCCCCATTGTCAGCCACTAGGGTCTGAAAGACATAAAAGTCATAGAACCTTCATCCCTTTAAGAGAGGAAGAGTTCAGTGAGAAATGAGGAGTAAGGGACTCATTGTGATCTCATTTCTGACCCCAAGGGTCACTGATATAGTGAGACAAACCCACCCGACCTTCTTCGGGGGCCCTCTCCCCAACACACCTCAGCAGTATTCCAGTTCTCTGCAGGAGCCAACAAGCCATAGCAGTGGGAGCCATGGAAGCCAAATCCCTGGGGGCAGGAGCTCCTGGCAGAGGGGGGTGCAGGGGCCTTCTCATGGCCTGGGGGAAGGAGAAGAGGAGCTGCATGTGGAGAGGCAGAGGCTCCTGCTCTATGTCAGTCTTTGACCCCTAATAACTCCAACCTCTCCTTTGCTGCTTCACTGTCTTCAAACTTCTTCTGTCCAGCCCTATTCTTCTCCTTTTTAATAGTATAAAGCCCACAGGACTATTCTAGACTGATGTGAATAGGCAAAGAGAAGGCCTGGAAGTTCTCACCTTCTGTTAGTCCTGGCAGCAGCAGGCAGGTGAAGAGCAGGGTTGAGAAGCTGAGAGACACCATGGCAGAGAGCTTTCCCTTTGATTCTGGAGAGGAGAAATGAGAAATCCTGAACCCTTGTCATGGGCTTCCGGAGGATCGAAGAGAAATGGGGCTAAAGATGGTGGCCCAGACCTTAGAAAACCTGGGCTACTGCTTTTCTAATCTCAGTATTATGACTGGGGTTGACCTTTCTATTCTTTTCTTGCTTCTTTCCCCTTCCTGGAATCACAGGACATATGTACAGTCCCATTATGGAACAGAATCTGGGTATAACAGTGGGGTGCACCAGTGTAGTAAGATCCATCTCTCTTTTAGAGTTGTTGCAAAATGACCATCTACAGTCATTTTCCTCCAAGATAAGCAACATTTGGAGGTGAGATGGCTCCCCTTTCCCTAAGAAGGTAATGGCCTCAGGATTCTGGAGGAGCCAAAGCCTCCCAGACCCTCTCTCCCTTACTTACCTGATTTGTAAATGTATTGGATAGTGTGTCAGACTAGAAAAGGAGAGCACCTTTATAGAGAAAAAATCAATGGTGTGTAGATACTGGGAGGGGCAGTAGAGGAGGTAATTAGGCAGAAGTAGGAGGAGGATGTGAGGGTCAGAGCATAAGTGTTGATAAGGGGAAAGGACTTCCCAGAATGGAATGTGCTCTTTCAATCAAGGACAGGAGTGAGCATTGAGTCCTTCCCAGAATACAAAGGAAGAATATGAGAAAGGCCCCTTCCCAAAAACGTGCCACCTGCCTTTTTCCCACAGCCTTGCAATACCTTGGTAAAGTCTGATCATTGAATGAAGCCAGAATTCACACAGTAACCAGTGAGCTTGCTGTAGGATCTGGATGAAGGAGAATAGAATCCAGGAAATGACTAGGGTCATTGACCTTGGCATTGAATCTTCCCTCATTCTACCCAAGTGCCTTTACTGACTTCTCTATCTTCCTTTAGTTACTGGAATGCCATGAATAAGAAAGACGATTTTCTGTCCCTTAGAAAGGGGCCTTCTTGATCCCCCCCATACCTTTTCTAGACTTGATTTGGGGTTGACTTGACAATAATGAACAAAGAGTCAAATTCCCTGCACCTTCTTCAGGCACAACCTTCTCATGAAAGGGGAGAGTGAAGAGGTCATTGACCAGAAAACACAGCAAATCTCCCAACATCCCCAGAGAATTAAACAACTTCATGAACCCTCTTGGGGTACATTTTCCACATGCCTATACTTTTTCCTCACCTTTTTCACTTTGAGAGGATTCTCTATGGGAGGTAAAAATGTGTTTCCATCAATGAGACTTGGGAAGCTGGGCATTAAGTTGGTTTTTATTCATTAGGGCATTTGGAAGTCAGTTTCAGACCCATGGATTGTCCATTGGGTCATTGAAAGTAGGTGACCTTTTCAGTTTAAATGCAAGGTGTCTCTCGCAAGATCTGAAGGGGATGTGGGCAGCATTGAAGTCATGGCACCATCAACTCCCTTATTCTACACACTAGACTTCCATTCCACAATGCTTGGATTTGGACTGAAATATTGTCATCAACTGCTGGTGGATCTGTCTGTCCCCTTCATTTACTTCTCCAGTTATCCACCATTGGGATTTTCCTATAGAACCAGATCTTATGATGTTACATCCCTTCTTTGTTTGTTTTTTAGGTTTTTGCTAGGCAATGTGGTTAAGTGACTTGCCCAAGGCCACACAGTTAGGTAATTAATAAGTGTCTGAGAACTGAATTGAACCCAGCTACTCCTGACTCCAGGGCCAGTGCTTTATCCACTGTGCCACCTAGCTGCTCCTTTTTTGTTTGTTTGTTTGTTTTTTAGGTGTCATATCCTTCCTTGATCAGCTTCAGTGGTTCCCATCATTTGCAAGATCAAACACAAAAGCCTCTGAGAGATGTTTCAAGCCCTTCCTTGGTAGTATTCCTTCTGTTTTTCCAGTCCCTCTGCAACTTATCATCACATTATTCTTTACTCCAGAGATGTTGTTCTCCTGACTGGTTCAGGAACAAGATGCTACATCTCTGCTTTCTAGGCCTTTTCTCTGCCTGTTTCCTGTATCTAGAATGTTCTCCATTTTCACCCCTGCTTACTGCCTTCCCTGGCTAACTTTAAGTCCCAATTAATATCCTATGTTCTTCAAGAAGATTTTTCTACACACTCTTAATCTTAGTCATTCTGTCTCTTAATTATTTTTCATTCACCTTCTTTGTGCCTTTTTTTAGGTTTTTGCAAGGCAAATGGGGTTAATTGACTTTCCCAAGGCCACACAGCTAGGCAATTATTAACTGAGGTGGGATTTAAACTCAATACTCCCAACTCCAGGACTAGTGCTCTATCCACTGCATCACCTAGCCACCCCCAGCTTTGTGCCTTTTTTAAAATATTGTTTTCTTTCGTGAAACATTGTAAGTTCCTCAATGGAACAGAATTTCCTTTATCTTATATTATTTGGTCTTAAGGAAAATGAATGAAAGTTTCCTTAACAACCATGTTTTTTCTTCTCTTCATTGAGCTATTTGTGCAAATGCATTTGGGTTCTGCTAACAGACACCAAATGAGATTTTGGGATGCATTTTTATTAATTTTTATTTCTTTTCTTTATTTATTTTGAATTTTACAATTTGTTCCCTAATCCCTCTTCCCTCTGCCCACCCCTCATAGAAGGTAGTCTGTTAGTCTTTACTTTGTTTCCATGGTATACATTGATCTAAGTTGAATGTATATAGAGAAAAATCACATCCTTAATGAAGAAAAATAAAGCCTAAGAGAGATAGCAAAATTACATATAAAGATATCAGTTTTTTCAAATTAAAGGAAATAGTCTTTGGTCTGTGTTCAAACTCCACAATTCTTTCTCTGGATATGGATGGTATTCTCCATCACAGATACCTCAAAATTGTGCCTGATTGTTGCACTGATGGAATGAGCAAGTCCATTAGGGTTGATTATCAGCCCCCATATTTTTTTTTGAATTATAAAGATTTTATTCCTTTTGTGTTTTACAATTTTCCCCCTAATCTTACTTCTCTACGCCCCCCACAGAAAGCAAAATTTGCCAGTCTTACATTGTTTTCAAGGTATACATTGATCCAAATTGAATGTGATGAGAGAGCAATCCTATCCTTAAGAAATAAACATAAAGTATAAGAGATAGCAAGATCAGACAATAAGATATAAGGTTTTTTTTTCTAAATTAAAAGTAATAGCACTTGGTCTTTGTTCAAACCCCACAGTTCTTTCTCTGGATGCAGATGGTGTTCTCCATCCGAGACAGCCCCAAATTGTCCCTGTTTGTTGCACTGATGAAATGAGTGAATCCATCAAGGTTGATCATCAGCCCCATATTGCTGTTAGGGTAAACAGTGTTTTTCTGGTTCTGCTCACCTCACTCAGCATCACTTCATGCAAATCACTCCAGGCTTTCCTGAATTCCCATGCCTACTGGTTTCTGATAAAACAATATGGAACAACAGTGTTCCATGACATATATATATATATAAATATATATATATATATATATATATGTATATATGCATATATATATATATATATATATATATATATATATATATATATATATACATATATATATATATATATACCACTAAGCCATTCACCAATTGAAGGACATTTAATTTAATTTAATTTAATTTGCCACCACAAACAGGACTGCTATGAATATTTTTTGTACAAGTGATTTTTTTTTTACCCTTTTTCATCATCTCTTCAGGGTGTAGACCCAGTAGTGGTATTGCTGGATCAAAGGGTATGCACATTTTTGTTGCCCTTTGGGCATAATTCCAAATTGTTCTCCAGAAAGGTTGTATGAGTTCACATGGGATGAATATTTATAGACAATTGACAAAGATCTATAAAATTGTTGGAGGGAGCAAATGATGTTCCATATACTTTTATAAAGATGTCACATGATGTATTTGAGTTTGTTTCCCTAATTCAGGATGTCTGCCTTATGTCATAGCTGTCAGAGATTCTGTTAGGGGTTGGGGGAGTGCCTCTTCTTGAAGCTGGATATATGCATGTTAAACCTCAACAGTCTACCAGAGCCATGTCAGGAAACTGAATTGCTATCATTTAAACTGTATTTGTAATATTCTGAAGATTACATGGCAGGAGAAGTTCCCAGATACTGAGGTCCTTTCTCATGCTTAAAGTACCCAGCATTCCAACCTTACCAAAGAGAATGCAACAACAATGGGCTGGACACTTTGTTAGAATGTTAGAACATATGCTTGCCAAAAACAAAAATTAGAAAACTGATTTATGGAGAACCACACAGTGCTCACAAGTGGAAGAGAAGAAACTATACCTCGAGATCTCATTGAAAAACTTAACATCAATTGCACAGCATGGGAGACAATGGAACAGGAAAGCTCTGCTCTGCAGGGGCTTATCAGTGGTGGTGTTGCCCTCTATGAGGAAGGCAGAACTGATGGACCTCAAAGGATATGTGACATTCAAAAATTTAGGATACCCATCCCAGGTGTTCATGTGGACCGTTTGTGCCCAATCTTTGGTAGAGAATTCTGAGTTCGTACTGGTCTGATCAGCCACAGTCTGACAAACTGTAAAATGAAATGACTTAGGGATGTCATTTTGATCTTTTTCAATAAGGAAGGACAGGAACCAACCCATGTAACCATCTTCCATAAAGCAAGGGTATCTCCCACCTAAGATAATGACACCATCCTGTGTTTGTTGATAAAATGGATGCATTTATAATTGTTATTAGAGAGAGAAATACAAATGTATATTTTATCACTGAGTAGATATAAGATGTGATTTTAGGAGGTTCATATCAAAAGAACACCTTGAATTAAGTGGAAACTTTTTTTTAGGTTTTTGTAAGGCAATGGGGTTAAGTGGCTCGCCCAAGGCCACACAGCTAGGTAATTATTAAGTGTCTGAGACCAGATTTGAACCCAGGTACTCCTGACTCCAAGGCCAGTAATTTATCCACTACGCCAGCTAGCCACCCCACTTTTATTATTTTTTTTTATTTCTATTTATTTATTTGTTTATTCATCCAATGCACATGTGTATTTTTAAGTTACAAAATTTCCTTCCACCTTCCCTTCCCACCCTCCTCCCTTCACCAGCATTCAGGTTAACATTGTACATACATATTTTTTTTCATTTTGTACAAATAATGTTTTTATACATTAATAAAATATTCTGGTTTAAGAGTAAACAAAATACCCCCTTCCCCCAAAAATATGGACTCACTTGAGCGATAAAGGAGAGAGAAAAAATTAAAATTAAAAAAATAATAGTAATAATTTTAGGTATGGCCAGGTGGCACAATGGACAGAGCACCAGCCCTGGAGCCAGGAGCACACCTGAGCCCATATCCAGCCCCATATACCCAACAATCACTTAGCCATGTGCCATGCAAGCCACCCCAATCCCACTGCCCTGCAAAATCCAAAAAAAGAAAAAAGAGACACAAAATAAAATAAAATAGTAATAATAGTAGGGGTGGCTGGGTGGCAGACAGAGCATTTGCCCTTGAGTCAGGACCACCCGGATCCAAATCTGGCCTCAGACACTCAACAATCACCCTGCTATGCTGCCACAGGGATGCCACCCAGCCCCATTTGCCCTGCACCCCCCTAAAATAATAATAATAAAAAATGTTCTTGTGTCTTTGTTCCAACACCAACAACTCTGTCACGGGTGGATCACATTCTTTATGATAAGTCCATTGCAAAAGTTACTTCCATATTTTTCCACTGTTGGCATTGCTGATTGCAACTCCCTCCTTTCTTATTTCTCCACTACCATGTACTATATTTTCTCTCTCCTTTCACTCTGACTCTGCTGTAGGGTTGCTGAGTGGCGCAGCAGACAGATGCCTGGTCCTGGGGCCAAGAGGCCCCAAGCCCCCCTACCACCCCTAAGGCCCAGCATCCATCTGGCCCTATGGTCCCAGACAGGCCATTCAATCCCAGCCCCTTGCAATAAGTAAAAAAGAAAATGTGTTATATCTGACCACTCTCCTCCCATGGTCCATCCTCTCCTCCATCACTCACATCCCCCCTTCCCGCTGTCCCCTCCCCTTCTTACTCCAGATGTCTATACCCCATTGAGTATATATGCTGTTTCCTCTCCTAGCCACCTCTGATGAGAGCGAAGATTCCCTCATTCGCCCTTGCCTTCCCCCCTTCCATATCATTGCAATAGCTCATTGGAATAAAGAAAAATCTTATTATATGAAATATCTTGGCCTATTCCCCCCTCTCCTTTTTCTTTCTCCCATTACATTTCTCGTTTTTCTATTGACTCCATTTTTACACCATATTTTATCTTCAAATTCAGCTTTCTCCTGTGCTTCAACTATAAAAGCTCCTTCTACCTGCTCTATTAACTGAGAAGGTTCATATGAGTATTATCAGTGTCATTTTTCTATGCAGGAATACCTGAAGTTCATCATCATTTAGTCCCTCATATCTTCCCCTCCTCCTCCAATCTCTATGCTTCACCTGAATCCTGTATCTGAAGTTCTAACCTTCTGTTCAACTCTGGCCATTCCAACAGGAACATTTGAAATTCCCCTGGTTCATTGAAAGTACATCTTTTTCCCTGGAAGAGGACATTCAATTTTGCTGGGTAGTTGATTCTTGGCTGCCTTCCAAGCTCTTTTGCCTTCCGGTATATTGTATTCCAAGCCCTACGAGCTTCCAATGTAGTTGCTGCTAAGTCCTGTGAGATCCTGATTGCAGCTCCACAATATTTGAATTGTGTCCTTCTGGCTGCTTGTAATATTTTCTCTTTGACTTGGGAGTTCTGGAAATTGGTTATAATATTCCTAGGGGTTGGTTTTTTGGGATCTCTTTCTCTGCAGGATCAGTGGATTCTCTCCATTTCTATTTTGCCCTCTGCTTCAGGGAAGCAGATAAAGTACTGGCCTTGGAGTCAGGAGTACCTGGGTTCAAATCTGGTCTCAGACACTTAATAATTACCTAGCTGTGTGGCCTTGGGCGAGCCACTTAACCCCATTGCCTTACAAAATATCAGGGAAATTTTCCTATAGTAATTCTTTGTAAATGATGTCAAGGCTCTTTTCTTGATCATGACTTTCAGGTATTCCAATAATTTTTAAATTATCTTTCCTAAATCTGTTTTCCATATCAGTTATTTTTTCAGTGAGACATTTCACATTTTCTTCTAATTTTTCATTTTTTTGGTTTTGAAGTAATGAGTCCTGATTTCTCATAAATTCATCAATCTCCCTGAGTTCTATTCTTTGTCTGAAGGATATGTTTTCCTCAGAGAGTTTTCTCATCTCTTTTTCCATCTGGCCAATTTTGCTTTTTAAAGCATTCTTCTCCTCAATAACTTTTTGAACTGTTTTAGCCATTTGACCTAAGCTGGTTTTTAGCATGCTATTTTCTTCAGCATTTTTTGGATTTCCTTGACTAGGCTGCTGGGAGAGTTTTTTCTTATACTTCCTCAAAATAGAGGACAAAGTTGTATTTTATCCATCAAAGTGTGCTTAGATTTTCAATTTTAATTTTCACAATATTTCTTTTGAATGATTTCTTTAATTTCTTGGTTAAGGCCTGTCTGCTTAACAAGTTTTGTCAAAGGCATTTAAACCAGATTTCTTCTATTAAAAAGAAAGAAATACCATGACCATTCATATTCTGTGATATATCCATTTTAATCTTATTGTGGTATATGAAATAAATCTCTAGAACAGGTAGCACAGTGTGGGGCATGGGGTGAGAGAATAAGAAGGACAGGAGAAAGGGAGAATGTTAGGGGATAACAAAGGGGATGGAGGGATTGGTTTGAGGATGGACAAAGAAAAAGAAGATTCTCTGGGATGGCAGAGATGTGTCCATGGCACTCATTGGCTGTGCTTGTTTTAAAGGCTCCTTCTCATCTCTTCCTCTGTTTTTCATTTTTAGGCTTTAAACTTGCAGAGGTAGGGGTATTTATTTTCACAATACTCATTTTTCCAGCTCTGGAACCCTGCAGAAAGAGGGACTAGATTATTTTTGGGTTAGAGGTATCAACAGGAGGTCCCAAGTCTGTTCACTAGCCTAGTCTAGTGAATCTAGGAGTTTGGGTAGCTCAGAGAGAAGAGAATGCTATTGGATAGAAGGTAGAGGTATAAGTGTATTTCTTTCTTTAACTCACCTGACTCAGAAGTCAAGGCCACACAGTAGTTTATCCTGTTTGTGGTTGGGAAACCCGTCTGCCAGGCTTGGTACAGGTAAAGGGCATTGCTGCTCCATCTCCACCTGCCATTCTGGGGGAAAGGATCAAAAAGGGTGGCAGTTAGGGAATGATGAGACCCTTCCCATCAACCACCTCCTTCCTTTAATCTTCTAGTAAATAGATTAACTGCATGTGCATCTTTAGGCCTGATCTCCCTTGGACTTATTCACTTCTCTAAATCTTTCCAGATGCTGTTATCTCTGGTGCTTCTTCTGGGATTCCTCAGCACCAGCCCCCTTCCTCTCCAATCACCACCCTAGGCACAGTTTATTAGCCATCCTTTACCCAGAAAATCTTATCTACTTCCTTTGTCACACTTGTTTCTCATGCTCTAGCTCTGGCTCTGAGAAGCCTGGGACCTCTTGGGAACCTGCGGTTCTTAACTGTTTTGAATGTTTTCCCAGAGCTAAAATTAACGTCGAGTGATTGTGAAATCTCCTCTGGGGGATGCTGAGAAGTCAGCAGAGAAACAAGCACAAAAGACTCTGCCAATGAATCAATGGAATGGGCATAGATACTAATGTTAAATTAGGGGTGATAAGTACCAAAGTACTATAGATGGAAGAGCAGACTCTTGTCCCTGCTTACCATATAGATCTTCCCTCCATGCCCTCTGCCCTTCCACATCCTTCTTTCCCCAGAGCAGAGCTCAAATCCTTCCCTGGTTTCAGTGCTTGGATCAGGATCCTGGACCTCCAAAAACTGTAGGAACAAGCCCCAGTCCTATTCCTACCCCACTTTTCTCTTTCACTTTCCTGACCATCAAGAATGAAGGGTTTTGGGTCGTACCTGATTGGGATCATGCAGGCCAATCCAGACTGGGATCCCATTAAGATTATTCTCCTTGATCATGGTGGCCACAAAGGAGGCCTCAGCTGCATTAAGCAGGGACCCTAGGTGGCCTGAGGGGTAGTCCTGGCACAGCAACTATGGAGGAAGGTAGAGGTAGAGGTCAGTAGAAGAGGCAAAGAGCATAGGAGGAAAGAGTGTTCTCTAGAGAAGCTTCAAGAGTCTTGGTGTCAATAGGGGAAAAGAGAAAAGGCTGTGGTGGGGAAGGGAAAGAGGATCATGGTACACTGTTTCCAAATGGATGAGGATCCCCATTGTCGGCCACAAGGGTCTGAAAGACACAAAAATCTGAAAGACACAAAAATCGTAGAAGCTCCATCCCCTTAAGAGAGAAAGGGTTCAGTGAGAAATGAAGAGTAAGGGACTCACTATGATCTCATTTCTGACCCCAAGGGACACTGAGATAGTGAGACAAACCCACCCGACATTCTCAGGGGCCCCTCTCCCCAACACACCTCAGCAGTATTCCAGTTCTCTGCAGGAGCCAACAAGCCATAGCAGTGGGAGCCATGGAAGCCAAATCCCTGGGGGCAGGAGCTCCTGGCAGAGGGGGGTGCAGGGGCCTTCTCATGGCCTGGGGGAAGGAGAAGAGGAGTTGTGTGGAGAGCATCAGAGGCTCCTGCTCCATCTGTCTTTGACCCCTAATAACTCCAACCCATCCTTTGCTGCTTCACTGTCTTTACACTTCTTCTGTCCAGCCCTATTCTTCTCCTTTTTAATATTATAAAGCCCACAGGACTATTCTAGACTGATGCGAAGAGTCAAAGAGAAGGCCTAGAAGTTCTCACCTTCTGTTAGTCCTGGCAGCAGCAGGCAGGTGAAAAGCAGGGCCGAGAAACTGGGGGACATCATGGCAGCGAGTTTCCCCTTTGATTCTGGAGAGGAGAAATGAGAAATCCTGAACCCTTGTCATGGGCTTCCCAAGGATTGAAGAGAAATGGGGGTAAATATGGTGGCCCAGACCTTAGAAAACCTGGGCTACTGCTGTTCTAATCTCAGTATTATGACTGGAGTTGACTTTCCTACTCTTTTCTTGCTTCTTTCCCCTTCCTGGAATCTCAGGACATATATGTACTGTCCCATTACGAAACAGAATCTGGGTACAACAGTGGGGTACACCAGTGAAGTAAGATCCATCTCTCTTTTAGAGTTGCTTACGAACGACCATCTACAGGCATTTTCCTCAAAGAACTGACTTTTGGAGGTGAGATTCCTCCCCCTTCACTAATAAGGTAGTGGTTCCAGGATTCTGGAGGAGCCAATGTCTCCCAACCCCTCTCTCCCTCACTTACCTGATTTGTGTTTTGGATAGTGTGTCAGACTTTAAGGAGAGCACCTTTATAGAGAAAAGGCCAATGGGTGTGTAGCTACTGGGAGGGGCAGAAGAGGTAATTAGGTAGAAGCAGGAGGATGATGTGAGGTTCAGAGCACAAGTGTTGATAAAAGGAAGGGACTTCCCAGAATGGGAAGTACTCTTTCACAGCCTTAACTTCAGGGACAGGAATGAGCATTGCTTCCTTCCCAGAATACAAAGAAAGAATATGAGAAAGGCCACTTCTCAAAAACTTGCACCTGCCTTTTTCCCATAGCCTTGGAATACCTTGGTAAAGATTGATTATTGGATGATGCCAGAATTCACGCAGTAACCAGTGAGCTTGCTATAGGATCTGCCTGGAGGAGAATAGAATCCAGGAAATGACTTGGTTCACTGACCTGGGCATTGGAGGAGCAAGAATCTTCTGTCATTCTACCCAAGTGCCTTTACTGACCTATCTTCCTTTAGTTACTGAAATGCCATGGATAAGAAAGATTTTAAGTCTCTTAGGAAGGGACCTCCTTGATCACCAGTTCCTTTTCTAGAGTTGATTTGGGGTTGAATTGGCATAGTGAACAAAGAATCAAGTTCCCTGCAGCTTCTTCTGGCACAACCTTCTCCTGAAAGGGGAGAGATAAGAGGACATTGGCCAGAAAACATAGCAAATCTCCCAAGATCATCAGAAAATTAAACAGCTCCATGAACCCTCTTGGAGTCCTACACAATCCATTTTCAACATTCCTATATCTGTTTCTCACCTCTTTCACTTTGAGAGGATTCCCTATGAGAGGTAAAAATGTGTTTCCATCAATGAGACTTGGGAAGTTGGACATTAATTTGATTTTTATTCATTTGGGCATTTGGAAGTCAGTTTCAGACCCATGGGTTGTCCATTGAGTGATTCAAATTACATGACTATCAGTTTAAATGCCAGTATCTCTCACAAGAGCTGAACAGGATGTAAGCAGAAATGAAGTCATGACACCATCACCTCCCTTATTCCGCACACTAGACTTGCAGTCCAGGATGCTCAGATTTGGCCTGGAATATTGTCATCCCCTCTCTTGGACCTGTCTGCCTCCTCCATTCACTTATCCACCATTGTAATTTTCCTATAGTACCAGATCCTTCTTGATCACCTTCAGTGGTTCCCATCGTCTGCAAGGTCAAATTCGAAGCTTGTGAGAGATGCTTCAAGCCCTTCATTACCAGTATCCTAAATTTCAAGTCTAGGTGCTCAAAAGGGGAAAAGAGAAAGGGCTGGGGTGGGGCAGGGGTAGAGGATCATGGCACAATGCTTTTCCAGTCCCTTTACAACTTAGTCCTCATCACATTATTCTCTAGTCCAGAGACATTGTCCTCCTGTCTGATCCAGAAACAAGCTTCTCCATCTGTGCAGTTTAGGCATTTTCTCTGCCTGTCTCCTATGCCTAAAATGTTCTCCATTTTCAACCTTGCCTACTTTCTTCCCTGGCTAACATTAAATTCTCATTAATATCTCATGTTCTTCAAGAAGCTTTTGCTATAGGGGCGGCTAGGTGGCGCAGTGAATAGAGCACCGGCCTTGGAGTCAGGAGTACCTGGGTTCAAATCCGGTCTCAGACACTTCATAATTACCTAGCTGTGTGGCCTTGGGCAAGCCACTTAACCCCATAGCTTTGAAAAATCTAAAAACAAAAAAGAAGAAGCTTTTGCTATACATTCTTAATCTTAGTCATTCTGTGCCTCAATTATATATATATATAGTAAGGCAAATAGGGTTAAGTGCCTTGCCCAAGGCCACACAGTTAGGTAATTATGAAGTGTCTGAGACCGGATTTGAACCCAAGTACTCCTGACTCCAAGGCCGGTGTTTTATCCACTGCGCCACCTAGCTGCCCCTCAATTATATTTTTTATTCACCTTCTAGGTACCCTTTATTTTAAGGTTTTTTTTTTTTTGTTAGGCAGTGGGGTTAAGCCGCTTGCCCAAGGTCACACAGTTAAGTAATTAAGTGTCTGAGGCTGGATTTGAACTCAGGTACTCCTGACTTCAGGGCCTCTATCCACTGTGTCACCTCACTGCCCCTAGGTACCCTTTTTTACATATTTTTTCCTTATAGTGAAACATTAGATTGTAAGTTCCTCAGTGGAAAAGAATTGCCTTTATCTCATCTTATTTGGACTTAAGGAAGAAGAAATGAAGTTTTGTTAACAATCATTGTTTTTGTTGTCTATGTTTAGCTATTTTTGGAAATGTACTTGGGGTCGGCTCACAGGCCCCAAAGTGAGATTTTGGGAAACATATTTATAGGCATTAGACAAAGAAGCATAAGATTATTGGAGGGACCAAATGTAATTCTATATGCCTTCATAAAGATGTTCCATGATATATTTGAGTTTCTTTTTCCTATTTAGGGTGTCTGCTTCTTGTCACAGTGGTCAGAGATTCCTTTGGGGGGGACAGAGTGCTTCTTCCTCAAGCAGGATAATATGCCTGTGAGGGCATTTATGACAGTGCCATATCAGGAAACTGAAAAACTTCAGAATTGGCTATTCAGCATGAGAGTCCCTGGCACAGGACCACCCAGCAAGACTTTCCCTTATCAGTGAGGGTGCTGCTTCCTATGAGGAAGGTAGAACTGAGGCAGCTCAAAAGAAATGTGACATTCCTTTGTTTAGAGTTCCCACCCCAGGTGTTCACATGGACTATCTGTGCCCAATCTGCCATGGAGCATTCCGAGCTCATACTGGTCTGATCAGCCACAGTGGGACACACTGTCATTTTCTCAAACATAGTGATGTCATTTGGTCTTCTTTGTTAATGAAGGATAAGAACCAACCAATGTAACACTGTCCCTGGAGTCAGGAGGATCTGAGTTCGAATTCGACTTCAGACACTTAATAATTACCTAAGTGTGAGACCTTGGGCAAATCACTTAACCCCATTGCCTTGCAAAAAAAAAAAATCCCAAAACTCTCCCCTTACCAAGTTTTCTCAAAGGCATTTAAACCACATCTCTTCTACTGACAAAAAAGAAATATGACCATTTATATTATTATGTGGGGGGGGGGGGTGACCTGTGCCCCTATTGCCTCGGTGAGAAGCTGAATAGAGAAAAGATACAGGCAAGAGAGTAATCTGTTTATTGTTCAGAGAGTCAGGATATTTAAAGATATAAACTACAAAAGATATGAAATCCAAAACGCAAGCTTGTGAGAATTGTACCCTTTGATCTGGTCACAGACCTCTGTGCACTATTTTCCCACATCCTGGGTACAGGATTTGTTTTGTCTAACTCAGTCCATCACAGCCATGGGAAGGAAGACAAAAGGAGAACTCTTTCCTCTCTCTCCCCAGAATGGAGGAGGGTAGAATTTAATATTTTAAGGTCTAGCCGAGTTCAATCATTTCAATTCATAGCATAGTGCTCTTGACTGCTATCCTTAATTTCCTGGTGAGGAACTCTCATCCTACCAAATTTTCTCAAGTGGATTTAAACTAGATCTCTTCTATTTAGACAAAAAATATCATGGCCCCTATATTCAGGTGACATATCAACTTTGAGCTAACTGTGGTATGTGGAGTAAAAGGACCTGCGACAAGTAGCAAAGAGTGGGGCATAGGGTGAAGTGAAGAGAAAGGAGGAAGAGAGGCAGTGGGGAGATAATAAAGAGGAGGGGCTGTTTTGAGGTTGCACAGTGGAAAGAAGATCCTTTGGGAGGACAGAGAGATTATGGCCATCACACTCATTGGCTGCAAGGCAGAAGCAGAATTCCAGCCTCTCTTGTGACTTATTCTCTTTAGGCTTTGAACTTGCAGAGGTAGGGGCACTCACAAGATTCATCTTTCCCAGTTCTGGAATTCTGCCAAGAGATGGACTTGATTAAGTTGGGGGGAGAGATTTGGAGAGGAGGGTCAGAACCTGATGACCAAGGCTTCCTGCCAACAATTGGTATGCTAACACACAGGTTGTCCTTGTGATCCAAAGAGGAAAGGGGAAGAAAGGAAAAAAGAGTCTTGAAGAGAAGAAAAGGAAGGAGAAAAGGGTGGAAAAAAGAAAGAACTGAAAAGTATAGGTGGCTAGTAAAAGGAAAAGAGAAGAAAGAGGAGAAGAGAGGAAAAAAGAAGAGAGTCAAGGGGGAAAAAAGGGGAGGAGAGAAGAAAAACTGAAGGATGAGTGAAGAGAAAAGTAGAGAAGAGGAGGAAAGAAGAAAAAAGGTGAAAGAGCAAAAGGGAGGAAAGGAAAGAGCAGAAGAACAGAGGATAGGAAATCCAAAGAGAAGAGAGCAAAGAGAAAATGAGAGAATAGAAAGGGGGAAGGAGAAAAGCAGAACTGAAAGGAGAAGAGAAAAAGGAGGATGGAGCAGAGGACAAGAGAAGATTCACATGAAAGAAGAAAAGAGGAAAAGGGGCTCAAGAAGGAGCGAGAAGAAATGAAAGTGGGTGGGGGAGAGAAGTAATTGCCATTTTTGAGGAAGCAAGTTCCCTCATGCATCTAAGAGTGAATCCTGCCCAACAGTGAGAAGAGAATGCTACTGAATAGATGGTAGAGGTATGAGTTTTTCTTTCTCTAACTTACCTAACTGAGAAGTCAAGGTCACACAGTAGTTGGGTTCTTTTGTGGTTAGGAAACCCTTCTACCAGACTTGGTAGAGGTAAAGGGCATTTCTGCTCCATCTCCACCTGCAGTTCTAGGGGGAAGGGATCAGAAAGGTAGGTGGTCAGGGAATGGTGAGACACCTCCCACCAACCACCTCCTTTGGTCCCTAATAAAAAGATCATCTCTACATTAACCTTTATTTAACCTTGACTTTTGTTTTCTGAATCTTTCTAGATGGTATTATCTGTACTGCTGCTTCTAGAATTCCTTAACACCAGAACCCTTAAACCCTAATACAATCTCCCTACTACATCCAGGCAGAGTCTGCTACTCGTCCAGCCTCCAGAAAACCTCAATCTCCTGGGTCACTCTCTTCTAAACTTCTCTAGGCCATTTCCTGCACTGAAGACCCAGAATCTCTTGTGCTTTGGATGTTTCCCCAGAGATAAGATTTCTTGGATACTCTTGTCTTCACATGGGGGTGACTGAGAAATCTTCTCTGGGAGATGCTGAGAAGTGAGCCAAGACATGGACATTAAAGATTTGTCCAATAAGTCTATTAGAGTAGGCAGAGATACTGAAGCCAAATTGTGGGGAGGTGAGGACCAAGAAGCTCCAGAGGAAGGTATAGACTCCTTCTCAATGAGAACACCATGCAGACCATACTGTTCCACATCTTTCCTTCCCCTGTAGCAGGG
This sequence comes from Macrotis lagotis, assembly GCF_037893015.1. NCBI lineage: Eukaryota > Metazoa > Chordata > Mammalia > Peramelemorphia > Peramelidae > Macrotis > Macrotis lagotis. The sequence continues at coordinate 20,625,017 of NC_133658.1, forward strand.
TTCCTATTCTTCTGTGATTCTTGTGCTTGTCTGAGGGTCCTGTATCTCCAAATTTTGTAGGAACCATCCCACCTCAGCTTTTCCTTTTCATTCCCCTGTACACTGAGAGGGAAAGATTTGTGACTTGTACCTGATTGGGATCATGTAGGCCAATCCAGATTGGCAATACCACAAGGTTATTCTTCTTCATCATGATGGCCACAAAGGGGGCCTCGGCTCCATTGAGTAGGGAGCCTAGGTGGCCTGAGGCATACTCCTGGCACAGTAACTGTGAGGAGAATAGAGATAGAAATCAATGGGAGAGACAGAGAGTAAAAGGGGACAGACAATGCTCCTGGGAAGCTTTGGGGGAACAGGATGATCAGTGGTGAAAAAGACAAAAAGTCTTAACACTTAGGGAAAAGGAGACCATTGTAAAATCATTAGTGTGGGACAAAGATCCCACACTAGCAGCATGGAGGGTTTGGAGAACACAGAAAATGGAGGAGTGGAAAAGTTAGACGAGAGATGAGGAGTATAAAACTTATTGTGACCCTGTGTTTGTTTGCAAGGGACATTGAGATAGTGAGGCAAACCCAATTTCCCTCTTAGGGGGCCCTCTCCCAACATACCTCAGCAGTATCCAGTTCTCTGTAGGACCCAAAAAGCCATAGCAATGGGAGCCATGGAAGCCAAATCCCTGGGGGCAGCAGCTCCTGGCAAAAGGGAGAGCAGAAGCCTCCTCTTGGCCTATTGAAAAGATTAGAGAAGTTGTAGAGAAGGGCAGTGAGGCTCCTGCACTATGAATGTTAATATATAATCCCTAGAAATGAACCTCTGCTATTCTGTTTCTGTCCCCACACTTCAACTCTCTAGCCCCATCCCTTTCCTTCTCTATATTTAAAAGGCTCAAAGGCTTTTTCTAGGTTCTTTGCAATGAAAGATAGGCCCTGGAAGGAACTCACTTTGTATCTGAATTGTGAGGCCCAGCATGTGAAGTGTAGGGTTAAGAAACCGGGGAACATCATGGAAGAGGGTATCACTTTTGAATCTGGGCAGGAGAGAAGAGAAATCTTGATCCCATTATCTTGGACCACTCAAAGATCAACTGGATATGGACAAAGATGGTGGTCTCACACTCAGAAGATGCAGGATCAAGCCGTTCTGCTCTATGGAATCAGACTGGGACTGAATTCCCTATTCTTTCCTTGCTTCTCTCCTCCTCTAAGGACCAGGGGAACATTCAGACTCCCAGAGCTGAATAGAATCTGGGTACAACTGTAGAGTAGACTATTGAGCAGAGACTCATCCTTGCTTTAAATTTGTATAGAATTGGCCATCTGCAGGCAACTTCTACCATGATAACTGTCTCCTCGAGTCAGATACAACCTCCTTCTACCAGGGAAGGGAATGACCTAAAGAACCTAAAGGTACCAACTGCCCTTTCCTTCTCTCTCTCACTTTCCAGATTGACAGGACCAAGGAATAGTGATTCAGATCAGAAAAGGGTAGAGCTTTGATAGAAGCTTCATGGGGGTATAGATATGGAGAAGAATGGAAGATGGTGTGATGGCCCAGAAGTAAGAGAATGGAGTGGGGATCAGAGCACATGACCTGATAAGAGGAAAAGGATTCCTAGAAGAGGGTGTTCTTTTTCTCAAACTGGGTTCTGTATCAGGAAGGAGCACTGCTTTCTTCCCAGAACACAGAGGAAGAATAGGAGACAGTTTCCTTCCTGTAGACATGCCAGCTGTCTTGTTCCCATAGCCATGGGAAACATTTGGGAAGACTGGTAATTAGAGGAGGGCATAATACACCCATATCTGGTTGGCTTGTGGAAGGACCTTGATAGAGGAGAGTAGAATCCAGGAAATGTACTCAGAGATTTTGGTCTTAGCAAAGGTGGGAATTCCAATCATTTTCTCTAAGGTGCCTTGACTTGACCCTCTAATCTTCCTATTAGTTACTGAAATACCCTGGACAAGAAAGAAAATCTTTAGGCTCCTGGAACAGACCTCTCAGTGATCCCCAGCATGTTTTGTAGAGTTGATTTGTGGTTAAATTGAAATAACAAAGCATTTAGTTTGCTCCAATTTCTTATCCCACAACCTTTCCCTGAAATGGGAGAGACAAGCGCCTTTAGCAAGACCTAGAACACAGCTCCCAAGACCACCAGAAAACCAACAAAGTCATCACATCTTTTCTGAGGCCTCATGGAGATCTACATCTCTCTATTGTCACATGCCTACTCTTAGTTCTCACCACTTTCTCTTTCGAAAGATTCTTTAATATAGGTATAATGTGTTCCTATCAGTAGGACATAGTCATTTGGAGTTCAATTTGATCCCTCATTAACAACTTTGGAGTCAGTCTCCTCCTCCTCCTCCATGTGACATTGGGCACCAAGCCGCAAGAGAATTAAAGAGCTAACACAATGATGAGTCCCACAGCTGCCACCATGCTCGGCATGATCATCCACCAGGCCAAGAAGCACCAGAGCTTGATCCCCCTGCTCATGTTCATTGGAGCTGGGAGCACTGGAGCCTCTCAGTATGTCATGCACCTAGCTCTCTTCAATTCCAATGTCAGTTGGGACAGAATGAATAGCCCAGAACCATGGAACAAGATGAATTCCACTGATCACTACAAATTCTACTCAGGAAATGTGGATTACAGAAAACTGAAGAAAAAAGGAAAAAGGAGGCATTTTCCAGCTTCTGAGAATGAAGGTCTTCCAAAAATCCATCCACAACAATTCTACACACAATTATGAAATGTTTGAATTTGTTCCCTCATGTAATCATGTTAGGTTTAACTGATGAATAAAAATGTGTAACTTGAAAACAACCAAACAACTTTGGAGTCCATTTTCCAGGTCTTTTTGAGTGCCCATTGAGTGATTCAAAAATAGATGATTTTTAGGCAACTAATGATCAATTTTAATGCCAATATCTCTTTCCAATATAGGGCCCAGAACAGTCCACAAGATCTCAGACAGGACATTTGCAGTCTTGAAGTCACTGGCACCATCATTTCTTTTATTCTGGACACTAGACATCCCAATGCAGGTGCACAGATTTGGTCAGGAATATTTTCATCACCAGCTGGGTCTGCTTGCCTATAGTCTCTCCCCACTCTAATTAATTTTCCAATTATCACCCTTATGATTTTTCTTTATTATCAGATCTCAAGATGTCACATCCTTTCTTAATCATCTTCAGGGGTTCCCATCACCAGCAAGGTCAAAAACAAAAGCCTCTGTGATATGCTTTAAGATCTCCAACACCTGTGTTCCTGCTGCCTTTCTAGTCCCCTTACACTTTGCTCCACATTACATAGTCTCTAGTCCAGTGACACTTTCCTCTGACTGTTGCAGGAACAAGATGGGCCATCTCTACAGTCTAGGCATTTTGTTTGCCTGTTGACAAAGTCTGGAATATACAGATTCAAAATGGCAGCATGAAGCTAGCATGTTCCTGGAACTTTTCCTTTCACACTGCTAAATGAAGCTTTTAACCAGACATTAATGCTCCAGATCCCACCAAAATAAAAGAGAGAGATCAACTGTAGACATCATGGAGGATCATCAGTGAAGGTCTGCTTCTTCGGGGGAGAAAGGGGATGTAAAGCCCTGGGAAAGCAGGTAAGCCAGTGGGAGACTTTTAGCCCTAAAATGGAAGTGGATAGCAGGATGAATTAAAAACTATAATCTACAGCATGTTGTTTACAAGAAACACATTGGAAGCAGAGCTACACACAGGTTAATGATATGGCATACTATTGTTTTGTAAGAAACCATGAATGGTCAGACTCTAGAGAAGCTGCTTTTGGTTCATCTTCTATGTAGTTTGTTTATATGTGTTTTTCCTTTGTGGTGGAGCTTTAGATGGCAAACTCCATGGGGGCAGAGAATGTTCTCTTGTTGCAGACCCAACACTCGGCATAATGTCTGCCACCTGGCAGCTGCCTAATCAATGTTTACGGGATGACAAATTAACTCTTCACTTTAGGTCATTCTTCAGGTCATTGTTCATGTCATGCTTCAGCTCCTAGCTTGACCCCCAGACTGGGAAGAGGAAGCAGGTTTCCACTTTTCCCCTTCTCCTCCTGACTCTGAAACCAGGGCTCAGTTTTGGCAGGAATTCTTGTTCCAGTCAAGCCTTGCAAAGAAGCTGCCCTTCATGCTGATCAGTTGATCTGCTATCTTCCTTTTAACCACCCCCCCATCTTCTCATTCCCTTCTCCCTGTAGATGAAAGATCAGATTTGAGAGGCTTGTAGTTGTCTCCACTAACAAGCCAAAGAAAGGGATTTCAAAATAAAGGTTTTAGGGGAGGTGTCAACATCTTTCAGAGGCTTGCATTATATTCTTGTCTTTTCTCACATTTTCATGAGTTGCAAAAATGAAGAAAGATTTTAGGACTGATGGAGGAATGAAGTAAGGTTTAATTCAGAAGCACCCAGACTGTTTCTAGATGTATGTGAAAGTTTCCAATTAATAGAAGAGAGTTGTAGTTCTTTCCCAAAGATAGGAAACATCACCTATGTTATAGAGGAACATTTTAAAATCTAATGAGTGAAACATCTATTTGCTTTAATATACAGTTTTTAAAACTTTAAACTAATTTTTTTAAGTTTTTGCAAGGCAAATGGGGTTAAGTGGCTTGCCCAAGGTCACACAGCTAGGTCATTATTAAGCTAAACTAATTTTTTAAAAAATGAGATGGCGCAGTTTGGGGGATGTCAGGTGGAAAGTGGGAAGAAGATTCTAGGATTTGGGGAGAAAGACTGGGTGAGGCAGAGGCAGTCTACCAAGACATAATTCTGCTCTTGATTCTGAAGTGGTCAAATCTCAATTCTTTCTTCTGATTTATTATTTCTAGTATTGACACTTATGCACAGCAATCTTTTTCTGAGTTGACCTGATTCCATTATGTCTGGAATTATACAGATAATTAAGATGGGCTTAGGCTGCTTCAAGGGGTGTGTGAGTAAGAGCCTGCTCTCCTGCCCCGGCCTGTTGAATATATGAAGGTTTAGACTTGTCAGAAGGGGGAAGGACAGAAGAAGAAGAAAGGGGAAATGAAAGATGTTTTCCTGTTCTAACTAAGCAGTGAGGGCTCTGCAGAGAGGAGAAGGAAATGTGATTGCATTGGGAACACCAAAAGTTATTATTTCTTGCTCTCATGTTACTATTAAACCTGGCTCACATTATGTACTCTGGCACATCATAGATATTGTGAAATTGACTCCCTTATATGAGGAGAAGTCCTTACCTAATTTTGGCATATGCAGATGCAGATTTATGGTACATAATTTCTTCTCACCTTCCCTTCCCACCTCCCTCCCCTCAATGGCAAATAGTTTGGTGAACATTGTACATATACATGTGTCTAACATATTTACAGATTATACATTTTCTGTATGAGGAATTGGGACTAAGGGGGGAAAAAAGAAAACCATGAGATAGGAAAGAAAAACAGAAGAGGAATATTGTAAAAGGTGAACATAGTGTTCATTCACATTCTGTAAGTTTTTCTTTGTATGTTTTGTTTTTTTTTCTTCCTGTGGATGTGGATAGCATTGTCCACATCCAATCTCCTGAGGTTGTCCTTGATTTCTGAACTGCTGAGAGGAGCTACATCCACCATAGTTGATCAACTCTCAATGTTATTGCTTATGTACAATGTTCTCTTGGTTCTGTTCCCTTCACTCAGCATCAGTTCCTATGACTCACTTCCATACTTCTCTAGGGTCCAACCATTCATGATTTCTTATAGAACAATAATACTTCATAACACTCATATAACATAACTTGTTTAATCATTCCCCAATTAATGGGCATCCCCTCAATTTCCAATTCTTTGCCACTACAAGAAAAATTGCTATGAATATTTTGGAACACGTGAAACTTTCCCCATTTTTTATGATTTCTTCTGGATATAGTCCTAGAATTGCTATTTTTGGGTCAGATAGGATCAGTTTTATTGCTCTTTGGACATAGTATCATATTGCTCTCTAGAATGGTTGGATCAGTTCACAACTCCACCAACAATGCATTAATGTCCCAATTCTCCCACAAACTCTCAAACATTGATTATTTTCCTGTTTTTTTATCTTAACCAATCTGATAGGTGTAATATGGAAACTCATAGTTGTTTTAATTTCTCTAATCAGTAATAATTTGGAGTATTTGTTTCATATGATTATATATAGCTTTAATGAAAATATTCATTTTCATGTGCTAGGAAATGCAATACTTAGTCTTGTGAGAAAAAAGAAGCATCTGGGGGCAGCTAGGTGGTATAGTGGATAAAGCACCAGCCTTGGAGTCAGGAGTACCTGGGTTCAAATCTGGTCTCAGACACTTAGTGATTGCCTAGCTGTGTGGACTTGGGCAAGCCACTTGACCCCATTGCCTTGCAAAAACCTAAAAAAGAAAAGAAAAAGAAAAAGAAAAAAGAAGCATCTGGTAGATGCTCCTTGTCCTGGAGGGAGTGGAGGTGCTTAATAGAGAACAATGGAGGACAAATCCTGGTGGGAATAGCAGGGTGGCATCACTGGAAGATTTTCCTGACTATGGAGGCTTAAATTAAACATCTATTAGCATGTCTTACAGAAATGTTTGGGACCAAGGGGCTATCTCCATCTGGAAGAGTTGTCTTGAAGGCATCTAAATCATTTGGTGAACTCAGTCTCTGGTATCTAATGGAGACTGATAATTGGTCTCATATATCTTCCCCTCCATAAATGATTGTAAGGTAAACCATTTGACCAAGTTGGAGTATGAATTTTCCTTAATCACAGTGTTCCAGTCCTATTGGATATAAGGTGAGTATTTGGACATTCATTGAATTATGGTTATATAACCAAACTCAGCATAGAGTCTTTTTTTGGAACATATTTACAGTTCATGATACTCACACTTCATAGATTTGGTGTGTCTCCAGTTTTGTTCTAAGTCTCTATAAATGTTCGGGCTGGGTGTAGTGCTTGCAGTCAGTGGGACAAGCTCATGGACAGAGTGGGGAGCAGGCAGTGGAGGACAGGGAGTGAAATGGACAAGGAGGAGAAGCAGCCTAGGAATTTTGGGAACTGATAAGCAAATTTGGGTTATGCAGATTGAAATATGTGTGAATTTGACCCTGTAGTCTCCCACCAAATAAATCTCTCTAACCCTCCTCAGCAATTCTTTGGTCTCTCTGAATAAAGAAGTTATAATGCAATGAGGATAGGATTTGTTTGAAACATCCTGCTCCCCCTCCATTAGGTAAGTACTTACCTTTGGTATCAGACGTATATGCCTTGTAAAAATTTTGACAGGATTAGATTGGCCTGTCTTATTTTCCTTAGAAACCTTGACAGGATCTGGCTTACAATGACCCTGAAGTGTCTTCACTCTTTACAAAGATGCTACAGAAATTTGGGCAAGCATTTTCCTCATATTTATGAAAAAAGGTTTTATTGCTAGTTTTCTTACTATAACATTTTCTCAAATTTTTTCGCTTTAAACTAATTATATGGGTAGTCAGCAGCTATGGTTTTGGTGGGTGTATATATATATATATATATATATATATATATATATATATATATATATATATATCACCTGGAATCAGATGGAAACATCTTGAGGAACCTTTCTTAGGAACTGGGGAACACCTTCAAAAATTATACTGAAGTGACAGAATTGGCATTCAGAAAGATGACAACAGGCAAAAAATGATGGCCTAAGAAAAGTCTTCTCCCAATACTTTCTATGCTTTTTTTTCTTGTTGCGTGCAACATGGTTGATAGTCTGACAAGCACAGAGTCATTAGAAGACCATGAGACTTCCATGTATAACAGTCTTCAAGGTCTAAAGGATGGTGAAAGTTTGCAAGATCAAGAAAGAAATTAGGCAGGGGCCCAATTGATAATGCCTTCCTGATTCAAAGCAGCTGGCACTAGGGTAGGATCCCAAAAGTCCATAAGAACTACAGGATCAATAGAAATGAAAAATCAGAGTTCTCCTGAGGGATTCTCCCACAAAAGTGAGCTCTGGAAGAGAAGCAAATCTGTTTCTCACAAGAATGAGCAGCCATTCTAATTGGTTATTTGCAGAATTCTTTGTTTTTAAAATGATATTTTAGCTAATTTTTTCAATAACATTTCAGAAGATTTTCAACATTCAACTACATGCTTATTTATGAGTTCTCCTCAGTGATGAACAATCTTGTAAAAGTTGTACATGTATATTTGTTTTTGTTATTTTTACATATTAGTCATTTGTGTATGATGAATTAGGTCAAAGGGAAAATAAAGAAAATGATGGGAAAGGAAAATATAAGAAAATTTTTAAAAAAAGGAAATACTGTATCTTTTTTCCCCTTCTGATGTAGATTCACAATTCATTAGGAACTCTAAAATTGTATTATGCTTCAAAATCAATGATTATTCAAAAGCATTCAAGGTATCAGGTCAAAAAGAAGTTTATTTAAATACATAAAACCATTGGAAAAGTCTACAACACAACTATCCAAATACCCAGCAGCACAGTAAGGAACCTGAAGGAGGATCCTCCCTATATCACATAGACATGAGAAGGAATACACAAGGGAGAACTCTATCCTCTACCACTCCAGAATACAGAAGAGTAGAGTTTAACACTTTAAGATCGAGCTTAGTTCATTAATTTCAATTCTCAGAATAGTTCTCTCTCGAATGATCTCCTTAATTTCATAGAGAAGAACTCTCATCCTACTGTTGCTGGGGGTTGGTGTCAAATAACTTTAAAGTAGATGTCTTCTATGTTAAAAAAAATAGAATGACCCCAAATTCAGGTTATCTATAAATTTTGAGCTAATTGTGATATGTGGAATAAAAGGCTCTGGGGCAGGTTGTACAGAGTGGAGCATAGGGGAAAGAGAAGGAAAAAGACAAAGAGAGGCAGATGGGAAATAACAAAGGGGTTGGGAGGGCCTGGTTTGAGGAAGAACAAAGGAAAGATTCTCTGGGAGGGCAGTGAGATTTTGACCATGGAGCCCATTTACTGTTCTTGGCTGTTGGGCAGCAGGAGAATTCCAGTCTCATCTTCTGACTTATTCTCTTTAGGCTTTGAACTTGCAGAGGTAGGGGTACTTATTCCCACAAGGTTCATCTTTCCAGTTCTGGAATTCTGCAGAGAGATGGACTTGATTAAGTTGGGGGGAGGTATGGAGGGGAGGTCAACAGTATGATGACTGAGGCTTCCTCCTATCAGTTGGAATGCTAATACAAGGTTGCCCCTGTGGTCCAAAGTGTAAAGGACATGAAAGGAAAGAAGAGGTATAAAGTATAAGAAAAAGAGTGAGAAAAGAAAGGAAAAAAAAGGAAAGAACCTAAAAGTGTAGGTGGATAGGAAAAGGGAAAGATAAGTAAGAGGAAAGAAGAAAGGAACAAAGAAGACAGAGAAGGAAAAAGAGGAAAAGAGAGAAAAAAATCCGAGGATGAGTGAGGAGAGAAAAATAGAAGAAGAGGGACAAAGAAAAGAGATGAGAGAAGCAAAAATGAGGAGAGGAAAGAGCAGAAGAGTAGAGGACATGATAGCAAAAGAGAACAGAAGAAACAACAATAGAGAGAGGGTAGAAGAGGAGAGGACAAATAAAGAACAGATTGAAAAAAAAGAAAAAAGAGGAGAATGGAGAAGTGGAGAGGAGGGGGGGCTGGCGAAAGAGGAGAAGATAGAAAGGAGAGTTCAAAGGGAGAGACAAAATGAAAGTGGTAGAAGAGGTATGTAACTGCCATATTTGTGGAAGGAGGGTCCCTCATGCATCCAGGGATGAACCTTGCTGAACAAAGAAGAGAATGCCATTCGATAGATAGTAGAAGTATGAGTATATTTCTCTCTCTAACTCACTTGACTCAGAAGTTAAAGTCACACAATAGTTCCTTTTGGTTGTGGTTGGGAAACCTGTCTGCCAGGCTTGGTAGACATAAAGGGCATTGCTGCTCCATCTCCACCTGCGGTTCTGGGACAGAAGGGATCAGAAAAGGAAATGGTCAGGGAATGGTGAGATACCTCTCACCAACCATCTTCCTTCTTTGGCCCCCTAATAAACAAATCAATTACACTTTTATTTTTATTTCACCCTGGTCCTCCATAGATTTGAATTCTCTAACCACATGCTACTGTCCCTGGTGTTGCTCCTGGAATTCTTCAACACCAGATGCCTTAAACAGTTAAGACATTCTCCCAACCATATCCCAGCAGATTCTACTACTCATCCCATCCCCAGGAAACCTCAATCTTTCTGGGTCACACTCCTCTAACCTGCTCTAGGTCATTCCATGAACTGAGGACCCTGAATCACTTAGGAGGATTAAACATTTTGGACATTTCTCCAGAGGTAAGGGGTCTTCTTGAAGGGAACTTCTGTCTTCACTAGGGGGTGACTGAGAACTTACTTGAGGGGAATGTGAGATGATAGAAAAAGGCATGAATACTAAAGACTTATTCAATAAATTGAATATGATGGGCAGAGATACTGAAGCCAAATTCAGGGTTGATGAGTGCCAAGGAGCTAAAGATGGAAGAATAGACAGTCTCCTTGCTCAGGATACCATGTAGACCTCCTCCCATGCCATTCCACATCCTGATTTTTTGTGTAGCAGAACTCCTATCCTTCCCTGAAATTTGGGCTTATCTCAGGGTCCTGGATCTCTAAACTTGGTAGGAACCACCCTGCCCTAAATTTTTCTCTTCATTCCCCTGGACTCTGAAAGGAAAGGACTGAAGGTTCATACCTGGTTAGGATCATGCAGACCGATCCAGACTGGCAATCCCACAAGGTTATTCTCATTGATCATGGTGGCCACAAAGGAAGCCTCAGCTGCATTGAGCAGGGACACTAGGTGGCCTGAGGGGTATTCCTGGCACAGCAACTGTGGGTGAGGGTGGAGATAGAGATCAATGGGAGAGACAGAGAATAAAAGAGGACAGACAATGCTCTTGGAAAGCTTCAGGAGTCAGGGTAATCAGTAGAGAAAAAAAAGAGAAAAGAGTTAACACCCAGGGAGAAGGAGACCTTGGCAAAATTTCAAGAGCTGGACAAAGATCTCCCCAATCAGATAGAAGGATGTGGGAGACACAGATAATGAATGACTAGAAGAGCTGTCTGAGAGATGAGGAGTAGAAGACTTATTATGATTCTGTTTGATTCCAAGGGACAATGAGATAGTAAGGCAAACCCAATCACCCTCTCAGGGGCCCAATCCCAACACACCTCAGCAGTATTCCAGGTCTCTGCAGGACTCAACAAGCCATAGCAATGGGAGCCATGGAAGCCAAATCCCTGGGGGCAGGAGCTCCTGGCAGCAGGGGGAGCAGGTGCCTTCTCTTGTCCTGGGGAAAGGAAAAGAGAAGTTGTAGAGGAGAGGAGTTTAAGATCACGCACTATGAATGTCAGTCTTTAATCCCTAGAAATTCCAACCTCTCCTATTCTGTTGCTGTTTCCCCCTCCCATTCTTTTCCCTCAATATTTCAAAGCCCACAAGCTTATTCTAGCTTCTTTGAAATCAATGAGAAGACCTGGGGGTCACCTTGGGTCGGGTCTGTCAGCAGCAGATATGTGAAGAGCAGGGATGAGAAGCTGGGGTACATCATGGAAGAGAGTATCACCTTTGATTCTGGGAGGAGAGAAGAAAATTCACCCTGTCATGGACCACATAAAGATCAATGAGAAGCCAATAAAGATGGTGGCCTCAGAAGATGCAGGAACATGCTCTTCTGCTCTCTGGGCTCAGGCTGGGGATGAATTCCCCATTCTCCCCTTGCTTCTCTCCCCCTCAAAAGGGTCAGGGGAATATTGAGAGTCCTGGTATTGATCAGAATCTGGGAACAGCTTTGAGGTAGACCACTGAGCAGAGACCCATCCTTGTTTCAAAGTTGTATAAAAATGATCATCTTCAGGCATCTCCCACCAAGATAACTACCTCCTTGAATGAGATGCCTCCTCTGGCTACCTGGGGAGAGAATGACATCAGGAGCCTGAAGGTACCAACCTCCCAGAATTTCTCTCCCTCACTTACCAAGGAAGGACAAAGGAATAGTGATTCAGACCAGAAAAGGAGAGAGCCTTTATAGAAAATCCATGGGGGTGTAGACTTTGGGAAAAGTGGGAGAGCACATGATGGCACAGAACTAGGAGGATAGAATGAGAGTTAGAGCATATGAGTTGATAAGAAGGGGATTCCTGGAAAATGATACGTTCTTCCTCAAAGTGGTCCCAGTAGCAGTAAGGTGCATTGCTTTCTTCCCAGAACACAAAGGAAGAACAGAGATTAGGGTCCTTCCCGAATGCCTGCCAGCTGCCTTGTTCCCATAGTCATGTGAAACCTTTGAGCAATTGGTGATTGGAGGAGGAGACAATACACACAGGAACTGGTGGACTTGCTTAAAGAATTTGATGGAAGAGAGTAAAATCCGGGAAACATAAGGTGTCGTGGCCTTACCAAAGGTGAGAATTCCAGTTATTGGCTCCATGGTACCTTGAGCGAACCCTCTAATATGTCTATTCATTACTGGAATGCCCTGAACAAGAAACATTTTCAGGCTTCCAGAAAGGGCCTCTCAGTTATCAGCAGCATGTTTCCTGGAGTTGATCTGGAGTTGAATTGGCATGGTCAACAAAAACTCAAGTTCCCTGCAGCTTCTTATAGCACAAACTTGCCATTAAATGGAAAAGAAAAGGGGGCCTTTGGCAAGACCTAGCAACAGATCTCCTAACATCCCAGAAAACTGACAGAGTCATCACAAGGTTACTGGGCCTTCATGGAGACCTACATCATCCAATTGCCACAAGCCAAGTCTTAGTTCTTACCTCTTCATGAAGATTCTTTAATGAAGATTCAATGAGTTCCCATCAATAGGTCTTGGTGATTGGAGTTGGAAATCAATACGATCCCTCATGAACAAATTGGAGGCAATTTTCTGGGTGTTTGGGGTGCCCATTGGATGATTCACAATGATGACTCTGAGGAGACCATGATCAAGGTTTATGGCTAATTTCTCTCTTACAATATAGGATGCAGCACAACCCATAAGGCCCTGGACAAGATGTGAGAGTTCCTGAAGTCACTGGCACCATCACTTCCTTTATTCTGGACACTAGGCTTCCCAAAACAGGATGCTTTGATTTGATCTGGACTATTATCACCTGCAAGTGAGTCTTCCTGTCTTTAGTCTCTTCATACTCCATTGTAATTTTCCTGAAGAACTAGATCTTATGATGTCACATCTCTTCTTGATTGACTTCAAGGGTTCCGTCACCTGCTGGGTCACAAACAAAAGCCTTTGTGTGATGTTTCAAGACCTTCATGACCTGTGTTTTCTTCATTTCCAGTATCTCACACCTTGCTCCACATCACATTACTCTCTAGTCCAATCACACTGTCTTCCTGACTGTTGCAGGAATAAGATGCTCCATCTCTACAGTCATTTGCTCAGTCTATCTCCAAAGTCTGGAATGTTCTCCCTTCTTATCCCTGTTGTCTGCCTTACCAGGCTAACTTGAAGTCCCAATAAAAATCTCATCTTCTACAGGAAGTTTTTGGTAAACCCTGTTAATCTTTTTTTTTTTTTGCAAGGCAATGGGGTTAAGTGACTTGCCTAAGGTCAAACATCTAGGGAATTATTAATTGCTTGAAGTTAAATTTGAACTCAAGTCCTTCTGACTTCAGGACTGGTGCTCTACCCACTGTGCCACCTAGCTGCTCCAAGACTCTATTAATCTTAATCCTTCTGTCTCCTGTTTTTCCATTCATTTTCCATGTAGTGTGTTTATACATGGCTTTCCTTTGTGGTGGAACTTTAGATGGCAAGTTCCATGAGGGTCCAAAATGTCCTCTTGTTGTATGCCCAACTCTCAGCATAATGTCTATCATCTGGTGCTTCATCAATATTTTTGGAATGACCAGTTGACTGACTGGCTGCTCTACAGCTGCCAGCTTCAGCCCCAGTCTAGGAAGAGGAATCAGGTTTCTGCTTCTCCCTTTCTCCTGTTGCATCTGAAACCAGGGCTTAGTCTTGGCTGTTATTTCAAGGCTTGATCCATTCATAATTTCCTATTAAGCTGTTCTTGATGCTGATCAATTGAGCTTGATGCTTCTTTTCTCTTCCTTTTTAGCCCACCCTCACCCTCTCATCCCCTTCTCCCTGTAGACAAATGAGGGAGTTCAACATCTGAGATACTCGGTGTCTCCACTAACAAGACAAAGACAGGGATTTCAAACCAATGGTTTTAAGAGAGGGGCCAACATCTTTCAGAAGCCTGGACCAAACTCTTGGTTTTCCCCACATTTTCATATCATGCAAAAGCACAGAAAGTTTTTGGTGGAGTGGTGCAAAGAATGAAATTATAATTAGTAATTGAGAAGCAACTAGGTCTTTCCAGGATGTTGGAATTCAGTCCCCATATGACATCTACTTGTTCTGTAAAGGTCTCCTTCAACTTGAGTTGTTCATGATGGAAAATAAAGAAAAAGTTTCTGTTTAGTAGAAAAGACATGTATTTCTTTCCCAAGAATATGAAACATCACCTATGTTATGGAGGAACATTTTTAAATCTAATATGAGTAGAATATTTAGATTTTAATACTTTAAACTACTTTTTTAATATGTGATAGTGCCGTTAGGGAGATTTTAGGTGGAGAATGGGAAGAAATTTCTAGGACTTGGGGAAGAAAGATTGGATGATTCTGGAGTGGTCAAATCTCAATTCCTTTTCTGTATTATTTCTAGGATTGATACTTAGAGACAGTAGCACTTTTCTGAATTCACCTAATTCTTTCATATTTGGAATCATAGAGAATTAAATTGGACAGACAAGGCTGGCTCAAGTGGTTTGTGGCCACCACTAAGTTTAGCCTGATCTCTTGCCCCAAGCTGATGAATCCAGGAAAGTTTAGCCTGACCAGGAGGGGAAAGGACAGAAGTAGAAGGGGAAAGTGAAAAAAAGTTTCCATGTACTAACTAAACAGTGAAACTCTTGGAGCCAAGAGCTCAGCAGGGAAAAGGTAGAGGAAATGGGATTGCATAGACCATCTAAATTTGATATTTCTTACTCTCACTTTACTACAAAATCTGTTTCACAATATGTACTCTGGCTCATTGATACTGTGAATCACCTCCCTAAAATGAGGAGAGGTCCTCACTGAGTTTTGGTCAGTTGTAATAAATATGTGTTAATCTTCCCAGACTTAGTCCTAAACAAGGACAAATATTACCTGAAGTTTTGTTCTTAAGAAAGAACAAATCAAAATCAGGTTAATAAGCATAATTATTGATAGTTCTCTAAGTTGTGAAATTAGATAGGTCTGCATGGGGATAGGGAGGGTCTAGCTCCCCAAGATGGAGGCTTACTGGCATCCTTAGTTAATCTTGATCATCCGAAGGTATGACTCAAAAAGTCACCTCAGATTTGTCTAATCAATGATGGGCTCGGCTCCCCTACATGGGATAAAATAGGGCCAAGGCAGGAAGTAGCGGAGGGAACTGACTTCAGGTAAACCACCTTCAAAGTATAGCTGGAGTTTCTTGACGGGATTAAGGTGGCATTTTCTGTTTACAATTAAGGGAATTCTCCCTAAGCATGTTTTTCAATTATTAAATGTCCTAATTAAAGCTATCTTAGTGACAGTTGTACCTCACTGACCCTCCACCCCTCTGCTCTCTAACTTGATCTCTTTAAAATACAACTTTTAGGCAAGAAAAATGTGCATACCCTTTGATTCAGAAGTATCACTACTGGGTCTATTCCCTGAAGAGATTATGAAAAAGGGTAAAAACATCACCTGTACAAAAGTATTCATAGCAACCCTGTTTACAGTGGCAAGGAATTGGAAATTGAGTGAATGTCCATCAATTGGGGAATGGCTTAACAAGTGTGGTATATGTATGTCATGGAACACTATTGTTCTATTAGAAACCGGGAAGGATGGGAAATCAGGGAAGCCTGGAAGGACTTGCATGAACTGATGTTGAGTGAGATGAGCAGAACCAGAAGAACATTGTACACCCTAACAGCAACATGAGGGCAATGATCAGCCTTAATGGACTTGCTCATACCAACAGGGAAACAATCAGAAACAAATCTGGGCTATCTGCAAATGAAGAATGTCATCTGTATCCTGTGAAAGAATTGTGGAATTTGAACAAAGACCAAAAACTATTACCTTTAATTTTTAAAAATTGTTATCTTATTATGTAATTCTGCTATATCTCATACTTTATTTTTCTTCCTTAAGGATATGATTTCTCTCCCATCACATTCAACTTAGACTAATGCATACCATGGAAACAATGTAAAGACTAACAGTCTATGGGGCGGCTAGGTGGCACAGTGGATAAAGCACTGGCCCTGGAGTCAGGAGTACCTGGATTGAAATCCCTTCTCAGACACTTGATAATTAGCTAGCTGTATGGCCTTGGGCAAACCACTTAACTTCATTTGCCTTGCAAAATCCTTAAAAAAAAAAAAGACTAACAGTCTACCTTCTGTGGGAGGTGGGAGGGGAAGCAAGATTAAGGGAAAAATTGTAAAATTCAAAATAAATAAAATCTCTCAAAAAATTTAAAAAATAAAATGCAACTTTTATGCAAAAAATTAATTTCCAACAAAAATTTATGTTTAAAATATGTCTATATATTTATCCACATCTCTACAGATATTCATATATATAATTTCCTGACTATAGTATTTAATAAATTCTTGAGAAATGATTTCTAGTAATATAAGGAAAAACAAAAAAAATTATATTTATTATCTGTCATCTCCACCCTGTACTCCAGGGATCATTCTTTTGCTTTTTCTGTGGTAGATTTTCCTAAGAGAGTTTATGAAAATAATAACCTTCTGGCTTTTGAACTAAAGAGCCTGGAAGAGCCTATTTTTCTCATAAGGAAACAATCAGACCATAACCAATGACTTCAGTTAGAGTCAGAAAGGGAAGCAGTGAGAACCTTCATTTTTATGTGGCAAGAATTGCAATACCTTAGTATGTGAGTCAAAGAAGCATCTAGTAGATACTCCATGTCCAGAAGGGAGCAGGGGTGCCTAGCAGAGAGCAATGAAGGCAAACTCCTGTAGGAATAGCATGATGACATCACTAGAAAATGTCCATGGCTTTGGAGGCCTCTGAAGCCAGGGTTCAGCCTTGGCAGACTTTCCAATGTTTGTTACAGGCACTCTTTCCCAGGAAGTTGCTCTTAATCCTGGCAAGAAGCACAAAATCTTGCCCCCCTGCCCTTTAACCCTACCCCTATCTCGTGATCCTCTGCTTCTCTGGAAATGAATGAGAGTCCTAAGTCTTAGATGCTTGTTGCTGGCTCCACTTGGAAGAGAAAGAAGGGAACTTCAACCCGAGGGTTTTAGGAGTAGGGCCAAAGTCTTTCATGGGCTCCCCTGTTGTTTCAGCTCTTTTTAATCTTTTCCACCACTTTCATTTCATGGGAAAACTCAGAAAACCCCCTACTATTTTTTAGTGGACTGGTGGCTGCCTGAATGGAGTATTGTAGGAGACAGATTTTTAAATGGGACTTAAAGTCAGAGAAGACAGAAGGCAGGGTGAGAAGGAAGAACAATCCAGACATGGAGACAGGCAGGGAAAATGGTCTGGAAAAATGGAGCATCTTTCAGAAGGACAGAGTAACTGGACTAGAGAGTTTGTGATGGGGAGGAAGGTGTAAGAGGGCTAGAAAAACAGGAGGAAGACAAGCTTAAAATACCTCATAGAGGTTTTTGTATTTGATCTTGTGAGTGATTGGAATGACTGGAGTTAATTAAGAAGGGATGTGATGGGGCAGCTAGGTGGTGCAGTGGATAGAGCACCGGCCCTGGAGGCAGGAGTACTTGAGTTCAAATCTGGTCTCAGACACTTCATAATGACCTAGCCGTGTGGCCTTGGGCAAGTCACATAACCCTGTTTGCCTTGCAAAAAAAAATCCTTAAAAAAAAGAAGGGATGTGACATCATTATAGGATCTGATTCCATAGTAAAATCACAATGATAGCTAATTGGAGAATTAGTTGGAGTGGGGAGAGATTATATAGGCAGGCAGATCCACCAGCAGGTGATGGCAATATTCCAGGCCAAATCTGAGGATCCTGGATCAGAAGTCTAGTTTCTGGAATGAAGGAGTGATGGTGCCTCAGGACTGCTCACATCCTTCTAGGGATGTTCTAGAAACAGTATCATGAGAGAATTATTGACATATAACTGATCAAGATCATCTACTTTGAATTATCAATGGGCAGCCCATGGGCATGCAACTGGGTTCCAAAGATGTCAGTGATGAGAAATCAAACCAATTCCAGCTTCCCAAGTCTCACTGATGGAAACACATTATTTGCCTCTCAAAGAGAATCTTCTAAAAGAGAAAGAGATGAGAAACAGGATTAGGCATATTATAGATGAATTCTATAGGTCTCCAAGAGGGTTCATTGGGCTATTTGCTCACTTTTCTGTGGCTATTGGAAGATCAGCTGCTTAGACCTGCTAATGTCCTCTTGTCTCTCACATTTGGAGATAACAGTGGCTAAGAAGAAACTGCAGGGAATTTGACTTTTTGTTCATATCAACACAACCCCAAGTCAACTCTAGAAAATGGACTGGTGATCACTGGGAGCCTCTTTGCAAGAGCCTGAAAATCTTTCTTGTTCAGGCCATTTCAGTAACCAAAGAAAGATAGAAAGTCCATCGTATCTCCCTGGGTTTGAGGGGATTGAAAACCAGTGTAAAAGTTCTGAAAAAATGGATTCATGAGACAAAGGGCAATCTCTTAGCCAAAGGAGGCATTTATTCACTATATAATATATTGGGCTAAAGGGGGTATGTCTCTGCTGGCAATAAAGTACCTAATATATTATCTTTATTTAGGGAAAGAGGAGGAAGGGAGAGAGCAGATATAATTTCAGACGAATGGTTGTGAGTCTGGAGAACAGAAATTGGTGCCACCAGGACAGACCTTCTTTCTGAGTTATAAAAGGGTATTTATATATCAAAAGGATGCTCCAGATGCTGGTAGAACTTGACTGATCTTTGTATAAGGTTAGAAGAGATGATCCTCTTCAGTGTACTCTGATAACAGTGACAGAGGAAGAATGAGGCAGGAGATAGGGGTTGCAGGGCCAGTCATAATTAGAATTCTTGGTTTCAACATTAGGTTCCAGGAGGAACACTCAGAGCATCTGATTGTTGAGGAGGGGGTTCATTAATTGAGACTCCATCTGGTTGAATTATAGGATTTCCCTGCTTCTTTAGTATCAAGGTCATAGACCTTTCCTGGATTCTGCTCTCCTCCATTTAGGTCCTTCATAAAACTCACCCATTACTGTGTGAATACCATCTTCACACAATCCCCGGTCTTCATCAAATTGTTCCATGGCCATGGAGGGAAAAAGCAGCTGTCATGTTTTGGGAAGAGAACCTGTCTCCTTTCTTTTGTGTTTTGGAAAGAACATACTTGATCCTGAAGGCAAACTGGGAAAGAACTGGGAAAGAGAGAAGCCCTTCTCTCTTAAAAATATATGTGCTCTGATCCTTACTTCATCATCCTACCTCTGCCTAGTCACCCTGTCTTCCAGCCTTTCCAATATCTATACCCCCATTGTCCCTCTCTCTATATATATAAAGGTTCTGTCCTTGTCTGATTCACTATCCCTTGGTCCTACCAGATAAGTGATAGGTGCTATCAGATAAATGAGGGAGAGAAGGTATGGAAGGTTGGTTCTCTTCAGGTTCCTGAGGCCATTATCTTCTTAGATGGAAGGAGGAGGCATCTCATCCCAGAAAGGCAAATATCTTGGAGGTAGATGCCCATAGATAGACATTACTAAGTAACTCTGAAAGAGGGCTGGGTTTTACCTCACTGGTACACTCCCTACTAGGAGTCTGTTTATTCCATGAAAGGGAAGAAAAAGGGAGAAAAATGGGTATGGAGAATTCAATTCCTGTCATAGAACAGAGAGCAAAACAACAGTAGGTCTTCTGAGATCTGGATCATCTTTGTCCTTATCTTTCTGTTATCCTTGAGTGATCCATGAGAGAGAATCAGAATTTCTCTTCTCTCCTGCCCAGAATCATAGATGACACTATTTACCATGATGCTGTGCTGACTGAACTCCTAGATGCATTGAGGGACCTTCTTTCCTACAGTATGGCACTTATTTCCCTCTCCCCTCCACTTTCATTTTCCCTCTTCCCTTCTCCAGTCTTCTTCATCTCATTTCTTCTCTTCTGACTTCTGGCCCCTCTTCCTGTCCTCTCCTCCATTCTCCTTTCTTTTCTTCTCCACTCATTTTTGCTCTTTTCTTCCCCTCTTTTACCCTCTCATTTCTACTTCTGTCTTCTCTTCTATAATCTCTTTTGCTTTCCTGTCCTCTGTTCTCCTGGGCTTTTCTTTCCTCATTTTTGCTCTTCTCTCATCTCTTTTCTTCTTCTTTTCCCTTCTATTACTTATATCTCTGTTTCTCTTCTTTTCTATCCTCTCCTCTCCCCTGCTCTTCTCCCTCTCTTCTTTTTTCTTCCCTCTCTAATTTTTCTTCTCTTCTCTTTTCCCTAACCCTCTCCTCTTTTCAGTTCCTTTCTTTTCTCCTACTTTTTTCCCCACTTCCTTCCTCTTCTCTTTCCTCTCCTTTCTCCTTTGGACCACAAGGGCAAACTTGAATTAGCATACCAACTGTGGACTGGATGCCTTAATTATTAGGCTCAGGTCCTCCTGTTCATGGCTCTCCCCCCAACTTAATCAAAGCCATCTCTCTGAAGCAGTTCAGAGCTGGAAAGAATTGTGAGGAACAAGTCAGAAGAAAGGGTCAAAATTTTCTGCTGCCTTGGAACCAAGACCAGCTAATGGTGCCTTGGTCATAATCTCTCTACCCTCCCAGAGAACCTTCTTTCCATTGCCCTTTCTCAAACCAGCCCCTCAGGCCTCTTTATTATCTCATAACTTTCTCCCTTTCTCCTTTCCCTCTCCTCTTCCCCATTCTGTGCTACCTGTCCCACCTCCTTTCATTCCATACAACATAATTTGTTCAAAGTTGTTACATAACCTGTATATAAATGGTCATGGTCTTTTTAAATAGAAGAGAACAAGTTTAATTTTTTTGACAAATTGTGATAGGGTGAGAGAATTTAACCAAGTGAAATATTCAAAAATGTGAAATTGAAAACTTAAGCTAGACCTTAATGTATTAAATTTGCTTTTCTCCTCTGTTCTGGGGAGAAAGAGTGCCAGGTTGTCCCATATATATTCCTTTCCTAGATGATGTAAGGAGTATTCTCCTCCAAGGATATCTTTGGATAGCTGTGCTGTATGCTTCTCCAATGGTCTTATGTTTTTAAATAAGCTTCTTTCTGACATGATGATGATGCTCTGAATTCTTTTAATTTTAATTTTTTAGGGGGTTTTTGTGCAAGGCAATGGGGTTAAGTGGCTTTCCTAAGGCCACACAGCTAGGTCGTTATTAAGTGAATTTTTTTGATGACACACAGATCTTTAAATATGAATAGTGCTTTTGGCATTCATAAAGAACTTTCCCAGGCAGCTAGGTGGCGTAGTGGATAAAGCACCGGCCCTGGAGTCAGGAGTGCTAGGGTTCAAATCTGGTCTCAGACACTTAATAATTACCTAGCTGTGTGGCCTTGGGCAAGCCACTTAACCCCATTGCCTTGCAAAAAAAAAAATCTAAAAAAAACTTTCCCCATGCTAACTTTGTGAAAATAATCCCTTGTGATGTCTTTTTGGGCTGATAGGAAACAGAATTCCTTCTAGAACTCAATTTGTGGCCTTCTTTCCATATGAGATGAGCCCTCAGAAGAACCTTGAGTTGTCCTTCCTATATAGCCTGTAGTTACCAAGTAGCTTTGAGTTTCTTCCCCAGTAGCTGCTCCTTTGAATCAAGAAGGCATTAAGATCCTCTTGTATCTCTATGCTTGTTAGATTGGATAAACCATATAGACAATCTAGTCAGTGAGTCATGTCCTCCCTCTCAGAAGAAGCTTGCATTCAAGTTATAATTTGAACTCATCTGTCTGAAATTCTAAGATCTCATCTGAACCTTGTCTTACAAGGGGCCATGTATCCTTGAGGAGAGTTCCACTGTCCTGGTCCCTTTCTGTCTCATGACATCCCCTTCCAACTATAGGGACCACTTTTCTTTCTCCCTTCCTACCAAAAGTCCTTTACATTATTGTGTTTGCCTCTGAAAACTTGGGACCCTTTGTGATTTGGTTTGCACATTTGCTTAGCATAGGCAAATTAGTTGTTAAGAATCATCAGGGTAGGGAAATTCAGAGTCTCTGAGACATCCATCATCTTCAGAGAATTTGTTCAATCACTCATCACTTAACCATACAAAGTTCATTTATTCAACACTTCCTGTATACCAGTCACTAATGGGACAGTAAATAGGACCTTAACTTCAGGGCACTTACAGTTTAATAAGTTCAACAGCAAGTCACTAAGCAAAAGATCAATACAGGAGATTTTGATCACTTTAGAAGGTCATTTCCATGGGAGTCATAGGCATAAAGCATCATGTGCTGCTTTGAGTCTTTATTAAGAGGGTAATGTTTAGTGTGGGAGCCAGTGTGGTCATTAGCAGCCATGTATTTTCCCTGGGAACTTGCTCTGATTACATTATTGTAGTGTTTCCCTGCCTGAATCTCTTATGTTTCAGTTCTATGTGGCCCTAGCTATTGAAAGGGAGTCCATGGTAGATGTTGGGTTTCCTGTAGGAGAACTTAGAGATGATGAATATTCTTCCAGGTTTGTAGGAATGTAGTTGAGCTCCTGAGACTGAACTCTATTCTCTCTCCCTTGAACTGAGGCCCAGGTCTCATGAAGACTTGTTGTTGTCTCCCTTCCTTCTGGAGGAAGCTCAAGAACATCAAGAAGGTGATGTCATGACTTCCAAGTGAACTGGAGAAGGAGCTAAGCAAAGTCATCAACCTCACTTTCTCTTCTAGTGTCATCAGGATCCAGTGGCAAAACATAGGATAGAAAGACTGGCATGGCTCAGGAAGCAGCAGGAAACCTTGGGCTTTTGAAGCTAAGTCTTTCCCAGGTGAATGTTTGTCTAAGGGAATACCCATTCATTAATTGTAGGCTAGATAAGCATGATAGTTTAGTTTGCCTTCAGAACAAATCTCAAAAACCTGAGGATTTTTAATAAAAGTCTCAAAATTTCTGGCCAGAAGAGAAATAGTTTGCTATTTACACTTACTCTGAGCCAATGAGGATCCAACAGGAGACTCTCAGGAAGAAAGAAAGGAACTAATTAAAAAGCTTTCATTAGACTTCTGGGGTAGAGTCAAGATTATGGTACAAAGCTAAAAAGCTCCCAGAGCTTTTCCTGAAACAATGTTAAATGCAGCCTCCACATAGACTCTAAACTACAGATCCTATTAAAAAAAAAAGAGTGAAGACGTTTTCAACACAAAATATCATGGAGAGGGGGCAGCTAGGTGGGTGCAGTGGATAGAGCACTGGCCCTGGAGTCAGGAGGACCTGAGTTCAAATCTAGCCTCAGACACTTAATAATTGCCTAGTGGTGTGACCTTGGGCAAGTCATTTAAAAACCCCATTCACTTAAATTAATAAAATTTTAAAAATATCGTGGAGGAACTTCAGTAAAGGTCTATCTTCTCTGTCTAAAATATATGGGAGTATAGCCCAATGTAGGTGGGAAAGATGGAAAGCTAGCAGGGCAACTCAGGTTAAAGCTTAGCATGCCAGCGTTACAACAGGACCATCAGTGAAAATCACAACTCCAGCTCAGAAGACAAAGTTTGGTGCAACAGACAGAACTATGTTAGGTTACTCTAATGCAGGGAACAAATAGCAATATAGGCAATGCAATAGGTAAACAATAAACCAGGGACCAGATCTTGGCCCCAGCACAAAAAGTGTGGGACTATATATTCCCTGTGCCCCAGAATGTTGTTCAGAACTCAACTATCAAAATGAGAGAAAAAAACAAAACTTAAAAAGTGTTAATCATAGAAAGCTACTATTCTGATAGTAAAGGTTAAAAACACCATCACAGAAGAGAAAAACAGTGACAAAATGTCTACGTGTAAAGTTTCAAAGGAGTTTTTAATTTGACTTCAAATCCAAAAAGACCTCTTGGAAGACCTTGAAAAAAATTTAAAACCAACAAATGGAGGAAAGAAATGAGAGCCATGGAAGATTTATGAAAAACTGAATAAAAAAAAGTTAAAATGATCAACTGGAAAAAGGAAAACAACTCATTTAAAAGTAAAATCAACCAACTGGAAAGGGAGAGAAAAATTCAACTGAAGAAAATAAAACCTTTAAAAATTTGAATTGAACAAATAAAAATTAAAGACTCGGTGAGACACCAAGATTCCATCAAACAAAACCAAAAGACTGAAAAATAGAAGAAAATGTAAACTACCTCTTAGGAAAAATAACTGACCTGGAAAAAAGATCCAGGATAGATAATCACAAATTATTGGTCTACCTGAAAACCCTTATCAAAAAAAAGAATCTGGAAAATATCTGACAAGATATTATTATGGAAAACTGCTTTAATATACTAGAATAAGAAGTTCTTGAAGGAATTCATTGTTTACCTCTAGAAAGAGATCCCAGAATAAGAACTTCAAGGAAAATTGGAACCAAATTTCAGAATTCTCAGTTAAAGGAGAAAATACTGTAAGCAGTCAAAAAGAAACAATGTAAATACGAAGGAAACATAATTGGGATTACCTAGGATTTATCAGCCTCAACATTAAAGGATTGGAGAGCCTGGAATAGAATATTCTGCAGGGCAAAGGACCTTGGATTACAACCAAGAATTAATTACCCTAAAACTTCAGCATATTCTTTCTTTTTTAAATTGATATTTTATTTTTCCATTTACATATTTTGAAATTTTTATAACATTCATTCACATTCATATATTTATAAGTTACAAAATTTTCTGCCATCCTTCCTTCCCACCCCTCTCCCCTCAACAGCAAACAGTTCAGTGAACATTGTACATGTACATTTGTGTTTAGAATGGATATATCTTAGTCATTTTCTTTATGAGAAATTATAATCAAGGAAAAACATGGGATAGGAAGGAAAAGCATAAGAGAAACTTTTCCAAAAGTGATCATAGTGTTAAGATTTTTGTAGTTTGTTTTTGTTTTGTTTTGTTTTTCATAAGGATATGGATGGTGTTGTACATAACAGGTCTCCCAGGGTTGTCCTAACTCTGAACTGCTGAGAGGAGCTATATCCATCAAAGTTAATCAACTCACAATGTTGTTGCTAATGTCTACAATGTTTTCTTGGTTTTGCTCCCTTCCCTCAGTATCAGTTACTGTAATTCTATCCATGCTTCTTTAGAGTCTGATATTTCATGGTTTCTTATAGAGCAATAGTACTCCATGACATTCATATTTCTTAACTTGTTCAGTAATTCATCTAATGATGGACATTCTCTCAATTTCCAATTTTTGCACTTAAAAGAAGAGATGGTAAAAATATTTTGGGGACTTTTCCCATATTTCATGATTTCTTTAGGCTAGGCCTAATATTGGTATTGCTGGGTCAAAGGGTATGATTAGTTTTATTTCTCTTGGGGCATAGTTCTACATTGCTCTCCAGAATGGTTGAACTACAACTCCACCAACAATGCATTAATATTCCAATCATCCCACATCCTATCCAACATTGATCATTTTCCATTTTTTTTCATCTTTGCCAATATGATAGGTGTGAGGTGGCTTTCATTTGTGTTTCTCTTATTAGTATCAGGGTAAAGGTAAAAGGCTGGAGCAGTATGCTTCAGCTGAAGTAAAAAAAAAAGCAATCTTTATCTCAGACATAGCAAATGCAAAAATAGATCTCATTAAAGGGAATAAGGAAGAAAACTTCATCTTCTTAAACAGTACTATAAGCAATGAAGTAAAATCAAAATTAAGCATATATTCACCAAGTGATATAGCATCCAAATTCCTTGAGAAGTTAAACAAGTTACAGGGAAACTTAGATACCAAAACTATAATAATGGATCTAAACCTCCTTCTCTCAGAATTAGATAAATCTATCCACAAAATAAACAAGAAGGAAGTTAAGAAGGTGAATAGAATTTTAGAAAATTTAGATGTGATCGACCTCTGAAGAAAAGGAATATATACTTTTTTCCTCTGCAGTACATGGTACCTACACAAAAACTGATAATGTTTTAGGGTTTAAAAACCTCATAATCAAATGCAAAAAAGCATAAATATTAAATGCATCCTGTTCAGATAATGATGCAAAAAAATTACATGTAATAAAGGGTCATTGAAAAATAAAACTAAAAATTAAATGGAAACTAAATAATTGAATTTTAAAGAATGAGTGGATCAAACATCAAATCATAGGAATAATCAACAATTTCATTCAAGACAATGAAATTATGAGACATTGTACTGTAACTTGTGGGATAAAGACCAAGCAGTTCAAAGGAGAAAATTTTTATATCCCTAAATGCTTATATAAATAAAATAGAGAAAGAAGAGATCAACAAGTTGGGCATACAACTGATAAAGCCAGAAAAAGAACCAATTTAAAGTACCCAATTAAATACCAAATTACAAATTTTGAAAATCAAAGGAGAAATTAATAAAATTAAAAGAAGAGAACATTGAATAAATACAACTAAGAATTGATTTTGTGAAAAAACACAATAAAGTAGAAATATCTTTGGTTATTCTGATTTAAAAAAAAGAAGAAAATCAAATTGCCAGCATCAAAAATGAATAGGGGCGGAGCCAAGATGGCGACAAGAAGGGATCCAGTCTTAGGAGCTCTCTGATAAAACTCATAAGTTAAGGACTCTAACCAAACTTTTGAGAGACAGAACCCACAAAGGGACCCAGTGAGGCAGTTCTCTTACTCAAGGTAACCTGGAAAAGAGCAGAAAGGCTCTGTTCCCTGGGGTCTGAGGTACGGCCCGCCGAAGGGGTGGCCCCCCCAGAGCAAAAGAATTTCAGCCTCCCGGAGGCAGCCCCAGGGCACTGGGAGCCGTGGACCACAGCAGCGGGGGAGTCTCTTGAGTTGCACCCCGGGGAACACTGGGCGCAAAGTGGGGGAAGAGCAGGAGACCTCTGCCAGAATGAGCACGTGGAGCCCAGCCCTCAGGGCATGCAGCAAGTAGCTTGGTCTTTGGGCAGCCCAGACCTGGAAACAGAAGCAGGCTGAGGCAGTAAGCAGGAGCCCCCAGGGCATGAGCCCATTGAGCTGAGGGAGGGGAGTGAAGAGAGAGAGACTGCCGACTCTGTCCTTTGCCTCTGGAACAGGACACTGAGGCTCTGACCACATTCAGATCCTGATTGCAGCCTAGGTCCCCCCATGGAACAGCAGCGGCCCCCTCACCTTGGCCACGTGGCAGAGGGGGGCGCTTATGGTCATTCACAGACCAGGAGGGAGGACAGAGCCTCACACACTGAGACCCTTGTGGGAGTGTCCCAAAAGCTCAGGAAACATCCCCAAACCAGGACCAGGCTGGGAAAATGAGCAAGCAGAGAAACAAAAGGAAGACTATTGAGAAATATTTTGCAAATGAGCCCAACAAGGATCAAAATACTCAGTCTGAAGATGAGGAAGCACAAGTTCCTGCATCTAAAGACTCCAAGAAAAACAGAAATTGGGCTTAGGCTATGACAGAGCTCAAAAAAGACTTTGAAAATCAAATGAGGGAGTTGGAAGAAAAACTGAGAAAAGAAAGGAGAGAGATGCAGGAAAAACATGAAAATGAAGTCAGCAGCTTAGTCAAGGAAATCCAAACAAATGCTGAAGAAAATAGCATGCTAAAAAGCAGCTTAGGTCAAATGGATAAAACAGTTCAAAAAGTTATTGAGGAGAAGAATGCTTTAAAAAGCAAAATTGGCCAGATGGAAAAAGAGATAAGAAAACTCTCTGAGGAGAACAAATCCTTCAGACAAAGAATAGAATTCAGGGAGATTGATGAATTTACCAGAAATCAGGAATCAATACTTCAAAACCAAAAAAAATGAAAAATTAGAAGAAAATGTGAAATATCTCATTGAAAAAACAACTGATATGGAAAACAGACTTAGAAAAGATAATTTAAAAATTATGGGAATACCTGAAAGTCATGATCAGGAGAAGAGCCTTGACATCATTTTCAAAGAATTACTACAGGAAAATTGCCCTGATATTCTAGAAACAGAGGGCAAAATAGAAATGGAGAGAATCCACCAATCCCCCCAAGAAAGAGATCCCAAAAAACCAACCCCTAGGAATATTATAGCCAAGTTCCAGAACTCCCAAGTCAAAGAGAAAATATTACAAGCAGCCAGAAGGACACAGTTCAAATATCGTGGAGCTGCAGTCAGGATAACACAGGACTTAGCAGCAGCTACATTGGAAGCTCGTAGGGCTTGGAATACAATATACCAGAAGGCAAAAGAGCTTAGAATGCAGCCAAGAATGAACTACCTAGCAAGGCTGAATGTCCTCTTCCAGGGAAAAAGATGGACTTTCAATGAACCAGGGAAATTTCAAATATTCCTTTTGGAATGGCCAGAGCTGAACAGAATGTTTGATCTTCAGATATAGGACTCAGGTGAAGCATGGAGATTGGAGGAGAGGGGGGAAATATGAGGGACTTAATGAGGATGAACTGCATGTATTCCTGCATAGAAAAATGACACTGATAATACTCATATGAACCTTCTCAGTTAATAGAACCAGTAGAGGGAGCTTTTATAGTTGAAGCACAGGAGAAAGCTGAATTCGAAGATAAAATATGGTGTAAAAATGGAGTCAATAGAAAAAAAAGGAAAATGTAATGGGAGAAAGAAAAAGGAGAGGGGGAATAGTCCAAGATATTTCACATAATAAGATTTTTTTTATTACAATGAGCTATTGCAATGATATGGAAGGGGGGAGGCAAGGGGGAATGAGGGAACCTTTGCTCTCATCAGAAATGGCTAGGAGAGGAAACAGCAAATATACTCAATGGGGTATAGACATCTGGAGTAAGAAGGAGGGTGGAGCAGGGGGAAGGGGTGGAGATGTGAATAAAGGAGGAGAGGATGGATCATGGGGGGAGAGTGGTCAGATATAACACATTTTCTTTTTTACTTCTTGCAAGGGGCTGGGATTGGAAGGCCTGCCCAGGACCATAGGGCTAGGTGGATTCAGGGCCTAAGGGGTGGTAGGGGGACTCAGGGCTTCTTGGCCCCAGGACCAAGGATCTGTCTACTGTGCTACTCAGCGACCCTACAGTAGAGTCAGAGTGAAAGGAGAGACAAAATATAGTACATGGTAGTGGAGAAATAAGAAAGGAGGGAGTTGCGATCAGCAATGGCAATGTTGGAAAAATATGGAAGCAACTTTTGCGATGGACTTACCATAAAGAATGCGATCCACCTGTGACAGAGTTGTTGGTGTTGGAACAAAGACTGAAGCACATTTTTTGTTATTATTATTTGGGGGAGGGTGCAGGGCAAATGGGGCTGGGTGGCCTGCCTGGGGCCACATAGCAGGGGGATCTTTGGGTGTTTGGGGCCGGATTTGGACCCGGGTGCTCCTGGCTCAAGGGCCAATGCTCTGTCTGCCACCCAGCCACTCTACTATTATTACTATTTTATTTTATTTTGGGTCTTTGTTTTTTCTTCTTTTTGGTTTTTGCAGGGCAGTGGGGATCGGGTGGCTTGCATGTCACACGGCTGGGTGATTGTTGGGTTTACAAGGCTGGATACGGACTCGAGTGCTCGTGGCTCCAGAGCTGGTGCTTCGTCCATTGCTCTGCCTGGCCATACCTACAATTATTACTATTATTTTTTTTAATTTTAATTTTTTTCTCTCCCCTTTACTTTTTTTGCCCAAGCAAGTCTATCTGTATTCATGGGGGAGGGTATTTTGTTTACTTGTAAACAAGAATATTTTATTAATGTAAAAAAAATTTGTACAAAATGAGAATAAAAAATAAATTTAAAAAAATGAATAGGGAAACTTGCCACTAAGGAAGAGGAAATTAAAGTAATAATTCACATATATTTTCCCCAACTGTATGCTGACAAATCTGATAATATAAGTGAAATGGATGAATATTTACAAAAATTTAAATTGCCCAGATTAACAGATGATGAAATAAAATATTTCCATAATCCTTTTTCAGAAAAAAGAAATTGAAGAAACTGTCAATTAACTTCCAAAGGAAAAATTTCCAGGGTCAGATGAATTTACAAGCAAATTCTAACAAACGTTTAAGGAACAATTAATTCCAATCCAATATAAGCTATTTTTAAAAAATAAGTAAATGAAGAGTTTTGCCAAATTCCTTTTATAACACCAGTATCGCGCTGATATCTAAACCAGGAAGAACCAAAACAGAGAAAGAAAATGATGGAACAATTTCTCCTTAGTTCTAATTCCTCTTTCACAACATGACTTATATGGAAAGCTTTTAAACAAAATTATATATGTATAACTTTAATCACATTGCTTGTTGCCATGGGGGGAGGGAAGAGGGCAGAGAGGGTGGTAGAAAAATGCAGAAGTTATAAACTTGCAAATGGATGAATGTGGAAAATACCTTTTCATGTAATTGGGGGATCAGGAAGCATCACATACAAAGCACTGTTCCAGTCTACACTCATTAATAGTCAGCCTTGCCCGTAAGGGGTTCCTATTCTTTTGGGGAAGGGGAGACAACACATGTAGAAAGTGGAAACTGTTCATCATATGGGACTCTCCTGGGATTATGAGGTTATAGCAGCAAAAGTGATGATCAGCCTCTTCTTTCATGTCATTTCCTTTGACAAAATCAGTACTTTCTGCTATTGAACCCTAGACAGGTCAAGGACTCTGGTGACAAGAACCTTAACACATCTTGATCTCTTCCTCAGTGTCACTGGCACATTCTAAGAAGGTCATTAACATATCTGAAGCAGGTACATGGGAGTGGAGGCATGTTCAAGGACTGTAGTGAAGGACCTAGAAAACCTACAGCATAAGGATTGGTTGTACAACATGTATAAATATATTATATATGTATATAAATGTGTGTGTGTGTGCGCGTGTGCGTGTGTATTTTATTTTTTATTTTTTAATTTATTTTATTAAAGATATTATATGAGTTTCCCCACAATCTTACTTTGCTCCCCCCATCCACACCCCTATGGAAAGCAATCTGTCAGTCTTTACTTTGTTTCCATGTTGTACCTTGATCCATATTGGGTGTGATGAGAGAGAAATCATATCCTTAAAGAAGAGATAAGAAGTCTAAGAGGTAACAAGATCAGACAATAAGATATCTGTTTTTTTTTTAAAATTAAAGGGAATAGTCCTTGCACTTTGTTCAAACTCCACAACTCCTTAACTGGATACAGATGGCACTCTCCTTTGCAGACAGCCCAAAATTGTTCCCAATTGTTGCACTGATGGAATGAGCGAGTCCTTCAAGGTTGAACATCACTCCCATGTTGCTGTTAGGGTGTACAGTGTTTTTTTGGTTCTGCTCATCTCACTCAGCATCAGTTCATGCAAATCCCTCCAGGCTTCCCTGAAATCCCATCCCTCCTGGTTTCTAATGGAACAATAGTGTTCCATGACATACATATACCACAGTTTGCTAAGCCATTCCCCAATTGAAGGACATTTACTTGATTTCCAATTCTTTGCCACCACAAATAGGGCTGCTATAAATATTTTTGTACAAGTGATGTTTTTACCTTTTTTTCATCATCTCTTCAGGATATATACCCAGTAGTGGTATTGCTAGGTCAAAGGGTATGTATATTTTTCTTGCCCTTTGGGCGTAGTTCCAAATAGCTCTCCAGAAAGGCTGGATGAGTTCACAGCTCCACCAACAGTGCAATAGTGTCCCAGATTTCCCACAACCTTTCTAACAATGATCATTATCCTTTCTGGTCATATTGGCTAGTCTGAGAGGTGTGAGATGATGCCTCAGAGAAGCTTTAATTTGCATTTCTCTAATAATTAATGATTTATAGCATTTTTTCATATGGCTATGGATTGCTTTGATCTCCTTATCTGTAAATTGCCTTTGCATATCCTTTGACCATTTGTCAATTGGGGTATGGCTTTTTGTTTTAAAAATATGACTCAGTTCTCTGTATATTTTAGAAATGAGTCCTTTGTCAGAATCATTAGTTGTAAAGATTGTTTCCCAATTTACTACATTTCTTTTGATCTTGGTTACAGTGGTTTTATCTGTGCAAAAGCTTTTTAATTTAATGTAATCGAAATCATCTAATTGGTTTTTGGTGATATTCTCCAACTCTTCCTTAGTCATAAACTGTTCCCCTTTCCATAGATCTGACAGATAAACTAGTCCTTGATCTTCTAATTTGCTTATAGTATTGTTTTTTATGTCTAAGTCCTGTAACCATTTGGATCTTATCTTGGCAAAGGGTATGAGGTGTTGGTCTAATCTAAGTTTCTTCCATACTAACTTCCAATTATCCCAGCAGTTTTTAATCAAAGAGGGAGTTTTTATCCCAATAGTTGGACTCTTTGGGTTTATCAAACAGAACAGCAGATTACTATAATCATTTCCTGCTATTGCACCTAGTCTATTCTACTAGTCTATTACTCTATTTCTTAGCCAATGCCAAACAGTTTTGATGACTTCTGACTTTTTTATTTCTCCATATGAAATTACTGACATTTTTTTCTAACTCATTAAAGTAATTTTTTGGAATTTTGATTGGTAGGGCACTAAAGAGGTAGTTTAGTTGTGGTAGAATTGTCATTTTTATTATATTAGCTCTACCTATCCATGAGCAGTTGATATTTGCCCAGTTATTTAAATCTGATTTAATTTGTGCGAGAAGTGTTTTATAATTGTTTTCAGAAAGATTCTGAGTCTGTCTTGGCAAATAGACTCCCAAGTATTTTATATTGTCTGAGTTTATTTTGAATGGGATTTCTCTTTCTAGCTCTTCCCACTCTATCTTGCTGGACATATATAGAAAAGTTGAGGATTTATGAGGGTTTATGTTATACCCTGCAACTTTGCTAAAATTGCTAATTGTTTCCAGTATTTTTTTGCATGATTTCTTGGGATTCTCTAGGTAGACCATCATGTCATCTGCAAAGAGTGAGAGTTTTGACTCTTCCTTCCCAATTCTAATTCCTTCAATTTCTTTTACTTTTCTAATTGCTAAAGCTAACATTTATAATATGATATTGAATAGTAGTGGTGATAATGGGCACCATTGTTTCACCCCTGATCTTATTGGGAATGCCTCTAGCCTCTCCCCATTGAATATAATGCTTGTTGATGGTTTCAGATAGATACTGCTAATTATTTTAAGGAACAGTCCATTTATTCCTACACTCTCTAGTGTTTTTAATAGGAATGGATGCTGTATTTTGTCAAAAGCTTTTTCAGCATCTATTGATATGATCATATGATTTCTGATAGGTTTGTTGTTGATATAATTGAGTATACTAACAGTTTTCCTAATATTGAACCAAGCCTGCATTCCTGGGATAAATCCTACTTGATCATAATGTATTATCCTAGTGATGACTTGTTGAAATCATTTTTGTTAAGATTTTATTTAAAATTTTTGCATCTATATTCATCAGGGAGATAAGTCTATAATTTTCTTTCTCTGTTTTAACTCTTCCTGGTTTAGGTAACAGCACCATATTGGTTTCATAGAAAGAGTTAGGCAGAGTTCCATCTTTCCCTATTTTTCCAAAGAGTTTATATAGAATTGGAACCAATTGTTCCTTAAATGTTTGGTAGAATTCACTTGTGAATCCATCAGGCCCTGGAGATTTTTTCTTAGGGAGTTCAATGATGGCTTGTTGAATTTCTTTTTCAGGGATAGGGTTGTTTAGGGATTTAATCTCTTCTTCATTTAAACTGGGCAACTTATATTTTTGTAAATATTCATCCATTTCACTTAGATTTTGAAATTTATTGGCATAGAGTTGGGCAAAATAATTTTGAATTATTACTTTAATTTCCTCCTCATTGCTGGTGAATTCACTTTTTTCATTTATGATACTAGCAATTTGGTTTTCTTCTTTTTTTTAAAATCAAATGGACCAGAGGTTTATCAATTTTATTGGTTTTTTCCTAATACCAACTTTTGGTTTTATTTATTAATTTAATAGTTTTTTTTGCTTTCAATTTTATTAATTTCTCCTTTAATTTTTAGAATTTCTAATTTGGTATTTAATTGGGGATTTTTGATTTGTTCTTTCTCTAATTTTTTTAGTTGACAGTTTAGTTCATTGATTTCCTCTTTCTCCAATTTATATGAAAGGAAAGTGTTGGAAAAAGTCAAAAGCATTCAGTCAACCAGAGGAGGCCCTGAAAGTCTTTGTCCCTTCTCTTAAAACCTTGTCTGAAGTCCCTTCTGTTCTCTTCTAAGTGGCAAGCCTCTCAGACTTAGAACTCTCATCTGCAGGAGAAAAGACAGTGAGGAGGTGGGAATGGGGCTAAAGGGCAGAGGGAAGAAATTTAGTACTTTTTGCCAATATAAAGACCAGTTTCCTAGGAAGGAGTGACTATAAAAAGCCTCAGAATTCCTGCCAAGGCTGAGATCTGGTTTCAGAGAAAAACAGGAGAGTGGGAAAAGGGAAAAACTTGGTTCATCTTCCCAGACTGTGACTAGAGCAGGGAATTGCAGAGTGACCCATCAGTTAGTCTGCTATTCCATAAATATTAAGAACCTAATAAGAGGCAGGCATTATCCTAAGAGTTGGGCTTAAAAAATGTGGGAAAGGATATTGTCTTCTCTCAAGCAGCTCATCATAATCATCATCATCATCATCATCAACAACAGCAACAACAAACTGCATAGCAGATAAATCAGAAAACAATTAAGAGACAGATGGACTAAGATTAAGAGGGTTTCACAAAGGCTTCCTGTAGAAGATGGGATTTTAATTATGTTTTAAAGGAAGGCAAGAATGGCAGTAGGTAGGGATGAGAAGGGATAACACTCTAGACAAATGAGGAAAGGAGAGAAAATCCCTGGACTGTAGAGATGGAGCATCATGCCCCTCTATCAAGCAGGAGTATGGTATCACTAGAGCATAGTGAGTGGGTGATGTGGAGTAAGGTGTAAGGGAATTGGAAAGGTAGGAGGAAGATAGGATATGAAAGGCCTAGAACATATGACAGAGGGTTTTGTTTTTGACCTTGCAGGGGATGGGAACCACTGAAGTTGATCATGCAATGACGTAACATCATAAGATCTGGTTCTCGCAGTGGTGGCCAACTGGAGAATTAACTGGAGTAGGGAGAGCCTATAGGTAGGCAGATCCATCAGTCAGTGATGACAATATTCCATGTCAAATCTGCACATCCTGAATCAGGAAGGCTACTGTCCTGAGTAAAGGAAGTGAAGATGTCAATAACCATGGAATGGGTCACATCCTGTCCAGGATCTTCTGGGGTTCTGTTACCTTATTGTAAAAGAGACATTTAAATTGACCATGGTTTTCTCAGGATCATCTACTTTGAATCACTCACTGGTCACAGCATGGGCTTGCAACTGGTCTACAAAGTTGTTAATGATGAGGAATCTCACTGAATTACAACTGCCCAAATCTACTAATGGAAAAACATTTAAACCTTCATTAAAGAATCTTCTAAAAAAAGAGAGAAATGTGAACCAGGAGCAGACATGTGGCAGTTGGATGCTGTAGGCATCCATGAGTCCAGAAAGACTTGGGGCTATTTGTTCATTTCTCTGATGGTCTTGGGAGATCTGCTACAAGATGGCCTCTTGTCACTCTCCTTTCAGGGGAAGATTATGCTGCAGTGAACTCAGCTCTTTGTTGTCTATATCAATACAGACCCAATTCGACTCTAGAATATGTACTGTTGATCACTAGTCCCCCTTTCCAGGAAACTGAATAGCTTCTTTCTTGTCCAGGACATTCCAATAATTAATAAGAATAAAGAGAGGGCAGCTAGGTGGCCCAGTGGAATCAGGAGGATTTGAATCCAGCCTCAAATATTTGATACTATCTAGCTGTGTGACCCTAGGCAAGTCACTTATCCTGACTGCCTCACATCCAGGGTCATCTCTAATCATCCCGATTCATATCTGGCCACTGGACTCAAATGGTTCTGGAGGAGAAAATGAGGTTAGTGACTTATCACAGACCCCCCCTCAAATACAATTCATGTGTTTGTCATGAAATCACCTCCCTGATGTTATGAGTTTCTAGAATAACACCATTATTAGGAATACAGAGGGTCCAGTTGAGGCTTCTTGGATCAATAATTGAAATTCCCCTTGCATTCCGTGACAAGAGGCCTTTCCTGGATTCTCCATTCTTCCATCAAGGTCCTTCAGCAAGTTCACCAGTTACTATTTGTATTCTCTCTTCCTCCAACACCAGTCTTCACCAAGGTTTCCCAGACTATGGGAAAAAGGCAGCTGGTATGTCCTCTAGAAGGAAACTATCTCATGTCCCTCCTCTGTGTTCTGGGAAGCAAACAATGCTTATGCCAGCTCCTCAACTCAAACTGAGAAAGACACACCCTCTTCCAGGAATGCTCTCTCTCTTATCAACTCATGTGCTTTGACCCTCACACCATCCTCCTATTTCTGCACAGTCCGCCCCTCTTCCATTCTCCTAATAGCTATACCCCCAAGGACTGTCTTTCTCTATAAAGGTTCTGTCTATTTCTGGTCTCATATACTTTCCCTTGGTCCTGCTAATCTGGTAAGTGATAGAGAGGAGTGGTAGGTTGTTTCTCTCCAGGGTCCTGAAACTGATACCTTCCCAGGTGGAAGAGGGAGGCAGCCCTCTCCAAGAGACAATTATCTTGGAGGGCAATGTCAGTTGATGGTCCTTTTATTAGATTTGTTTTTATTTATATGGGCAATGGGATTAAGTGACTTGCCCAAGGTCACACAGCTAGGCATTTATAAAGTGTCTGAGGTCACATTTGAACTCAAGTTCCCCTGACTCCAGGGCAGATGCTCTATCCACTGTGCCACCTAGCTTCCCCTTGATGGTCCTTTTTAAACAACTCTGAAAGAGCTATGAGTCTCTACTATCTGATCCACTCCACTAATTATACCTAGAATTTTTCAATATTCTTCAAAGTTTGGGAGTCTACATATTTCCTGAGAAGGGAAAGAAGCAAGGAGAGAGTAGGGATTTCAGTCTTAGCCTTAGCCCTGAGAGCAGAAGGCCATGACACTAGATGTTCTGAAGTTTGGGCTCGCATTTTTGTCACTATTCTGTGATTCTTGGGTGAGACATGACAGGACATCTCTTCTCTTCTCACCACAAAGGTGATACTATCTCTCTTAATGTCTCCAAGTTTCTCAGGTTTGCTCTTCATATGTCTACTACTTCCAGGTCTGGCACAAAGTGAGTCCCTTTAGGGATCTCCTTTGTCTACATATCTGGGCCTGGAAAAATCCTGTGGGTTTTGAAATATAAGAAAGAAAGAGATTGGGCCAGACAGCAGAAGTGTGGGGAGCAGTGAAACCTGGGAGGAGCTAGCGCTTCATAGATTGAAAAACTGATGTCCAGAGAGCAGGATCCACAGCTGCTCTCATCTACAGACCCTTTTCTCATTCCCTTAGGCCAGCAGGAGGTCCCTGCTCCCCCTTCTGCCAGAAACTCCTGACCCCAGGGCTTTGGATTCCATGGCTCCCATTGCTATGGCTTGTTGGGTGTTGCAAAGAACTGGGTCACTGCTGAGGTATGTGGGAGAAGAACCTCTTCAAGGGGTGACTGGGTCCATCTCATTATCTCAATGTCCCTTGGGGTTATAAATGAGATCGCAATGACTATGCATTCCCCATCTGTCACCCAGTTCTTCTATTCTCAGGAGGGGAGTTCTTTTCTCTGTGTCCCCCAGACCCTTACATCCCACAGTGGTGATCCTTGTCTCCCTCCCCCTTGGTCTTTTAGCTTTTTTCTCTTTTCCTCTATTGACCACCCTAACTCCCAAAGCTGTCCTGGAGCATTATCTGGTCTCTTTTGCTCTCTGACTCTTTCATTGACCTCTACCTTTACCCTCTCCCACAGTTGCTATGCCAGGATCACCCCTCAGGACATCTGGGGGCCCTGCTCAATGAGGCTGAAGGATCCTTTGTGGCCGCCATGATCAAGGAGAATACCCTTGTAGGGGTTCAGTCTGGATTGGCCTGTATGATAACAACTAGGTAAAACCCAAGAGCCCTTCCCAATCAGTGTCCAGGAGAGTGAAGAGGAGAGTTGTGTATGTGAGTCATTCCTCGCTATCTTGGAGGTCCATGACCTTACGACAAGCACTAGAATCAGGGAAGGCTATGAATCCTGCTATAGGGAAAAGGAGAGTTTGGAAGAACATGGGAGAAGATCTATATGGTGATCGGGACCAGAAGGAATCTGTACCTCCATCTATAGCTCCTTGGTACTCATCTTACCCCCCAGTTTAACTTCAGTATCTCTGCCCATCATTTTTGATTCATTGGACAAATCTTTTGTGCCCATGTCTGTATTGACTGAGGAAACTTAGTCACCCCACCTTGGGCAGACATGAGTCCTCATCAAGAAATCTTAACTCTGGGGAAGCTGCCAAAGCAATCAAGAACCTCAGGTTCCCCAGTTTAGGGTCCTCAGGGCAAAGGATAGAGGAGTGGGACAAAGGAAGTAGATAAAGTTTTCTGAGTGAGGGATGGATAGTAAGCTGTGCCTAGATCCCATAATTAGAAGGTGATTGGAGAGGAAGGGGGCTGGTGCTGAGGAATCCCAGAAGCAGCACCAGAAATAGAAGCATCTAGAAAGATTTAGAGAAGAGAATAAGTCTGTGGGGGATCAGGCCTAAAAAAAGATGAATATGCAGTTGTTCTGTTTAATAGGGGAGGCAGGTGGTTGGTAGGAAGTATCTTATCATTCCCTGACCCACTCTTTTTCTGATCCCTTCCCCCCCAGAACTGCAGGTGGAGATGGAGCAGCAACGCCCTTTATCTCTACCAAGCCTGGCAGAAGGATTTCCCAGTCACAACCAAACGAAACTATTGTGTAACCCTAACTT
The DNA here is from genome assembly GCF_037893015.1 of Macrotis lagotis. NCBI lineage: Eukaryota > Metazoa > Chordata > Mammalia > Peramelemorphia > Peramelidae > Macrotis > Macrotis lagotis. Next base: position 20,664,020 of record NC_133658.1, read on the forward strand.
CTGAGTCAGGTGAGTTAGATAGAAAAACACACTCATGCCTCCCCCATCTCCCAGTAGTATCTCTTCTCCCTGAGCTGCCTGAACCCATATATGCATGAGGAACCCTCCTTCCTTGAATATTGAAGTTACTTCTCTCCCTGCTCCCCCATTTTCTTTTTGTCTCTTCTCTCTTTCCTTCTTTCCTTTGGTCCCCTCTCCTCCATTATTTTTTTGGCAATGAGGAGTTATTAGTCTCATGTTCTTCCTTATTTCCCCAGTCTTTCCTAACAGAGACTTAGACTGCGCTAGGAAACTGGCACCTGGCTCACTCTTCTCTACACTACTATGTCTCTTTAATACTGGCCATTTGTTAGTTATGGTTTCTATTCCACACACACACACACCCCCGACCCTGCCATATTTCTTAGTGAAAGGATCCCAGGAATAAATACACAGAGTATGCAGTAGGTGAATCTTCTCATTTTCATTCTCTTTGTCTACTTCTCTGGTCCTTAGGGCTGTGCCTGCACCTCTTTTCTGGGTTTGGTGATCCCCTTTCAAAGCCTTGTCAGAACTTCACTCTTTCTTGAGAATGTGTCTTCTACCTGTCCTATCCCCAGTCCTCTGGACTATTGGAATAGGGCAGCTAGAATCCTTTTATTTGTAGCAAGAGACCTTTTGACAGTCCGATGAAACCTAAAGTCTCCTCAGAATGTTTTCAACTAATTCAAGAAAATGCTAAATTTCAGTTAGAGGTTAGTAAAACAAAGGTGCATTTTTCCCATCCAAGTTCATGGATCCTTTCAGGCTACGAGCTTCTGCGTCATTACATCGTATCTCTTACTTTCTGAGATCTTTAGTAGGCCACATGGCCCTTTGGGGTCGCTTCATATGCGACTTTGGGGTCGTTTCATCAAACGTAAAATGGGAGGGTTGGCCTAGATGGCCTCTGGGGTCTTTCCAAGCTTGAATTCTATGATCTAATGAGAAAGTTAATTTAATGAGTGAGGATCTTTACTCAAATTCTAATTGGTATCAATAAATCTGACATGATTCTGAGCTCTGTATATTGGGTCCAAGAACTGTGAAATGCAGTTGTGCAATCATAGGAACCTAGCCAGAGGTCCTCTCCCTGGTTTTTCCTTTCCCTGGTGACTAAGTCCCATGTAGCAGAGGAAACCCAACTGCATGGAAAGCTCCAATTTATTTTTATTCCTCCAAATCAAACAATTAACCATTTTATGACCATATGGTCAGGATATATATATATATATATATATATATATATATATATATATATATATATATATATATATATATCTGGTGTCATCTCCTCCCACCTAACCTAACCTAAGAAGTAGCCTATCCATAATATGACTACCTTATGAACACGTAGTCAGTGAGGATGACCCATGATTCACCCAGGCTATGATCCCTCTGCTACTATTCAGTTTTTGACCCTCAAAAGCAAGGTCTGTCAATCAATGAGATTCTGTATAATTTCAGCTTGCCTATTCTGTGTATTTGGGGATCAAACCCTATAAAAATAAAGTTCCAAAAGAAGGAGTATTTCAAATTTTGAGGAAGATCTGAGGTCTACTTCATTAGAGTGAACCAAAAACCCTTTAATAAAGTGCCATTGGCTCAGAACACTGTCTCAGTTTCTTTTATTGGAGATGAGATGATTTTAATCCCCACATTTATGAACACGTAAGAATGAACCCACTGTGTGCTCCCAAGAAACCTTTGACCTTGTGTGCCAGGAAGTGGACTTTGAATGCCCCTCCCAAATACTGCTGAGAAGAGAATCCTCCCATGATCCTCTGTCACCTGCACTCACCTCATCTGCTTCTGACTTGGCATCTCCCCATCGTTCCTCCTCCTCCTCTAGGCAGTTCTGTAATGGATCTGTCACCCCCTGGTCACACATATCCTAAATCATCCTGTCAATCATGTAAGTGGGGGACCCGGACTAGAAGGATTACTCCAGATCACTCAGGTTATTCCTTTGCTGGGGAGGGAATGAGCCATCCTAGCCTCAGGACGGAAGCCTAATTCCAGAAAAGGGCAGCCTGCAGTGGGGGCAGTGTGTCTGCAAAGCTATGCTAGAACAAATATGACATAAAGAATCGCTGGTTCCCATCAGTACCATCAGCATTTTTCTAATAGATAGGGTCCTTCGATTTTCCTAGATATTAGGAAGGAGAAGAAGGTCACATGAGAGGGAGTTGACCTCAATTCTGAAAACAAGGAGAACAGAGATTGGAAACCTTTTTGCTCTTCCCAACTGTGGACCCCACTTCTCTGGTTCCATCTCTGGGTAAGGGATGTCGTGTGCCTCAATCTTACACTGTATGCCTTCAGAGCCAGAGACAATGCTGCCCTGGGTGATGCCCTCAAACTTCTTATCCCTGCTCTACACTTCCCTGCTGCTCCTGGCTGCTACACTCAATTGATCTGTCAATTGATGAAGATTTATTAAACACCTAAAATGGGTCCATTTCTGAGGCACAAGGTATTGTACCCAGTGAGTCCCTTTCTTCAGGGTCTCCCCACCATCTTCAGCACTGATTTTGAGAACAGTTCTCAGGTTGATGGGTAAAACCTATAGGGAAAAAGGAAAGGAGACAAATGTTGGGACTATCAAGAGATGGATCCAAAAAGAGAGAGAGAGGTTTAGGTCTTTTGAGGGCAGGGATCACAAATCCTACATTATCTCCCCAAAACTGCCTTAATTGAGGATGTCTCTGCTGTTTCTTTGAGAACTGCCCACCTGAAGTAAACAAAGTCTATGTCTCCTTCTGCTGTGGTTTGTTCCATATACTTGGTATGCTGCAGAGGTTGGTTGGCAAAAAGGACTCCCCAAGGGAGAGAGATCACATCACATCTGTCTCTCTCTCTCTCTCTCTGTCCTCATCTCTATGTCTCTTGGGATTCAGGCATGGGGTCAGAATGAGCCCTACTTGCCTCTTCTGTCTAGTGGAGGCTTGCCCCCAACCCATGGCACGCCAGACCATGAATCTTACATTATTCTAACCTTAGCCCCATTCATCTTGCCTCCCCCAAGCTCCCCAGGGGGTGATCTCTGCCCTCCTTCCTCTTCACTGCCAATAGCTAAAGCTTTTCCTTCTCCCTTTTAGCTAACCCTCTCAGAATCTGGCCACATGGTGTATCTGACAAAAGATGCAGAAGCTTCTTTTGAGGGCTCTGTAATTGCTGAGAATGAGGGCATCTAGGGCCCCATGTGAATAGGTCTCCACAACCCAGTAAAGGTTCATCCCCTCTCTTCTTTCTCCTCAGTCTACTCGAGGGTATAAATGGAGTGTGCTTGGGGAGAAGGTACTGAGCACTCCCAACTCCAAACCTGTCTCTTCCCTTTGAACTCTGGGAGAAGGAATTGGCATTATACCCATAAAGGAAAGGGAAGGGAGGAAATAAGCATTTGTTGAGTACCTACATTATGCCAAGTACAATGTGAAGCACTTTACAAACCTTACTTGATATGATTCTCCAAACATCCCTTGAAGGCAGATGTCTTATTAGTCCTATTTCACATGTAAGGAAACGGAGATAGACACAGGTTAAGGGATATGTCCAAGGTCACTTAACTGAGAAGGATCTGGGACTAGATTTGAACTCAGATTCTCCTGACTCCCAGATCTCCTAGGGCCTCTGGTCTACATGACTTAGTGAAACTGTCTCTAGGCATTCAATCCATCTGACTATTCCCAACATTTTTCTCACATACAACTCATCCAGATTTCTATAATTCTCTTTCATCAAGACTAATTTAATGGACAATTACTATGGGTCTGGTTCTTGTGTTTGCCTGTCTGTTTCCGGAAAAAGAAGGAAAAGTTCACAGTTTCCACACATATGGAGAATAAATCCCCAGTCATGCAGATTTTATTTAGAGAAAAGCACAAGAAAACGTGGTACATGTAGGGATCCCTGAGGGAGGGCCTACATAGAACTGGGCCTGCCTAGCAGATTCTGTTAAGGAGGGAGATGAAGAGCTTGGAGATGACAGTTGAGGCAGCATTCCAAGGATGTTGACTGCGACCTTTGAGTGGAGATAGGTAGCCATCATTGGAGGAAACCAAGCTCATGACAAGATGAATCAATCCAAGACCAAATGGGGGCCAATGAACAGGGGGTCAATAGGGGCCAGTCAGGAGATAAGCAGGAGTCTCAGGAAGAACTTGAAAAAAAACAATGCAGGGAAACAGAAAAAATCACACTCCATGATCCCACCAAATACTGGGCCATTTAGTAATTGAATCGATGTATGTAACATATCCAGCCTAGATTTAATCTCAGAGAGAGAGGTTTTTCTCCAGCTCAGTTCACTTAGAAAATTAATGGTTTCTGTTAGAAGGATGTTTTAGCACAAATTTTTCTTTAGAAATAATGAGATCAGAGGGGCAGCTGGGTGACGCAGTGGACAGAGCATCAGCCCTGGAGTCAGGAGTCTCTGAGTTCAAATCTGGCCTCAGACCCTTAAGGATGACCTAGCTGTGTGGCCTTGGACAAGCCACTTAACCCTGTTTGCCTTGGCAAAAAACCTAAAAAAAAAGTTATAATGAGATTAGAACTTAAATATCTATTATTACAAAATATATTTGGAAACTACCAGGCCAGGGAATCTGTAACACCAGTTGGTCAATATACACAGAAAACTCAGTTCTCTTTATTTGGCATTATTCACTTAAAACCCAATTTATACTTGGAAGACAAATTTCCACTAATAAACTAATGTCAGACTACTTTCATAAGCATCTCGATTCCAATACAAAAGTGAATTCATTAAAAGTTGCCAGATCAAGGGGCGGCTAGGTGGTGCAGTGGATAAAGCACCTGCCCTGGAGTCAGGAGTACCTGGGTTCAAATCCGACCTCAGACACTTAATAATTACCTAGCTGTGTGGCCTTGGGCAAGCCACTTAACCCCATTTGCCTTGCAAAAAAACCCAAAAACCTAAAAAAAGTTGCCAGATCAACTTGAGTTATAGTCAAAGGATTAGGGATAATATAATTATATACATTAGATAATCACTTCAGACTAGCACATATCCAGTGAATGATTTGCAAAAAAAATTTTCAACTTTAGTCATCTTTAAAATGAACAAAAAACCCTAGGTGAGAAATGGATCTCTTTTTAAGGCAATTTTAAAATAGCCCACAGAGATGTAACTAGTTATGCTGATATTTCTTTTCTTAAAAAACAGAGACATTGTGATAATCATATACTTATATCACAAATCTTTATCATTTGCCTAAATATCTCCACAATAATGCTAGAAGCCAAAGGATTTCAAATAACACAGGAACATGCCAAAGTCAAACCCTTGCTTAGCTCTTAGGATTTTAGAGAATTGTGGTCAAATGGCTCACATTCTTATATTTGATTTTAAAAATATTAATATTGATCATATAACATGATTATAATAATTTATTATAAAGAGCAGGAACATTAAAAAAATGTTCACTAATGTATGTTCCAGGCAGAGGTGATATAGAAAGTTCATTGTAATGAGCCTAGCATCAGGTCCACCAGGAGGGCAGTTTTTTTAGTTAATAGAAACCCATGTCATTATATTAATCATAAACCTGAAGATCTACAACTAACTCCATACATTCTTTAGACATTTCATGAAGAAAATTTGGTTCCTTTTCCAAATCTTATGACCTTGAAAAATAAAGAGAATTGCCAGGGACTCCAGAGAAGGACCATGATCTTTGACACTCCCCCTTCCTTATCCCCACAAAGTAATTAGCAATTTCAGGTTTTGACAGTATTACAGTAACTTCAAATAACTTCTATTTTCCCAAGTGATAACTAAATAGTTGTAGATATAATTTCCTCTTAACTTCAGCCCGTTATAAGGATTGATAATTAAAATATCTGGTTAAAAGCCATTTTACTATTTTGTATATTGTTTACATTTAAAACCTCATATAAAATTATCAGGTATAAATCACTTATACACAATTAAGGAAGCAATAATAACACTTAAAATATAAAGTATTTGGTTTATGCCAGAACTTTATAATCACATGAAAGAAATAATGAGTTTCAAATCCACCTATTTTCCCTACTTTGTCTTTTTGTCAATTAAGTATTCAAATTTGATTTCTTAATTATCTCATTTCTAATATATTCCTTGTTATGAACATGTAGGAAAATAAAGACAAAGTTTCACAATGATTTTCTGCTCTGAGACCTAGAGAAATTGTTCCCTTCAGCAGAACGTGACCAACCCCCCAGGTAAAAATTCCCAGAGCATAATCTCTGGCCTTCTACAGATCACATAAAAGCCTTTACAATTGAGAAGCAAGGACCAAATCACTAAATGAGAATTTGTAAATGATAACCATTTCTCTCGCCTATTCAATTTCAAAGCAAAAATAATTTTATTAGAAATTATCAATTCATGTAATTTTGTTATCTCTTATACTTTATTTTTCTTCCTTAAGGATCTGATTTCTCTCTCATGACATTCAACTGAGATCAATGTATACCATGGAAACAATGTAAAGGCTGACAGAATGCCTTCTGTGGGGAGTGGGGGAGGGAAGAAAGAATAGGGGGAAATTACAAAACTCAAAATAAATAAAATCTTTCTTTAAAAAAAGAAATTATCAATTCATGATAAATTAGCATAAAGTATTTTAAGTACTATGAATGAATTCCTAAAAAAGTCCTTTAGATACAATAAATCTCTAATTATTGAAGTATCATCCTTAGGTCAAAATCCTTTTGAAATATACACAAATACATGGAAGTGGCCAGTTTCTTTAAATTACCATATTCTAGGGGTGGCTAGGTGGCCCAATGGACAGAGCACCAGCCCTGGAGTCAGGAGTACCTGAGTTCAAATCCGGCCTCAGACACTTAATAATTACCTAGCTGTGTGGCCTTCTGCAAACCACTTAACCCCATTTACCTCTCAAAATCCTTAAAAAAAAATAAAATAAATTACCATACTCTAGAGAGTTACAGACAAGTGTTTTTTTCCTTAAGTACTTAGATTATAAAAGCCTTAGTCATCTTAGTCATGTAAGAATTTTAAATAATATGATATATTTTTAAAACTTGAGACAAATTTCACTAAAATCAGTATGTTTAAATATTGAACAGTGTTTTTCTCCCATTTCTTTTTTCTTTATTTGGTGAAATAGTTGGGGGGAAAAAGAACTATGAATCCTGGCTAACTCACAATTCAATCTACTTCAAGGCCCTGGAATTGTAGCAGTTTCTACCCTATTCCCCATGCCAGGGAGGGAGGGGAAAGTGCCAGGGGGTAAGCTTAAGGGAAAAAGAACAAATATTATTAGACATCTATGATTTAAATTCCTTTGAGACCATGCCAATGGAGATTGGTCAGAAAATAATTTTAGGCCAATTTAATCCCATGTTGTCTTTTAATATTCTACTCAGCCATATAGTAATTTAGTGAAATTCTGTAAAGTCTCACAATTTATAGCACTGTACATTTGATCAAAGTTCAGATTTTAACTTGTATGAACTTATGAAATATGCAAACAAAAGCCAAGTTGTGTTCTGTTTCTCAAAGACTCAAAGGATTAAAATGCTAGTCCACACACACACTTGAAGTGGCAGTGCAGTAGCCAGAGGGAGGAAAATGAGGGCAATACATAATAGTTAGGTGTCCCTGAGGGGCCATAGTGGGAGGCCAAGGAGAAGAGCCAGATATCTATCCTCAGGATAGAAACTTGCAGACACGTGATGGTAGTGGACTTATCCTGACTATGTGGAGGGGGAGGGGAGCCTGGAGCAGGAAGCCGTCTTAGCCTGGCAAGGACCATCGGCAGAAGTAGTGGGGTGCTAAGAGTCAGTTGAAAGGGAGAGGGGGACTGCCTCCATAGGGTCCAACTAGGCTGGGGGACCAGGGGCTATGCCTCAGTCTCCTTGTAAGCTGTGCTTTTTCCCTGTGATTATCCTGGGAATGGGCAGGGGCTGGGAGGTGGAATGGAGGGGCGAGGGAGGGGTAGTAATGGGTTATGGGAGCTTTTTAGATTCAGAAAGAAAGGAAGTAGGGAGTCCAACTTCCAAAATAAGAATATGAATGGGAAAATTTCTTCTCCCACTACCAATGACTTGCACACCAATCACAGATTTGGAAAGAAGAAACATCAATTTTCCCCATTCCCAGAGAGAGAAAAGAGACAGAAGACAGGAGACAGAGGTAGGTTTTTGTCTGAGAAGCTGTGACTGAAGCCCATTCAAGGGGCATGACAGGGGTGAGGAAGCTACCGAGGTGCCAGCAGAGCAAAGTTTAGCCAGAGACCAATTACCACTTGAAAAGCTTCTCAGTTGGCAAAACTCCAAATCCAAAGAATTACTGAGATAAGCTACAGGAGAGAATAAGAAACAGAGAGAGAGAGAGAGAGAGAGAGAGAGAGAGAGAGAGAGAGAGAGAGAGAGAGAGAGAGAGAGAGAGAGACTGCAAAATAGAACCTTAGGCTATTGAGAGTAAAGGCTTTGTGGTCCTTCATTTTTCAAATTTTGCATAACTTCGAACAATGCCAATCCAATTTAAGCAGGAACTAGAGGCCATGTCCACTAAGGTCCTCTAAGTTAGTCCTAAAAAGTCTGTTGAATGTCAGTCAGTGGTTGAACTTTTGGTAAGCCTTTCCCCCCACTGATCTCACTTCAGCATTCTAGAGAAAGAAAGTAGATAGACTCTCTCTAATGAGAGGTCCACCAAGAGCCCTATCCCACAGGCCTCTGAGTTTTACCACTCATACTTCATGTTCCCAAGGGAATAATTTCTGAGAAGAGAGCAACACAAGTCATCCCCCTCACATAATCCTGGGCATGTGAGGGAGGAGAGGAAAACTCAAGCTACAGCAGGGAACTCAGCTGGGAAGAACTCAGGTTGAGGTGGGTTGATGGTTTACCAAAATGACTTACCCGAGAGTTAGGGAGTCAATGAGCCCACCCTGGGATCCCAAAATGTGACTAAGTAAAGCCCTACATACTTCACATTGGGGGTCATTTATATAGTCTGTTGAATTGCTCAAGGGAGGGAGGTTGCAAGGATCGGTAAGAGTTTATTATCAGTGAAAAAATCACAAAGCTCTCTGACTCAGAGAGGTAAGAAAAGGCCACAAATTTTAATTCACAGGTGACTGCAAAAAGCTACATGTTAATACTTGGAGCTTTTTTAGGGAGGTAACAAGGTAGAGAAAGTGAGTTTTTAAGAAGATAATATAGTTAAGAAGAGAAAGGGCTGCAGCAGCCACTGCCATGAGAATGATGGGGGCGTGGAAAGCTTGAAGAAGAGGAGTACACCTTCTAGGTAACAGCTGGGTTACGATCAACTGAGGTCAATCTGGAGGAGAGGGTGAACAGAACTTTTAAAGGGAGCCTGGCATACCTCCTGTGCAGAGAGGAGTCAAAGGGAGAGGTCAAGCAGTGATTCACCTGGATGTAATTGGAGTCAGGGACACATCTTGGGAGCTATGAGCCAGATGGATGTAGGAGGGATGGGGAAAGGGGGCTGAACCACTCCTGTTGTCTTAGTGAATTGACATTTCAGAAGAGGGTTAGGCTGAACCATGGAGAGAAAGTCAGAGGCCCATGGAAAATATCAAATAGGCACAAATAATATGCCTTAATATGACAGGAAAGACCAGACAAATATTTCCCTAATATTTCTCCTTTAACACAAGAATTTGGAGAGAAGTATCCTGGAGGCTTTGGACTGTCTCTTGCTTCTCTGAGTCTCATTTCAGAATGATTTCCAATTCACTCAGCTCTTTCTAGTGAGAAGCCGGATATCACACTCCTCTAGTGAGTTGCTCCTCCTCCATTCTCAGCAGAGAATGGTACTCTAAGATTTTGTATTTACTTCTCTGTGCAATTATCATTTTGCTTTAGAGGAAACTAAGTTCCATGACAACAGGGCTCTTTTGTAGTTTTGTCTTCCTTTCCCCAGCACTAGGTGCATTGCTAAGAAGAGGGTTGTTTTAGTCAAGGCTTCTTGAATAGAGTTGAAACCCAAGGGCTGCTGAGCTCTGGGTTCTGCTCAATTTCCAATGCCCCAACACTCCTACAACTGCTCCAGCTTGCAAAAAGACCTAGAGAATTTCAGGGGTATTCTAGAGCTGGTTCTTCAGAGCTGATTGTTAAATTTTTATCATGATCCATTATACATCAGAAATTAGCTAACACTACAGATCAAACGTGCATTTTTAATAATGTAGATTAAACTTTAAAGCAGGGGTAGCCAACCTTTTAACTCTTCTGGCTCCAATTACCCAACAAAAACTATCAAGCTGCATATAGAATTTAATATTTTATGACTAATAGTAATACTATTAAATAGAACAGAAAACATAAATATACTAGTAGTAATATTAAATTATAAATGCCCCCTTGACAAGATTTTTTTAACCTAAGAAGCCAGAAGAGCTAAATGATTTAACACTCTGCTTTAAAGTGTTTATGCATACAGTTTTACTCCCTGGAAAGCTATTTGTTAAATACTTACTGGGCATGTTACTGGGTTTTTTTTTTTACCATTTATTTCCCTGAAATTCCTTCATTTTCTTGTTTATTGGGGGGGGGAATGCTTTCTCAGCTTCTAGTAGACTTGAACTGAGAACTAAATTTCCAGGTTAGCACCTATTCTGAGGTCAGGTAAAGCAGTGAGGACAAACAACATGTAGTCACGAGAGATTTTCTGTGTTTGGGAGTGACTGGATCCTGAAATTCAGTATAATCTAAGGTCTATGTCAATGAGTCATATGAATACTTTTATTAGCCACATATATGATTCCATTATGTGCTTCTATAAATTGTTATTGAAATAGTGTCAATAAATGTTCTCCAATTAAGTTTAGAGGCACTTGACTAGTGATAAAACCATTGAATTGGAGGGAGATTGAGTAATCTGAAGCAATTCCTAGATAAATGAGAGGGAGTTGACACAAACCATAAAGGGAGAGATCAAAAGGTGATGTGTTGGGCAGTTCATTGAAATCAATACATTCTTACAGTCAACAAGTTTTCATGAGGTATTTGCTGTGTGTTAGACCCTAAGGATACCAAAAATTCTTGTCTTCAAGAAGTTTATTTTCTATGAGGGAAAGCAGCAATGTACAGAAGGGTGAATTTATCTGCATATATTTTTTTTCATGTATTCTATATTTGGTTTTTTCGCAAGGCAATGGGGTTAAGTGGCTTGCCCAAGGCCACACAGCTAGGTCATTATTAAGTGTCTGAGACCAGATTTGAACTCAGGTACTCCTGACTCCAGGGCCAGTGCTCTATCCACTGCAGCACCAAGCCACCCCTCATGTATTCAATATTTGAATACACATATTACTATAAAAAATTTTCTTGGATGAGGAGAGGTATATGGATGGGTTTCTGATAGGAAATGTCAGGTGAGGTGAGCTTGAATGGAAACTAGACACACTAAAATGCAGAGATGAGAAGGGAGAGCATTCTAGGCATGGCATTGGGAGACCTATGCAAAGATAGAGAACTGAAAGATGGAGTGGCGTGTGTTGGGTACATCAAAATGGACAACATGATCCAATAATGTACAATGAATTCCAAAAAGGTCAACTGGGAAAGGTTTTGATTCATTCATTCATTCATTTCTCCATTTATTTATTTATTTATTTGTTTGTTTGTTTTTGTTTATTCATTTGTTAATTTTAACATTCTTATCTTTTTAAATTTTGAATCTCAAATTCTCACTCTCCCTCTCATCTCCCTTGCCACCCACTAAGAAGGTAAGCAATATATTATGAATTTTACATGTGAAATCAGGCAAAGCATATTTCCATATTAACGACATCTCAAAAAAGCAATAAAAAGAAAGAAAATTTTTAAAATTATATTTCAATTTGCATTCAGAGTACATCAGTTCTTTCTTTCTCTGAAGGGGATAAGATATTTTTCATCATGGGTCCTTTGGAATTGTCATTGTATTGATCAGATTAGCCAAGTCTTTTATAGTAATGATGATTACTTACTGTAATCTTACTGTACACATTGATCTTCTAATTCTTCTCACTTCACTTTACATCAGTTCATATAGGTCTTACCCTGGCCTTCCGAAACTAACCCCCTCCTCATTTCCCACAGCACAATAATGCTCCAATTTGCCACAACTTGTTCAGTCATTCCTCAACTAATGAACAGTCCCTCGATTTCCAATTTTTAGTCACCACAAAAAGAACTACTCTAAATATTTCTGTTCATATAACTTCTTTTCCTTTTTCCTTGATCTTTCTGGGCAACAGACTTAGGAGTGGTATTTCTGGTCAAAGAGCATGCACAGTTTTTTAGCCCTTTGGGTACAGTTCCAAATTATTTTCCGGAATGGTTCGATCAGTTTACAGCTCCACCGACAATTCATTAATGTACTGATTTCCCAGAAACTCTTCAGCAATGGTCAATTCTGATAGGAAGAAGTTGATACCTCAGGGTTGTTTTAATTTGCATTTCTTTAATAAATAGTGATTTAGAGTATTTTTCAAATGACTATACATATATGTGATTTCTTCTTCGGATAACTACCTGTTCAAATCCTTTGCTCATTTATCAATTAGGCATTTACTCTTATTTTTATAAATTTGACTCCATTCTATACTTAATAAGTATTTAAGGAAAAAAGTCTTTATTAGAGAAATTTGTCTTTAAATATGTTTTAATATCACTTCATTGTTTTTGGTAAATTTTAGGAAAATGTGATTTGCCTGATTATCTCTTAATTAGATCCATTTTTGCTTTTGCTTTATCTGATATCATGATTGCTACCCCTGGTCCTTTTTCAGTTTAATTGAAAAAAATTAGATTCCACTCCAGCTCTTTATTTTAATTCTGAATGTGCCTTTCCATTTTAAGTATGTCTCATGTAAACAATATTGGATTTTTGTTTGGTTTCTCATCCATTCTAATATTTGTTTCCATTTTATGGGTGAGTTCATCCCAGTCACATTCACAGTTATGATTACTGTCTATTTCCCTCCATCCCATTATCTTCTCTTTCTTCCTTTCTGTCTCTTTCTCCTCCTCTTCCTCTTCTCTTCTCTTCTCTTCTCTTCTCTTCTCTTCTCTTCTCTTCTCTTCTCTTCTCTTCTCTTCTCTTCTCTTCTCTTCTCTCAATGTCTATTTTGTTTCTAACCTCTGCTTCCTGTAATCCACTCTCACTTTTATCATTATACTTTTCTATTATCCCCTTCTATTTCCCTATTGGCAGCTACATTTCTATACACAACTGTGTGTTTGTGTATTAGAAAACAAGATTTTATTTTTTATTTATTTATTTTTTATTTATTTTTCTTTCAGGTTTTTGCAAGGCAGTGGGGTTAAGTGGCTTGCTCAAGGCCACACAGCTAGGTAATTATTAAGTGTCTGAGACTGGATTTGAATCCAGGTACTCCTGACTCCAAGGCCGGTGCTTTATCCACTGCACCACCTAGCCGCCCCTAGAAAACAAGATTTTAAAAGCCAAACAAAGGAGTCTATGTTTTATACTAAAAGCATTAGGGATCCATTGGAACTACTTCAGCACAGGTCAGCATGATCAGAACTTTAGTAACATCCATTCATTAAACTTTTTATTTTCCCACTGAAAACTGTGGATTGGAGAAGAGAGTGATTGAAGGCAGGTAGGTAGATCAATTAAAAGATTATTGATTGCAAAAGTCTCGAAAAGAGGTGATGGTGGCCTAAGCTAGGGGATGACTATGTGAGTGGTGAGAAGGGAATGGATAGGAATGAGGATGAGGAAGTAGAAATGACAATGGTTAGAAGTGATTGGAGTAAGGGAGAAGCAAAAAATCAAGAAGGAATATGAGGGGGGTAGCTAGGTGGTGCAGTGGATAGAGCACCAGCCCTGGAGTCATAAGGACCTGAGTTCAAATCCAGCCTCAGACATTTAATCATTGCCTTAAACAAATTTTTTTCAAGTTAAAGAAAATGAATCTGAGGTAGTGAACCTAAGTGAATAGAAGAATTGAGGTACCTTTGTTGAGAAAAAGGAAGTTAGGAGGAGGAATGGGTTTGTAGGAAAGATGATGAACATATTAAATTTGACATGTCTTTGAGACACTTAAGGATATCTAATAGGCAATTGGTCAGATGGGATTGGAGTTCAGATGAGATACTCAATTTGGTTTTATAATTCTGAGAACCATCTGTCTGGAAGGGAGTTGAAAAAATCAAGAGAGTCGATAAAGAAAGGAACAATACACCCAAACATAAGGGGTGGAAGCATGAAGAATGATCCATCAAGGAGACTGAGAAGTATCTAGACAGACATGAGGAAAACCAGTCCCACAAAAACCCAGGAAAGACAAACCATCTAGTAAGAAGTAGTAGCTATCACTGTTCAGAGAGGCAAAGAAGGTTAAGGGAAAACTTAACAGATTTGGTTTAAAACCTCACCAATTCATTTCAATTGACTAAAGTATGATAGATTGCAAATGGTAAAGAAGTGAATGGAAGGGGTGTCTAGGTGGTGCAGTGGATAGAGCATGAGTCCTGGAGTCAGGAGTACCTGAGTTCAATTCCAGCTTCAGACACTTAATAACTGCCTAGCTGTGTGACCTTGGGCAAGTCACTTAACCTCATTGCCCCCCCCCCCCCCAAAAGAAGTGAATGGAAGATATAAGAGAGTAGAGACAGCAAATATAAGAGTCTATGAAAGAAGAAAGAGGTATAGGGTAATCGCTTAAGAGTATGGCCCCATAATATGAAGATTTTTAATATTGGGAGAGATCTGAGGGCATGTTTGTAGATAGTAGGAATGGAGATAATAGACAAATAAAAAATAGAAAATTAGTGAAAGAGAAGGAAAGTTCAAAGGGGCAAGTTCTCAGAGAAGATATTGTAGCCTTCCTCCTACAATAAAGGAAGAGTCAATGGGAAAATGATGTGAAGTTTCAAATTGAGGAGGAGAAACTTGCCAGATGTTCTAGGTATTTTCCTCTAAGTTTGAGTTCTTTTACTGAATGGGAGGGGATAAAGTAAAATGGGTGATGGGAAAAAAGAGGTTTGGAATAGATACTGCTGAGATTGGGGTAGAGTCTATCAGGAAGAGTAGATGAATTGCCATGCAGTAAGGAGACCCAATCGAGACAATATAAATTTGTAGTGGGCCTCATCTTGTCTTTCCTTGTCTGCACAATTGATACTTCTTCTGATATCATTTCAGCATCACATAGGTGGCTGTGGAGAAGTTGGATGGTAGGAAAAATTCAAGTTTGGAGTTTGAAATTTGGAAAGATATGTCCAGGGTCAAACGGTTCAAGGGTTAATTAATGAACTGGTTAAGGTGTGAAGGCAGAAGAATAATTCCAGAGTACAGTAATGATCTGGGAAAGCAGAGAAAAGTCAAGTGATCAGATAAAACTAGTGAGGATGGAATATGAACTTAGGAGGGGTGAGATACAGGCAAAGATGAAAGGAGAGGAGATTCTGGTGACATAGAAGACTTTCAGAATTATAGATTGTGGAGTTAGAACATTTGTGATGGATGATGAGATCAAGGACAGAAATGATCATACATCGGTTAAATTAAATTAGAAGGAAAATACAGATTATGGGAGAAAAGAAAATTGGTGAAATGGGGAGTAAATGTATTTGGTGATCTTTGAGGTTGAGTATAACTGGTCAGGCTGAGAGTCAATCTCTGATCCTAACAGTTGAAGAAAAGCAGGCCCCAGTCCCTGCTGAGCTTGAAGTCAGGAAGACCTGAGTTCAAGTCCTACCTCAGTTATTTTCTATCTACTATCCTGGCTAATCATTCAATAATTAGAAAGCATTTATTCAACTATTTCTCATATGCCAGGTCTACCAGCTCCTATCCATTGTTCTCTGTATTTTTTCTTCTGTTCTTATTCCTCCTATAATATAGGGCCCAAAATGTGTGTGGTCAATCCCTGGATCCCCTCTCTAAAGATCAAGGCTAGCATTTCATCTCAAAGGCTCAGCTGCATAGCCTCAGACCAGATCTGGAGGACAGAGCTCATATCCCTGAGTTCTCTTGTATTACTCTGGTTTCTAACCATGAGAAGGCTACGATCCAGCTGCAAATCTTGCCAACCCAACTCAACAAGACAAGACAGGTTCATGTGGAACTGAAAGGGCAGAGTCAATTCTGTTGGATCATTGAGAGTTCCCAGAAGTTTTGACTAGTTATCAACATGCAGACTCTCTTATGCAATGACCTTAATGAGCAATCAAGTCTGACATAAGATCTGGTTGCTTAGGAGAATTTTTTGAGGAAATATTTCTCCCTTGTCCTCCCTGACCCTGTCCGAGAATAAATATGGCAATATTGCAAATCCAGTTGGTTATCTAGTTCTAGTATGACCTCATCAGGTGAAGGGAGTGTCCCTAAGCAAGGAAGAAATAAGAATTCTTGGACTGATAATAGCAAGAATACCTTAGCAGGCTACAAAGAGAAATTGGTCTCCAGAGGGAGAAGAGTCCACCCCACCCCCAACATTCTAATGCTAACCAGAATTCCCATCTTTGTGTGGTAGAAACCTGTGGCAGGGGACTAGACTGAGGGTCAGTACCAGAAAGAATGTGGCTAGGAGATCTGTGAGTCATAGGGGCTATTGTTTCTCTAGGCTTACCAACTTAAAAGGAATCATCCCCTATGGAATAAGGTTTGAATTGGTGCTCACCAATATAATACTAAAATCAAAATACTTGAGATACTAAACTCCAGGCTGTCTTTGCTTCAGTGGTATTTGAGGTTTTGATCATATTTCCTTATTTCTCTACCAAGGTAATTGGAATTATGTGACCTAAAAAGGCTTTAGCAGGCTTGAGGCGACCACTCAAAATTATAGCCTGTGAGCCCCACCTCATCCCCAATGGGTACATGCTCATCAGCCAGAGGATGCAAAGTACAATGCAAACAGAATTAAAGGAAATAACACAGTGATCAAAGAAGCAATAGAGTATTTATTCGACAACTTGGAGACTCATTCTCCCACAAATGCACACTTTGTCAGCAGGAAGAATTGAGCATGCTTCGGTTTCCTAAATGGGGGCAGGGGGAGCATGCATAGGGAACATGTCAGACCAGGATATAAACATGGAGAAAGACATGTGTGTCCAAGGTACACATGTAGAGGAGAATAGGAGTCTAAAACCCACATATGGAAAGGTAACCAGAGAGAAAATATGGCTGCCATCAGATTGTAAGCTCTTTGAGGGCAAGAACTATTTTGCTTCTTGTATTTCTATCACTTTGTACAAAACTTGGAAGACTTTAGAAGTTTAATAAATGTTTATTTATTGATTAATGTATTGCCAAGATATACCCATGAAGAACCTCCCATTTCCACTGTTCCAGAGCCATGAATATTTTCTGATAAAGAAGTTTCACTACTCTCAGTTTCGGAAAAGACCTTGGAGAATATCTTTTGTATTCCATTTGCCATTATGAGTGTCTAGACTCTCACTCTCCTTGGTACCCCCTCCATTTCTGTATCTGTCTCTGTTTACTGTCTATCTTTGTTTCTCTGTCTCTCTCTGTGTGTCTCTGATTCTCTCTGTCTCTCTGTCTCTCTGTCTCTCTGTCTCTCTGTCTCTCTGTCTCTCTGTCTCTCTGTCTCTCTCTCTCTCTCTCTCTCTCTCTCTCTCTCTTTGTCCCTATTACTGTCTTTCTCTGTGTTTCTTCTCCCTTTCCCTCTCCATAAGCTTCTTCTCCTTCTCCATTTTCTCTCTCTTCTTCCTTACAAAATCATCCTTTATGCTGCTACCCTAGTGAGCTTCCCTCAGGTGATATCTTTACCTGAACTAATAGCTCTTCAAGCCTGTAGTCAGAAGACTAAGAGATCCTCCTGGAGTAGTAGCTAGCAGTCCAGTCTCACAGTGGAAGTTAAGTTAGAAGGTGGAGCAAAAGAGAAATGGGAAAATATGCTTTGTGAGTTGGCCAGTGCTGTATATAAGACAGACAGAACCCATGAAAAGAGGCTTACCTTGTAGAATTCAGGATCTATTGGGTGACCAGGCTTACATGGGAGCCTAAAATAGTAAGTGGAGAACCTCAATCTAGAATTCTCTGAATCTTTAAAAGGCTTCTTCCCCTGAGGGGAGGACCAACCTTGTCCACCAGACTGTTGATATCATTCTTACCAATTTAAATGGATAGAGACAAACTCATCATCAATGAAGATGACACTTCTTGGGGTTACTTCTAGAAAGATCTTCATGAAGAGTAAAGGCAAGGCAAAGACATGGTGGCAAGAAGTCAAAGCAGGACTCATGAGCGTCCACCAGAGCAGTGCTTTTCTTATCCAAGAGGACAGGGACTAAAACAGGAGCCCAAGAGGTTATGACAACCACAAAGACAGAAGGGAAATAGGTGTCTCAGGGTTAGCAGAAAGCACAGGTATTCAATACTCATGAAGAAGAACAGGAAGTTAAGTTCCAGAAGGTTCTAAGAAGCTCACCAGCCATCCTAAAATAATAAGAAATAGGACTGGGAATTTGTTTAAAGAAGCATCTTTTTAGTTGTTGCTAAGAGTTGTGCACCAGAAAGGAATTGGAATCCAAAGACCTGGTTTCAGGTTCAAGCTTTACCACTTCAGAGTTTTGTGACCTTGGGAAACTGATGTCTTCTCCTCTAGGCTTTATTTCCTCTCTTCTGAGTTTCCTCTCTTTCTATTGAGGACACACTAGTCAGAAATTAGTTATTAATTCCCAACTCTGTACCATACTCTATGGCAAGGGTGGGGAACCTTTTTTCTCCCAAGAGTCATCTGGATATTTATAATCATTCATAAGCTATATTTGGTCAAATACTAAATTAATTCCCCCCCAAAAAAGCTCTCAGATTTACTGAATTTGCAATTGTCTTAGCAAAACCAGACCAATCTGACTGGTGGGTCAGTGGTTCCACCACCTCTACTCCATGGATTCTCACTGTTAGCATCATCCTGAGCTCCTCCCTCTTATTCACCCCATCTATGCAAAAGAGTTGTCAAATCTTTTCTTATCTTTATTTTTTTTTTCACTTTTGCATCTTTCATATTGTCCTCTTCCTTTCTACTGTTTTACACCAGGGAAATTCAAGCTTTTTATTGAGATGATTGCAGTAGTGAACAAACTATGGCTAAGTTTCCCTGTGACCCTGGGCAAGTCACTTCTGTTGCCTTAGTTCCATCATCTATAAAATGGGAAGAAATAATATCACCTATGTCATAGATCTGTGGTGAAGAACAAACTAGACAATATGTTTGCCAATCTTAAAGTATTATAAAAGTTTAATCATTATTATGAATAGTTTTTATCTTCCTCCAGCCCATTGTCCACATAACTGCCAAAGTGAATTTCTAAAATATGAGTCATGCACCTCCCCTATGGATTAAACTCTAAAACCTTCTTAGGGTCTCAAGAAACAAGAAACAAACCTGACTCAATCTCCCTTTCCAGTCTATTTACACATTATTGTTTTCATTTGCTTTAAAATTCCAGTCAAATTAATACGTTTTACTCTTGAGAATGGCACTCCACTTCCCACGTGCTTTCTTCTTTCTCCCTGATAATCCTGCATGTCTGGAAGGTGATGATGTCTGCTTAGAATCCTAGAATCTTGGAAGCCCTATTCCTCACAGCTCAGGTCATACCACCTTCTTCATAAAGTTTTTCCTCTTTCCCACCTTCTCATGTTGCACTGGCTCCCACATACCTATCATCTTGTATCTAATCTGTATAGACTGAAATAGGAATGTTATTTTCCTGATAGAATGAAAGTGTCTTAAAGGGCAAAGAAAGTGTCTGTTGTATCCGCAGAAGTTAATGTGTTCTGGAAGACAGCAGTAGTAACAGAAGTAACGATTCTAGAAATGAATAATTCTTTGGCTTTGTTTTAAAGAGTACTATAGGGGTGGCTAGGTGGCACAGTGGATAGAGCACCAGCCCTGAAGTCAGGAGTACCTGAGTTCAAATTCATCCTCAGACACTTAATAATTACCTAGTTGTGTAGCCCTGGGCAAGCCACTCAACCCCACTGCCTTGCAAAAACCTAAAAAAATAAAATACAAAGTGTACTATAGACTTAGTATTATATGTAATATATAAAATATAGTAATATATACACATAAATACATGTATGTATATGTGTGTATGTGTTTGGGCACTGTGTCTGACTCTTTGTGACCCCCATGGAGTTGTCCTTGGGGTTTTCTTGGCAAGGAACTGGAATGGTTTTCCATTTCCTTCTAGGGATTAGGACATATAGAGGTTAAGTGACTTATCCAGTGTCACACAGTTTTGAGTAACTGGGGCAACTGTGTGAACTCAGGTCTTCTTGATTTTGGATCTAGAACTCTATCCACTGGACCTTCTAGTTGCCTATGTTGTTGAATGGTTGAATGAGCATTTGTAAAATCATTGTGATATTATTTCTCTCATAGAAGTAGGGTATGAGTTACCCTCATTTGATGTGACCATCTCTACTTTGCTGGGTGAATCTGAGAATTTAATCATCTTTGATCCAAAAGAGGTCTAACCCAAAAGAGTATAAAGAGTCACACTAATTCACAAATTGAAATTTAATAGAGGTAAATGTAAAGTGTTACATAGGTTCAAAAAGTCAATGTCACAAGTATAAGACAGGGGAAGTATATTACATGAATTAATTAGTCTGAAAGAAAATTAGTGGTTTTAGTGAACTGAAAACTTAGTTATAGGACCTTAAGTATGATAAGGCTGCCAAAACAAAAGCCCTAATGCAGTCTTAGGCTTCATGAATAATATGGAGGTGATAGTCCAGCTGTCTTCTGCCCTGGTCACTATCTACAGGAATAGATTCAGTTTCTGGGAAGGATATTGATAACTTATAGAACCCCAGAGCAGTGAAAGTACTCAAGATTTTGTCCTTAGAGGACCAGCTAGAGGAACTAGTAATTTTGAATCTGAAGAAGACTCAGTTAGGGCAAAGTACATGTTTTCAAGTATTTGATGGATTAAATTTAAACTATTTGTCCTTAGAAGATAGAACTCAGAGCAATAGATGGAAGTGGCAAATAGGTGAATTTAGACTTAATTTCCAGAAAAATTGTATAATCATGCGGTAAAAAATGGGTTCCTTATCACTGAATTCCTTCCAACACAGGGTGAAAGATCACTTGGCAGGTAATAATCAACATCAATCAATCAATTCAAATCGATTAAGCACAATTCCAGGCCCTATGCAAAGTGCTGTATATGTCAAAGAATGCATTCTCCAGCAGATATGAGTTTGGACAGATGTTTTCTGTCATGAACAGGCTGTCCAAAACTAAGATTCTGTGATCTTATGATCTTTGCTCTTGTTGATCTGTTTAAGTTCTGAACTCTTAAGTCTATCTTATCTCCTTCAGATAAGAGTGGGGAAAAGAAAGGTGCCCCATGATAAGAATAAGTGTCTATTTTAGTGAAGTTATTATAAGTCTACACCTTCAAGGTATCACTTCATGATGGGAAATGAAGTCTAGGGTCCTTGTGACCTGACACAGATTGATTTTTCAAGCAAAGAGATGGAGATCTACAAAACAGAGATAGGAAGATGGCAGAGGCAGACAGAGGTTGGGAGATGGGTTGCAGACTGAGAACTTGACTGGTCAAAAATATCATCATTTTATGTAAAGTGGATGAACTTGACTGGCCACAGAGCTATCCAGGAAACCTACAAAGAGCCATGTGCTTGCTTTAAGCATAGCAGAAAAGGGAAGAAAGGGGAAAGTAGATTAATACAATGAAGGCAAAAATGATACAGCATAATATTCAATCTATGTCCACAAAATCAGAACAAAGGACTCAGGGTCATGAAGTCTCCTATGCCAAATGAGTCCTATTTCACTCAGCCCACTTTTAGGGAATTATCTTCCCTGCTAGATATCATGTAGAAGGAAATGGATCTTATGGAGGATGACTAAAAATAGCAATAAATAGGGACAGATACTTAATAAACATGTCAAGAATGTGTTCAGGTGTCTCAAGGTGAGTGAAAAAAAGCAGCAAAATATTGCCTCTCACAGTGGATAACCCATTTACTTCTCTTTAAACAGGTGTGTGTGTGTGTGTGTGTGTGTGTGTGTGTGTTTATTTATGTTGGGGGGAGATGTCTCATAAGTAGTAAATGTTAGTACTCTGTTAGATAATTTGGCTGCTTTTTAATTTTGTCTTTTATTTGATATGTTTTCTTCTAGTACCACAGTGCACAGTGGGCTGGATCTGAAGTCAGGAAGACCTGAGTTCAAATCTAGCTATGCAACCCTGGGAAAGTTATTTAACCCATTTGCCCCAGAACTATTTTTCATGTGACAAAGGAGGGTGAGATATAGGCAGGAGTTATTAGTTAATTTCTATACAAAAGGTATCAGTTAGACTTTAACTACTGTCCATCATTCTTGAAGAGGACCAACAACAACATAATGGCGGTGTCTTGATATGTGAGTAAATCAGATTTGAGTGAGACAGAGTCGCACTAAGTCATTAGCCCTACTCTCTCCTTCAGAGGCAAAGAGGCTGGATAGTTCCTCTGGCACACCCCTGAGTTCTTGCCAGCTCTTGAAAATCCAGGGGAAAGGATGGGAAGCTCGCCCAGGTCACCAGCTCATGCCACCAATCATTTGATTGGTTGCTGTTTTCCTCTTTCATACCAAAGGAGTAGTAGTAGTAGTGGTAGTAGTAGTAGTAGTAGTAGTAGTAGTAGTAGTGTCTAGAAGTGGGAAGATTGAGGTCCAGTTCTGATATTTGTAAGTCTTGTGCCCAAATAACTGGAACTTCTAATTTATGTCTCTGTCTCCTCATCTAGAAAATGGATATTTCTGCAATAACTATATCCCAGGATTGTGACAATGTTCAGACAAGGAGATATGTGCAAAGTGCTTTAAATTGATATATAAATGTCAGGGGTTATGAGAGTCACAATTCTCAAAGTTTCAATCTTGGCCCTGTGAAATTTTCAATGTCATATTATTGCTTTTGAATGACATAGACAAGGTGGCTCAGTAAAAGCACTGGGTGGGGGGGGCAGCTAGGTAGCACAGTGGACAGAGCACCTGGTCCTGGAGTCAGGAGGACCTGAGTTCAATTTGAGCCTCAGACACTTAATAATTATCTACCTGTGTGACCTTGGGCAAGTCATTTAACCCCATTGCCTTGCAAAAGCCAAAATTTTTTTTTTTTATAAAATAAAAAAATTAAATAAATGAGCACTAGGTCTGAAATCAGGAAAACTTTGTTTCAATCTAGTCTCTGGACATTTGCTAGCTGTGTTATGATGGGCAAGTCATTTTAATTTCAGTTTACCTGTTGCCTCTTCTATAAAATTGGAACAATAACCTCCCTCTCCATGATGCTGTTAAGAATCAAATGAGGTAATCAGTACAAAACACAGCATATATTAAGGCCTACATAAACATTAGCAATTAGAACAAAGAAAGCTTTAAAATAACTTAATATCCATTTTACTTACCTTATAGGACAGATAGGACAGTAGTCACAAAGTAAACAGAAATTGCCTGCACGTCCTAACCTCAAACTTGGATGTGCATGTGTCTCCTGATTCTCCTTTAATGGTGCCAGGTTAAACGTTGGTTGAGTCATAGTCTTCAGGGCAAAAAATATTGGGCCATGACTAAACAAAAATGTTGGGAGGTCACCTATTGTTACAGTGGGTTAAGCCTTCAATATCCCAAGGAAAAGATCAGTAAGCATTTGCTAAGAATCTAGGAATAGCTTTGGTAGTGTGATAAGCCCTGCAACTATATAGACAAAAGTGGAGTTCATATTCCAAAATGGGGAAAGTTACATTGTGTATATGAGGATAAACTACCCACTGATGGGCAGCTTCATGGTGCTATAGAAGATAGAGCACCTCCCCTGAAGTCAGGAGGATCTGAGTTCAAATCTAGCTTTAGGCACATGATGCTTACTATTTGGGTGATGTTGGGCTAAATTCACTGAACCCTGATTACCTTGTGACCAGGGTCATCTCCACTGTCTTGATTCCTATCTGACCATTAGACCCAGATGGCCTTGAAGGAGAAAGCGATGCTGGTGACATAGCAGACTCCCTCACTCAAATCCAATTCATGTGCTTGCATGGCATCACCTCCCTGATGTCATGGGCAACAACACCAACCTGCTCCATCAACCTGCTTTAGACTGGGAGCATGTACCATTGCCAGCTATCCACCCTCAAGGATATTAGCTCCAGGCAAATCATCTGGCAGCAGGGAGACAACGAGAGATTACACAATGACCCATGAACCACCTCCCCATCCTCAGGTAGCAGTCTGTATTTGTCTCTGGGAGTGACACTACATTATATATTACATATATTATATATTATATTATCCTAGACTAGAATGTAAGCTTCTTTAGCAGATAAATAGTAGTTGCTTATCGGATCATTATTCACTGACTGACTAGAGAAAGACCCTACAAATGATGTTCTAGAAATCAGGATGGAATCCAATTTATCTGAAGTAATCCTTCCAGAGGCCAGTGTCTCAGACCTAATGGAAATAGAAGATGAGGTTTCCTGGAGCCTCTCTAAAAAAATGACTCAAGTCATCTCTAAAACCACTCACTGACATTTATTGCTGATCACACAACTATCATGTTCTACTTCCTAGGGATGATAGGGTGCTGAGTTGGGTGAAACTAGGCAAAGCTATACACTAATTCTTTTGGGGTTCTGCTCCTTACAGGAGGCATGATGCTGACAAGCTCTGAGACTCTGGTTCATGCCAAGATCACCTGGTCATGAAGTAAAGTTAGGCTGGTCTCCTTTGAAAAAGTAGCCCCTCCTGTATCCAGAGGAAGAACTGTGGAGTTTGAACAAAGATCAAGGACTATTCCCTTTAATTTAGGGAAAAAACCTGATTTCTTACTGTCTGATCTTGCCATCTCTTGTACTTTATGTTTCTTCCTTGGGAATATGATTTCTCTCTCATCACACTCAATTTGGATCAATGTACATGGAAACAATGTAAAGACTGACAAATTGCCTTCTGGTGGGAGTGGGAAGTAAGATCAGGGGAAAAATTGTAAAACTCAAAATAAATAAAATCTTTAAAAAAAATAATTTTCACCTTAAAACAATGTAGCCCCTCCAGTGAAGCAAGACAAGGAATTTATTTTCAATAAACAGTATGGGGGAGGGAGTGGTTGCTATGGGGGAACCACAAAATCTTGGGATAACTGTGTATGCAGTTACCCAACATTCCCTTAGGGAGGTATTAATGTATAATAATGATATTATAATTAGCTTGGCTTCATCATAAGTTCACCTAAAGAACAGAAAAGTAGTACACAAGCACTGCTTTAGGGAAAGTTCCTTCTGTGATTATCGATCCAATATCCAGATCCACATACTATTGTTGTACTTCCTTATTGACTGAACTAAATGAGAGTTAGGTCAAAACCTTATTGCTGTTCCATTCTAATGGGGTCCTACCAGAGAGCTAGAAACTGGGGTCTGGTATGGCAACTGGGATCCTATCAGTAAACCAAATGAGTTTTCTTTAAAAATGCAGACAGGGACTTCCAGCCAAGATGGTGGAGAGAAGACAGGCACAGTTCTAAAGTCTCCTGATCTTTCCCCATCTATCATATGAATTAAAGCTCTTAACAGAAATCCGACCCACAAAACCCAGAAAGAAAAGCCAGGAGAAAGAACATCCACCTCAGGATTTGTCTCCCTCAGCAGCACTGGACGAATTCAGGGGGTGAGTCTGGGCTCAGAGGGAGGATCAGCCCCAAATCAGCCAGATTAAAAGCTGAAGTGGAGCTAGGAGTCTGAGGGCCCGAGAGCCTGACCAGCTGCTGGATCAGCAGTGGGGCTAGATGGCAGGGGCTTGAGTCAACTAAGGAGCAGAGGCACTGGTGTTGGCACTGACCTCTGGAGTTTGCCAACAGGGCTGGGGGGAATGTTCCAGTGCAGGAGAGCTGCAGACACCATCCCTGGGCTCCTCTGGGCTGAGGAACTCAGAGTCCATGCCTCCATTACAGCTCAGACCTCTTCCTGGAACAAACAAATGCAGACTTACTTCTGCCTCAGGCCCAGTGTGTGAGCAGAAGAACCAGCCCAGCTGACGAATGACCTCAGGCCAGGGTAAAGCCCACCAATGATTGAAGGCAAAACAATTCAATAGCTCCAACTCCTCCCTTCAAGCAAAGGGAGAAGGCCTCAATCAAGGTCACAGACACTCCAGAGAAAGCAACCAGCACCTCCTACTGGTTAGCCAGAGAAATTGCATTCAGTGAGTAAAGCCTTTAGTGATCCCAAGCCCTTGTGAACCAGCCCTTCCCCAACTCAAGGTCTTAGCAAAATGAAGAAGGGTCAGAGGGAAAGGTGGATCCATAGAAAAATTCTTGGAAGGGAAAGACCCTAACTCAGAAAGACCTAGAACCTCCGAGGAGAATGTGATCTGGTCTTCAGCAGAAAGACTTCCTTGAAGAAATAAGGAAGGAGCTTAAAAATCAACTGGAAAATTTGGGAGAGACAATTAATACCTTGCAACAAGAAAACAAATCCTTAGAAAGTACAATTGGACAAATACAAAAGGAAAATAAATCTCTCAGATCCTCAATTGGGCAAATACAAAATGAGAATAAATCTCTCAGATCATCAATTGGACAAATACAAAATGAGAATAATTCTCTCACATCATCAATTGGACAATTAAAAAATGAGAATAATTCTCTCAGATCCTCAATTGGGCAAATGCAAAAAGAAAATAATTCTCTCAAAGCCTCAATTGGTCAAATGGAAAGCTCTTTCAAAAGTAGAATTGAAAAATTGGAAAAGGAGTTGAAAAAGGTTAATGAAGAAAATGCCTCCCTAAAAAAATGAATGGATTCTGCAGAAACTAATGACTCCATGAAACAGCATGAGCCGGTTAAACAAAATCAAAAAATAGAAAAAAATAGAAGAAAATGTAAAATACCTCATCAATAAAACCACTGACCTTGAGAATAGATCAAGGAGGGGCAACCTGAGAGTTATAGGACTTCCTGAAAACATTGAAAAGAAAAAAAGCCTGGACTTAATATTACAGGATCTAGTGATGGAAAACTGCTCTGATATCATGGAACAGGAGGGCAAAGTAGTTATTGAAAGAATACATTGGTCCAGCTCCCAGATGCGCAGCCGCTGCCGCCGCCGCCGCCTTTGCAGCTGAGTCAGGGATGGCCATGGAGGAGGAGGAGGAGGAGGAGGAGGAGATGGAATCCCCCAATTCTGCCTCAGGGGTGTTCTGCAACTGGATTCTCAGCATGGTGAATTCAGAGGATGTAAATGCCATCATTCTGGCCCAGAAGAACATGCTGGACCGATTTGAGAAAACCAATGAAATGCTCTTGAACTTTAACAACCTTTCCAGCGTGCGCATGCAGCAGATGAGTGAGCGTTTTATACACTACACCAGGATGCTGATGGAGATGAAGAAGGACCTGGACAGTATCTTCCGCAGACTCAGGACTCTGAAAACAAAGTTATCAAAGCAGTATCCAGATGCTTTTAGTAATATCCATGAGTCTCCTATCCTCGAGAAAGAAGATGATGATGTGGACCCTGTCCTGGCCAGCTCAGCTACCACCATTGCTACCTCAGAGCAGAGCACAGGGTCATGTGACACAAGCCCAGACATTATCTCCCCAGTCCTGAGCCCTGATTTTGAAGATTTATCCCAAGGTCAGCTGGACTTCACAGCTGTGAATGGAGAGAGCCTGACAGGTGATGATGATGATGATGATGATGATGATGATGATGATGATGATGATGATGATGATGGTGATGATAGTGGTGGTGACAGGGCCCAGGAGTAGGAGGGACTGTCTCCACCTCCAGTCCCAAGGAGTCACACACACATATGCTGTCCCAGTGTGACAGCATCCAAATTCTTAGAGAAGCTGAAAGAACTACAGGAAGACACAGACAGCAAAACTCTACTAGTGGGAGACCTCAACCTCCTGCTCTCAGATCTAGATGAATCGAATCATAAAATAAACAAGAAAGAAGTTAAGGAGGTAAATAGATTGTTAGAAAAATTAGATATGGTAGACTTATGGAGGAAACTGAATGGGGATAGAAAGGAATATACCTTTTTCTCTGCAGTACATCGAACTTATACAAAAATTGACCATGTACTAGGACATAAAAACCTAATGATCAACTGCAGAAAGGCAGAAATAGTGAATACATCTTTCTCAGATCACAATGCAATAAAAGTCATATGCAATACTGGACCATGGAGATATAGACCCAGAACAAATTGGAAACTGAATAACCTCATTTTAAAAAATGAGTGGACCAAAAAACAAATTATGAAAGAATTAACCATCTTATTCTAGATAATGATAATAATGAAACAACATACCAAAAACTATGGGATTCATTCAAAGTGACTCTCAGGGGATATATTATAGCTTTAAATGCTTACAGGAATAAATTGGAGAAAGAGGAAATCAATGAACTAAATATGCAACTAAAAAATTAGAGAAAGAACAAATCAAAACTCCCCAAATAATACTAAATTAGAAATTCTAAAAATTAAAGGAGAAATTAATAAAATTGAAAGCAAAAAATCTATTGAGTTAATAAATAAAACCAAAAGTTGGTATTAGGAACAAACCAATAAAATTGATAAATCTTTGGTCAATTTATTAAAAAAAAGAAAGAAGAAAACCAAATTGCTAGTATCATAAATGAAAAAGGTGAACTCACCACCAATGAGGAGAAAATTAAAGTAATAATTCAAAATTATTTTGCCCAACTCTATGCCAATAAATTTGATAATCTAAGTGAAGTGGACAAATATTTCCAAAAATATAAGTTGCCCAAGTTAAATGAAGAAGAGATTAAATCCCTAAACAACCCTATCTCTGAAAAAGAAATTCAACAAGCCATCATTGAACTCCCTAAAAAAAAATCTCCAGGGCCTGATGGATTCACAAGTGAATTCTACCAAACATTTAAGGAACAATTGGTTCCAATTCTATATAAACTCTTTGGAAAAATAGGGAAAGATGGAACTCTGCCTAACTCTTTCTATGAAACCAATATGGTGCTGTTACCTAAACCAGGAAGACTTAAAACAGAGAAAGAAAATTATAGACCTATCTCCCTGATGAATATAGATGCAAAAAATCTTAAATAAAATCTTAGCAAAATGATTACAAGTTATTACTAGGATAATACATTATGATCAAGTAGGATTTATTCCAGGAATGCAGGGTTGGTTCAATATTAGGAAAACTGTTAGTATACTCAATTATATCAACAACAAACCTATCAGAAATCATATGATCATATCAATAGATGCTGAAAAAGCTTTTGACAAAATACAGCATCCATTCCTATTAAAACACTAGAGAGTGTAGGAATAAATGGACTGTTCCTTAAAATAATTAGCAGTATCTATCTGAAACCATCAACAAGCATTATATTCAATGGGGAGAGGCTAGAGGCATTCCCAATAAGATCAGGGGTGAAACAACAGTGCCCATTATCACCACTACTATTCAATATTGTATTAGAAATGTTAGCTTCAGCAGTTAGAAAAGTAAAAGAAATTGAAGGAATTAGAATTGGGAAGGAAGAGTCAAAACTCTCACTCTTTGCAGATAACATGATGGTTTACCTAGAGAATCCCAAGAAATCATGCAAAAAACTACTGGAAACAATTAGCAATTTTAGCAAAGTTGCAGGTTATAAAATAAACCCTCATAAATCCTCAACTTTTCTATATATGTCTAACAATATTACAGCAGGAAGAGCTAGAAAGAGAAATTCCATTCAAAGTAACCTCAGACAATATAAAATATTTGGGAGTCTAATTGTGAAGACAGACTCAGAATCTTTTTGAAAACAATTACAAAACACTTCTCATACAAATTAAATCAGATTTAAATAACTGGGCAAATATCAACTGCTCATGGATAGGTAGAGCTAATATAATAACAATGACAATTCTACCAAAACTAAACTACCTCTTTAGTGCCCTACCAACCAAAATTCCAGAAAATTACTTTAATGAGTTAGAAAAAAATTGTAAGTGAATTCATATGGAGAAATAAAAAGTCAAGAATTTCCAGGAGCTTAATGAAAAAAGTGCAAAAGAAGGTAGCTTAGTTCTACCTGATCTAAAATTATATTATAAAGCATCAGTCATCAACACTGTTTGGTACTGGCTAAGAAATAGAGTAATAGACTAGTAGAATAGACTAGGTGCAATAGCAGGAAATGATTATAGTAATCTGCTGTTCTGTTTGATAAACCCAAAGAGTCCAACTATTGGGATAAAAACTCCCTCTTTGATAAAAACTGCTGGGATAATTGGAAGTTAGTATGGAAGAAACTTAGATTAGACCAACACCTCACACCCTTTACCAAGATAAGGTCCAAATGATTACAGGAAATAGACATAAAAAACAATACTATAAGCAAATTAGAAGATCAAGGACTAGTCTACCTGTCAGATCTATGGAAAGGGGAGCAGTTTATGACTAAGGAAGAGTTGGAAAACATCACCAAAAACCAATTAGATGATTTCGATTACATTAAATTAAAAAGCTTTTGCACAGATAAAACCAATGTAACCAAGATCAAAAGAAATGTAGTAAATTGGGAAACAATCTTTACAACTAATGATTCTGGCAAAGGACTCATTTCTAAAATATACAGAGAACTGAGTCATGTTTTTAAAACAAAAAGCCATTCCCCAATTGACAAATGGTCAAAGGGTATGCAAAGGCAATTTACAGATGAGATCAAAGCAATCCATAGCCATATGAAAAAAAATGCTTTAAATCATTAATTATTAGAGAAATGCAAATTAAAGCTTCTCTGAGGTACCACCTCACACCTCTCAGATTTGCCAATATTACCAAAAAGGATAATGATCATTGTTGGAAGGGTTGTGGGAAATCTGGGACACTATTACACTGTTGGTGGAGCTGTGAACTGATCCAACCCTTCTGGAGAGCTATTTGGAACTACGCACAAAGGGCAACAAAAATGGGCATACCCTTTGACCCAGCAATACCACTACTGGGTAAGAGATGATGAAAAAAAAGGGTAAAAACATTACTTGTACAAAGATATTTATAGCAGCACTGTTTGTGGTGGCAAGGAATTGGGAATCAAGCAAACGTCCTTCATTTGGGGAATGGCTTAGCAAACTGTGGTATATGTATGTCATGGAACACTATTGTTCTATTAGAAACCAGGAGGGACGGGATTTCAGGGAAGCCTGGAGGAATTTGCAAGAACTGATGCTGAGTGAGATGAACAGAACCAGCAAAACACTGTATACCCTAACAGCAACATGGGGGCAATGTTCAACCCTGAAGGACTTGCTCATTTCATCAATGCAAAGATCGGGAATAATTTGGGGCTGTCTGCAAAGGAGAGTGCCGTCTGTATCCAGATAAGGAGATGTGGAGTTTGAACAAAGTTCAAGGAATATTCCCTTTAATTTAAAAAAAAATATATCTTATTGTCTGATCTTGTTACCTCTTAGACTTCTTGTCTCTTCTTTAAGGATATGATTTCTCTCTCATCACACCCAATTTGGATCAAGGTACAACATGGAAACAATTTAAAGACTGACAGAGTGTTTTCTGGGTGGGGGTGGGGGAGGGAAGTAAGATTGGGGGAAATTGTAAAACTCAAATAATACCTTTAATAAAAATAAATTTAAAAAAATTTAAAAAATTAAAATGCAGACAGCACTCAAAGAATATGCCTAGCAGAAAATCTACTCCCATTCCCCAATTACAGCCATAATTTCTGTTATTAGGAATCAAAGCAATCTCATCAAATTCTATCCCTGCCTACACCCCATTACTAAATTTCCTTGTCATATATAATCTATGTTTCCTATTCCAGTGATAGGCAATTCAAATCAATATATCCAGATGACCCTCATAAAGTAATAATCAAAAGATAATGACAAAGCCATTGCGGTAATAAAGCAAAAGCTGTAAGATGTGGTTGGCTTCCCCAACTAGAGATTATATATCTCTTCGGGTTTATGTTTGCAGCTATGATTCATACTTTCTACCCTCCTGATACTTGACAAAAAGGGAGGTTTGGTGGAGCTGATCTATCAATTCCATAAGGATTGGGTTAACATTTATTCATTTTCTACTCAGTGCTTACTATTTCCCAGGCACTGGAGGTGCAAATGGGAAAAATGAGACTGTTCTTAAAATGAGACTCTACAAAGTTTAGGAACAGGGTAGATGGCAGGACTCAGAATCCGTAAGGATAAAATGACAGAGGCAAAGGCAAGACCCAGAAGTCCTTATGCTGTGTTCTTAGGCTGCTGGGTGGGGGAGGCATCATGCACAGGACATTATTCTGTGCTCAGAAGACCTGAGTTCAAATACAGTGACATAACTCTGGTCAAGTCACTTAATCACTATTAACCTCAGTTTCCTCATCTGCAAAATGAAGATAATAAAAGCATCATCTTCTCAGGGCTATTGTTATGTTCAAATAAGGTAATCATTATAAAACCCCTAGCACATAGTAAGCATCATATTAATTAAAAATAAATCTTTTTAAAAGCTCAAATGGTAGTATTGAGAGTCTAGGAGACAGAAGTGGGTCAGATCATAAGGTCCACTGGAATTCCATCTTGCTGGAAGAAATAGAGTTGTTTGGCCATCATGAAACTGTAAGTAAAATCCCTATATTGTTTCAATAGCCATGAAACTCCCCATTGGCAAAATAGTTCCAAGAAGACCCTAGCAGTGGTTTTAGCTTCCTCAATTATTGAAGTAGTCTCTACCAACAAGTTCTAGCCATTCTTTACTTAGGGGCAGTTGGGGGAACAGTACATAAAGTGTGGGACCTGGAGTCAGGAAGACTGATCTAAATGAGGTTCCATCCAGCCTCAGATACTTATTAGCTCTGTAATCCTGGACAAATCACTTAACCTTGTTGTCTCAGTTTTCTTATCTATAAAATGAATTGGAGAAAGAAATGGAGAACCACTCCAGAATATTTTCCCCTCAAAAGCCCCAAAACCATAAATGGGGTCACAGAGAATTGGACATTACTGAAATAACTGAACAGCATTCTTCCTTTGTGGGATCTTCACCTGTGCTGTCTATTGCCTAAGTTACAGATATGAGTGAAAGCAAAAAACCATGACCTTCAAACAGGGAAGATTGTTCCAAACCACTCTGATTCTATTATGGTTCCTGTGTATCCTTAGCATCTTATGTATTTTTTACATGATAAAATTAAGGCTATTCCCTACCCCAAACCCATATAGAACGATGAATCTATTTGGAATTGAAGGGACCTATCATTCATTTTTGCATTTGCTATGCTTAAATTTTTGTTTTGGAAGGAGAGAGAACGTAATCCTCTTGGTGTAAGATCCCTAAGATCAGACCTGGTCTATTTGGGTCCAGAGTCTTTGTAATGATGGACAAGGAAGAAATCTAATTCTTTCTGTACACAACATGAATATGTGAAAATGGAGATCATGACCCCTCTAAGTCATCTCTTGTAAACTAAACAAACCCAGTTACTTGAACTGATACTTAAATATCAATTAATTAAATAAAGTGAGGCTGGTGACTTAGCCCAGCACCCCGTTACTCAACTCCAATTCACTTGCTTGTCATAGCATCACCTCCAAGATGTCATGGTCTTCTTTGAGAAGACCATATTACGTTTCCAGTCCTTCTACCTTCTTGATTTTCTCTTTCCCAAATAAATACTCATTGATCTGCTTTCAACATGTTCTCCTTTAGGTGTGGTGAAACTTTTCTGCTGGGTACTTTGGAGTTCCTTGAATCTACATTCAGAATATCCTTGGTTCCCAAGCTTATTTTGCTACCAGCTGCTACAGTCCCAGGAATATTTTAGGATATCATTGTGAAGAGGGTAAGTCCAAAATCCTCCTAATAGAAGGAAGGAAACTTTAATGGTTCTATTCTGGCCAAAGAAAAGAACCAAGGATGATTTGGACTGAAGTTTAAGACATCTCTTACTCTTCTTCCCTCTCACCTCAAAGCAATTCCTTCTCTGGAGATGTTTTTTCTACTCTCTATCACCAGACATTCATGAAACTCTCTAATTCCAATCAGCATCCAAGTTTGAGACAGACCCCACTGGGTCTGACCAAGTCCCTTAGCCCATCCAAACAGACTTCCTATCATACCTAAAATGTTTAGGCTTTATTTAAAGCTAGTGAAGAGTCCAGACAGAATCTCATTTGACAAATCTACTTATAATTTGGTAGCTTAACAATAATTTTAAATGGACTGGAATGATTTGATTAATTTACTCAATCCACTTCCACCTTTATCTAAATATATATGAATAAATATAAGGAAAAGAAATACAAAGGGCTTAAATATAAGATAGTTGAGGAGGAAGGACCCTAGAAATTTAGAAGTTTGGAAAAGGCTTCCTTTAGAAGGCAATGTTTCAACTGAGTCTTGAAGAATGAGGCACATGTGAGAACCGGAAGTTTAAATGACTTTTAAGGCCCATTCCAACTCTCTGATGTTTGACTGTGATGAAAAAGAAGCTCCTAGCTATTGGGGAAAAGGCCATGTAAAGCCAATAAGAATGTCAAAATACAAAGATTCAGGAAAATAATATGACAGGTAAATGTAGCAAAATGCAATAAAAAAAAACAAGAGCAAAAGCTTATGAAGTCTTAAGGGTTTCATTGTTAACAACTGGAAATAATTCAAATCTGTTTTACAACATTTACTAGCTATGTGATCCTTAGCAAGTCACTTTTTTAAAAACAAAAAATCTCTCTGCCTCAGTTTTCCCCTAATAGCATCTACCTCCCAGGGTTGCTGTGATAATATTAGCACAGTGCCTAGCACATACTAATAATAATAACTAATATTAACATAGACTAGCTAGATGAAGAGGTTAAAAAACATTAGAAAAGTTTTATGTACTGGTACAGGGAGAAGAAATCAGAACCAAGGAAATAATAAATAATAATGAGCATAACTTTATAAATGAAAGAATAACGACAATAAAAACAAACTCATCATTATGTTATTATAATGGTTTGTCTCCAAAGAAGAGGTGAGAAAAATGCAACATTCTTCCTTGCAGAGTGAGAGTATAAATATGCACCATCAAATGCATTTGTCTGAATCAGTTGATATTTCAATTAATCTTTGACTAACCTTTAATCTGATGGGGACTGCTGATTTTTCTCCTATCTTCTAAAATTCTTTTCTTTTAGAAATCTGAAGTGGAGTTGACTTTTTCCATCTTCCTTCTTAAGACTGGAAGCCAGAAACCCTTTGAGAAATACAAGATTCAATGAGAACTTCAGAGCTCTTTTCTCACAATCTTTCCAGTACTATTCATAAAGGGCTTGTCATCATCTTCATCAATGAGGAAAGAGTCCTATAACAATGGACTTTAAGATTAGGATTAAATATTTTTTACTCTTTCTTAAAAAGGATAGATAAATGGAGAGAAATGTTTACAAATGAAGGTTATGAGAAACAAAGAAATCAAAAAACATGAAATATATAAAAAGGTAATTAAATTAAAATATGTCCTTGGTCAATGGAAGGAAATGAGGGACTTTCCAACCCTCTGTCCTTTTCCTCGTGGAGTATACAGAGAGGATATGAGGTCATTCTATTAACCTGCCTCCCACTCCCACCCCTTGCCTCCTAGGCTTCAGGACTGCGCTCCCATACTATTCTAGGATTCTGTAACTCTTCCCCTTCAATCTCCAACCAAGGTCTTCCTGAAAGGTGATTTGATCTTTAGTCTCTTCCCAGCATTATAGAAATGGGCAGCAGGAATCCTTCAGAAAAGGGACTCTCCTTATGCCTCCTCCCAGAAAAAAAACCTTTGTTCCTATGTCTTAGAAAGAGGCTATTTCCAGTATCTGTTTGCTGCTTGGAAAAGATCAGACAAGTGCCAGGAATGACCCTGTTACTCATCAGCAAATGCACTCTGATCCCCAATTACTACTTTCCCTCTCCACACACACACACACACACACACACACACACACACACACACACACACACATTTCTTAGCTGATTATCAGGTACTTTTCATTCCTGATCATGTCCCCTCCCTCTGAGATTCAACCTATAAAGGTCTTGTCATTGCCTGCTCAGACACACATCCCACAGCCCTGCCAGACAGGTAAGTGGAGGACCTGAGGGAAAAGGGTCACTTGGGGTGCCAGAGACTTTGCCTTTCCACAAAATTCAGAGAGGGATCTACCATTGGCAAAAGGAATGGCAGGTAGCTATCCTAGAAGTGCGATGAAAGGACCCCTGAGCCTCTTGCCTAGTGGATCTACCATCCATCAGCTTGCCTCCTATTCCTTACAGACCTGGGGAAAGGGAGAAGGAGGAGATACCATGACAGCCTACCACTGGATCTGGAGGGAGATGGGAGGGGAGCTCAGAGGGTCTTTTTTCCTTCAACTTTTCCTGATCCCATCTCTGGTCTCTCCTCCAGACTGAGGTTCTCTGAACCTTTGTGTCTGCACTTTCTGTCCCTTCAGACTCAGACAATGCTGGCCCTTATGATGCCCCCCAGCTTTTCAGGGCTACTCCTAGCCTGCCTCCTGCTCACAGGCCTGGCACAAGGTGAGTGTTTCTTATCCTTTCTCCCTGGAATTTCCAGATGTGCTTGGGGACAGCCCCAAGTGTGTGCAGAGAGGTAGCAGGGGAGAAGATCCAAAGAGAAAAGTGAAGAGGTTGTAGTGTTGGAGAGAGGGAGGGTGAGAGCAAAGAAGAGAGAAGAGGAACATTCAGGAACTCAAGAGGAGAGGAGCCCCAGCTCCCTTGTTATCCATTCCCTTCTCATCCCTCTTTCAGGTGAGACTGCCCCTGCCTCTGCTGTTGCCGCCATTCCTGCAGCTGCCTCTTTTCGGAGATCCTGTCCTGAAGGGTCCAAAGTATTTGGTTCCTATTGCTATGGCTTGTTCAGCATGGCCCAGACCTGGGATGCTGCAGAGGTGGGTTGGGGGAAGGAAACTCCAGCAGTGATGGTGTTGTTGCTCTTTTATCCTAGTACCTCTTGAGAATTATTCATGAGAAATTAGCCCTTCCTCTTATCTGCAAGAAGATCCTGGATTCTTGTTTCTCTTTTTTCTCTGATTGAAGTCCTTCATTCTCTTCTGTTTTCCTGAAGGTGTGATCTCTGCCTCCTCCTGTTCTTTATCCTGTATAAGGAAAGTTCTCCTCTCTCTTCTACAGGTGGACTGCCAGAGTCAGACCTCAGGTCATCTTGTTTCTCTGATGAATGAAGCTGAAGCTTCCTTTGTAGCCTCCCTGGTGGCTGAGAGTGGGGGCAGCCGTAGCTCCATCTGGATTGGCCTCTATGATGCTAACAAGGTTTGTCCTATAGACTCCTCTAGGGTCTCTGCCTTCCCAAGGGAAGGCAGTGGGATAAGTCCAAAGGGAATTTGGAGTTGATGTTAAGATGAGAGAATTAGGAGGGGAGGGGGTTGCTGAGGAGGAAGACCCATTTCTAGGGATATCTAAATTTCATGGCTCCATCCAGGTGTCTAGTCAGAATCAATCTGTCCATTCAAGCTCAACTGCCTTCACTACATATGTCATACTTCATTCAAATTTGCATTCTTCCTTAGTGAGGCTATTCATGTCATTGC
Organism: Macrotis lagotis; assembly: GCF_037893015.1. Lineage (NCBI taxonomy): Eukaryota > Metazoa > Chordata > Mammalia > Peramelemorphia > Peramelidae > Macrotis > Macrotis lagotis. Next base: position 20,701,654 of record NC_133658.1, read on the forward strand.
AGGCTATAGGCTCCACCACAGTAGAAATGGTGCAAAATTACCTAATTTTCTTTAGAGAACCAAACAAATGTCAGATCAGAGAAAAATCCTCACAGTTGATAAAGGAAGAAAATGGTGTTCACCCCTTGGAAACTCATTAATAGCTCATCATTTAAGATATATTCTAAGCTACAGGGAAGGAATGAAGCCAAGTAATCTAATGCTCCCTCTGCTGATATTAATGAGAGAGGGAGAGAGGAGAGATACAGACACAGAGACTGACAGATACAAAGACATAGACAGACAGACAGAGATAGAGACAGAGACAAAGAGAGTGAAAGTTAGAAGGGGAGTTGATTTGCCTCTCTCCCCCAAACCAGTTACTCTAGTCCCAGAATATAATCTCAGATGATGAAGTGTTGAGGTCTTTCTGAGGAATTAACAGCCTCTTTCTCACTGTGTTTGAGAGAGACATACCCTTAACACTAAACAGTGGCTACACTTTAAGACTCGATTAACTGGCCAGAATTGTCTGGGCTTTGGATGGACAGATCAGGAACATATCACTGTGGGAGAAGTTAGGAAAGGTTCTCTAGAGAAGATGATCTTCTTCTTAGATACTGCTGAGGAGGAAATCAAAGACTTCAGAATTTGAAGACTCCTCTGAGGCCATCTCGCCTAGATTTTGCACCAAATAGAATATCCACTAGACTAAACTCAAAAATATGAACCTCCTTTACTAGAAGAAAACTAGGGAGAGAGAACTCATCCCCTCCAAAGAGACCTATTCTGCTTTGGGCCATTTCTAATTGTCTGGAAGTCATCTTAACATCAACTCCAAATTCCCTTTGGACTTATCCTACTGCTTCAAACAAGGCTAATCTGATTTCCATATTAAAGTGTGACTAGTTCTAGGAGCTAGGATTTTGAAGACAAGAAAAAATTCTAACAGGGAGATGGTATCTAGAAATACTTAATGAAAGAACTAATGAGGAGAGGAAGAGAAATGGAGGAGGCTGAGGAAGTTGTGTGTGTATGGTAGGAGCCTTCTCACTAATAACTGTCTTTCCCCTATAGAACCGGCGTTGGAGATGGAGCAGCAATGCCCTGTTCACCTACCAAGCTTGGGCTTCAAGTGCCCCAAGTAATAGTAATCCTGGATATTGTGTTGCCTTGACACCAGAAACAGGTGAGATAAAAGAGAAAATCACATCAAAATTCTTTGAATCACAATTGCATCACCCTTACCCTCTATATTTGTTATTAGGGATTGGAGAATCTACTTCACCCATATTAAGGGGAGATATCACTGTTTCTTTCCTTTCCTCTCTTCTCCTTGCCTCTTGTACCCACAATCTACAATTTGTTGTAGATTTAGTTGTCTTTTTGGGGGTTAGGGAATGCCCTGAATCCCAAAGCTGGGGGGTCTGATGAACCACAGTCTTCCCAGTCTTATGAACCACATCTCTCCCTAGGATTCAAAAATTGGAAAGATCAACCTTGTACAAGCAAAAACTACTACATCTGCAAGTTCAAATCCTAGAGATTACATACCAGAAAAAGAAACTGGGTTTCTGCTTCCTTGGAATCAAGCCTTGACCTATGAGAAGTCAGATAATGTCCTCTCAGAAACCTCATCTCCCTACCTTCCTTCCTCCATACCAACTGGGGTCTCTCTTTGACTTGGAATTCTCTCATGTTTTGTTGCACACATGACAATGTTTTTTTTTTAATTTTGTATTTGTTTAAAAATAAAAAAAATACATTTAAAAAATTGACTAACATAGTCCCCTTGGGTCCACAGAGAATAAGTCATGTCAAACCCAACTTATTTCTTTTCTTGCACAGGAGACAGTAAGGTAGAATGGATAATGGCCTATTGTCCTGTCTCTGATACGCACTGACCATGTGATTTTAGTACTTGGGCAACTTTGTAATCACTAAATTATAACACAATTCCTTGTTGGCCTTGTGATGAGCATCTCCTCCCTGCAAGTTCTCTACTGGGATTACCTGGACACCTCTGAACTTCTCTCCCCACAACTCAAGGCAAAGTGAAATAGTAGATCAATATAATGTCAGCATTGGAGAAGGGATGGGATTTTAGAAGTAAATTTAGCGTTTGGCTGTTTTTGTTATTGGTGAACTCCTGGAAGAGGAAAGTTGCCTTGGTTTTCTGACTCATGCCTGATATCTAGGATGCCAGCCTCAATCTACCTTGGGCCTGGGTGGATGAGTACAGCATTCTATATACACTAAAGGTAAAGACTGGTTTTTCTATGACTTAAGGCAAGTGAGTCAATCTGAATACAAAAGATCTTCCTTACGTAGATCATTCCAGAACTAGAAAAAGGATCGGAAGGGTAAGGGAGGGAGAGTGAAGAATGAGCAGTTAACCTCCATTCACTTTTCTATGAACACTAGGTGTAAGCATTTTTTTATAGAGCTTCCTGGTAATTAGCACTATCCCAAAGTAGAATGGACTGCCCGGTGGATTTTCCATTCATAAAGGTCCTTTAAGCAAAAGTTAGAGGGCATCTGGTCTCTTAACCCCTTTACCTTAAATAAAAATAAAATAGTAATCATCCAAACAATCTAGCACTGGCTAAGAGATAGAGTATTAGAGCAGTGGAATAGATTAGGAGCACAATATATAATAACTGCATTAACAGAATGTTTGACCCATACAAAGATACCAGCTTTTGGGACAAGAACTCACTATTTGACAAAAATTGCTGGGAAAACTATAAAATGGTTTGGTAGAAACTAGCTATAGACCAGTATCTCACATGATCTTCAAAAATGGGTACATGGTGTAGACATAAAAGGTGAAAACATAAGCAAATTAGAGGAGTGTGGAATAGCTTATTGGGAAGATCCATCAATGAGGGAAGACTTCATGGCCAAACAAGAGATAGAGAATAATAGAGGATGGAAAAAATGATCATTTTAATTAAATCAATTAAGGAAAGTAGAAAATGAATTTTTTACAATAAGTTTTTTTGACCAAAGTCTCATTTCTCAAATATATAGAGAACTAAATCAAATTTAGAAGAATTTGAGTCATTTCCCATTTGATGAGTGGTCAATGGAACAGGCAATTTTCAGATGAATAAATCGAAGCTAGCTATAGTCATATAAAAATGTTCCAAATCACTACTGATTGGAGAAATGCAAATTAAATAACTCAAAGGTACCACCTCATGACTATCAGATTAACTAATATGAAGAAAGGGGAAATAACAAATGTTGAAGGGGATGTGGGTAAATAGGGATGCCAATTCACCGTTGGTGAGGTTTGGTACTGATCTAACTATTCTGAAGAGCAATTTGGAAATAAACCTAAATGACAGTACATGAAAGACATGAAAAAAATTGGAAAGGGGCACACACACACACACACACACACACACACACACACACACACACACACACACATATATATATATATATATATATACAAAAAATATTTATAATAGGTCTTTTTGTGATGGCAAAGAATTGGAAATTGAGGGAATAGCCTTCAACTGGTTGAACAAGTTGTGATGTATTAGTTTGTTGGAAAATATTATTGTTCTATAAGACATGATAAGCAAAATATCTTCAGAAAAACCCTGGAAAGATTTAAATGACCTGATGCAAAGTGAAATGAACAGAGCATTTATACATAGAAATAGCAATGTTTTACCAGTCTCAACTGAGAATAAGAGCTGTTCTAAACAATACAAAGATACAAATCAATCCTGAAGTACTTAGAATGAAAAATTGTATCTACCTCCAGAGAAAGAACTAATTGAATCTCATACAGATGGAAGCATCCTATTTTTTAATTTTATTTTTTGTGGGGGTTTTTTCTGGGTTGTCTTACTTTTGCAACCTGAATAATATGTTTTGCATGATTGAACATGTTTAATACCTATATCAAATTGTTAAACTTCTCATTGAGGACCTAGGGAAAGGAGGGAGGAAGAGAATGTGGAATTCAAAAACAAATTTAAGATTCATGTTAAAATTGTTTTTACATGTAATTAGAAAAATACAACACATTTTTAACATTGTGATCTGAATCCTTCACTTCTCTATCAGGAGGAGGGTAGTATTCCAATGCTGAGAGATGGGTAGCATTCCAATAATCAGAATCCCTGAGTCTTTCAAAGCTATTTGTTTTATCATTCTTCTTGGTAGTGTATAAATTGGTTTGGTTTTGTTATTTGTTGTTGTCCTGCTCATTTCATTCTATATCAGTTCATAGAGGTTTTCTCTTTTCTTTCTTATTCAGTATTTTATTTTTTCCCAATTTTTAAATTTCATTTCTTAGCACTTTAAGTTCCAAATTCTCGCCCTTCCTCTCTTCCCATCCCCACTCATTGAGGAGGCAAACAATTTGATATAGCTTATGTTTGCATAGTCATGCAAATCATTTCCATAATAGTCAAGTTGTAAAATATAGACAAAAGCAATCCTCAAAAAACAAGGAAAGAAAAGTAAACTTCAAGATGCATTCAGATACCACCAGCTCCTCTGATTAGTTGGTTCCTCCTAGAACCTCAATTTGTGAGAACTTCTTAGACCATCCATGCCTTCATTACTGGCTTGTACAAGCAGAATTCTATCTTTTCAATGTATCTAAAATATTAATTTTCTGTCATCTCATAGTTTATGTGAACATTTGCATGTAAGCAGCTTTGTTTTGATTATTAGCTAGTAACAGATTTAGAGATTTTGCCAATGTTAAGCCTAAGACATGGTTAGATTTCAGTTGTCTCTGAATCAGAGACCTTGGCATTGTTCTTTTTCATATCAAAAAACTGCTAAGATGATAGTTGAGAAATAGAATCCTCTCCATCAACCAAGGGTTCCCCCCTTAACATAGAAATTTGAGACTTGTGAAAAATCTTCATGGAAAGTTCTAGAAAAGACTTCACACTTTGGAGTTTTACATGAAAGTTATTGCTGAGGAATAGAGTATATATCAATGAGGAATAAATCAAAGTTTAGTTGGTGTTATTAAAAGAGTAGTCAGTATCATATACCTTTTAAAATTCTAAGCTCAAAGAAAGAAAATGGAAACCATCAAGATTCAAAGGACAGTAGTTTTATGAGAATCAGTTCAATTCTGTCTTGTATATAAGTGTCAGTGTTTTCTGACACCGGAGGAGCTGAGTTTTACTTATTCTTGCTGTGCCATCTTGATTACTTGTTGGAGAGTTATTGGAGTCAGCCAAAGCACACAATTCTGCAATTATCTAAGTAGTAGCTATCTCTAGAATATTTTCTCCTCAGTAACCCAAATCAGGAGAATAGATCCTGGATTTAGTGACATTCTGGTTTTTGGAAAACCCCTTTAACATATATAGAAAAGCACTGGTATATTTCTGCAGAAAAAAAATGGCAATCTCTTTGTTCATGACACAATTTCAGCCTTTTGGACAAATTTTTCATTATTCTGACTGATCAGATAGAAAATAACCTTGAACAGTTTATGGAAGTTCAGCCAGGAGGCAATTGATCACAACTCCTTTGAGGACCAAGATCTAGAAATCGTTATCCTCGTCTAGAAAGCAGAAAAAGGGGATCTGTGACGAATGATCCATACTTTGGATCTTCAAATCCTCTACATAATCAATGATCGGCTTAACACTCAGTATCCTACTGACTAGAGTAGCACATTCTTTGCTACTCCCATTCATCCAATACTCACACTGGCATTTCAGGTCACCAGAGGGGTGCTGCTACATCTCCCTTCAGGGTTCAGAGGGAGCCCCAAGGTGTTCTGGAAGGGAACAGTTCTTTCTGATGCTACAATTAATAATCCCCTCCTGCCTAGCATTCCAACATTACTACAGAGAGTGCAACTATGATGGGCTGGGCACATTATTAGAATGCCAGATGTATTCTTGCCAAGAAGACTGTTTTATGGAGAACTCCCACAGGGCAAGCGCTCACGAGGGAGTCAGAAGAAATGACACCCAGACACCTTGAAGGTCTCCTTGAAGAACTTTAGAAATGATTGTACAGCATGGGAGATACTGGCACAGGACTGACCAGCATGGCATGCCCTCCTCAGTGAGGGGGCTGCACTCTATGAGAAGGGCAGAATTGAAGAAGCCCAAAAGAAACATGACATATGTAAATTTTAAATACCCACCCCAGGTGTTCACATGGTCTATTTGTGCCCACCTTGTGGTAGAGCATTCTGGGCTCATACTGGTATGATCAGCTACAGACACACTGTAATTTGCCTAAAACAAAGGGATGTCATTCTGGTCTTCTTTGATAATGAAGGACAAGAACCAACTAAGTGATATGTTTCCTCCTCCTCCCATGATTATCAGCCACATTTGACTCTAGAAAGGTGTCACCTCTGATCTCTCCCATTAGACTGCAAGCAGTGATTGTTTTGCCCTTTGTACTTGCCTGTACCCTAGCACCAAAGTATCTGTGACATAACTGGCACATTGTCAATACTTGTGGATTATTTGGCAGTTGATCTCATGCCCTTGAGGGCTAAAGACATAGCACTTTGGCATTTAAATCCATCCTCAGAATAAATTTTAACTATATTTTATTCTCAAGAATTCCATTTCTTGGTGGCCAGGTGGCTCAGTGGATAGAGCACTGGCCCTGGAGTCAGCATGTTCAAATGCGGCCTCAGACACTTAATAATTACCTAGCTGTGTGACTTTGGGCAAGTCACTTCACCCCAGTGCCTTGCAAAAACTAAAACAAACAAACAAAAAAAGAATTCCATTTCTTATTACTACTCCATTTGCAGACAAGGTTATTTAGATAGTAAAATTGTTCTTGAATTTGCAGAGCTTTATTAGTTTCCTTTCCAACTCTCCTTTAAGATGTGTATTTCAGTCACTATGAACACCAAATCTAGGAACAAATTCTTTTAAAATCTTTAAGGATCTGTCAAATCTGATTTCTTTCTGACTTCAAGGAAAAGGTTAAATACATCTTGCATATCACCAAACAACTCCAAATACATATTCCAAAAAACTTGCTTTTGGCATCTGAATGAGATTAATCTATAGGCATGCAAATGGTTGCCAGGACTTTGTGAGAAATGAATATTTCTCTCTTACAGTTAACAATTAATCATTAAATTAGATTCATTTATAAATATATGTTTATATAGAAAATCATTTATAAATAAAATAATTAAATTAAAAACCAATTTTCCCCTTTTCTATTTCCTCATCCAGAAACCAACCAATCTTTCAGAGATTTCCAGGCCAAGTTCCAATCACACAGTAAAAGAAGTTCTAAGTTTGAGCCAATGGTTTAGTGTTTGCTCATTGTGTTTGCTCAGACAGGTCCTAGGAAAGGTATCAAGATAGGTGATATGGAAACTGATGCCTCTTTGACAAAGATTGGAATGAACTCCCTCACACTCCCCAACAGAGTCACTTCCCCTTTGATAAACAATCAGATTTGAATAGGTACCCCTCAGGAACATCTCTTCAAAAGGCATATAAACTATGACTCCAGCATCATTAAGGGTCTTTAGTCTAAGAGAGATAGTCAAATGACCATCCTTTTTATTAATAAATATTTATTGGTTTTATTAATTTTTATTGGTTTTATTAATAAAAATTATCTAGAAAATAAGTCTCTTAAACTTTTCAATCATCACCATTGCATGGAATGAATGTTTCACCCCTTCAAGGTTTCCATTGTTAGATGTATGAAAAATGGAACAATTCATGCAGTACTGTTGAATACTGTTGAGAAGGAAATTTGAAACAAACTAATAACCCCCAATTCCTAAAAAACAAACAAAAATACCTCCAATAACTTAAGAATGTCTTTTAACTCTTTTCTTTCTTCCCCTCTCCCTTTCCTCACATGTACTATTTCCTGATGTATGTGAACATCATATTGCTCCAAGGGAAGAAGAGGTAAAAGGTTCCTAAATGACTACTGGTTCTACTGCTTCTGGGGGTTCTTTGAGCCAGTTTTATGGACTAATATTTATCTTTCATCTACCTTTGATCAGTCATATCTCCTTGGGCAAAAGGATTGCTTAAACTATGATAATAAACCACATAGGAGTTGACAATTAAGAAATGATTTTTTTACAAGTTATTTTAACTGTTTATTCACATCCCTATGAATTGTTGGATGCAGCTGTGGAAGCTGAATGTAATTAAAAGAAATTTAAGTATTTCCTAACATAGAGAACTATGTCACATAAAAGAAACACTTTTTTTTCCAATTATGGTCCTAAAAGTTATAGTCTGGTTTTATGCTAATATCCTGGAATGACTTTTTTCCCATTCTTTTGGGTCTAGACAAAGAGCTGACAATTTTTTTCTTTTTTTTAATAAATTTTTATTTATATTTTCTGTTTCTTACATGCTGATAGTTATCACCAGTATCCTTTATCCTTTCCCTTCTAGACTGCCTTCCTGTATAAAAAAACAAAACAGAACAGTCTTTTGATGGGTGAAGAAAGGGACTGCACAAGTGATTTATACATTGAAACTGTCTGAAACCATGGAATGCATAACACCTGCGAACCTCCCACCTCTTTAAAGTTGTAGTTTGAGAGTGTCTTCTTATGTCTCTTTATTCCAGGCCTCCTTGATCTTTATAACCTTTTTATATTCACTTTAGAATTCTTCATGTGTGGTTGTTTTTTCCCTTGTTGTAATTATTGGGTAATTGTATTTTCCTTGTTCTGCTTACTTCTCCCTGGATCAGTTTATATTCATTTTTTCCATCTACAGCATGCATTCCATTATCTTCATGCATCACAATTTGTCTAGTCATTCCAAACCATGGGCATCTACTTAATTTTTAATTCTCTGTAATCACAAATAGTGTTTCTACAGATATTTTGGTATTTGTGGAGACTTTCTTCTTATTTTGGAGAATACAGCCAATAATGAAGTCTTTGGTTCAAAGAGTATAAACATTTCAGTTACTTTATTTGCATAGTTTCAAATTCTTTTCCAAGATGATTGTTGCATTTCACCACACTATCAACAATGTATTAGTGTGCCTATCATTCTATCACCCCCTTTGTTGAAGTTATGTCTAGACTTTTAATACGAAGGAGCTATTATTGGTTCTTGTCTAATACTTTCTGAAGGCTTCTGACTTCCTTTCCATAGTTCAAGTGTAATCCTCTTTTCAAATGTAAATTCATCAAGACAAATAGAAAGCAACCTCAGCCCATTCCCCCACCCCTCCTCCATCTTCCTGGCTCTCAGCCTTCTCAGTAGATACCTGACTCCAGTCACATACAGGTGTGTCAAACCTTGACCCCCTCTCCCTGACTGCTCCCTGTGACCTAGACTCCCCATAAAAGTATGGCTGATCCTCTTCTCCACGCTGGATCTGTGGGTCTGAGACATCTTGTGCCTACTTCCTTCCCTTTCTTCTTTTCCCTTAGGTACTTTAGCCTCAACTCAGCCTGTTCTTTAGGTAGCTTGCTACCTCTCTAGAGAGCCTAACCTGTGACCTGTTTGCAGTCACCTGTGAACTTTATGTAGTCACGTGTGCACTTTCTGTAATAACATGTGAACTTTGTAATAACCTGTGAATTAGAATCTAAGACTTTCATACCTCTAGGGTCAAGACAGACAAATGGTTTGTGAGTTTTTCACTTAGAATGAGTCCCCTTTCCTTCAGGTCACCCCATTTTTCTGTCATCATCTTAATAATTGACTGCTGATATTTTTGTCACCATTGTCAATTTGCAAGATGTAAAGTGAAACCACAGAGCTGTGATAATGTGCTTTTCTCTTATTTTTAATGAGAAGGAACATCCAGTTATGTGTTGTGAATACTTTGCAGTCATTTGAGAATTGTATGCTTATGTCTTTGTTTTTCTATTGGGGAATGTTGATTAGTCTGTGTTGCTGTTTTTGTTATTACTGAATCATTCAGTCATGTCCAATTCTTTGTGACCCCATAGAGTACAGCACTCCAAGCTGTTCTATCCACTGTCCCTCAGAATTGGTGTTTCCATGACACTGGCTATCTACCTCATCCTCTTTTCCTTTTGTCTTTAATCTTTCCCATCTTCAGGGGCTTTTCCAATGAGTTCTATATTTTTATTATGTGACCAAACTGTTTAAGCTTTGACTTCAGCACTTGACTATTCCAGTGAATAGTCTGAATTAATTTCTTCAAATATTGAATGATTTGATCTTCTTACTGTCCAAGGGACTCTCAAAAGTCTTTTTCCAGATTCTCAATTCAAAAAGCATTAATTAAGCTTCTTTTATATTCCAACATTCACATTGCTACTGGAAAATGAAAATTTTGTCTAGATGAATATTAGTTATATATATATTTATTGTTTATATATCTTGAACACCAAACCCTTGACAGAGAAATTTGATACAATGATTTTTCTCATGCAACCACTTCCCCTCTTAGCCTACATGTATCAGTGGTGTCTGTTTAAATACTTTTATGTTTCAAGTAATTATTTATTTTATCTTTGATTTTATTTATCAATTTATTTTATTTATCAATAAAAGATTTAAATTCTCTTTGATAATTACCTTTATCTCTTATTTGGTCAAGAATGCATCTCATCCATTGCTATGAGGGAGCTTTGTTTTTCTTCTATTTTTTTTTATAGTATGAAAATATTTAGCATAATTATACTCTGTAATCCATATTAGATTGCTCTCTGTCAGGGGGAGGGGGAAGGGAAGGGAGGGAAGGAGAAAAATGTGAAACTCATAACCTTACAAAAAATGATTTCCATGTAATTGGAAAAATAAATAAATTGCTTTAAAAAAGAATTAGAATAAAAAGTAGACAACATAAATTCCTATCTCTCTCCCTGCCCCCACCTTTTTTCTCCCCTGACTTTGCTTTCTGGGATTCTTTGACTTCTTTACTATGCTCTTTACTATGTCCCCTCCCAGTTGCATTTTATATTTTGTCTTTCCCCAGGGGCGGCTAGGTGGTGCAGTGGATAGAGCACCAGCCCTGGAGTCAGAAGTACTTGAGTTCAAACCCAGCCTCAGACACTTAATAATTACCTGTGTGGCCTTGGGCAAGTCACTTAACCCCATTTGCCTTGCAAAAACCTAAAAAAAAAAAAGGTTACATTTTGTCTTCCCTTGATTATAAGGGGGCAAGGGGTATATTTCTCTTTTTGTGACTATTTCCCTAATACTTAGGAAAGTGCTTAGTAAATATTCATTGATTTTTGGAAATGTTCTCATGCTAATGCACATCCTGGCCTTTAGAACATTGACCCTCAAGTTCACTTTTCAAAAGAGACAACACTCATGAGTGAGCATTGAGTGAGAAGATGCCACTTTTATGTACTGGACTTATACCAAATTGGAGAACTTTTTTTCTAAGATTCATAAAATCCAAGAAATTCTGAGATTCATTTAAACATTTCCATTCCTGTGGGCTTACGCATGAGAAGTCAAGAAGCAGAGGGTTAAGGGGTCCATTTGTGTTGCCTGAGGAAGTCAGTTCAGAGAGAACTTATTAAGCACCTACTATGCGCTTACATACCAAATATTGTGCTAAACACTGGGGATACAAAAAGGCAGGTCCCTGTCCTCAAGGAGATCCCTGGCTAATGGGGGATAAAACATATAAATGATTATAGACATGCATACACCATTTATACATGAAAAATTGAAGATGTTAAAGTCTAGATATCCAAAGAAATACTGATTTCTTCTCTTTTTTTCTTTTGTTTTCTTTTTTTTGAAATATTGATTTCTTTAGAGAGTACTCAGTCTTGGGGCAGCTAGGTGATGCAGTGGATAGAGCACTGGCCCTGGAGTCAGGAAGACCTGAGTTCAAATCCAGCCTCAGATACTTAATAATTACCTAGCTGTGTGGCCTTGTGCAAATCACTTAACCCCACTGCCTTGCAAAAAGTGTGTGTGTGTGTGTGTGTGTGTGTGTGTGTGTGTGTGTGTGAGAGAGAGAGAGAGAGAGAGAGAGAGAGAGAGAGAGAGAGAGAGTCTTCATATAGCAGTAGTAAGAAATTAAGACTTAAAGAATCTTACAGGCTTGGAAGAACAATGACCAGGATGCTGGGAGACTGTCCTGCCAGGAAGAGATACTGGACAGTACTGGACAACGATCATGGTCTTTGAGGAACAATTTTGGGCAGAGATATTATGCAACCTTCATGGTTAGATCACAAAGGAGATTAATGATGTTCCCTATTTTCTGTTTCTGTATAAAAATCAACTCTTTCCCAGTTGAAGGAACAGTCATTTCCTTACTGTCCTCCACCTTAAGGTTTAAAGATAAGAGCTTAGAGAATAAAACTTTAAAATGTCTAACCTATATTTTCTGTCACTTTATTTAACCCTGTTTTTAAAGTTTTGTACAACATTGGGATTGACAAAGACAATCACAAAGGAAAAAAGGGAATTTAGGGGAATTGAAAAGCAGGCCATAAAATTCAGGGATAAGAAAAGAAAATAGAACCTTTACCCACAGAACACTTAGACCGGACATCTCTAATCATTATGAAGAAATAGTATAAACAATTCCCTGCCCATGGATTCACAATAGTCCTCTATTGACCTTTGCTTTTAAACATACTGATCTCAACAGACTGATGAGGCTGGTTTTGGCTTACATGCTGGATCTGGTTGACAGATTTATGATGCTAAAGGAAAAAACCCCAGGTGGGGCTTTCAGAGAGATGCATTTCTTCCTATTCAAGAAGACGGAAATCATTCACAAATCTCTCAATGAATGATTTCAATTCTTGTTGTTTGTTCTTCATTCTCGAAAAGGCCATGACAACAGGAAATACCACCATGACATGCAAGCAAATTGGATTTGAGTAAGGGGGACCAGCCTCACTCTCTCCTCTGGAGTCATCTGAGTCCAGTGGCTAGATATGGCTCAAGATGACTGGAGATGGCCCTGGATGCAGTGGAAGACATTGATCTTTAGTCATTGTGACAATCAAATGAGATATGGAAAGCTTGAGACACTTAATAAATATATGCTGCTTCCCTTCACTTCTGTCCTTTACCTACCATTGTGGATTGTTCTGGATTCATTGTTCTAGTGTAACCTGTCACCTCCATGGAGAAGCTAGATTTTCTCACTTCAAGTTCTGAAAGTATCTCAGATTGTTAGGGAATAATTATATTTTCTTAAATACTAGTTTAAAGGAACTTCCCCATCTGGGGTGGGGGAGTGAAGGGTGTTATAAAATAAAACTTTTTGGGCCATGCCCTCAATAATGGCTCAAACTCAAGAACAAAATTTAAAGTTTACTGTATCACCCAAAATAAAAATATATGGAATGTGGCCAGACAATTAAATTCAAACTCATGTCTTTTTTACACAATATTTTATATACGCAAGTCCACAATAAGGAAAAATCAATCATGATAGGGACACATTTCTAAAAAGGAATGGACTAATATCACTTCTCTCTTATTACTGCATCATAGGAAAATGAGGCCAGAGATAAGGAAATGGGGTGAAAGTGCATGCAGCTAGTTGGAGGCTGGTGCTACAAAGGACAAAGGAATGTGGAATCAAAGTGACTTGTTGCTTTGCCCTTCCAAGTGACTATTAAGACTCTGGAAGACAAGCCAGACTGGAAATAATGGACTGGTTCATATTGACTCAGCACTCTCTTCTTCTTTTTTTTTTTTTAGGTTTTTGCAAAGCAATGGGGTTAAGTGGCTTGCCCAAGGCCACACAGCTAGGTAATTAATAAATGTCTGAGGTCAGATTTGAACTCAGGTACTCCTGACTCCAGAGCCGGTGCTCTGTTACCTAGCGGCCCCTCAGCACTCTTTTCAATAAGAGTAAAAAGGGTAGCCCAAATACAATCAGAAATCAGGGATGTATGAGGCAGTTCTCTTCCCCACACTGAAAAGTGAGGGTTAAGCAATAAATCACAGAAGAATCACATTTGAAAGACTAATTTTCAAGAGACACTTTAGTTACTGTTATTAATAGCATCTTTATTTTCCTTATTTTACAGAGAAGAAAACTGTGTTTAAGTGACTTTGCTAACATCACTCAACTACTGTTAATGCGAGGCAGGGCTCAAACTTGTCTTCTTGACATCAAGTTCCATACTCTATCCACTGAAGCACCTCAAAGGGGACCAGATGTTGTGAAGAGTATACACCACTATGTCAGAAGTTGTAGAGGTCCCATGCTTTGGGGTTTGTCTTTTCCCTCAGAAGGTCTAAGTTTATACACTTCCCTTCACCTTCAAATTTTCCCTTTTTTATTGGTATTAGTTTAGGAGATACCCAAATATGTTTTCCCATATATTCGGTTACATGGTCTTTTGTCGCAGATTCTGAAATTTTGCTCTAAGCATTATGCTAAAAAGTGACTAGACTTTGACCCATTATTGCATTGGGAATCATATATTCCGAGGAGGTCCCCCACAGACACCAAAATATTCATAGTAATGCATTCTGTGTTAAATCAGAAACAAAGTAAATATACATTCACAGGGAAGTAATTCAGATTATTTCTGATACATAATGCTATAATTTTGTCCTCTGATAAATGATGAAGAGATTAGAGAAGCATTGGAAGATTCATCAAAAATGATTTCAGAGAAAAGCATTCAGAACTAATTTACAAAATGTATAAAAATGATGACAACTGTGCAATTAAAAGAATAGCAACAATAAAAATCAAACCCAGGGGCGTCTAGGTGGCACAGTGGATAAAGCACCAGCCCTGGAGTCAGGAGTACCTGGGTTCAAATCTAGTCTCAGACACTTAATAATTACCTAGCTGTGTGGCCTTGGGAAAGCCACTTAACCCCAATTGCCTTGCAAAAACCTTTTAAAAAATCAAACCCAGAACTATGTCATTATAATGAATAGACTTGCTCTCCAAAGAAGAAATGAGAAAGCTTCCCTTTTTTGGAGGGGTGGGGATTTTTTGATATGGAACATCAACAGACAAAATACAAGGTCATTCCATTAGACTGCCCCACTCCCAGACCTTCAGGCTCTAGGGCTAAGTTTCCAAACCATTTTAGCTTATTGAACTTTTGTCCTTCAGTCTCCAACCAATCAATGTCTTGCTGAAAGGTGATAGCCCTTGGGTCGATTCCCAGTACTATAGGAATGGGCAATAGGAATCCTCCAGAAAAGGGACTCTCCCTGTGCCCCTCCCAGAATATCCCTTTGTCCCTGTGTCTTAGGAAGAGACCATTGCCAATATCTATCTGCTGCTTGGAGACAGGTGCCATGAATCACCCTATTACCAACATACATATTCTGACATCTTATTACTATTTTTCCCATTCATTATTTCTCAGCTGATTATCAGTTACTTTTCATTCCTGTCCATATCCCTTCCCTCTGAGATTCAAACTATAAAGCTTCTGACATTGCCTTTTCAGACACACCATCCCATAGCCTGGCCAGACAGGTAAGGACCTGAGGAAAAAGAGTCACCTGGAAGAAGCAGAAATTTCAGGGAGGGGGCTGCTTTGGAAGGAGGATTGGTAGGTGGCCATCCTAGAAGTGGAATGGTGAGGCTCCTGAGACTTAGATTCGCTATCCATCAGCTTGTCTGCTGTTCCCCATAGACCTGGGGAAGGGGAGGAGGAGATGTCATGAGAACCTGCCACTGAGTCTGGAGGGACTGGGAATGGTAACACAGAGGGTCTTTTGTCCTCCCCCCCTTTTCCTGATCCCATCTCTTGGTTCTTCTGTAGGCTGAGGTGCTCTGAACCTTAGTTTGTCTGGGCTTTCTATCCCTTCAGATTCAGACAATGGTGCCCCTTATGATGCGCCCCAGCTTCTCAGGACTGTTCTTGGCCTGCCTGCTATTCACAAGCCTGGCACAAGGTGAGTGCTTCTTGTCTTTCCTCCCTGACTTCCCAGATATGCTTAGGGCTAGCCCCATGTGTGTGAGGAAAGGTAGAGGGGGAGCAGACCTAAAGGGAAAAGGGAAAAGGTTGTGGTCTTAGGAATGGGGAGAGGAAGCAAAGAAGAAAGAAGAGGGCTATTCAGAAACTCAAGAAGAGAGTAGTCCCAGTTTCCCTGCTATCTGCTCCAATTTTATCTGTCTCCAGGTGAGACTGCCCCTGCTGCTGCTGTTGCCTCTTTTCAGAGTTCCTGTCCTGAAGGCTCCAAAGTATTTGGCTCCTATTGCTATGGCTTGTTCAGAATGGCACAGACCTGGGACAGAGGTGGGTTGGGGGCAGATATCTCCAAGCAGGGATGGTGATATTGGGGGGGGTTAATCCCAGTACCCCTTGAGGCTTAGTCATGAGCAATTAGCTCTTCCTCTCTCTCCAAAAGGCTCTTAAATTCTAGTTTCTTCATTTTCTCTGATAACCTTCATTCTCCTCCAGTTTCTTCATTTTCTTGATCCAAAACCTTAATTTTCTTCCAGTTTCCTCATTTTCTCTGATCCAGAACTTTCATTCTCCTCTAGCTCCATTCACTCTCCCCCTTGGCATCTCAATCTTTGCTCTTTTTCCAATGCCCACAGCATTTTCCTTTTTCCATCTACTAACCATCCTATTTCTTTGTGGTCCTGGAAAGTATGATATCTGTCTTGACTCCTATTCTTCACCCTGAGGAAAATTCTCTTTTCTCTTCTCCTATAGGTGGACTGCCAGAGCCAAACCTCAGGTCATCTGGTCTCTCTGATGAATGAGATTGAAGCTTCTTTTGTAGCCTCTCTGGTGGCTGAGAGTGGGGACTGTCCTAACCCCATCTGGATTGGCCTCTATGATGCTAACAAGGTTTGTCCCACACAGCCCTTCAGCCTCTCGGCCTGCCCAGATTATTGGGTGGGTGCTCTGGGGACCTTCTCAGGCAACATCATCCCTTTCCCATTTGGAGTTTTAGAAAAAAGAAATTGAGAAGAAGTGAGGGGGCTATTGAAAGGCATGCTCATTTCCGGGAAAATATAATTTTCATGACTCTATCCAGGTAGCTCTAGTCAGAGTCATTCTGTCCATTCAAACTCAATCTCTTTCTCATACATTCCTCATACATTATTCAAACTCTTTATTACTCTTCTTCATGGCTATTCCCTTCATGGGTGGTCATGGTCTCCATCTTGATGGAGATAAAACACAAAATTACCTAACTTTTCCTTTAGAGAACCAAGCAGCTGGTAGCATAGGGAGAGGGTTTTATTGTTGGAAAAGGAATAGCAGGGTGTGGATACCTTTTAATACGTTAACATTTTATCCACTGTGATTATATTTGTAACTGCTTCATGTAAGGTTGGGAGGCAGGATCAAATAGGGCCAAAGGGCAAGGTCCTACCTCAAC
Source organism: Macrotis lagotis (assembly GCF_037893015.1). NCBI lineage: Eukaryota > Metazoa > Chordata > Mammalia > Peramelemorphia > Peramelidae > Macrotis > Macrotis lagotis. The sequence goes on from NC_133658.1 coordinate 20,718,888, forward strand.
CCCCAGATATTTGATATAGTATCAGAATATAATCACAGATATTAATACCTTTTTGTCTCTATCTCTGACTGTCTTAAAGGAACACATGCCATCATGACACAGAGCCGAGACTAGAACTCCATTGGTTGGTCAAGGTTGTCTGTGCTATAAATAGTCAAATTGGGGATAGATTAATGTAGGAGATATTAAGGATGGCTCCCTGGAGAGATAGATTTCCCATTAAAGCCCACAGATAAAGAATCCAGAATTGCAGAATTCGAAGATATATCTGAGGCCAGCTGGTTCAATTTGTTACCAAAATGTAATATCCACCTCCCCTCCCCCAGACTCCATACAAATTATCTTTGCTTGAAGACCTCCAGGGAAAGGGAATGCCAAGTAGCAAAGTAGCTCATTCTATTGTTACCGGTTTCTATTTGGGAAGACTTTTCTTACACCAAACCTAAATTCTCTTCTTTATACTTTAGCCCCACTGCTCAAATCCAACTCACATACTTGTCATGACAACATCTCCCTGATATCATGGTCTTCTTCAAGAATGAAGGACAAACATCAAAGCCAAGGAGAGCAATGCCAATTCCTTGTCCACACAACAACGTTTCGGGAATGATTATATAGTATTTTCATGAATACATAGCTGTATATTAGGAATTCCAGTAGGGAGGATGATGTACAGAAGAATTTAAGGGGAGAATAAGTGTGGGAAGTTGTGAGGAGAATGAGGAACAATTGTGTTTGAAGGGTTTTTCTATACTCTCTTACTTCCCCCTTCAGACCCGACGTTGGAAATGGAGTAGCAATGCCTTATTCACCTACCAAGCTTGGACTCAGAGTGCCCCAAGTAACAGTAATCCTGGATACTGTGCGACCCCGACTCCAGAAACAGGTGAGAGCAAAAGAAGGGAAATGACCCAATTCCTATTCTCCTTGTTTCACAAAGAATTTGTGTCTAATCAGGCCACACTCTCTATTTGCTAACTACCATGCTTTTGGGGAGGTGGACTTTTCTTTACCAATATAATGGGAAATCTTTTTGTTTCTCACTTGTGTGACCACAAGCTTATAACTGGTTATAGGTTTGTTAGTGGTTTGGGGAAAACCCTGAATCACTAAGTTGGGTGCCAGGGTTATGGGAATCTCCAGCCTAACTGCTAGTCACCTGATGGATCACATCTCTCTCTAGGATTCCAAAAATGGAAGGATCAATCTTGCAAGAATAAGAATTTCTACATCGGCAAGTTCAAAGCCTAGAAGTTACAAACCAGAGAAAATAGCTGAGATTCTTCCACCATGGAGTCATGTCCTGTGTGACTAACTATAGACTCTTTGCCCTCTCAGAAACATCTTCAATCCACTGTTTTTATAAATTGGTATCTCCCATCCCTTTGTTATTGCCCTTCTGCTCCCTCCTTTCCCTTTATTTAACATCTCCTTCCTCTATTTATAGTTCCTTATGGGCTGCCAAGTGTAAAACATAGGACAATCAAAATAAACTATTATTTCTCCCAATCTGCTTTCCTGCATCCTGCTTGAAGTCTGGCTTTCCAAATAAGGTCATGGTGTATGGTGGGGGGAAGTGAAAGGAAGAGGGGTGTTCTGCATGGATGGGGTAGTACCTTTTGTAGCTTCCTTTCAAAAGCCATGCTCATTCATCCATTAGGTCTTTACTAAGCACCTCCTTTGTATTCAGCATCCCTCGGAGACCACAGGGAAGACCTTGGCAGTCCTATTCGTTTTGGAAATTGATTTTGTTGACTCAAATTTACACTTATCCCTACTCAGATTCATATAATTGCATTGGGACCAATATTATAAACCCAACAAATCTTTTTGAATCCTGACTCTTTCTTCCAGGGTATTTCCTAGTACTGTATCATCTGTATATACTGAACATGCTGGTTATGTCTTTATTCAATCATTGGTGAACAAAAAGACAATTCTGAAAACCAAGAGAGACAAATTCTTTCTCTGACATACACTGTGTATGTAACCCTACTTAAATTGCTTAACCTCTTGGTGTCCCGGGCAATTTTCTAACACTATACATCACAGTACAGTTTCCTGTTGGTCTGGGGAAGGATGGTTCCTCACTGGAAGTGCTATACTGAGATAAATGACAATTTTGAACACCCCTGAACTCCTCTCCCCAGAAAGTCTGAATTGAAATAGTAGATCAAAATAATGTCAGCATAGCAGAAAGGATGCATTTTTAGAAAGAATTCATGATTGTTTGCCAAATGTATTTAGCTCTTTTTGATATTGATGTACCCTGGAAGAGAGAAGTTGCCTTTATGCTCTTACATAATTATGCCTGATACTTAAGTCACCCATCTACCTTGAACCTATGTATAACATCCCACATAGTAAAGGGAAAGAATAGAAACAGAGGCTGGGTGTCCTATGACTTAAGGCTAGCAAGAAAATTCATAGGCCACCTGGGCACAGGAAATTTCTGCCTAGTTCGGTCCATTTCGAGATCAGAAGAAGGATAAGAATTGATGACGGGAATGGGAGGGCCAGCTAAGAATTAGCAGGCCAAGTACCAGTTCTGGTTTTTTTTTAAAGGTTTTTTTTTGCAAGGCAAATGGGGTTAAGTGGCTTGCCCAAGGCCACACAACTAGGTAATTATTAAGTGTCTGAGACTGGATTTGAACCCAGGTACTCCTGACTCCAGGGCTGGTGCTTTATCCACTGTGCCACCTAGCCGCCCCATCCAGTTTTGTTTTTTAAGAAGTTGTAGAGAGGAAGATTTAACTATTTTTAACATTTTAATATATTATTTATTTTGAACATTCTTTTTGTCTTTCCCAGTGGATATTCAAAATTCCCCCAAACCAAAGGTTCAACATGATGCCAAAGAAAGAGACCAGGAGCTCCACATTGATTACATAAGTAATCTCTTTAATCATCACACTGGGATATTTGGATCTGGAAAGCCTGGGACATGCCAACACAATGGATTCCCCTGAAAAAAAACCATGGTAATTATAGAAACAAAGGGAGAAGGAGCTATAGGGTATGTTAGTATAGATGGGTTTCTATTTGGGGGGTTTACTCATCTCAGCATTAGGCTTGGGTCCTAGACACTTGGTGCCATATCAGTGCTCTTTGGGTTAGAGTTCTGGAAATGTGAGGCCATATGTCAGTTCCCTTATTATGACCTCTCTTCCAAATTCTCTTCCTCCTAATCACTCCATCTCCCACCCACTGAGAAGGCATGTAATATGATGTCAAATATATATATATATATATATGTACATATATGTACATATATGCATATATATAAAATCATGCAAAATATATTTAATTATATTTCAAAAAAAAGTAAGACATATAAGGGAACAAAATTATTCTTTGATTCACTCTCAAGTATTCATCAGTTCTGGAGGTGAATAGCATTTTTCCATCATAAGACTTTTGGAATTGTCTTAGATCATTGTATTGATCAAAGTAGCCAAGTCTTTCATAGTTGATCATCATTACAATACTGCTTTTACTGAGCATAATGATCTCCTGGTTCTTCTCACTTCACTTTATATCAGTTCAATTAGGTCTTGTCAATTTTTTTTCTGAAACCACTGTCTTCATTTCTTATAGCACATTAGTCCACCATCACAATCATATGCCACAACCTATTCAGCCATTCTTCAATTGATGAACATTCTCTCACTTTCCAATTTTTTGCCACTACAAAAAAAAGCAGCTATAAGCATTTTTGTACATATTGGTCCTTTCCTGTTCTTTTGATCTCTGACTTAATACTGGTATTGCTGGGTCAATGGGAATGCACAGTTTTATACCCTTTTGGGCCTAATTGTAAATCATTCTCCAGAAAGGTTAGACCAGTTTTCTACTCCATCAACAATTCACAAGTATACCTATTTTCCCACATCCCCATCATTTCTGATAGATATGAGATGATACCTAAGAGTTCTTTTAATTTATCTTTTCTATTCAATGAATTTTAGTTTTTTCATAAAACTATAAATTGCCTGTTTACATCCTTTGACCATTGCTGTTTTCTTATAAATTTGACTCCATTCTGTACTCAGTAAATATTTAAGAAATAAGGTGTTTATCAAAGAAACTTACTCAATTCTATTTATATTTCTTCATGGTCTTAGGAACCTTTTCACAAAATGAAGTCTTCCTGATCATCTCTTTTAAACAGGTCTATTTTTGACTTACATTTTGTTGGACATCATGTTTGCTACCCCTATAATTTTTCAATTGTAACATATCAGATTCTACTCTAGTCCTTTATTTTAACTCTATGTTTCAAGTGTCTTTTGCAAAGAAAATATTTTTGAATTCTGGTTTCTAATCCATTCTGCTATCTGATTCGGTTTTACAGGAGAGCTCATCTCAATCACACTCAATTATGATTACTAATTGTGCAATACCCTCCTCACTTTCTTGTGTATATTCATTTCTCTCTTTTTAAACTGTTTCTCCTCAAAAGCCTGTTTCACTTTTAATCTTTGCTTCCCTTAATATACCCCTTTTCTCTTTACCTTCTACCCTTTTCTCTTATTCCATTTCCTTTCTATTTTCCCATTTGGTATGTTATATTATTATACATAAATGAGTATGTGCATATATTTTTTATCTTTTTGAACCAATTCTGATGAGAATAAGGTCCAAGCACTGCCCATCACTACCTCCCATTTTCTCCTCCAATGTAAAAGTCCTTCCATGCACACTTTTTTATATATGATCATTTACCCTATTCTACCTCTTTCTTTTTCCTTCTCTCAGTGTATCCTTCTTTCTCATCCCTTCATTTTTTTGGAAATCATTCCAAACATAGTTGACTCATTTATGCCCTTTATGTAAACTCCTTTTTAACAGTCCTAATAACAATAAAGTTCTTAGGAATTATATGTATCCTCTTCCCATATATGAATTTAAACAGTTTAGCTTTATTGAATTCCTTATGATTAGTCTTTCATGTTTACCTTTCTTTGAGTTTCTTGAGTCTTCTATTTGAATATCAAACTTTCTATTTTGACTGGCCCTTTATTTCTTAAATTCCCATGTTTCACCTGAAGGATTACACTCAGTTTTTTCTGAATATGTAATTCTTGGTTGTAATCCTAAATCTTTTGCCTTCTGATATATCATATTCCAAGTTCTCTGTTTCTTTACAATGAAAGCTGCTAAATCTTCTGTGATCCTGTCGTACCATGATATTTGAATTGTTTCATTATGGCTACTTTCTCTTTGATCTGAGAGGCATAGAATTTGACTAAAATATTCCTAGGAGTTTGCATCTCTTTCAGGAGGTGATCATAATCCTTCAATTTCTATTTTACCTTCTGGATCTCAGATATCACAGCAGTTTTTCCTTGATAATTTCTTGAAATATGATGTCTAGGCTCTTCCTTTGATCATAGACTCCAGGTGATCAATTATTTTTAAAATATCACTCCTTGATCTATTTTTAGTTGTTTTTTTCATAAAATATTTTACAATTTCTTCAAGTTTTTTCCATTCCTTTGATTTTATTTTTTTTCTTGAAGCCTCATGGAGTTGTTAGCTTTTGCCCAATTCTAATTTTAAATTAGAAGCTTTAATCAATGGGATTTTGTACCTATTTTTCCATTTCTGGAAATTCTGCTTGATGATTATGGGCAAATCACTTAATCTTGTTTGTCTCACTGTTTCATCTATAAAATGATCTATAAAAGAAAATGGCAAACCTCAGTATCTTTGCCAAGAAAATCTAAAAGGGAGTCACAAACAGTTGCACATGAATGAAATGACTGAATAATGAAGGACACAGAGAAAGACCAATATAGTCCCTATGCTCAAAAAAGTTTGCATTCTGATAGCAGAAATATCATGTAAATAGCCAGTTACATTACAAGACATATCCAGAGTATGTAAAAAGGGTGACTATTAAAAATAAAAATTCCAGAAGGGATTTTTGCACAACAATTTTAGAAGTAAGTATCTACAGAGCATCTTGAACTTGAGGTAATGAACCTGAGATAACTCAACCTGCAACTCATAATTGTTAAGTTGGTGTAGGAAGTGCAGTGGCAGAGGTGGGAGTCATAAAAATGTTGTATTTTTATGTTTGTATGGATGTATGGATGTACGGATGGATGGATGGATGTATTTACATACTTAGAGAAATGGGTCATTAGTTTGCTCTATTAGAGAAATGCCATAGGAATTTACACAAATTTTAGAAAAATATTTAGGAAAGTGTTTCATGCTATTCTTTCATGAAAGATGGATAGATGTGTGCTGAACAACAGAATAATTTAACGGGTTAGAAAAAAATTGAATCCCTGGATGGACCAGAGTAATCATTAATGGTTTGATGTCAACCTGGAATGAAATTTCAAATGAAGTGCCCTGTGGATCTGTGCTTAATCGAGTCCTATTTAAAATGTTAATCCATAACTTACATAAGAGCATAGATTACATATTTATCAAATTTGTAAATAATATCAAGATTCAAGAGATGCCATTCAAGATCCTAAAAGGTCATGACAGGCTAGAACACATATCAAATATTTCTTAAAATGAAATTTGGTAACAAGAAATGCAAAATCTTACATTTGGATTCCAAGATTTAACATGTGAAGATCTGGTAAGTTTACAGGGCAGGATGCTCAATGTAAACTACTTAGGTCATCTGTCAAATCAAAAAGTGACTTTATGAGGATCAAATGAGATACTGTTTAAAAAATAATTAAAGGGGAGGCTAGGTAGTGCAGTGGATAGAGCAAAGGCCCTGGAGTCAGGAGTACCTGGGTTCAGATCTGGCCTCAGACACTTAATAATTACCTAGCTGCATGGCCTTGGGCAAGCCACTTGACCCCATTTGCCTTGCAAAAACCTAAAAAATATGATTAAAGCTCAATGCCTAGCAGAGGTATGATATAAACACTAGCTATCATTTTTCTCCTCATAATCATGATGCTCTCTTCTAGGGTTCCAGTTTAAGTAGGATATGGATAAGCTGAAGTGTCCAGAAGAAGGAAATCATGTTGATAACAGTCATGGGACTATAAAAATATAATACAGGAAGATTTCAGATGAAGAAGAGAAAAGAAGGAATTCTAGTGAATGAACACCTTTCCTCCCCTAGCAAAATATGAAATAAAGTCCCTATCTGAGAAGGTGGGGGGAAAGGTATTCTCTCTGAGACTGGAGAAGAGATATTATGGTGAGTAGTATTGCTATTTATCATTTATTTGCAAAGAGGATAGATGATACCATGCAAGAATTGAATATAAGGTGCAAAGTCATTGGCCTCACTCTTCCATAGGAATGTTCAGGGATGTTCACCTGGAGAAGAAAATATTTGTGGGAGATAATGAGAAGTATAGTAATTGTCTTCTACTCTCTGAAGGGCTAACATGTAGATATTTCCCCCTTTTCCTATTACTAATATGCCTTATTAAACCTCAACTTTGGATTACTTCTGCCATATTACTAGATGCTATTTGCTAGGGAAAAAAATCATGATAACTGAGTCCACTAGAGAGTCATGTCAAATCAATTCACAGGTCTACCTGTCACCCAGAAATAATTCACATTCAGATTTCATTTTGTTTTGAATTTCTAGTGTCATAGGAGATACTAAATGAATTCTTGATAAGTGGTAAATAATAATTATCTCATTTTATAAAGGAGAAAACTGAGTCTTAGAAAATTTAAATGACTTTTCCATGATTACTGGTTCTAGAGGAAGCAAGGAACAGCAGGGTTAGAGTGACATTGACCCCTTAGAATATATTAGGTAGTCTAACACAAGCCTAATTCTGCAAAGTCCACCTAAAAACTGAAATCCATCAGAAAATAGCTGAAAAAGATGGAATTACTTCTAGTAGGTTTCAAGAAACAATCCTATGCTTAAGCATCCAGCTAGTTCCCATGAGATTTTGATCCTCATTCAGTTAGGAACATGAAGGCAGGTAGCAGGAAACAAGCAATTCTAAGGTATTATTTTTTGCCTGGCCCATCAGATATAAGGCAGAGATTGACAGAGGCAAAGATGGAGAAGTAACTCTGGTCTGTGGGCTCAGCACAGAGGAAGGGAAAAAACCTTATGGGGTACATTGTGGTGGGTGATGAGGAAGAGTCAACAGAAGGCTTTCACTGGGGAGTTAGGTAATAGAAGGGTCAGAGTGTTGAACATAAAGATAAGTTCAAATCCTGTATTGGAATTTACTAATTCTGTGACCCTCTATGAGGTCACTTCTTTTTTAAAATTTTATTTATTTTTCTAATTACATGCAAAGATAGTTTTAAACAATCATTCATTTTTTGGTAAGGTCTTGAGTTACACCTTTTTCTCCCTCCCTTCCTTTCCTCCCCACTTCCCCTGACAGAGAGCATGTATAACATTGTTAAGCATATATCTATATTAATCATGTATGAAAGAAAAATTAAAATCTCCCACATGAGTGGGAGAAAAAACATAATACATATAACAAATTTTAAAAACTGAAAATGAAAAGCTTTGGTTTTCATTCAGACTCCAAAGTTTTATCTCTGGATGTGGATGGTATTTTCCATTACAAATCCATTAAAATTGTCTTTGAGCTGAGATGAACAAGTCCATCATAACTGATCATCATGCAGTGTTACTATTGGTGTGTACAATGTTCTTCTAGTTCTGCTCACTTCACTCAGAATCAGTTCATGCAAGTCTTTTCAGGCTTTTCTGGTCCCATCCCTCATGATTTCTTACAGTACAATAATACTCCATCACATTCATAAACCGCAATTGATGGACATTGCTTCATTTTCTAATTCCTTGCCACTCCAAAAAGACCCACTAAAAATATTTTTGTACATGTAAGCTTTTTAAACATTTTTGTAATCTCTTTGGGATACAGACCTAGTAGTCGTATTGCTGGGTCAAAGGATACGCACAGTTTTATTGCCAAATTTCTCTCCAGAAAGGTTAGATCAATTCACAACTCCACCAACAACACATTTGTGTCCCAGTTTTCCCACAGCCTACCAACATTGATCATTTTCTTTTTCTGTTATATTGACCAATCTGATAGGAGTGAGGTGTTACTTTAGATTTGTTTTAATTTGCATTTCTCTAAATGATTTAGAGCATTTTGTTCATGAATATAACTTTAATTTCTCCATCTGAGAATTGCCTGTTCATATCCTTTGTTGAGGTCACCTCTATACAAATGGTTAATTATTTCTCAACAAAGGTTTCCTATATAAGACTATGTGAGCAGTCTTCTCTAGGCACATGGGGAAAACAGGAACAAGGATAGTGGAGAAATGGAAACTTTAGACTAATACTTCTCTTTTTTTATCTACTGTTCCCTGACTCTTCTTGGGCTACTTGGCGCCAGCCACTTCATTTCAGTGGAACTGGGTGTTTCATGAACTGTACTGTGGTTTTAAAGCTCAGGTTATCTGGAGACTAAAATGAAACCTAAAATCATAACCCAGTCCATACTTTTAAGGCAAGGGAGACCAGAAGGAAAGAGTGAGAGCAGATGACTCCCTCCACACACACACACAAAAAAAAACCAGTTTGTGCCCATAAACAGCTCCTCATATCCCAACATGACCAGCTTAGACTTTGCAGCTTTGGGTTGTAGATTTACAGCTGCAAACAGACTTGAAGATCACTGAGTACAAGATACCAGCAGGAAACAAGTAAATATGAGGTATTACTTTTCCTGGCCCACCACATGTTAGGGAGAGATTGGCAGAGGCAAAGATGGTCCGTGGGCTCAGCACAGAGGAAGGAAAACCTTACAGGGTATATTGAGATTCAAAGGGGAAAGTGATTCATCTAAAGTCACCCAGAGAGCAAATGAAAGAGACTAGAATGTGAACCCAGGTTTTTTGACTCCCAATAGAACTTATTCTTTCTGTATCATTTGATTTACTTTTAATTAAAAACCATAAAGATGTATATGAATGTTCTTACTGCATCTCCTAGAAAAGATCTATAACCACTCAAAGGAACTGGTCTTGGTCATCCATAAATCAGGAGTTTCTGAATCCTTTTTTAATATCAAGACCCTTTGGGCAGTATCTGGCCAAATATTAAGCCCCTTCTCAGAAGATGGTTTTTAATGCATAAGATAAAATACACAAGATTATAAGGAAATCAATTATATTGAAAGGAAGTTATCAAAATACATATTTTTTAAAATTTTACAGATCTCAGGTTAAGTATCCCTGCTGCAGAGGAAAGAACAAGTGGATGAAGAATGTATACTGTCCAGATTATTACAAGCGTTTGCATGAGAAATTTTCAGAATTTTTCCATTGGTGTTCACACATATATATGCAAATTTATAGTAGACAGCAAAAAAAATGATGATGAGGTTTTACTGCTTACCCTATGGGGTAAGCAATTTAAAAAATGGACAGTGATTTAGGCCCAGAATGGAACAAAAATAGGAGAATGGCCTGCACTGCCTTTGGAAAATCCATAAGCCATTTTAATGATCCCAAGTTTCCAATGAAAACAAAGGTCCATCTTTTTCACCACTATCAATGTGGATGACTTTGTTTTTTTGAAACATGGTATGCTTAGTGTCTGTAGAATTAAAAGTGAATATCCTAATAGAGAACACTGGACATGTCATTAGTGGTTGTAATTAATGTCATGAAGAAAAGGATTAAAAGATGTCATTAGTGAAATGTATGACTGGTTGTCCAAGAAAAGGATGACAGCCAGGGACTGCACTGATATTCTTGTGACAACAGAAGAAATCAAAGAGGGCCTCTAGATCCACTGTAATGGATGAAGAAGTGAATGACTCAAAGAGGATAGACAAGCTGGGATGGGTTGCAATATGATGCACATTGTCCTGCATTATAGGAACATTGATCCATATAAGGATAGACAGCACAAAGTCACACATATTTCATTCCCCTCTTTGGAACACGGCATGCATTTGAACCAGACTGAGAAACCAGGGGGTGTCTGAGACTAAGTATCTAATCTTTGATCATAAAACATATCTTTCCCCTTTCCAGGGAAGGTCATCTGGCATACATTAAATTTGAATATGGATCTTGGGGTCATTAGCACCCAAACTCTAATGCATGTAGCTATACCCAAGAGAAAAGAAATATTTTAGAATAAGCTAGAGTCAGTCTAGGAAAATTTCTTGAAAAAGAAGGGAAATCAGAAGCTTTTAAGAGAGAAAGAAAGGTCAGCGAATGATAGAGATGAAGAGGATTAAAAAGTCAGAAGACTTAGTGGATCAGAGAACAATAATAGAAACAAATTTTAATCAAAGGAAATGACAAAAATGAGTCAATATAATTTATGAGATAAAGTTAAATGATTCTTTAGGGGAAATTTCTATCTCTTAATAATTTCATCAACAAAAGAGGGGGGGGAACAGATCAATGAATTGGAGAACTGAAAAAAATTAGAAAAACAATTAAGTTTTTTAAAAAATCCCAACTGAATAACAAAGTAAAAATCTTGAAAATCAAAGAAGAGATTAATGAAACTGAAAGAAAAACTTTTAAAAACCATTGAAGTGATAAATAAAACTAAGTGCTTTTTAAAAAAATCAATAAATAATTCACTCGTATTATTTTTTAAATGACAGAAGAAAACTAAATTGTATCAGAAATGAAAAAGAATTAACAATTGAAGATCAAATAAGGAAAACTATGAGGAATTATTTTTGCTATTTATGCAAAAAACTGATAACAGAGGAAGCAGATGAGCATTTTAAAAAATAAACTACGGGGGGTGGCTAGGTGGCGCAATGGATAAAGCACCGGCCCTGGAGTCAGGAATACCTGGGTTCAAATCTGGTCTCAGACACTTAATAATTACCTAGCTGTGTGGCCTTGGGCAAGCCACTTAATCCCATTTGCCTTGCAAAAACCTAAAAATAAACAAACAAATAAATACATAAATACATAAATAAACTACAAACAGAACAAGAACAAGAAATAAAAATAAATTACTTAGAAACTGAACAAGCTATAAATGAACTCCCAAATAGGAAAACACCAATGGATGGATTTACAAGTGAATTCTATCAAATATTCCAAAAATTAATTCCTATAAAACTAGGAAGAGAAGGAATCCTTTCACATTTATACTATGTTAAAACTATGAACTTGATAACCAAACCATGGAAAGATAAAAAGAGAAAGAATATTGTACAGCAATATTTCTAATGAACATCAATACAAAAATATTAAATACAATATTAGCAAAGAAGCTATAACAACACATTAAAAAGATTATGAACAAACAGGTTCGATATATACTAGGAATGCAAACTTGGTTCAGTGTAAGAAAAGCTATACACATAATAAACTATACTATTAATAATAATAATAAAAATTATTTTTAAAACATATCAACACAGGTAGCTAGAAAAATAACACAAAAAACTAACAACAAGATTATTTTGCAAAATCCAAAATTGACTACCATCGAAAACAGCAGAAAGTATTGTAATAAATGGATCTTTCTTTAAGATATCTATCTACAATGAAGACCCAATCTTGTATGCATAGGACACATGTAAAAGCTCAAGATCTTTCAATTAAATCAAAGACAAAGCAAAGATGTCTATTACTAATATTATTTGATGTTTAGAAATGCTAATTATAGTAATATAATAAGAAAAGGAAAATGAGGGAATAAGAACAATAAAAAGAGGAACTAGTCTTTGCCATTTACAAACCACATTATGGTCTAGAATGTCTATCTAGAAAACCCAAAAGAGTCAACTAAAAATTTAAGCAGTAATTTCTGCAAAGCTGCAGGATATAAAATCAATCCAGAAAATCCTTGAACGTTTGCATGTATTATGAACAAAATCCAACTGGAAAAGAAAAAGAAAGAAAAAGAGATTCATTCAATAATGATAGGATATATAATGGGAATGTTTCTACAGGATCTATACACAATTGGGAAATATTCCATAGAAATAAAAATAGATTTAAATAGAAATATTCATCATTCATTGCAAAGCTGTAACAAAATGACAACTGAGAATTCAGGGGCCCTGGAGTTTTTCTACTTCAAATCTGATCTAGCAGTTTCTACCAACTCAGCAGGGATCTGTGACTGGGTGTCATCTGCACAGGGTCTTAGGTCTATAGAGGTCAAGGGGATGTATCAGTTTTACTTCCCATTACTGTTAAAGGGGTAAAACATAAAAGGATTCTTGGAGTGTCCAGCAATAAAAACAGGATTGAGAGCATCCAGCGATGTACAGAGTGGACCAAGAAGACATGGATAGACAAGAAGGCCAAGAAGACACGGAAAGCCAAGAAGCTCATTTCAGTGCCCTTAGCCAACGCATCTTCCTGTGGCCCCAAGGTAAACCTGCCAGAATTCCTGCCCTTCTGTATCATCTTCTATCAGACACTCTCCTAGGCAGAGCTGAGCTCATCTCACTATGCCTCCTTCAGCAGATAGAGCCTTTACTTGCTGTTTAATCTATGGGTATCTTGCATCTATTTATTTATTAGTTGCCTTCATTACAATGTGAACTTTGTAACCCTAGAGTTTAGGTAGGGACTGTTCCTGGTACAGTGAGTCTTTCGCATATACTTACTGATTGTTTGACTTGGTGTACGGACATTCAATCAGAGATAGGGGATAAGTGGGTTAAATGGAGCCAGAGAACCAGTCCTACCTTCCTCCCTAGGGACCATTCATAGAGGTAGATATCTTAGTCTGTGATTTATTTCCTAGGGTCTGTCAGCCCAAAAGTATTTAAGGGACTAGTAGTTGGAGGGACAGGGGAAGCAAAAGCTCCCATAGGAAGCCAGGAAAGCTGAGAGGGAAAGGGGGAAAGAAGCAGAGTATTCCAGGTATGGAGTTTTCCAGGACAAAGGCACAGAGTCTGGAAATAATGTTGTATAGGTGGAAGAACAAGAATGTACTAAGTATGTCCTAAGGACTAAAAACTAAAAAGATAAAGAAAGGGGAAGGTTGTGAAGGTATTTAGATATCAAGACAATATTATATTGGATCCTGGATAGGGAGCCAGGGTTTATATAGAGAGGCAGAAGCTGAAGGAAGTGAATGATCAGAAAGGGCACTTCAGGAAAATTTACTGTGGAAGATAAATCAGAGAAGGGACCTGAGGCAGACCCTGGGATTCCTCCTTGAGAGACAGCACCTAATGGTGCCATTCACAGTGATCTTCTTGGCACTTAGCACAAGCTGATCATATTATAAATGCTTATGGATTGATTTCCTTCCAGAACCTTGAGTTCAGAATCTCCTAAGTGGGAGAGTAACAGTGTTTGTTAGCCCACTTAAGAGTTTCCTTTTTTCCAGATCCCCCCCACACACACATTTTGTTTTCCTTTACCAACAAAAAATCAAAAAGCATTTATTAAACAGCTACTACGGGTGAGATACTGTGCCCATTAACAATACAAAGAAAGACAAAAACAGAGTTAGCCTTCAAGAAACTCATAGTCTAATCGATATAACAGGTAAACCATAGATAAACAAGATATATATAGTCTTTATATATAATTATATATATATATATTATACATATAGTATATATATAAAGTCTTCTTTATCTCAGGATCTGAGACTTTATTCTCCTTTGAGCATTTCACAGCTTTCTTCCTTTTATTCCTTTATTTAGGGAAACTTTTACATACCCTTGGTAAGGATTCTGATTGAGGAACTTGGTGGTCTCTGCCATCTTGCCAAAGGGTTATTTTATCCATGTTTCCCAGAGAAGAAAACTGAGCCTTATGGTGGTTGGATGTTTAATATTAAAACCTTTAAGACACTGTTCTCATTCTCCAGGATTATTCTCCAAGAAAGAAGCGTTATCATTCTCCACGAAGTCAAAGATGATCAAAAGCAGCTTGATATTTCTGACTGTACTCTCCTTCCTTGTGGTCTTCATTGGGTGTAAGTTCCCCTGCAACCCTGGAGTATAATCCACACTGATCTCAGTTTCTGATCTAAGCACCCCCTTTACTTCCAATGTGGCTCAGAATAGACTTCTTCCTGAATTCCTGGGTCCATGGATAAATAAAGCTGCCCCCAGTTCCCAGATCCAACCATAGGACCTCAGGGCACTTGTCATAATGCCTGTCCTCAGAAAATTCAGATGCTGTCTCACAAGTCAGGTAGGTCAGTTTGCCACATCTCTACTGCAGCCTCTTGCCTCTTACCTCGAGTTGGAGTATCTGTTGGCTTTTCTCCCTCATCCTCAACTCTCTCCTACCTTTCAGGGCTTCTGGTGCTCTAATCTTGGAAATAACAAGTTTGCAGAATCAGAGATCTCCAAAGTAGGTAGACTCTACTTCAGTCAGTCAAAAAACACTTACACTCTACCAGGCCCTATGTTAAGTACTGGTGATAGGGATAAAGGCAAAAATACTGTCCCTACCTTCAAGGAGACCACATTCTAAAAGGAGACAAAAATTAAAATAACAAAGAACATACAAGATGTAGTGTAGATGTGAAATAAACTCTGGGAGAAAGAGTGGAGAAGGAACCAAAGATATAAGGTTGAGTAGTAATGAGCCACAAGGGTCATCTTAATAGTCAGATTATGGTGAATAACTACCACTCTGGGAGTCATCAGGAAGAGTGACTTCTGCTTACATTTGAATCACTAGATTGCCCAGTCCCTAGTGTCTACTCTACTCCTCTAACCCAATACATAGAAAAAATGAACTACCTGTTATGCAAAGACCATACAATCTGTCCTCATGCCTCTTGAAACCAGGCCAAAACCAATAGCTCTTTGCATCAACATTAGGACACATCATCATATTTATTAGGAACAAGGCAATAGATCTGGAGATATTATCCAATCTCTCTGCCTCTTCCCCCTTTTACCAGGAAGAGGTCAGTATGCATATATGAAAACTGTGTCTGATGCAGGCTGTATGACCTGTTACCCTGGTGATTCAGTGGACAGCATCCAAGAGACAGTGGAGATGGTATCAGGGTTTAAAGAAGACCACATCTGCAGTCCTCATCTGCAGAAAGGGATCTAATCAGATTTAGACTCAACACCCTTGGGATTCAAACAACAGATTTCTAGGTTGCTTTTAGGAGCCCTAAGATAGAATAAAAAAGCATCAGTATAAACATGCTATGTGGCAGGCACAAGCAAGTGAAACAGTCTCTCACCTCAAAAAAAATATACCCTAATAATCCTGAATAATTTATCCCTAATAATGAAGTTGAAAAAAAAGGATGGTGAGGTATAGTAGGAGGTGGGGAAGAGGGAGGTGGAGAGTAGCCTGGCTTGAATGGCTCACCCATCAAAGCTGAGGTCCAAGAACAGAGTCCAGCTTCTTCGGATCATTCTCATTGTTCTCAACAGTGTCCCTTTATCAAATGCCTGCTCTTTTCCTACCTCCTCCAGATTCCCAAATACTCAGCAAGATAGCCAAGATGAACATTGCCATCCAGAAACTTCAAGGTTCCTCTTCAGGAAATGGCAATGATAAGATCCAAGTATCAAATAAAAGTCTGGAACATGCCAATGCCCAGGCTCAGATGGCAGATAGCAATATGAAGAATACCAGTGATGAGATCCAGGTATTAAAAAAATGTCTGGAAAATGTCAATGCTCAGACCCAGATGGCAAACAACAATCTGAAGAATGTCAGTGATGAGATCCTGATATTGAAAACAAGACTGGAAAATGCCAGTGCTCAGACCCAGAGGGCAAACAGCAATCTGAAGAATGCTAACAATGAGATCAAAAGATTAAAGGAAGTTTTGGAAAACACAAATGCTTTAAATTCTGAAACCCAGAGCTTAAGAAGTGATTTGGAGAAGGCAAATGGAGAAATCCAGAAAATAATGGGAAATCTGGCAAACACCAATAATTTAAAAGTTGAAATCCAAGGCTTAAAAGAGCAACTGGAAGATCTGATGGCACAACGGCACCAGCAAAGTCATCAGAGTGAGTAATAGTAATAACAGTTTTTATCACAGAAGGTTTCTGGGGGAGGGCAGGTGCATGTAATCATAGGCTTTAGAGATGGAAGGGTTCTTAGAGATCATTCTGTCCAACTCCTCTGTTGCAAAGATAAAGAACCTGAGACCAAGCATGCCAAAATTGATTTTCTCTCATTAAAGATTCATTTCTTTGGGTAAAACTTAAATATATTTGGGAGGTAGCTCATCCCACAAAAAAATGACCCAAAACATTCAATCATAACTATAATCTTAACTTTTGTCCATGGAAAAAAGCACCTCATCAATAGTTGTGGCACATGGACAGAGCAAAGAACAAATGTCCAGGTCCCTGTCCCAACTCTATCACTAACTTGGACCTTGGGCAGATCACAACTTTTCTGGGTCTCCGTTTCTATACCTACCAAATGTAGATGCAAACTCTAGTCCTGCTGACTTTCCATGTGCCAAGGAACAAATAATGAATACAAAAAGTCCCTTAGAAAAAAAAGGCACCAAACATTTGAAACATCCCCTCCCTCAACCAGGACTCCAAACTGGGTTGGTCATGGGATTTCTGGGAATGTCAGCTACCCAGGGAGTGTAGAAAAGTCAGTTTCTCGGCCTCCCTTTTCAGAAGCTCCTAATTCCCTCTATTTCTCAGACCTTTCCACCCTAGGTTCCCTTCTGCAGTTAATCATCCAAGGTTGGAGCTTCTATGAGGGGATGGCTTACTACATTTCAGACACCAAAAAGACATGGGATGAGGCTGAAGGCTTCTGTGTGTCCCACAATTCTCATCTGGCCTCAGTGACTTCAGATGGAGAAAAGGTCTGTCTTCTCCTCAAGGGCCCTAAAGAAAAGAGTGATAAGTGACAGAGTAGGAACTGAAGGGAGAGGATGAGTGTGAGAAAAAGGACAAAGAACCACTTGTGACCTAGGAAACATCTAACAAGTATTTACTATCGTGAAAGACATTCAAGCTCAATTTCACCCAAATGAAATAAAAGAATTCATTTAACAGAAACACGAAATTTCTTCTATATCCAGGGTCCTGAAAGTACAAAGATAAAAAGAAAATGCCCCTGATCTTGAGGAGCTTACATTAGGATGGGGAAATAATATACACATCAAAGTTTTAAAAAAAAGTAATTTTAATGGGGGAGAAAGTAGAGAAAGGACTTATAAAGCAATAAAGTCCAATGATGAAACATCAAAGTTTCTCTACCACCAACCACCAATTTAATTGAATTAGACATTGAGCTGAGCCTGGAAAGGAGCTAGGAATCTTAAGATGTACAGAGGGAGAGTAATCCAGGTACCAGACAGTCAGTACCAAGGACAGAGACATTTCAAGTCCTAAGTCACAGCTCTTCTTCAATTGTCTTTGTGCCAAATTCATCCTCATCCTCTCTCCTTCAGGGCCATGACTGCTTTTGTCTTTGTGTCTCTTAGTATAGAGCTTAATAAATACTAATGGAACTCGAAACAATTTATGATTCCAATACAGCTTATACTATTATCTTTTGAAAAGCAAGTATTGTTATTCATTATTTAATCCTGAACAACAGAATTCTCCATGCTCTAGGGGACCTATAGGAATATTTGAAGAGGGGCATATAGCCTGTGGTGGAGTTGGGGTGGTGGTGAGGAGAAAACGTCCTTTTCTTAAATACCTAGATCTCATCAGTGACTTTGTTCAGATTGCTGTTTGCCATCTAGGTCTGAGCATTGACATTTTCCAAATCCTTCTTAAATACCTGGAAAAATAGCTGCCCAGGGGGCTAGACCATAGAATATCAAGTGATGTACACTGCTGGTCCAAGATGAAAAGGGACCATGCAAACACAGCCTTAGGTCTGGGAGTGAAGGGAAAAGAGGGAAGGATCATGGAAAGGAGAAATATGAAAGAGATGTAGAGGTAAGGAAGGAGAGAATAAAGTATAGGGAGGAGAGCGAGAGAGAGAAAAGGAGAGAAAGGGAGAGAGGTGAAAGGGAAGAAAAAAAAGGAAAGAGACTGAGAGAGGGGAAGGTGGGAGAGCTAGAGGAATGAACAAGACACATCCTTTTGCCTCTAGAGACTATTCTCAGGAAATGGGAACCATGCCCACAACAAACTCATTTTTTGTTAATTCTCCTCTGTAGGAATTTCTGAGTAAGAGGACACATGGAGAGTATCATTGGATTGGTCTAACCGACAAGGACACTGAAGGAACCTGGCACTGGGTGGATGGCACTCCATTTAATGAGAGCAGAGTGTAAGTGAGAAGAATCTCACCAGACCCAGCTTTTCAGAGCTAGGTCAGTGAGATCTAAATTCCAGAGATGGAAGAACCTTAGAGATCATCAAGTTCAATACAGACCTGAAATCACTCACCAAGCCTTTATTAAGGACCTCCTAGGAGGCAGTTAGGTTGCTCATTGGAGAGCAAGCCAGGTCTGGGATCAGGAAGATCTGAGTTCAAGACACAAGCTCTATGATCCTGCTCAAGTCACTTAGCTCTTTTGCCTCAGTTTCCTCATTTGTAAAAGAAAAGTTGATCATTCTAGTATCTTTACCAAAAAAGCCCAATGGGTAGTATGATCCAAGGGGTCCCAAAGAGTGGGACATGACTGAACAACGATGTGCTGGACATTATGTTAGACAATGTAGATGCAAGGACAGAAAGGGAGTTTATGTCCCAGAGGGATGGAAGACACATTAACATATGAATAGAAACAAAATACATACAACACAAAAACCAAAGTATTCCATGGATGGTCAGCCAGATTGTGCAAAGGCAGAGACATGTCCACCAGAAGGCCTAGTCTTGTGCCTAGGCAAGTGATGGCCTTTGATTATTCAGTCCTGTCCCACTCATTGTGTCCATATTTGAAGGGAGTTGGGGGAATTTCTGGTACAGATACAGGAGTGATTGGCCATTTTTTCCCCCAGAGCACTGACTGATGAGGAAACTGAGTCATTATAGGTGTTCAGGCTCACACTAGTGTCATAGGCCAGATTTGAACTCATGAAGATGAGTCTTCCTGATTCCAAGACCAATGCTCTATCCACTATCAAACCACCTTGCTGCCCAAAGGTAAAGGTCACTTGGACATTAATCCACTGACAAATGCTGTCACTGGAGTGGCTCTGGATCCTCTCCAGTACCCTGTCTGGACACAAGGGACTGCAGGCTCCAGAAAAACAACAAACTGAAACCATTGAAAGCAGAGCCACACGCTAGCACAGGTAGTTGTTTCCAATCCTGGATTGCTATCTTCCCGTAAATTGCAAAGGCTGATCCAAATTATAACAAAGAATTTTGAACTAGAAGACACTTCAAGGATTTTCTAGTTCAACCTCTTTATTTTCCAGTAGAAGAAACTGAGACCAGCTGCAATCTAACCCCACCCAGCCCAACTTAAATGCTGCCTTCTTCATGAAGCTTCCTCCCATAATTCGTAATTTGTCCTTAGACACTTTGGTATTTTGTTTGAACACTGTGATATGCTCAGAAAAGGACCAGAGTGGGAAAGGCCCTCAAAGGTCATCTAATCCTACTCCCCTTGTTTTACAGATGAGGAAATAGGAGGCTCACACAGTGGGTTAAAGGGAGCTCTGTAGTAGAAATCAAGTCTCCAGACTCCCAGGGCAGCAATCACACCTCACACCACTGTCATCTTAGAACACTCATTGGCATTTGTTTAATACCTTACAGTACCTCAGTCTTGCAGGGAGAAGGAGTGGTCACAAAAATGAGAAGCAAAGATAGTCATTATCCTTATTTTGTGGAGAACACTAAGGCTCGGAGATAAGGTGACTTGTCCGTGATCCCGGTACTGGGATTTGAATCCGGTAGTTCACAAAGGCAGGATGAATTCTCATGGGCACAAGATATCCTTCACCTGCCCAACACGGATGGTTCAGTGTGGGAAGGGTGTCCGCCAGGACTGCACTGGCTTCTCACGGACCCGGGCTGCTCTTCCTACAGGTTTTGGAACAAGAACCAGCCGGATAACTGGCAGTATGGGAAGAACCTGAGCGAAGACTGCGTCCACATGCAAGTGAACTGGAACGACATGCTCTGCGACAAACACTATCCCTGGATCTGTAAGATGGTGCCAGGACTCCCTGAGCAGTGGCCCTAGATGGTGGGCTCAGCCCCCGGGCCCAAGCCCCTCCCGGGGCTGTGAATCTCTCTGGATGGTCCAGGCTCTGCATCTTCCCTCCTGCCTCAAGACCCAGCTGGAGCCTCTCCTCTCCTCTCCTGCCAAGACATTGCGGGCCACTCCAGCCACCAGAGTCGGTGGTCAGCACCTCACCAGGCTCCCTAAGGGAGGTCGGCTCCAGCCATAGGTCACTTTAACCCATTGTCTTCTTGGGGCTCCCCGGTCATGGACTACTCTTCTTTTCAGTCTGACAGACGGAGCCATGCTCCCCAAAGGGGTGTCTAGAGTCCCCTCCACATAACTGTCCGAACTAAGTCCCTTCCCCCAGCCCCCACTCCCCTCTTAGTGGATGTACCCCGACTCCAAGAGTGCTGGTCACACAAGACCCCTTAATAAATGCAACTGTCCTTTGATTCTGGGGGTCCTCCTTAACAGCTGCAGCATCTCCTCGCCTTAAAAGCAATCTTTAAAGGCAAGCTGGCAGCCCCCCTTCCCCTCAGATTCTGGGAACAGGTGAACCATCTTGAATGCCCCCTCCTCTTGGATCCTAGGGGCAGATGCCCGGTCCTGATGGTCCCCTCTCCTTGGATCTTGGCGTCTGGGAACAAGTGCTCCCATTTAGAATGCCCTCTCCCCCTGGATTCTGCCCTATCAGGAAAGCCCTCCCCTTCGGGTTCTAGGACAGGCGGGTTGCCTGGAGCGCCCCTTGGGTTCTAGGACGGGCGGGCTACCTGGAACGCCCCTCGGGTTCCAGGACGGGTGGGCTGCCTAGAGCGCCCCTCGGGTTCTAGGACGGGCGGGCTGCCTGGAACGCCCCTTGGGTTCTAGAAGGGGGCTGCCTGGAGCGCCCCTCGGGTTCTAGGATGGGCGGGCTGCCTGGAGTGCCCCTCGGGTTCTAGGACGGGCGGGCTGCCTGGAGCGCCCCTCGGGTTCTAGAAGGGGGCTGCCTGGAATGCCCCTCGGGTTCTAGGACAGGTGGGCTACCTGGAGCGCCCCTCGGGTTCTAGAAGGGGGCTGCCTGGAGCGCCCCTCGGGTTCTAGAAGGGGGCTGCCTGTAATGCCCCTCGGGTTCTAGGACAGGTGGGCTACCTGGAACACCCCTCGGGTTCTAGAAGGGGGCTGCCTGGAGCGCCCCTCGGGTTCTAGAAGGGGGCTGCCTGGAGCGCCCCTCGGGTTCTAGAAGGGGGCTGCCTGGAGCGCCCCTCGGGTTCTAGAAGGGGGCTGCCTGGAGCGCCCCTCGGGTTCTAGGATGGGCGGGCTGCCTGGAGCGCCCCTCGGGTTCTAGGACGGGCGGGCTGCCTGGAGCGCCCCTCGGGTTCTAGAAGGGGGCTGCCTGGAATGCCCCTCGGGTTCTAGGACAGGTGGGCTACCTGGAGCGCCCCTCGGGTTCTAGAAGGGGGCTGCCTGGAGCGCCCCTCGGGTTCTAGAAGGGGGCTGCCTGTAATGCCCCTCGGGTTCTAGGACAGGTGGGCTACCTGGAACACCCCTCGGGTTCTAGAAGGGGGCTGCCTGGAGCGCCCCTCGGGTTCTAGAAGGGGGCTGCCTGGAGCGCCCCTCGGGTTCTAGAAGGGGGCTGCCTGGAGCGCCCCTCGGGTTCTAGGATGGGTGGGCTGCCTGGAAGGCCCCTCAGGTTCTAGAAGGGGGGGCTGCCTGGAGCGCCCCTCGGGTTCTAGAAGGGGGCTGCCTGGAGCGCCCCTCGGGGTATAGAAGGGGGGGGCTGCCTGGGACGCCCCTCGGGTTCTAGGACGGGCGGGCGGCCTAGCGGGGGAGTCGGTGTATTAACAGCAAGGGAAGGGGGAGGGGAGGCGGCATACAGCAGGGGCTTAATCAATGGTCCCCCAAAATGCCTAAACTAGCCTCACCCCTGCGCTTCCTGGATGGGGGCGGGGGCGGCAGCTAAGGGGCGAGTAGCCGGCGAGGGCAGAGGGCGGGGTCCCAAGCAAGGTCCCGGTCCCGCCCGGCCCCAAAGGAACCGGGCCAGACCCGGCCGGAAACCGGAAACCGGTAACGAGCGACCCAGGGCGCGATGCCCAAGAGAAGGGGCTGGTAACGAGGGCGAGGGCGCATGCGCGAGCGGGGGCGGGCGGGAAAAGGCAGGGACTGGCCACGGGGGGGGCAGAGCGCATGCGCGAGCGGGGGCGGGCGGGGAAAGGCAGGGACTGGCAACGGGGGGGGTCGGGAGCCAGGGCGCAGGCGCGAGCGGTGGGCGGGCGGGGAAAGGCGCGAGCCGCCGGAAGTGGGGAGGAAGGTTTCCGATTGGAAGGGCTTCTGCGGAGAGGAAGCGCAGGCACGTGAGCCCTCCTCCGGTGGGAGGCGGCGGGCGGGGGCCGGGCGCGGGGCCTCCCTTTCTGGGACTAGAGGGCGCAGCCGCGGCCGGCGGGCGGGTGACGTCACGACGTCGGGCGGCGGGAGCGTGGCCAGCGCCGGCCGTCCCGGGGGCGGGCTCCCCTCCCCTCCCCTCCCCTCCCCTCCCCCGCGGGCCCTCTGAGCGCGCCGCCGGTCTGCGCAGGCGCCGGGGCCGCGATGGCGCTGCGGGCCGAGCTGGAGCGCTTCCCCGGCTGCGCCGCTTCGCTGCTGCTGTTCCGCGACGTGCGCAACGCGGGGGCCCTGAAGCGGGCGGCGGCGGAGGGGCGGCTGCACGCGGCGCTGCTCAGCGCGGCCATGGTCAGTGGGCGCCCCGGGGCCCGCGGTGAGGCCCGGCCCGGCTGGGCCCGAGCTCCGCGGCGCGTGCGGGCAGTCCGGGCCTGAGGGGCCGGGGCGGGGCGCGGCTGCCCGGGCCGCGCGGGGTGCGGGCGGGGGGCGGGGGGCGGGGAGCGGGCGGGGGGCGCGCCGGGCCGCGGCCGCCCTCAGTCCCCGGGGACCCGGGCCGGGGCTCCCCGGCCAGGGCCCGGCCCGGCCTCCTCTCCCCGCAGGTGCTGGACCCCTTTCAGGTCCTCGTGGCCGTCAACAAAGCCGTCCATCTGCACAAGCTGGGGAAGATGAAGACGCGCACGCTGGGCACAGAAATCATCTTCAGCCTGGCCCCGAGCAACAGCGTAAGGGCCGGCCTCGGCCTGCGCGGCCTGAGCACACCAGGGCAGAAGCCTGCGCTCGGGGCGCGGGCGCTGGAGGAAGCGCAGACACGCACAGACGCGCACAGACACACGCACAGACATGCGCACAGACACAGACACACGCACAGACACACACAGACACGCACAGACACAAGCACAGACACACACAGACACGCACAGACACGCGCACAGACACGCACACAGACACACACAGACGCGCACAGACACTCACAGACACGCGCACAGACACACACAGACGCGCACAGACACTCACAGACACGCGCACAGACACACGCACAGACACGCTTACAGACACACAGACACACACACAGACACAGACACGCGCACAGACACACACAGACACACACACACAGACATACACAGACACGCACAGACACACACAGACACACAGACACACGCGCACAGACACACAAATCCAGATACACAGAGACACAGTGGAAAGGCAGGGCATCAGAGGTCGCCCACTTTGCCCCTGCTCACACTAGACATTTACAGACTTTCAGGGTGGGTTTCAAAAATAAACTTGCGTAGACACGGCCGTGAATGGGATTTAAACAAAGGACCTGGCCTCCCCCCGCGGCCGCCGCTGCCGTGGGTGCCCCCCGTCATGGCATCTCCAAGGTCCTGAGGGAATCCTTTTGCTTTCCTGGCAGATTTCAGAGGCCCTGAAGAAGTTTGGCGTCTCAGACGGCGACACTTCAGTTTTAATCGTTTATGTCGAAGAAGGAGAAAACCAAATGAACCTGCAAGACCTCATAGCTCAGGTGGATGGTCATCAGGTTTCCTTGGACGAGCTTCCAGAAATAACAGATATCGCTAAAATAAAAAAGGTTTGAGAAATCCGTGTTTTCCGATCCATAGTGAGGAAAGAGTTTGCTTTCTTGTCATTGACTTGATCAGAGAAGTTCTCCTCGACCTCCAGATCTGGGGCTGAGAACATTTGTTTCCTTAAGCTTTTTCAAAATATCTGAACCCCGCTCACCCTGGGCCAGGTCAAGCAGAGAACTCTGGGGAAGTAACTTGAAAATTTTTTCTGGATTAACTAACCTTGGAGAAATGTTGAACAATGCCTACTTTCCATATTTTTTAATTGATGCTCTTAAAAGTATGACAGTGTTCTTTATTAAAGACTGATGATGACGATGAATTGTTTTTGATTCTCTTTGAGGTAAATTGAGTTAGTCCTGCCAAGTTTTAATGTGCCACATGTGACTTTGTTTTTACAGACATACAAACTGACTCCTAAAGAAGAAAAGATCGGGACATTATTAGAAAGTGTCATTTGCAGAATGTCAACTAAAGATGTTTTATGAAGTAAAAGAAATTATCAGTGAGTGTTTGGGGCATTATTATATGGATAATTCTTTGTATTTTTATTTCTTGAAGTCATGACAGGTGGATTCTGCAGTAGAGTCCTCTGTTATCTCCCTGAGACATACAGGCTCTGGTAATGGCACACCTCTCTGCCCTTCCATCCTGGCAGTGCTTTGGGTGGAACTCGGCATGACCAGTTAGTCAGCAAGTCAGGACATCCTGCCTCTCCTGCCCACACTTGCTCTGCTATGGGATTACCCCCCCCCCCATCTTATAATCTCTGTATTTACAGTCTGCAGGTTCTATACTGCCCAGCACCACGACCTCCCCTCTGCTCTCGGATCCCACTTCATGCAGCTGCTGGAGGGGCATTGCTCAGGCCTCTCTCCCTCTTCACTGCCGAGCCAGACCTCCTGCTGTCTGCCTTTCCTATCACACACTATTCCATAGAGGCAGCCTGGCTTCCAGTGACTCCTCACTCTCAAGATCTGGCCCCCCACACCCAAAATGCATCCCACCCTATCTTCTCCCCTTAGAATCAGCTTCTTCAAAGCTCAGCTCAAGTTCCCTTCTTTCAGTGAGGCAGCTGATGGACCCAGAGTGAGGAGGCCCTGAGTTCAAATCACTTACTAGCTGGATGACCCTGGGCAGTTCAGTTAACCTAGCTCAGTGTCCTTGCCTGTGAAATGGAATAATAAAGGCATGCACTTCCCAGGGCCTGGCACAGAGGAAATACTTATTCCCTTCCCCTGTTCTTAAACCACTTCCAAAGCCTAGTATCCTCTAAACCCCAATTGGCTGGTGTTTATTTTTCATTTACTTATAATACAAATTGTCTCCCCAGATGGAATGTAAATTCCTTGAAAACAGGAACTGTTTCATCTTTTCCCTGGCCTGGCAAATTGTTGGGGCTTCACAAATGC
The DNA here is from genome assembly GCF_037893015.1 of Macrotis lagotis. NCBI lineage: Eukaryota > Metazoa > Chordata > Mammalia > Peramelemorphia > Peramelidae > Macrotis > Macrotis lagotis. The sequence continues at coordinate 20,745,248 of NC_133658.1, forward strand.
TTCTCAATTCATCAACCTAATGCCATGACCTCAGACAAAGAATTTTCTCATTCCTCCTAGACAGGATCCTTCACATTTCCTTAGTTCCTAGATAAGTCCCAACACTTGTCCCTGGAAGGACCTGCCTGCACCTTTAAGAGCCCCAGCTCCTCTCTTGGGTCCGGGTCCGGGCAGAGCCTCTGACCCTGGACACAGTCCCAGGGAAATAACAAACTGGCTTCCCATCAAAGAGCAGAGACAGAAAACAGGAAAAGTCTCTCCTTTTTCCTCTCCCCATCTGAGCCAAACATGATGAGTGGGGCAGTAGAGGGTCTCCCATGCCGTACAGAAAACAATGACAGTGATGTCCCTGAGGGCAGCCAGATGCTCTGCCAACCTCTCACTACCCTCTAGTAACAGAATGTCTTCTAAACTTCACAACCTGTGATGGAAAAAAGAAAAGCAAAAGAAGGGTTGGGTAGACCCACTTCTCCCTTCACTGCTGTCATTCCAGTCATCCCAGGGAGTTGGGTCTTCTTTGATATCCATCCTGAGCCCAGGAACGTTGACTGGCACAGACTTAAAATGTTACAATCAAACCTCCTTTTACAAATGAGGAAACCAAAGCCCAGATGTAATACCTAGCCAATGGGATGACTATGGTGGGTTCAAACCCCACCTCTGACATAAACACCATGGTGACCTGAGGCAAGTCACAAACCAAATTATATTTCCCCTTTGATAGAAGAAATGGAAGTGGTTGGTTTTAAAAACATGGAAATAATGAAGAGTGAAACAGGCAGAACCAAGAGAATATACATACCAACAGCAATATTGCTCAGAGGATAAGGACCAAGTTCTGAGTATTATAAGTAAATCAACTAGAAAGGACCCATGAGGGAGATGTTGGTTGTGTGTGTGTATGTGTGTGTGATCAAATATATGTGGTTTTATATCTATTATATATAATGTGAAGTCCACATATCTGTAGCCCCTAAAACTAGATGGGGAAGGAGGAAAAGAGACAGTTTGGAATTTTAAAAATAGTTTTTTTAAAAAAATTAAGTTTCCTCATCTTAAGATGGAGATAACACTTTGCCAAAGCTACCTCACTGACTTCAGAGATTTAGATGACAACTGCAAAGTACCTTAAATAAAATTTTTAAAAATGTATAATGGGGTTAAGTGGCTTGCCCAAGGCCACACAGCTAAGCAATTATGAAGTGTGGTGATGAGATTAGAAGGGTTGACCTAGTCCTGGAAGGAACATTTTGTTTCTAAGAGTTGAAACAAGGCAGAGCAGCAGATAGTGGGTAGCAGTGGAATTAAGTGTAAAAAGTCACAAAATATATGTCAGACATTTTAAAGCAATTATTACCCTACAAGTCCCTCAAGCCTGAATTTAAATGGAGGATAGTTATCCCATTGACTCAGTGACTATTTTGATAAAAGGTTAAATGCTATGAAATGATAAGGAACATTAATAAAGCCCCCCCCCAAAGAAACAATGAGGAGTCACCTCCCCTCCTTCATGCTTTTGCAGAGGTGGGAGTCCCTGAATTCTTTGGGGGCAGGGGTTAATTCATTTAACTAATTTTTTTTCTCTTCCTCTTAATTTTTTAAAAAAGTTCTGTTAGAAGGAATGATTCTCTGGGACAAGGGGAATATTGGATGAAATCAAGGCAATGTAAAAATAAATAAACCAATTAAAAACCTATTTAAGGGGCAGCTAGGTGGAGCAGTGGATAGAGCACAGGCCCTGGAGTCAAGAGGACCTGAGCTCAAATCTAGCCGCAGACATTTAATAATCACCTAGCTGTGTGGCCTTGGGCAAGCCACTTAACCCCATTGCCTTGCAAAAAAATTTAAATTCAGGCTTGAGGGACTTGTAGGGTAATAATTGCTTTAAAATGTCTGACATATATTTTGTGACTTTTTTTATACTTAATTCCATTATACCCACTATTTAAAAAAGCAAGGAAATTCAAAGTAATATAGGGGTGGAGAGACATGAACTAGGACTTGCAGAGATCTGGCTTGTTTTTGTCTTTGCAATAAGCTGCCACTTAGATTACTGCTTTAAGCAGTCATATGCTGGCTCTCTCTCTCTCTTTGGAACACACTTCAGTTTAGTCAACAATATTAGCATCTTCTCCATTCCCTTCTAAACTGTAGACACCGAACAAATAAATCAGGCCTTGGTTTGGAATGTGTACTGATTTCTGAGGAGTAAATCTTCACTGAAAGTGTTGGCCCTGCCATTCCAATGGGCTCTAACTCGAAGGCTCACAAAGCACTCTCTACCTCTTTCCCATTTGTCCCCTTCCTACAGAGCCCTGAGCTCGTCCCCAGAAAACCACTTGCTAAATCCAAGCCAACCCTATCATTGCCCCACTTGCCCAAGTTTGGAGTTGTGCTGTAAACGAATGCACAGTCAGTGGTGACCTGGATAAACAATCACCCTCTGCTCCCAGTCCCTGGAGTCTACAAAGCTCCTCAAACGGTCTTTCCATCAAGTCTGGGAAGGTGTTATGGTCACCCGTCTTTTAGTTTTAGGAGATTGGGTGATTTTTTCCCAGGGTCACAAAGCCAGTAGGTATCAGGGGCAGGAGAGGAAGTCATCTCTTCTGCAACATCAGAATTCTCCAGCCATCGGCAAGACTGTTTCTTCCCTTAAAACATTTAATAAATAATTCAGAGCCTCCCACACATTTGTCTTAACATAAACCACCAGGCCAAAAGCACATTTTCAGAGGATATTTTATGATTAGAAAGTCACTATCAGTGATTACAGGTCAGTCAACTTTTATTGATAAGTTCCTATAGAAACCACTAGCCAATAGTCAAAAAGCTGACATGGGCCAAAAGGCCTTTCAGGAAGAGTGGGGTAAGTCATATCTGTAATAAATTAAAGAAAAAGTCTTGAGGGACCATTTGGGGCTATATGGAGCTTCATGGAATTTCCAGAAGCCAAGACTCTCATACAGTCTTCTTGCTGGATAATTCAAGCTGGCAGTGACCAAGATGACACCATCATATCCCTTTTCCCGGGCAAATTGAAGCACAGTCTGAGTCAAGGTCTTGGCAATGCCCTGGCCCCTGTGCTCTGGTCTCACAGATAAGCGTAGCAGTTCTGCGTAGTTTGGTCCTACTAACATCCCTTGGGCAGGGCGGGCACATACCAGGCCCACCACCTGACCCCCAGATTCTGCCACCCAGAAACAGGATCCTCTGTCATTGACGTAGGATGCTCTGATGTCCCACATGTCAGTGTGCAAAGCGTGATTTATGTAATGGGAAAAGGGATGTCTAGCAGCCAGCCATAGGATAGCCAAGAGTCCCAGGAGGGCCAGGAGAGACAGAAGGGAAGAGCCAGAGAAAAGGTACAGGGCTCCTGGGCCCCCCAGCAGGAGTAAGAAGGTTCCAGGCTGTTTCAGCAGATGCCGGAAGTTGACAACAGCTAGCTGTATCATTCCCTTGGCAAATATGGCTCTCACCGTAGACCAGTCTTGGTCCTGGTATCTTCGGATTTGGAAGGGAGCCATGAAATCCGCTGCTTCTACTAAGTCCTCAGGGTCCTGGGGGTGAAATCCAAGTGAGTCTCTGCTTTTCCTACTCCACACCTGCTCCCACCTATTTGCTTTTATCACTCCATCTTTCCTCCCAAAGCCCACCTCCTGCCTCTGAACCCCAGAGGAGACACTGTCAATGGGAGGGTAAAGGAGCTCGGCCCTCTGCCTACTCCCGAAGCTCCTTAGAGACCCCCTAGAAATATTTAAGGTGGGGGGCAGGCACCACTGGAGACAGGGAGAAAGAAAAAGCATGATCCATCCAGGACCAAATCTTTCAATGGGGGTGGAATGCCTGCCCTCCCAGTCCCCAATCCTCAGGGCAGAGGATCTCCCCAAAGAAGATGTCCTTTCCCTCTCCCCTCACCTGTGCTCCAGACTGTTCTGTTGTTGCTCAAAGGAACTGCCTGTGTACATCAGTCTACAGCAAACTGACCCATCCTCCTTTCTGGCCACTCCTCAAGATCTCCATGGGAACTCCCCAAGAAGCCTGGCAGAGGACAATGGCTTTCCTTATGCAGGGGATCTCTGGTGGCAATGGGGTCCTCAATTTCTCACTCACTCTCTGTGGCTATCTGCCCTACTTTCTTCTCATTGGAGACTTTGGGGATCTTCCTTCATAGTTTGTCTTTTCAAAAAAGAAAAAACGAACTATGCTGAGATATTTAAATACATATTCATACCCACACTTTACAAAATAAGAACTAAGAATATTTCTCATTTTTTTTCATTTATAAATTATTTTAAACTTTTAATTAATAGTACAAATAAATTCCACCTAGGACAGCTAGGAGGAACAGTGAATAGAGTGTCAATCCTGGAGCCAGGAAGATTTAGTTTAAATCTGATATCAGATACTTACTATGTGATCCTGGGCGAGTCATTTAACCCTATTTGCCCCAGTTTCCTCAACTCTAAAATGATCTCTAGAAGGAAATGGAAAACCAGTCCAGTACCTTTGATAAAAAATCCCCAAAGGGGGTCACAAAGAGTTGGACATGACTGAAAACAAGTGAACAAATCCTAAATCTCTATTTTTCTTTTCTTCTTAGTGTCAACATGACCTAATGAATAGGATTAAAGGAGTTCTGAATTCAAATCCTGTCTTGGATACTTACTAACTTCTGGGTGACCATTGCTAAGCTTTAAAGGCATGTCAGAGCAAAAGAGCTAATCTAAGAGAAATCCTCCAACTTCTCCTTCTAATACCTGTCCATACACAGATAGGGTAATACAATCTACTGTTTTGTTTCACAAATATTCCCAGTAAACCAAATTTTACCTCAGCCACAAAAGAAATCATGACTTGCCTTTAGTAAAGACAAATATAAATAAAGTTAGGCAGAAAGTCTAACCTTTGTCCAGGTGTTAAGAATTTTCCTAAATGGGGGTTTAGGATGATTCGAATTTAACCCTTAATTTTTCATCTAAAATAAACTCCCAAAATCTGAACAGGAGGGAACTATATGGGCCTTATAGTCTATTATATCATTTCTTAGACTTAAGGTGAACTAATTAGGAATTCTAGCAAATCATCACAAATAGAAGAGGTCTCTTCCCTCTCAGGAGGATCCTGACCCACAGTCCTGTGTCCTACAGGCTTCATCTTCAGTGACAATGAATGGAAAGTCGGAGGGCTCACCAGGAATAAAAACCCCTCTAAAGAGAACTGCTGCTTCCCGGGAGAAAAGCTGGCCCAGGGCCTTTTTGCACAGTTGCCAACAGGAGCTTACAACTGCTTTCAAGCAGTTGGCTGCTGCCACCATGAGAAGTATGACAGACACTGACATCCATCTCTGAAGTGCCTACTGTGAGCTGACAGTGGTGTGAGTGGTGGGGTTTTATTTTTTTTTGGGGGGGGGGAAGTTGCCTTTTAATTTAATCTGAAGCTAAACATCTCCCTAGGAGGGATCTCCTGGAGGACATGCCAAGAGGGATGGCTCCTCCCAACCCAGGATCTTTGTGCCTTATCAGTTATTCTAAGACCTCCACAGAGTAATGTGAATTTTTCCCTTCCAGAATGTTGCTGCCACCAGTGACCATTAACGGGTATTAGAAGTCATCAAATACAAGCAAATAGAAAGATAGTTCCAACTGTCAAGAAGTTTACATTCTAATTATCTGAAAAGCAAGAGGCAAGGAAGAAGACATCCTTTCAGGGGCCTGTTCCAGAGAGTCAGAAGTTTCTGGAAACTTAACATAGGGCGAGGGAGCCTCAAGGGTGAAGAAAAGTATTGTCTTTACAAAGGAAAAAGAAACAGACCAAAAAAAGCAATCTAAAAAACTAATAAAAGAAAATATAAAGCTAACTTTCATAACATTAAAGGGGGATTAAACAATTTAATAAAATGAAAAAGAATGACAGATAATAACAAGAGATTTTAATGTCCCCCTCTCAGTTTTGGACAAATCCAACAGAAAGATAAACAAATGAGAAAATGTGAAATTGGACAAATTGTTTGAGAAATCAGAACTAAAAGACTTTAATTGTATTTTCTAAGTGGGACTATTAAAGATTACATACATAAGTATATATCAGAACCTCGTGAACTTTTACAATAATAGACTATGTATTAAGGAACAAAAGATATAGCAAATAAATATAAAAAAGGAAAAATTATTTAAAATATTTTAAGATCATGACTTAACAAAAATAGAGTATAGTGATCCAAAGAATGGATCATTGAAAAAAACTAATAATTATGTAAAAGAAATTTATAATTTATAATGCTGAAACAACTTGCCAAAATTTCTGAGATACATATAAAGTAATTAGGGTCAGGGAGAGATTATATTACTAAAATATATATTAAAAATAAAAAAGAAGAGGATTAATGAACTGAATATGCATTTTTAAAAGCCAACAGATAAACAAACATAAAATAAGCACAAAAGAAGAGAATTAGGACAGCAAGTGGGAAATGAGTGAAAAACACTGGCTCCTTGTGATTCAATTCTGGAGCTAGCTCAATTCCCTTTCTATTCAATTATGGGACCAGTCCAAACTTTGCCTTGTGAGAAAATTTTATTCAATTTTGAGACATGGGAGACAACCTTATTCTTTTGTTTGAACGTAGCTTTGTATGACTAGGAAATTGGACCATCTATACTTGCTAATTGGAGAGCAAAAACCTAGGTCATGCTGATCAGAAACCCAGTTAGATTCAAAGATCGATGCAAGGAATTTCCTCACAATTATATATCTTAAGCAACACATATATTTTATCTGAAAACTATCCCCATTCAGATAGTTTTTATGTTTGATTGTTTTCAGGTACTTTGGGGAGTGGGACACCTCCTTTTCTGATTTTGGGGAGTTGAACTTATACTCTCTTCCCAATTCAGAAAGTCTCTAATCTTTCATTCAAGTAGAAATGAGATTACTTAATGTAATTTTTAATTTTAATTAATTGGTCTCATTTGATTAATTGTTTTTAATGTACAAAAGTCTGTCTCTCATCTATTCAGGGTCCAGCCTCAACCTAAAGAGATCTGGTTCTGGTTTGTGGGGCAGTTGGCTTACATTGCTTTATAAATCAATATGCTCAGATGATAGAACCTTTGTTTCCTCAATCAATTCATCGTTCACCTGCTACCTATTAAAAGTTAGAAGAGAAATAGATAAATTGAAAACCAAAATACTAGAAAAATAATAAGAAAAAACTTTTGTCCTTTAAAACAACTAACAAATTATATATATGTAAATATAGCCAAAGTGATTAAAAAAGAAAAGGGCAGAAAATCAAATCTGAAAAATAGAAAATTTACAAGGTGAAATCTCAACAAAACCAGAAGAAATAAAAAAGAATCCTCAGAACCTGCTATTCACAGGTATATATAAACAAATCATGAAGACAAAAGAAATAGAAGGATAACTCCAAAAATACAAAATATAAAAACTATCATATCTTAATAAGTCCAAGCTCAGAAAAAGAAATTGAATTAGCAATAAAGAAACTACCAGAGGAAAAAACAAAACAAATTCTGGTCCTGATTGATTCAGAGAATTCCATCAGACTTCTAAAGAACAATTAGTACAAATACCACACAAATTATTGTCAAAATTGAGAAAGAAAGCATCCTATCAGATTCTTTTTATTACACTAATATAATGCTAATAACTAAATTTGCTGGAGACAAATATCATTCAGAAGGAGAACTACAGTCTGATACACAAGGGTGTGCTGGTAAATATTATCAATTGGCTCTCCAAGAAAATTCTTTTAAGTTTTACTTGCTTTGTTCACATTCTCCATCACTTCCTTAGTCTAAGCAATCCACAAAACAATAATTTGAACTCTGCTTTTGTAGCATTTACCTATTTCCAAGGTATAAGTGTTTGCATGGATCCTTTTTTGTTCCCTAACCATCATTACTTTTTACAACGACAACTACAAATATTATAATTAAAACTTCATCTTGAAGAAACCTTCTCTAATTTATTTTGCCATGGCCAAGACATCGATGGAAGCTAAAAGGAACTGGTACATGATTCAGATCTGTGTCTGTACTGAAGAAATCATTAACTAAACATTCAAGTTTTATCCATCTACATGACTATCATTCAACTGAACAGAAAGTCTTGTAGCACATCATCTATTCACATCCAGTGAGAGTTTATAGTTCTTGTAAGTTGGTGAAACATTAATTGGTACTTAGTTGGAAAGGGGCTGAGCTCAGATTACCCATAAAAGAACTCTGTACCCTAATTGGCCATTGTCAGTAAAGTAGAGGGCTGAAGGACAATGGGAAGTGTATGATTCTGATGACCTTAACAACTGGCCCTATAATTACTCCCACTCCCCACTATATAAAAATAATTTAATCTCTAGGGAGGATGTTTTTCAAATCTTGGAAAATTCTTGCAATAAAAAATTTCTTGTGGTATGTTCCCCAGTAATTTCATTGTTGAGGTTTGATTTCTGACTCATTATCATCTTATTCACATTTCAATTAAAATAAAATACCCACAGTCACTCAGGAATCTGCAGTATTTTAGTTTTAATTTTTTTAATTTTTAATTTATGGAATAAAACAAGGATATCTGTAATATAATATAATTTTAAAAGATTATTTCACTTGAAACTTTATTTTAATTTTCATCTTACACTAATTTAATAATTGGATCTTGCAAGCTGACCCAAGTAACATCCCTGCCAATAATATTGCGGAATTTAAAATATGATATTCAATCCCATGAAACAGATTATAACAATTTATGTTAAGTGCTTTGCAAACTTTTTAAGCTATGTCAATGCTAGCTATTCTTATTTTTATTCTGCCCACTTTTTCATTCTGTTTTCCCTCATACCCACTGAAAGGAGAGTCATGGAGAAAATGAAAAAAAAAATCCAGGATTTCAGGCCATTAAAACTATTATTTGAAGTGGGGTTTTTTTCTGTGCTAAAAGGGAAACTATCAAATACTCTGTATGTGGGAAATGCAAGTAAGGGGGATAAATCTTACTCTTGGGAAACAGGAGCTCATATTAATTGAGAGAGAAAGAAATTTTGTACTTTGGTTAATTTTTGAGTATATCCCAGACCACAGCTTGAAAATGTTCCCTGAACATAGGAAGCAGATCAATCACTGGCTATCCAGGAAGGATAGAGTTTTGAGTGTCAGAAAGGTGGCTCCCAGGTAACTCTAGCAACATCTGGCAGCTGTACAATATACTACATTCTCTCCGTAGGTAAAATGATTGACAGCTCTATTTACTGCCCAAATGGCAGAAAGCAAAAGGGAGCCCTAAGGATGGTTGACGTCACTAAAAATCTCTTCTACCTCTGCAGCCCCCATAGTGGAATACATTGCTCTCATTTAAAAGGTAATAGGAATATTTAATCCATTTGGGAGTGGGTCTCAAGGCCAACACAGTTATCCTATGTCCAAATGTTTCTGCGCTCCCCCACACCCAAAATGACTTAGAGGTTATATCTGGCATATCCAACTCTTAGGTCTTGCATTCACTTTCTATGTTCAACCGTGGAAACAGGTCAGAGAGTATACAAAATAATTCTGCATGAGAGTGGTTATCTGCTTAAATTTTATGGAACCCCCTAGGTTTATTCTTTACATTTGGGGGAATTTACAGAACATCATCTTGCCTATGGTAGTGTTAGCCTTTTGCCTTATTATTCCCCATGGTGTATCCTTGGGAGTGGAGATACAGAGTTACCTCAGTGCCATCTTTCCTGTTACTAGATCTTAGCTCATTCTGATTCATTAGGCATAATTTTCAGAAGAATCCCTTTTATGACCAAAGATGAGTGTGTTCAACTAGTATATTATCTTATCAGCTTTCCTGACTATAACCAATCATTTTTCATGACTCAATCAAATACAATATGAAAGAAGAAATGTGATTGACTCTGGAAATATAACAACAAAAAATTATCCCTGTCCTTGTGTTTTACTGGAATATACCATGCAAATAGATAATCCTGAAAGTAGAAAACACAAACACTGACTTGAATCAGAAAAGGTGCACTAGAATTCTAGCAGGCAGAGAAGGCATAGAATGCATTCCAGGATACAAGTCAATTTGTGTTTAATCTTTACCAAGTTTGAGACACAGAAAGAAAACCAATTTTAACTTAACTGGTGCCCCAAGTTAACTTTTCAGACTCATTAGATTTTCCTCTCTCTCTCTCTCTCTCTCTCTCTCTCTCTCTCTCTCTCTCTCTCTCTCTCTCTCTCTGGCACTCTGATAACCGCTCATATATCCTTCCCTCTATTCTTCACACATGACCTCCATCTCCTATCATCATGCTTTCCATTGACCGCCATGATGACTGTAATTCACTTTCTCCTTAATTCTGCCTCTTCTAGACGCTCAAAGTTCATGCTCTCATTAATTTTATTCTTTGATTCAGGGCTTTGATTCATTCATTTTTTTTTTAGGGTTTTTTTTTGCAAGGCAAATGGGATTAAGTGACTTGCCCAAGGCCACACAGCTAGGTCATTATGAAGTGTCTGAGACTGGATTTGAACCCAGGTTCTCCTGACTCCAGGGCCAGCACTCTATCCACTGTGCCACCTTGCCGCCCCTCATTCATTCTTTAATCTGTATTCTTCAAAGAACCAAACCATCTAAAGTAGCAAGGAAAAGTTTTAGTTTCATTCCTAGAAGTATCAATTCCTGAAGGAGGCAACAAGGTTAGATCCTTTGCCCAATGGTAGGAGTTTCTCTATACCCCAAATCATTGAGACCAGTTCTCACCCCTGAGTCCCCATAATCTTTTTTTTACCAGTTGCCATGTGATCTCCTCTCTAAACCCATGCCCTCTTGGCTTTCTTGAGGCCAAGAAGCTCTCCTGAATAAGAACGTTATCCATGAAGACACAATACTGTTCTAGAGCAAATGACTAGCTGTCCTCAATGTCTGAAATGCTCTCTATACTCATTTCGATCTCCTGACTCCCTTGACATCTTTCAAGTCCTAACTAAAATTCCATCTTCTACAGGAAGCCCTTCTTCATCTCTCTTAATTACAATGCTTTCCTTCAATCCATTCTTTCTGATTTATCTTGGAGATAGCTTGCATGAGCCCAGCCCCAGGGCTATTTGGTATAGGACTCTCTGCTAATTGGTGAGGAGCCATGCTCTGGACCTGCCTAAGTGGTAAGAGGAAAAAGGAAAGGAGAGTTGAGTTCTGTCTTTGGAGTCATTCCAACTTCTCTTCTGGTTTCTGTAGGAAGAGAAAGACTCAAGCAATAAGCTGACATGAGAAGAGCTATCAGTCTCTATCATGTTCCTATCCCAGAATCTGAAGCATTTTATCCTTTAGGTGAGATGCTTGTATGTTAATAATTTGGGGGAAGAAACTTTGGAGGAAAGATTATTTTCTTAGACTGATCTTTTTGATGTATTGATGAATTCTGAAAGCAACTCTTCTATCTATTTCTTCCCTAGACTGTTCACTTGAATGGATAACTGTTAACTCTTTGAGTTGGATCCTGAGTTATTTGATTTTGGGGACCCCCTTGTACCATAAGAGTGGAAAGAATGGCTGAGGCTGGAACTCTGTAAGATGTTCTCATTTAATGAGTGGGTTTTAGGGTGGGCTTATTGTGCAAACCACAGAATACACATCACAAATTTGAGGGATTTTTCCACTTAGGTGAGATTATTAGTTTATAAGCTAATAATCTGAGAGGAGAAGTTTGGAGAAAGGGTTATTTTCCTAGACTGAGTTTTTTTTTTGTTTGTTTATGAATCCTGAAGCCAACTCTTTTTGCCTCATTTTTTACCTAGACCTGTTTACTTGAAAGGACAACTGTTGGAGTTAAATCCTGAGGGTTTTTAAGACTGATTTGCCTGTGTGTGTGTTTGTGTGTGTGTGTGTGTGTGTGTTGATGAATTAATGGGAAGGGAATCCAGCCTTGGATATAAAGCTTAATGCCCCATTTTTCTCATTAATGAACATTAATCAGCAGTTTAGCTTGAATTTTAAGCTTTCTTCCCATAAACTCACAATATTAAAAAAATCAGATAAATATAATTTTAGCCCAGTACCCATCTGAGAGGAGTATCTGGTCCCAACTTTTTGATTTCTCTCCTGGAAGTCTCCTTTGGAGAAAAGTGTCTTGCCTCCCTGTGAGCCACGTCATATATGGACATACACAATCTCTATTTGTAATGCAGCAGAGAAACTGTGATGCCCTTTGTTATCATTTGCTTATTGTTTTTCTCATTAAATTGTGAACTCCTTGAGGGCAGGGCCAGTCTTTGGCCCCTCTTTGTGTCCCACACCACAGCACAGTACTGGGACATAATAGATGCTTAATAAATCAGTTAGTCTGACTAACTGATTGGTCTTCCTGCATTTCAAATTCATGCAGATTTCACCCATTATAAAATTTCTGCTTCCCTTTTGGGAGGGTACATTAGTGGAACCTTTAGGGTAGAAGGAACTAGAATATCTAGAGATATTCCAATTAGCATCTGTTGCCCTTCAACCCCAGGGAATAAGATCTCTCCCACCTGGGTAACACCCTGGAATCCCACCCCCACCCTTCCTGTCTCCTTCTCTATGTGGTCTCCTATTTTAATATTCTTTTTAGTTTATTTTTAATTTATGGAAGAAAATAAGCATTTCCATAGCATAGTATAATAAAAAGAATGATTGTGCATGAAACTGAAACTGTTCTGTACAACTTGCTATTCTTTTCAAATATAAAACAAAATTATCATGTAAATTTCTTTTTTTTTTAATTTTCTTCCCTCCTTCCCAGGATGACTATCATAAGACTCAAATAGAGGTTTGTGTGTATATAAAATTATGCATACTTCTATGTAGCAATTCTTTCTCTGGATGCAGATAGCATCTTTCTTCATATGTTCCAATAGACAAAATAAATTATTCACTCAAAATCATTCTTAAAAAATATTGCTGATACTGGACACAAGGTTCTCCTAGTTCTATCTTGAAGAAATTTTTCCATTTTTTTTTATTTTTGCAAGGCAATGCGGTTGAGTAACTTGCCCAAAGTCACACAGCTAAGTGTCTGAAGTCAAATTTGAACTCAGGTCTTCCTGACTCCAGGGTTTGTGCTCTATCCTCTCTGCCACCTAGCTGTCACTCCATTTTTTAAAAGATCATTGAACTCATCATTTCTTATTGCACAACAGTATTCCATTACAATCATTTACCATATCTTGCTCAGTCATACCCCAATTGTTGAGCATCCCTGCAATTTCCAGCTTTTTTAATCAACTCAAAAAGAATTTCTATAAACATTATTTAGATTATATTCCTTTTTTCCCCAATCATCTTTGGAATTAATCCCCCTTTTAAATTGTTAGCTCCATGAGGACAGAAATCATCTTTCTTTTTAATAATTTAGCCCCAGTGGTTTTTTTTTTTTAGTAGGCACATAATAAATGTTTATTGAATTGGATTGGATTAGAAAAGTTGATAGAATCACATCACCAAGAATGGCAAGGAAGAGGAATCCACTTGGCTCCAGCCACAAGAATGAAGCATAAGTGGGCAGAAGCACCCAAGATTAGACAGCATTAAATGGAATTTTCCTAACAATTAGAGCCAACCAAGTGGAATGGGTATCTTCAAAGCACTTCCCCTCATTGAAGGTGTCTGAGCAGAAACTGGATGGCCACTTATCAGGCACATTGTGCAGAGATTCCTGGTTAGCAGTGGATTAACTTAGATGCTGGTGAGGTCCTTTCCAAGAAAGAGATCCTATGATTTTACCCATATAGAATCATTTTGCATGGGAGAAAGTCTTTTGCCACAAGGAGAGAAAACCAATGGTGCCGGCTGACCACCTTGAATGAGCACTGATTATCTGCAGAACACTACTGTGATCCAAATCTAGAAAAGCTAAAAGCAAAGATGGTTGAGGGAGTTTTTAGATTTATAGAGGGACTGTATATTCATAGTAGAAAAAAGGAATCGCTGCCATCCTCCATTTTAGGGATTCATAGGCTTTATGTGTTTTCCAGAACCCCATCTTCTCATACACTCTTTGAGCTGGGCGATTAAAGATCAGGACATTCAGAATCACAATACCATATCCCTGGTCCTTTGCAAATTGGAGCAAAGTCTGGGTCAGAGATTGAGCGATCCCCAGACCCCGATAGTCCTGTCTCACAGACAAATGTAGCAGCTCCAGGCGTTTCTGCCCTCCAGGAGCCGGTTGAACCGGGCAGCCACACACTGTACCCACCACTTTACCCTCTGACTCTGCCACCCAGAAACAAGATCCTCTGTCACTAAGATAGGATTTCTTGATGTCTCTCATATCAGTACGCAAAGCGTGATCCAGGTAATTGTTGAAAGGATATCTAACAAGGAGCCACAGGATGGCCAGGAGGCCTGGGAGAGCCAGGAGAGACAGGAGCAAGGAGCCAGAGGCAAGAAATAGTGCCCCTGGACCCCCCAGCAGGAACAGGAAGCTTCTGGGTTGCTTCAGCTGATAGAAGAAGCCAGAAGGAATGTGGCGCAGTATTCCCTTACTAAACATGTCTATGACAGCCTCCCTGTCTTGGTCCTGATATTTCCGGATATGATAGGGAGCCATGGATTCTTCAGTTTCCTTCTCCTACAGACCCTATAGAAGAGAGGAGATTGGCAGTGTCCTTATCCAATTCAGCTCAGTCATACCACCTCCCCTCCCACAACTCACCTTCTATTCCTGGAAGGAAAAAAGCCATTACCTGGATGGGAGGATTGAGAGATAAGGAAGGGAAACTACTCTCATTCTGTCTTCTACCACCCCTTTGATCCCATCCAGAGTCAGTCCAAGGATGAAAGGAGAAAAGATTGCAAACATCCAGTATCTTTCCGAGTCACTCAAAATGACTGAGAGTTTTTCCTCTCAGTCCAGAACCTCCTGTAGTCCCAGGTCATAGAAGCATGACCTAGAGGCAGTGGGGTACCCTGGAGAATACTGGATCTGGAGTCAGAGGTTCTAAGTTCAAATCTTGCCTCTCATCTTCTACTTGGGTGAGTGTAAAAATGTCATCTAACCTATCTTGGGTCTCCGTCTCTAATCTGTTAAATGAAGTTGAAGTTGGGGAAAGAGAGAAGGATGGAATAGAGAGCATCTTAGGTACCTATTTACTCTGACTCTATTGACCTATAGAGAGAGAAATCAGAAGCAGGTGGGAATTTGCTAGGGAAATTCCCTCCTGTCTCCTCACCTGTTGATTTTCCAGATCCCAGACACTTCTGTCCTTCGTAGCTGGTTCTGTTGCATAAATGTGCCCTTTTTGCTCCTATAAGAGTCTTTCTGAGTGCTTTCAAACCCACATGTGACCAGAGGGTCAATGTCCTTTCTCCTGTTGAACCTGTATGATTGCGAGCAGAATCGTCACTTTTTCACTTCTTCCCCTGAAAAATCCTCCCACTTACCTACCCAAATAATGAGTGTGGCAATCTGCCTGAGCCATCATGGTGTAGGTATCTGCTCTTCCCATCTCTGAGTGAGTCAAGCTGGTCCCCGATATGAGGCAGAAGCCAACTCTTACCTCAATAGCCTCTGGATCTTTTTTTTTTCTTTTTGCTACACCCCTCCTCCCAAATCATTCCTTTGGCTGTGATTTGGACTGAACCAAAGGTATTACTTAATGAGCATTCTCTGATGCATCTATGAACCTTTGTATGTAGTGTTGTCAGCAGCCAATATTCAATTGCAGACTCAGACCTTCTTTAGGACTGAATATTGATGAATTCTTAGGGAAAGACATCATCCGAGGTCTCAGAACTTCACAACCAGGGGGACTTCAAAAGGAACAGACCTTCCCATCACTAGAGAAATCTTCAAGCATAGCCTAGATGGGCATATTGTAAAGAGAATTCCTGTCCAAATCTGCTTTAGACCAGGTAATCTCTCCTAGTTCTTTCTCCTTTACAATTCTGAGATTCAATGATTTATTTCAGACCTTTAACAAACCAGAAGTTCCCCACACTTACCTTCTTTCTTTTTTAGGTTTTTTTTTTGCAAGGCAAATGGGGTTAAGCGACTTGCCCAAGGCCACACAGCTAGGTAATTATTAAGTGTTTAAGGCTGGATTTGAACCCAGGTCCTCCTGACTCCAGGACTGGTGCTCTATCCACTACGACACCTAGCCACCCCTACACTTACTTTCTGACAACAGGAATGACAGAAAATTTTTCTTAAGAAGCAACTATTTGCTAAATAAGAAGCTAAACACTGGGAATACAAATTCAGAAATGAGACAGTTCCTACCCCCAAGGAGCTGACTGCCTAATAAGGAGAAACAACACAGGCGTGGCAGTAGTTGCTATTGTTCAATCATGTCTGATCCCATTTTGGATTTTCTTAGCAAAGATACCATAGTAGTATGTCATTTTCTTCTCCAGCTCATTTTACAGATGAGAAAACTGAGGCAACAGGGTCACCCAGTGAGGAAATGTCTGAGACCAGATTTGAACTCAGCAAATGAGTCTTCCCGATCCAGGTCCAATATCCTATCCACTGAGCCACCCAGCTGCCCCCAGCAAGGGAAATGGAAGGGAATTTGGATCTGAGGAATCATAAGAATGGTTAATGGAGGGGCAGCTAGGTGGTGTAGTGGATAAAGCACCGGCCCTGGAGTCAGGAGTACCTGGGTTCAAATCTGGTCACAGACACTTAATAATTACCTAGCTGTGTGACCTTGGGCAAACCACTTAATCCTGTTTACCTTACAAAAAAAAACCTAAAAAAAAAAAGAATGGTTAATGGAGCAAGGAGGGAATTACCTAATCTGCTCAAGTATCGATTTGGTTGGTTTCCAGATCAAGAGTTCAACAGTTGGAAGAGGGGGGGAATGTTGAAGTCTGCAGGGCAGAAATCATGACACGGTTTTAGAGGTGTCGCTCACAAAATGTCTCTCACTCATGACTCCACACTAATTGTGAAAATCTCAGAAAAGCGCTTTCAGTGTAGCACTCAAACAAGCAAATGAATGAATGAGTGAGTGAATGAATGAGCAAAGAATGTCGATTATGAGTCGATTAGGTGCCAGATATAGTGTGAAGTGCTGAGGACAGAAAGTAGAAGTTAGTCTTCTCCAGAAGACTTCTGGCTTTCACAAGAAGCTAATATTCCAATTAATATAGATATGTTCAAATAGGTGTCTGATTGATGGCTAAAAGGACAACTAATTTTATTTTATTGGAAAGAAAATGCAGAAAAGACTTGTGTCAAATGTATCAGTAATACAGGAAATAAGAACTGGAACTAGGGTAGAGTTCCTTGGGTATAGCGCCAGGACACCAATATTTAGAAGACATACTTTCTCTCCATGATCACAGATCTTCTAGGAGGGTTCTGCCTTTCCTCTGGTATGTAGCTCCCTGCTACCTCAAACTGTGATCCAACTTCTTGTGGAATCACATATATACATATATATATATATATATATATATATATATATATATGTATATATAATTATATATTTCTGTCCATATATTATTGTAGCATACATTTTATAATATAATTTTTAGTATTATTGAAGCTATTTCCCCATTAACTTTTTTTTTCTCAATTAAAGTTGTTTCCTTTGCTTCTTTTCTTGGTTGAGATTTATTTGGAGTTGGTCATATTTTATACTGGTTCCTCTCCATTGACCATATCCACTTTCCTCTCCCCCGGTCCCTACCACCTCCACAAGGTTTGTGTTTTTCTTATATTTGGAAACCTATTTGATTAAGGATGGGAGGAAGAGAAAATAGATTTGTTCCCTTTTAAAATTAATTTTCTAATTTACAAAAGCAAACAGCTAAAACTTTTCCTTTTTAAAAAAGTTATTTAAAAATAATTATTTTTGCAAGCATCTATTGTATTTCCATGCCAACTCCTCTTCCCACCATTGAATAATTTTTAAAACAATAATAAAATCCTTGTTATGCATATTCCCACATTGAATATGTGCAAAAAATGTCTTTCATTCTGCATTTTAAATCAAACAGGAAATGGATAACATGTTTTACTCTTCAATTCTTGTTTTTCTTTTTCACATTGTTGTCATTTTGTAAATTGTTGTCCTGGTTCTGCTTGCTTCCCTCTGCAACAATTCATGAGTCTTCCTAGTTTTCTCGGAAACCTTTCATTTCACCATTTCAAATGTTGCAACAATCTTCAATTATATTCATATACTTTAATTTATTTAATTATTCCTCAATAAGGAGATACCTCCTTAATTTCCAGTATCTGGCCATGAAAAAAGTTGCTATAAATATTGTATAATGAGTCCTTTTCCTCTTTTTTTAGATCTCTTTGCCAGTATAGGACTAATTGTAATATTACTGGGAAGAACAGGATTGACTTAGTGATTTATGGCACTTGGTTCCAAATTTCTTCCCAGATTGACTGAACCAATTCACAGCTTCATGATCAGTGTATTAGTAAGAATATTTTCCCACAGCCCCTCCAACATCTTTCATTTAGTTTTGGGTCATCTTTAGCAATCCGATAGGTGTGAGGGAGAATTGTAAAGTTGCTTTCATTTGCATTTCTCCAAATTATTAGCGGTGTGGTGCATTTTTATATAGTTGTTGATAACTTGAATTTCTTCCTTTGAAAACTGCCTATTTATATGTTTTGACCAATTGTCTATTGGGGAATGGTTCCTGTCATAAATTTGCATTCATATACCTTGAAAATGAGATCTTTATCAGACAAACTTATTACAAAGATTTTTTTCCTGATGACCTAGAAATAGTTTTTCTTGTTCAGACAGTCTAGGAAGTCCCCATGAATGAGTTCCCTTGGTGTATGCCAACCATATTCATAGCAACCATTTTGGGAAGACAAGCATTTTATCAAAGATTTCATCTTCTAAGATAACAAAAATAAATATAAATATGCAATCTTGGTTGACCTTAAATGACCATAATATGCTCCTGGGGCATTTTATTTTCAGTTGATAGCACCTAAAGGGTGTTGTTCCTTGGGGCTGTTCCCTGGATCAAGGAGTATGGGGAGATGGGGGTTTGGGGAAGGATTTGGTTTCAAGTCTTAACAGAATGGATGTCCTTACTTCACACCCATTCTCTTCTGTTTGGCAGATGTCTAGTTTTATCCTGGGCCACATGTGAGCCAGCCAGCTAGGGCCTTGTCCAAAGTCCAGGGGCACTGGCAGAGAACCCATGGTGTTCTGACATCCCTGTGATCATCCCTATAATAGCTTTTACCTTTACTCAGGAAACCTTGGGTGATCCCAAAGTATCCCAGGAAACATATAAATCTGATCACCAATCAGTCATTTTGAATATATGACATTTGAGCCTTCCAGTTATGGAAAAGATTTTTCTTCAAAACGGGCCCTTAAATTCCCTAGTCCTTCCCCCCATTCATACTTTGGTGGACCTTTGCCCCTTGCTATTTTGTAAAATAAATCAATGGACCAGATCAGCCCAGAGGATGTTTAGACAGAACATAGTACATTGACTCTGAAGTATCACAAGACTTCTATGGGAGCAGGAACCTCTAGAATCTGACATCAAGGAGTTCATGGGGTCAACCAACTGACATCTGCAATGTTCCTGACTGAAGAATTCCTTCCTCCCAGCTCTCCCTAGATTAAAGAAAAATCTATAAATGTCCATATTTATATATATGTATATAAAATATATTTGTGTATGTATATATATCTATATATCTCTATATCTCTATATCAATATATATGCTTTGTGTGTATGTATATGTGTGTGTGTGTGTGTGTGTGTGTGTGTGTGTGTGCCTGTTCCAAGAAGAAAGCCCTTCTTTTTAGTGGTAATGTTAGAAAGACAGAATGATTCAGGAACCAGTAAGATCAGAGCACTCACAATGGAGGCACACATATCACCCATGGAGTACACACAACCCAAGCAGTCAGGCCAATCCACATCTTTATTGCTGCACTGATGACATCATCATGTTGTTTTCAGCAGAGCATTGTGTCTGCAATCTTCTGGACATCGAGTCATCTCAGTGGACCGTCACAAGGTCTCTGCTAGACATCAAGTTTCATCTCTACTGAAAGTTGTCTTGCCTCTACCAGGCATCTCTGTAGACATAGACCTTTTATCTGGTATCATGTGGTAGATACTCTTAGCTGCTCCTGAGTTTCTGTTCCCATCCATATGGATGAAGTAATTAGCAAGCCTCTCCCTGATTAATCCCTTATTCCGTAATCAAGGCTTCCAATGTGGCACTTGTTAAAAAAAATAGTTCAAATGCTCTTATGGCTAAGATTAAATTTATTCTTTAGCTGTTCTTGTTTGGTGTTAAATCAAGGTCCATGGTCTGAGATGACTTCTTGATTAAGTCTTACAATTCTACTATCTTCTTAATTCTAAGTTGTCCTCCAAATTTATTTTGGGAATTCTTTCCCCAATCATTCCCCTGGTGAGCCTAGAGGAGTAATCCTCCCCCCATCCTCAAAATTCTCTTGGAAGTTAAGACAAGAATTTAAGGCCAAGTGAAGCAGTCAGGTACCATATTTCTGCAAATACTATGTCCTATCAAAAAGATCACGGGGTGGTTGGACATTTTAGGGTGAGAAAGCCCTGATTCTAAAATGAGACAATATTTGAGGCATAGTTTTAAAGTACAGAAGTTAAAACCAAAATGACCATTCACATCTTTCATGGCAGGAAGTAGAGATCTAAAAAGTGCCAGATGGTGCCACCTCTACCCCTTGTAAGCTTAGAAAGAGATGAGATAGGCATTTCCCCAAATTAAAGATTAGCAGGTTCACCTAAGGGAAGCACTGATTATTGTGGTTGCACAATTCAGTTGCTTATCACCTCACTGGAAGAGGCAGGTCTAAGGAAAACTAGGGATATAACTTTTTTTTGCTAAGGTGAGAGGGTGATCCAAAACCAGTGAACCAGGAGGCTCACACCATGAGGCATTTTCAGGTCATCTGGGAAGAAATTTCAGCATTATCACCTCAAAGAAGATTCTACATTATTCCTATGGCAAGGATGGATAAATGAGTGAATGATAGTGTGTATTCATTAATTACTATCTGCTAAGCCCTAGTCTAACAAATAGGGATGAGAGCACAAAAATAATCCTTTCCCTCAAAAAACTTATTTTCTAGTGGGAACCCTAAATCATGCCACTTTCCCTGGCATCCATCAGGGGAGAATAATGAGTAGTTTCCAGGGTTAGTAAAATCTAAAAAAGTCATCACAAGACTGCTTAATTATCTGTCCAGTAGAGACCAAAGGTTAGCTTACTTTTATCAAGTGCTTTTCAGTTTGCAAAGCAATTTTCTCCTAATAATCTTGTGGGATAAGTAGGGTAATTATTATCCTTATGTTCTAGATGAGGGATTTAAAGCTTAGAAAAGTTCATGGATTTTTCTAGACTCACAAACCTAGTTATTTGAAGAAACAAGGCAAAAGGCTCTAGGTTTCAAGCTAGAGAGGACTTTGAGGTTTTCTGGCCTAAGTTTCATTTGATAGATAGTAAACCAAGGACCAAAGAATTGATTTGCCTCAGATCACACACAGCTACATAATGGTAGCATTTAGCTATGACCCCAGATCCCCTGTCTCCAAACAACCCCTGAACATTAAGCTTTACTCTTTGAGGTTCACTCAGGGGAAGAAAGGTGGTTAATCTCTTTATAAATGGAACAGGTACCACGGGTATTATCATTTTACAATTGAGAAAACTCAGTCTCAGAGACAAGTGATTGTCCAGGGTTACAAAGTCAGTATTTGTCAAAGAAAGTATTTGAACCCAAGTCTTTGGGAATTCTGGAGAACTCCCAATCCAATTATCAAGCCATTGTGGCAAACTGCTTTTCATCATTCCATCTGGGTATCAATCTGGGGTAAGTAGAACTCCAAAGACCTTTTGGTTTTTCAATCTTAAACAAGATAGGTAAGCAGTCATCACATAGTAGACAGGTGGCTTTGGAGTCAAAGAAGGTTGGGTCTCAATTCTCTCTTCTGATTTGTATAAGAAATGTGATCCAGGACACATCTCTGAATATATCTGACTATATCCTCAAGCAACTGTCTAAGCATATAACTTACAGAACAATTAATTTATGTTGCTAGAGAAAGTTCCCCATACCACTGAAATTATAGGTTTCTTCTCCCTCAACACTCTCTCTCTCTCTCTCTCTCTCTCTCTCTCTCTCTCTCTCTCTCTCTCTCTCCTCTCTCTCCTTTCTCTTTCAGAAACACCCCCCACACACACACACACAAATACTGTTTAATACTGCATATAGGAGTTGAGGAGTTGGTAGAATTTCTTTGGTACTCATTAGTCCATCAGTCATTCTGAAGGTTTCAGATTATGTATCTTCTATAGTTCTCCTTTGGTGAAAGGAGTCTAGTTGAACCAAATAACCTCAGGAAGAGGCTTGGGTATGCTTGAACTGCCAAGGTCAATACAATTATTGACAATCATCTTTTGATTGCACTCCATCTTCTCTCTCTTTCCCTCAGTGAAATTTCTTCAGTCCCAGAAACAATCCCAGTTTCAGGGCAGTTCTTCATAGAAATATAGAGTGACCTGCCCAGTGACATGATTGTCAGTGTCAAGAGTTTTAACTTTTTTAACTTTTTTAATCCAAGAGATCATGTGGGTGATTGAATAAATATAGTCAACAAATGTCAATTAAATTATAGGGGAATGTGGTTCAGATTCTAGTTCTATTAATTATCTCTGTGACTTTAGGGGAGCACTTCATCTTTCAGAACCCATTTCCAATTTGGATCTCACTTATCTTCTCAAAACTGCTTATATCACTCCCCTTCATAGGCTCTACATCCCAACCAAATTTGACCCCGCCCTCAGTGATGCTATAGAAATGCTGATGAGTCTGTTACTGCTGTTACTGTTGCTGTTGACATTGGCTTTAAGCTTGTGTAGGATGAGCTAAGTGGAAAATGCCACAAATAAAGCTATCAAAATGGTAAAGGCAACATGTTTGGAAACCATGAGTAGAATGAACTGAGTTTTGGGGAGGGTTCATGCATGGGATGGGAAACCAGGTGGAGCAGTGGATAGAGTATTGGTCTTGGAATCTGGAGAATCTGAGTTCAAATCCAGAAACAGACACTAGCTGTGTGTTCCTGAGTAAATCATTTAACCCTTTTTTACCTCAATTTCCTCATCTGAAAAATGAGCTAGAGGGAAAAAAATGGCAATCTGTTCCAAGAAAACCCCAAATAGGGTAAAAGACCAGCCAAAAACATTACACTATATCTCTTCCCCTCTATTCATTTGCACGTGCCTGAAATATAGCTCTACCTTTTAAACATTTTAGTTTTCTTTGAGGATTGACTCAGAGATACTTTCTCCTTTTGGAAGTCTTTTTCTACTTTCTCTGGTTATTACTCCTTTTACCCTTCTCATTTTCCTGTCTGTGTCCATATTGTATCATTCTAGAAAAAGGTGATATTCATATTTGTGTGCAAAATTCTTGGAACAAACATGAATTTTTGTATTGTTTAATTTTATGACAGAAATGATCATGCATGAATGCTCCTGCTGACACTATACTACTTCCAGATGTCTGACCTAGACTGCACCAAATAAAACCAGATTCTTGTTCATTTTGTTCATTCTTAGTCAAGTGTCAGATTTGGTTCCATGTGAATGTTTCATTGAATTATTGTTGCATTTTGTTGATTTTTAAAAATGGAGACTACTGGGGCAGCTGGATGGTGCAGTGGATGGAGCATTGGCCCTGGAGTCAGCAAGACCTGAGTTCAAATTTGACCTCAGACACTTACTAATTACCTAGCTGTGTGGCCTTGGGCAAGTCACTTAACCCAATTGCCTTGCCAAAAAATGGAAACTACTTTAAAGCAATGTGCAATAGTCAAAGCTCTTATAATCCTCAGAAAACAATCAAAGACCTTCTGGGAGACCTAGCAGTTGGAGGAGTTATTATTGATTCTTGTATAGGAAGAAGCATAGTCTTCTTGAAGTTGGAAGGATAAGTGAGACCAAACAGTAATAACAGCTTCCAACCATTGCTTAAAGAAAAATCCTTTCCATGTACAATATAATTCAAAGACCAGAGTAAGATTAGTAAAAGTTAACTGTCACTGATGATGTGTGTATCCATTGTCTTCTTCCCATATCATTTTAATTTTTTCCCACTAGCTCTCTCAATTTTGGAAGTTTTTGTTCCATGTAGTAAGGAGAGGATGAGTTTTCAATATGAAACCATGTGTTCAAAATGTTATTAAATTTTTATGGATGAATATTATGGTGGGTTGACTATGGGCAATCGTTATATCTACTATAATTCTCTGGAGTCAGTTTATCTGCTGAATTCAAAAAGTCTAATTGGGGATTTATTTCAGGAGTAACAGATGAGAAAGTCATTGAATATATCTTAGTTCCCCAGGCAATCTCTAAATATTTTTATCTGTTTTTATCTGTTAATCTATTAATTTATAAAGCTAATTGACATGACTTTTTAGGTATATAGAAGGTACTGAATCATTGCCACCTGCAGTGATGGATTGCACAGTTTCTACTATTTCCCAGCTTATCTGCTTTAATCACTAAGTCTGACATCTTTAAGGTTAGCTTTCTTTAATTACTGGTGGCAATAACCTGGTCCTGCATTATCCTTATAAATTGCTCTGATTCTAATCCAAATCTTTATGACTTGAGAAACTGACCCTAATTTGTATGCACATTGCTAGCTTAGTTCATGTGGATATCACCCACAGAGAGTCTTTTTATTCCACTCTTGGATCCTAGTTAATTGTATTTGAATGCCCAGGACCTAGCATCGAGTCTGGCACTTAACAAATGTTTAATAAATGTTTGTTCATTGTGGATTGTTTCTATCTGCAGGTAAACCACTTCAGTTACCTTTGATAAATCTGATTATCTATAACTGCTATCCACTGCTTAGTGAAATAATTTCTACTTAGACCAAAAGTATATCTGTAGATTTTGTAAATTTTTATTTATTTAAGGCAAGGGGTTAAGTGACTTGCCCAAGGTCACATAGCTAGTCAATTATTAAGTGTCTGTTTCCAGATTTGAATTCAGGTTCTCCTGACTCCAGGGTCAGTGCTCTATCCACTACATCACCTAGTTTCCCCTTGTCTCTAGATTTTTGACTTGTTCATCATGTTCACTAAGAATGGTTTCATGGGGAAATGTTGATTTCTATATCTCTGCCTTACAATGATGAAGCATGGGTTTCATGGATATTGAATGGGTTGCAATTATCATTCTTTTCTACTTAACAATCTATGAACTATTATATAGGTGAATAATGGAATTTGTTCTTGAATAAAGTAGCAATGGTTTTAATCATTGTGGGAAAGAATCAAGTGTTAAGTGTTTGCCAGAATCTCATAGACATCTGTGAGAATAATAAATCACAAAAGCCAGGATATCTGGTCTTTGTGTAAGCCAAAAGATGCCAGCCTGTTTACAGGGAGGGGAGAGTAAGACAAAAGGAAAGATGATTAAAGAAATAATTTTGCAAGTAGTCAGGCATTGACCTAGGGTCTGTGTCCTTCTTTGCACCTGCTCAAGTAGGTTCATGCAAATCACTGTACACTCCCCTGTGCTAATGAGTATAATGAGCAGGGTGGAGAAAATGCATGGGAGTGAATGTAACAATTAGATTGTGACCCTGGCCAATGATTGGCACAAAGGGGGAAGAATGTACCTTTCCAACTGTATATAAGTCAACATTGTCATAATTTGGGGCCCCCTTTCCTTAAGACAGGAGGTCTTTCTTTGCAAAGATGTAATAATAAAAGTCATTTTAATCACTCTGGACATTTATAATGATGAGCCATTGATAACAATCATCATTGTTATTATTGCAGTACATGAATGCACATTTCTGTTGCATTTTCCAGTTTGTTTAAGCTTTTTCTTCCTAACACTTCTGTAAATAAAGTTTTTCTAGCTCATGACTCTGTGAGCCATAGAACTTATTAACAGCATTTCCAATCTGTGAAACTGTTAGAAAATTCTTTGACCTCCCTGGAACTCGGCTTTCTCATAGACAAGATTAAGGAATTGGTCTAATGGCTTCTAAATGTACTTCCAGCTCCAAGTTTGTGATCACATTTAGGTTTATCCCCGTGTCACAAATGAGAAATCTGTGGAATAAAGGGGTAAATTGAACTAACCACAGTTGCATAACTGGTAAGTAGAGGAATTGGAATGTATCCCATTTCCTGAATCTGAATTCAATAATCTTTCCATTAGAACATAGTGGTTCACTAGACCCTTGAAGGGTAAGGTATAAGAATCATTGATTTAGGGGTTTTCATTAGCTCACTTAAAATGGAAAGAGCAAAAGACAAAATTCATTTACAAATCTCCTTTGTCACTACAGCAACAGAATAAAATCATTGGCAATATTAAGAAACAGCAAGCTAAAGTTGCAGTAATGAGACTATAAATCATTCTCAATTCAGGGAAACACTATAAAATTATTGGCAATAGTAAATGAGAATATATAATATAAATGAGAATAGAGACACCTGACTTGCCTGGGGAAAACACCAAAACTTGAAGGTCTAGCTGGAAAATCCCGAAGAACAACTTTCAGAGCCCAACTGAGAAAATTCCTCACAGAATGTCCTCTGTAGCAATTGGATTCCAAAGCTCCCTTTCCCAGTGCGAGCCTTAAGTAGACCTTCCACACAAAGAAGGCATTATGCCAATGGAAGAGAAAGTTCTGCTCTCAACCTTTTGTCCTTGGAGCTGGTCAGGCTCTTTGGACACTTGGTGATATGGGGGCTGGTTATCACCCCAGATGTGAATTGTTTTTACTTTCTTTTCAGAATATCCTTGGTGCTGGGGGGGGGTATTTGGGGGACATTTAAGAGCTTTCTTTATTAATCCTTCTTTCTGCACTAAAATATGACATATCCACATTATAGACTGAATACATTTTTGAGGGTAAATTTTGTACATATCCTTTTCATTTTATAAAGCATGTAATAGCAATATAAACATAACATTAGTTAGGCTTAAAACAAATACTAGTATAGGGTTTGCTAAAGCTAAAAACTATCTTTGAGTGAAGGTGACTTAAAAAGAAAATCATTAGTGTCTGAGATAACTAAATATGACGTATCCATTAATTTTCCAACAACAAGATGAGTTTGTATTTGATGTTCTTTGAGTGTTCTTTGATTGTTTAGAAGTAGCTGAATCCAGTACAAAACCACATCCCCCACAATACCAGGGGAAAATCAATGTCATATCTCTTGCAATATCAGGGGAAAATAAAAATCCCATCCCATCCCCCACAATATTGGGGAAAAGCAAAAACATCACTCTGACAGTGGAGTTCAACCAATGTCACATCAAAAGGTACCTTTCTGTTTACAGAATCAAGATCAGTTTGATTATTAGATAAAAGGAAGAGATATAGAGCAGATACTTCATATTGCATAGAGAAATTACATAGATATGAGATTGGAGGAATGATTCAGCAGGCAAGGCTCTATCTGCCACATATCCCTTGCAAATTCTAATCCTTTATGACAGGATGTGCAATTCTCCAAATCATGTGTAAAATTCATAGAATCTATATACTTTCCATTAACATGAGGAAGAGCAAAATGTAATTAGAAAGACTCTACATGAAAATGATATAATATATCAGAGGTTATAACTTCAAAGTATATCACAATTCCAATACATGCAGATCTAGAACATTTCACATTATCTGTGAGGTCCTTAATCCAAGGTTTTATGGGAATGTAGGTAGATAAAGTTCTCCATCACATTTTTGGGTTATTAGTAAATTAGCTGTCTCTGGATATTTTCCTTTTGTATTAAGCTATATAAATTCTGTAAAGAACATTTGGTCTAACTATTACATTGTTGGTGGAGTTGTGAACTCATCCAACCCTTCTGGAGAGCTATTTGGAACTATGCCCAAAGGGCAACAAAAATGTGCGTACCCTTTGATCCAGCAATACCACTACTGGGTCTATACCCTGAAGAGATGATGAAAAAGGGTAAAAACATCACTTGTACAAAAATATTCATAGCAGCCCTGTTTGTGGTGGCAAAGAATTGGAAATCAAGTAAATGTCCTTCAATTGGGCAATGGCTTAGCAAACTGTGGTATATGTATGTCATGGAATACTATTGTTCTATTAGAAACCAGGAGGGATGGGAATTCAGGGAAGCCTGGAGGGATTTGCATGAACTGATGCTGAGTGAGATGAGCAGAACTCTGTACACCCTAACAGCAACATGGGGGCAATGATCAACCTGAGAGGTTGGAATGAGCGATTCCATCAGTACAACAATCAGGGACAATTTGGGGCTCTCTGCAATGAAGAATACCATCTGCATCCAGAGAAAAAAATGTGGAGTTTGAACAAAGACCAAGGACTATTACCCTTAATTTAGGGGAACAAAACATATCTTATTGTCTGATCTTGCTATCTCTTATACTTTATGTTTCTTCCTTAAGGATAAGATTTCTCTCTCATCACATTCAATTTGGATCCAAGTATACCATGGAAACAATGTAAAGACTGACAAATTGCCTTCTGTTGGGGGGTGGAGGGGAGGAAAGTGAGAATTAGGGGAAAAATTGTAAAACTCAAAATAAAATCTTTAAGACAAAACAAGAAATAGAACATTTGGTCCAACTAAATAAGTGACAGATAAAGGTACCAATTTGTAAGGTATCCATTTCTGAAGTATTAAATAATTATAGCGACTGATTCTTCTGATAGTCTAAAGTTCATTGGTGGGGAAGGATTATAGTGGGCAGCCATAGAGTATTTATTGTTGAAGCCTGAGCTACATCCTTGCCAGTCTGCTGGACAGGGTCCCCAGTGCTGAAGAGTTTACTATACCCAAATCTGCTCCTGCTCCCCTAAGGAGGGGATCATACTAAGTCCTTTTTCTTCCACTACACTGAGGGAAACATGCTAAAATGCAGCATACGCTTTTGTGTATTTTGGGTGACATTATCTACAGATCTTAGGTATTCTAACTATAGCAGGTTCATGTTGTTTTGGAGAATTTCTTGGTATTACTCGTATATAATCAGCCCACCATAAACAACTGATTATAGGGGTGGAATTAGTGCACCATTCTATAGGACCTTGACTGGTAAAGTTACCAGAGGTTCCATAAAAAAGAGGATAATTGGATTGAGTACATTGTTCTTTGTTCAGCTGGCTTTCTAGGATAGGGATGAGGGGGAAAAGAAGTTATTATTACAACAGATAAAAGAAACATCAGATGAAATAATCCAGTTGAGATCAATTCCAGTCATCATCCAACAACCATATATTTCTACAATTTTAAGTCTGCACTGTTTATAGTAATATTGGTAACGATGCAAGCAATGTTAGCAGAGAAGATATGTATCTTGTTTTTTGTCTTTAGTGCTGCTTCCCCATCCAAAGTATAAAGTGTTGTTGGTTGATAGCAGGTTAATTCCTTGAGTGGTAGTGGGGTAGGGCAACAATTATAACCAGGGAGTCCAACTGAGTCCATGAGGGGAGCCACACTTAGGATCAGTAATCCTGGAAAATACTTATTCAGTAGGAAAACTCAGGTTGGAGGGTTCGCATATAAAGTATCATTTCCTGAATAGCATACAAGGACTGTATTGTTTTTCCCTTCAGGCACTATCTAGGTGACCTTAGATTTATCTGTTGGCTTACTTTTGACCCAAACCTTAGACCCTATTTACATTTCAGTTTTATCAAATCCTCCTGTCCTAGAAATAACAGGATCAAGTTTATCTTGTTTACTCTATTCATAGTTTAAACAGGGGATTCTAACCAATTAGGCTATTCTTTTACCTTCAAGGGTATGGTAAGTTTTGCAATATAATTTTTATCTCATCAGAATCAATTACTCCACCTAGAATGTGCATTCACGAGGTAGCCAAACTAGATCAGGATAGAATTTGTCCATCCACAGGGAATTTTAAACCCTGTTCCAATACTGATGACTCTATTTGGGGCAAGCCACAGATCCATATAGGTCATAACCCATTGCTTCCGCTGTTCCATGGAATGGGGGCATGGCCCTAGAATCCAGTGTCCACCACTTTATATGCTTTTCTGGATGAACAATTTGTGCCCTTATTTGTTAGTCATTTGAAGTCATCATTCGTGACAATGGGGAGCCATTTCCCAGGGGATGATCGTTTAACTGTTGTAATACTTCAAATAAATTATCCTTCCAAATGGAATATGAATTATCACCTAACTTCTTCAAGTTTTCTTTTTAAAAAGTCCATTCATCCTCTCAATCAAATCTGAAGCTTAAGGATAATATGGTATATAATAAATGCATTCAATATTATGTTAGTTGCAATATTTATGTATGTATATAATCAGAATCAATTACTCCTCCTAAAATGTACATTCCATGGGTAGCCAAACTGGATCTAGATAAAATCTATCTATAATATCCACAGGAAATGTTCATCTCTGTTACAGTATGATGACTCTAATTTCCTTTGGGGCAATCCATAGATCGTCTATAGTATATAGAACCAATTTGTGCCAGGTGATATGCATCTTCCCAATTCTCCTAATATTTTAGGGGGCACCTGTTTTTCTTTAAACAAATGGCAGAATTCACAACTGTCTGTGATTTGCTGCAATGTAGATAGGAGTAGGGATAATCCTTTTTCCAGAGCCCACCTTTGTGTAGGCTGTGGGCCTAAATGTCCATTTGACTAGGTTAACTTCATCACCATCCACGCTAATAGGATCTTCCTTTTGTCTATCCGAAATCTTTGCTAGTTGATCAACCTGCTGCTTGTATTCACATTCTTTATCCACCGAGGTATGTGCATCTGCCTGAAAAGCTACCTTAGTATGTTGCACAGTATCCCATATATCTTTCCACATGTGTTTCCCCCAAACTTCTCTTCCATGTATTTCCCATTTTTAGCATGTCAAATTGACAGTCAGGTAATTAATCCATTCACCACTTAATTATACTGAATTCTTGGGCATAGTCAATTTTAAGTGAGGCAGGAATCCCCATTATTCATGCTATTTTAGGAGTTGAAGACCTCAAAAGAATTTCATGATTTAATGTAATATGCTCAGTTTCCACCAAAGTTCACTAGGATGTTGATAATTGCTTTTCAAGAGGAGTCCTCTCCTGCAAGTAGCAATCTAATGTTATTTTTTTTAAATTACCCCAATCACTTTTAAGGAACATCTCAATTTAATACAAATCTGGGTGATACAACCCCAGAAGAAAATCCATAGCTTATCAGTTGATTCATAGCTCTCTATAGTCTTTTCTATTTTTATATTGGTTATAAATCAATTTTCAAGACTTCTAAAATCAATATTTTTATTTTCCTTATACAAAGCCAAATTTGCTCACACCTTCTATCTCCATGCTTTAACCATCTTCA
The DNA here is from genome assembly GCF_037893015.1 of Macrotis lagotis. Lineage (NCBI taxonomy): Eukaryota > Metazoa > Chordata > Mammalia > Peramelemorphia > Peramelidae > Macrotis > Macrotis lagotis. The sequence goes on from NC_133658.1 coordinate 20,776,645, forward strand.
ATCAATTTTATATAATTTCCATATGATTTGAAATCCAGCCTTCTCTGCCTCGTTATTTTTCCTTGCAAACCTTTTTAATTATTATCTTCACAAGTCTTTCAAACCCATTATTCAGATTGCACAACTTGAATTTTCCCTTAACATATTGTTTAACCATATTTCAGACTGTATTCAGCATTTTTTTTGTTTTTCCTACATATTGTTCATGACCAGATCCAATGATTTATTTAAAACGTTACTTTGATAGCTATATAGACATAGTTCTATTTCTAGATCCTTGGACAAGATTTATCTAAGTCCCTTATTCCACTATATACCTAAAATTTTTCAGATTGTGATAATCCCTGTACATTAGTTAGATTAATTTCCCATCGGGTAAATTTAGAATCATCCTCCTTAAAATTTCAATTCCTAATTTGTGCTCAGAAATGGGAATAATCACCACTGAGTACTTCTTTTTGGGTAATTGATCTACCTTCATCATTATTTTAACTTGTTTTGCCTGAATTTCTTTTCCTCCCAAGTCTGTAATTGCAATGGTCACTCCATTTCTAGACTTACTAGGATTGCCACAAATCTGCCCCAGTATCAATAAGTGTTTTCGTAACAGTTGTATATCCATTTTCCAATATAAAATTAATTAACTTTATGTGAGTAATCCCTCTGTCTGACCTCCATTACTGGGGTTTGACCCGATCCACTGTCCTCCTTCAAGATGCTTCAGAGATAGGTATAGGGAGGGTGCAGATGGAGTAGCCTTAATTTTCTTATTTGTATTTTCTTGTCCTCCTTTCTTCTCCTTATACATCCTGAATAAGTCAGGAGTAGAGAGTCCATCAGTCTTATTCCTGTCCACAACTGCTCATTAGCAGGGCAATAAACAAATCAACTCTCAAAATACACAAAAAGACTTGTAAAGAATCAAATGCATTCTTTTTTTTGTATTTATCTTGAGACTGACTAGTAGCATGTTCACCACTCCTATTTCCAGATTCATTGCCCTCAGTATACTCACAGTTGCCTAAATCCTCTAAATGGGAGATTTTATCCAAAACCTCTGTCACTAAGCAACAATGTCATTATCAAACTTTCGTATCCAGGAGGGGCCCCTCCAAACCAGATGATATCTTTCTGCATCCCCCACCTTAATATGAAGTTTCTTTTTATCAGCCTTCCCCTTCCTTTTCTCATATTTAAGCGTAGCCTTCTCAGCTACAGTTTGATAGTTTCTCACCTAGTCTCCTAATATAAAATTCTGATGTTGCAACATTAACACTTTCCCCTGAAATTCAATTAATTCCTTTTCAATAATCATTTTCTCTTTAACAACCTTATTTCTTAACTCACACATAATCTCTTCAATAACATTTTTAGATTCCCTAATCTGTTTAAGGAAAGGCATTTTGTACGGCACATCCTGCTCGTGAAGCCAATTTGTAAGAATCATTGATTTAGGATTCAGATTTGCTCCTATAAAATGAACCACACTTAAAAGGGAAAGAGTAAAAGACAAAATTCATATACAAAAGCTGGAGGAAACAATCTCCCTTGTCACTACAGCAACAGAATAAAAAGTATTGGCAATATTAAGAAACAGCAAGCTAAAGCAGCAATAAGGAGAATATAAATCATTATCAATTCAGGGAAATACTATAAAATTATTGACAATAGTAAGACACAGCAAGTTAAATGAGAATATATAACATAAATTAGAAAGATACCTCACCAGCTTGGGGAAACCATCAAAACTTGAAGATCTAGCTGGGACATCCTGAAGAGCAACTTTCAGAATCTGACTGAGAAAGTTCCTCACAGAATATTCTCTGTAGAAATTGAATTGCAAAGTTCCCTTTCCCAGTGTGAGTCTTAAGTAGACCTTCCACACAAAGAAGGCAATATGCCAATGGTAAGAGAAAGGTCTGCAGTTTCTCATGATCAAGTGTCCTTGGAGCTGGCCAAGCTCTTTGGACACCTGATGATAAAGGGTCTGGTTATCACCTTAGATGTGGTTTGTTTTTTATATGTACAAGGAGGTCATTCAGGGTATATCCTAGGTACTGAGTGGGGGTTATTTGGGGGACATGGAAGAGCTTTCTTAAGGGATGATTATGGATAATTTATCTTAGAAAACATTTAATAAGCACACTGAGTGAAGATGAAGTTGTTAGACCTTGCCCTGCTTCAGATAGCTCTAGAAAGATCAGGGCAGGAAACTATCTGATACCACTGTGTTCTTTCTCAGGCTTCCTTTGTTAAGGCCTTTAGAAATAAAATTTTTTGAAGAGAAAATTGCTATGCAGAATTGGAAATCCAGGTTCTTACCTTGGATATGCTACTGCCTTGCTGTGGGACTTTTAGCAACTCACTTCCCCATTGTTTTTCATTTTCTGCTTAAATTATGAGATTGATGGCCATGTTTAAGGAAACTGAATATAGAGCTAAAAGAATAGGAAGTTGAATCCCCACCTTCTCCTTTATTACCTGTGACACCTTTGGAAAGTAATATTGTGGATCTCCTTGTTTTCATATGAAAATGAGGGTGGGGAAGATTAGTCTTCTGAGATTCTTTTTAGATCTATGATCCTAGGAATCTGGGAGTCTGTTCCCTGAAACAGAAGCATGACATTATTTCTGCCACCAGGGGGTGCAAGAAAGACACTCCAGGAGCTGTTCTTCAAACATGGTGCTGAAATAGGAATACTTTCTATGCTACTAGGGACAGAGCTTTGAACTGTTTGAGAAGGGAAAGATGCTTCCTTTGCATCTGTGGCTACAGTCAAGTTGGAAAAACTTTTTATCCTCAAGGATCATGCTGGAAGAATAGAAAGATAGGATTTTAGAATTGAAAGTACCCTCAGGAAGCTCCTAATCCATTTTTCCCATTAGACTAAAAAATGGAGTCTTAAGGGGTGGCTAGGTGGTGCATTGGATAAAACACCGGCCCTCGAGTCAGGAGTACCTGAGTTCAAATCCAACCTCAGACACATAATAATTACCTAGCTGTGTGGCCTTGGGCAAGCCACTTAACCCTATTGCCTTGCAAAAACTAAAAAAAAAATGGAGTCTTAGATCCCAGAATTTCTAATTTGAATTGGAAGTGAACTTTTAGAGGTTTTTAGTCCACTCTCTCATTCTTGCAGAAGAAGAAACTAAAGAGAAGGGAAGAAATTTGCTTAAAGACCCCTGGCAATATGGTGCAGGATCATAGAATTATATAGAGGTACAGCTCAAAGGAATCATAGAGGTCATCTATTCTGACACTTTTATTTTATAAATTTATAAATAAGAAAGCAGAGACCCAGAGTGGTTAAGTTACTATCCAGAATTACACCCATAGTTAGTGGAAGGACCAGGGCAGCAATGAATTGGGTGAAATCACAACAAAATCAAAAGAACCAAAAAAAAATAATCAAAATCTTTTATAAGTAGTTCTATGCCAACAAAAGTGAGAACACAAGAAACAAAAATACCCAAACTGATAAAAGATAAGATAGAGATATTAACTAACTCAAATTCAGAAAAGGAAATAGAACTGACTTTAAAGAAACTTCCAAAAGCTTTCCAAAGGAAAAAAGAAGCATTCCTGATCCCGAGTTCAGAGGAGAATTCTATCAGTTATTTAAAGAATAATTATTCTCAAAAACTGAAAGAGGAGGCACTACCATACTCTTTCTATGAGATAGCTATAGCCCTAATAAATAAATCAGAGAAGGAAATAGCACAGAAATCAAATGATGGAAAGATATCATTAATGAATATCAATTTTAAAATATTGAACCAACTCCTATCAAGCATGCTACAGTGACCTCACTGGATTTAAACCAGGATGCAAGAATGGCTCATACTAGAAAAAAATAATGTAATTAATCATATTAAAAATCAAAACTTCCAAAACCACATGATTGCCTAATTAGATAAAAAAGTGAGAAAAGAAATTTGAAACAGTACAAAACTCATTTATGCTTTTAAAAAAACTTCACAAAAGGCATCTAAAACCAAAAGCAAACATAAAACAAATATACTAGACCAGTTTCCATCAAAGTGAAACAAGAATGCTCAATCTCTCCACTATTATTTTATATAGTTCTAGAAATGCAGGCAACAACAATGAAAAAGAAAAAGAAATTAAAGATATAAATATAGGTAAAGAGGGGTTAAATTTATCCCTGTTTTACTGATGATGCAGTGTACTTGGAAAGTTCTTGAGGATAAGCAAATACACTACTGAAGACAATACATTCATTAAAGTTTCAGACTACAAAAGAAACCCTCAAAAATTAAATGAATTTCTATATAATAATTTTTAAAATCCAAAAAACAATAATGGAAAGAGAAGTCCCATTCTAAATAGCTACAAAATGCATAAAATGTCTGGGAATGAAATCTCAAAATACACAAAAAGACTTGTATAGAATCAATTGCAAAGTGCTCCTTAAATAAATAAAGAACAACTTAAAGAGTTGCAGGAATATTCATTGCTCATGACTAGACCATGCCAATATAATAAAAATGACAATGCTACCAAAGTTAATTCATTCTTTTATTACTATATTAATGAAATCACCAATGGGATACTTTACATAACTTTAAAAATAATTACAAAATTAATTTGGAAAAACAAAAGATCTAGACTAACAAGGGGAATTATTAAGGATAAAAGAAGAATGGCAATTCCAGACCTCAAACTATATTATGAAGCAGCAGTCATCAAAATTATCTGATATTCCTTAGAAAAGGTAGAAGTAATGATAAATATATTGATCTACTACCATTTCAAAAGACTGATGATAATAAAAAATTCTATCCAACTCTAAACAGAAAGAATTGATAGATTCAAAGTTCAGATTGAAGCATTTTTTAGAACATGCTTAATGAAGAAATATGTCTTACATGACTATGTGTAATGGGTATTATATTTATTGCCTTCTTAAAGATGGAAAAGAGGGGAAGGGAAAGAAATAGTTGAAACTGAAAATAAAATTCAATTGAATTTTTAAATAGAGAGGTACATCAATAGAACATACTAGATAAAGAGAAATAAAAAATAATGAAATATAGTAACTCACTGTTTGATAAAGAAGAAAAAATACCAAAGAAATAACTTCCTATTTGATTAAAAATTGCTAGGAAAAGAGGTAGGCTGTCTGACAGAAATTAAACTTAGACTAGCACCTTTTCCCACATATCATAATACAGCTTAAATGGAAATGATTCTTAATAATTCTTAATAAGATCATATAAATTAGAAGATAAACAGATCATATGCTCCTCATATCTATGGTTAGGAGATGTAGTTTTAACCAAACATGAGAGAGAGTCAAATTACAAAAGATAAAAATTGATGACTTTGATTACATGGAACTGAAAAGCTTCTGCACAGACAATATTAATGCAACTATGATAGGAGGAAAATTGATTTGGAGCGGGGAATCTTTCAAACACATAAGGGTTTGGTTTCTAAGATATAAGAACAATTAGCAAATACATATACATATATATATATATATATATATATATATATATATATATATATATATAAGATTAATAGTCTTGTTCCAATAGATAAGTGGTGAAAGAATGTTATCAAACAGTTCTCAAAAGAAGAATTACAAAGTAGGCACAACTATATGAAAGAACAGAAGCTTCTTGAACAGAGATCTGGCATGTTCAGATTTGGATTTTAAGAACATTATTTTATCAGCTAAGTGCAGGATGGATTTAAAAGAACAGAGACTTGAGGAATTATCATTATTATTAAAATAATAATGCTGATAATATTACTCCTACTAACAATGATAATGGAATCATACAGTACTGGAAGATACCATCTAGTCCAATTTCCTCATTTTGCAAATGAGGAAACTAAAGACCTAGAGAAGTTAAGTGATTTGTACAAGATCACACTGTTGGCAGGATTCAAATCCAGGATTTCCATTTTTGTTTGCTCCATATACTGTATCACTCAATATCTAAAGAACTGTGACTTCATCCATGTGTGTCCTTCTTCTAGCAATAACCTTCACAACCCCATTTTCAGTTAGATTAGGGTCTCTTATTCTGGAGAATATGATCTTGCTTTTAAAAATATTTTTACTAATTTATTGTAACCAAGGACTAAAGCACATTTCCATATTGCCACTGGTGACGAATAAGAATTCAATGCTTGACCCTGAATGAGGAGGCATGGCGCATCAAGTTGTATACTCATTGAGTGCAATAGTCTATGTATATTTATATAATTTTTCATAATATGTACTAAATTTAATGTATTTAAAAACATTATTCTAGCTTTCTTTCACTCCCTTATCATCACCATCATGGGTCGCATGCACACTCCTGGGAAGGGCCTGTCCCAATCGACTCTGCCATACCACCGCAGCATGCCTACATGGCTGAAACTCACCTCAGACAACGTGAAGGAGCAGATCTACAAGCTGGTCAAGAAGGGTCTGACGCCCATCCAGACTGGTGTTATCTTGAGGGATACTCATGGAGTGGCACAAGTTCGATTTGTCACTGGCAACAAAAGTTTGAGAATTCTAAAGTCTAAGGGACTTGCCCCTGATCTTCCTGAAGATCTTTTATCACCTGATCAAGAAAACTGTTGCTGTTGGCAAGCATCTGGAAAGAAACAGAAAGGATAAGGATTCTAAATTTCATCTGATTCTTAATGAGAGCCGAATTCATAGACTGGCTCAGTACTACAAGACCAGGACAGTGCTCCCACCCAATTGGAAATATGAATCATCCACAGCCTCTACTCTGGTTGTATAAATTTTGATTTTATGTACTAAAATAATAAAAATTACATTGACTTCAAAAGAAACATTATTCTGAAAAGGGATCCCTAAGTTTCACTAGACTTGCAAGAGGATCTAGAACTCAAACATGATTAAGATTCTCTGATGGAGACGAACATCAAGAATTTCTGAAGCTAAATATATCATCACCCTATAGAACTGGAGACGGGTTTCTTCAAGTTAAAAGATAAAAGACAATCAGATGGGGTCTATAAGAATGAAGGTCCCAAACCTTGGAGGTTTTCAAGAAATGCTGAGCTAACACCAGTCGGTCATTACAGGAATTCTTTTCTTGTATACAATGTAGCAGGTAGGTGCTGAAATACCTCCCAACTCTCCAGTTCTGTGATTCTAGAATACACAGAATATCATGTGGTGCTTGCTCCAAGTCCTTCTAGATTGATGGGATTATCATCCCTCACATTCTGACCATATAGCACAACTTCTCATCCTAAGGAGATGTCAAAGGATGACTTTACTGGAGGATTAATCACTGCAAGGCTCTACAAATCAAAGTATTTCACCTTCCCGTATGTCCCTTTCTATTATCTCACTTAGTATCTTCATGCTAGCTCTGCCAGGCATAGATATGGAATAAACAGTCCTTTAGAGCTAATGAGAGAACTCTGACTGGTTTTGCTCATTCTAGATTCAGAACCTTGAATTTAGTGACTTGAATCACCTTCAGATCTGTAGCATTTATTAATAAGAAGAATATATGTCTAGTTATGTGCATTTATCCATTTCATATGTATTTTATCTGTGCCTATTTATGAGTGTTTCCTCCACTATTTGAATATAAGCTCTCTGAAGGCAAGGGTTATTTTATTTTGGTCTTTGAGTCTGTCATCACCTGACATGGTATCTGGCTTAGAATTGATGGTTGGTAATTAATACATATATCCATATATATATATATATATATGAAATATAGGGACATGATAGCTATAGATATATGTGAATGTGTGCATGTGTATGTATCTGTATAAATTTATATATTTCATGCATATATGTATTTCTCAGTTTTCTCTGGGTACAGGTAGCATTTTCTTCATATGCCCTTTATAGTCAAAATAACATTTCTTGAAACAATATTAAAGTGATTGTTATAAAGCATCTGCCCCACTAACTTCATTACCAAGTGTGGCAAAGGCTTTGGACAGACTAGTTCCCTTGCTACAGCACAAGGACACAATGGCTCAATTGCTGTTTATACTTTTCTGGGCTGAGTCACGTGCTTTGCTCCTCCCTCTTCCCTGAACTCAGATGTGGGCAAACTCTTCAATGGACTCTTCTTCCTGTCCTAGGCAGCATGCTTTCCTAACTTGCTTTAGCTCAAGAAGTCACAGTCACCATCAATATTTATTGAGAACATTAATAATCCTTCATCTATGTAGGAAAACTGGGATACTAATACACTGTTGGTGGAGTTGTGAACTTATCCAACCATTCTAAGGAACAATTTGGAACAATGTCAAAGGGCTGTAAAACTATGCATAGCCTTTGACCAGCAAACCCACTACTAGGTGTATATACCAAAGACATGAAAAGGAGAGAAAAGAACCTATTTGTATAAAAATATTTATAGCAGCTCTTTTGGTAGTGGTTAAGAATTGGAAATCAAAGGGATATCCATCAATTGGGGAATGGATAAAGAAGTTGTAGTAAAAGATTGTAATGTAATATTGTTCTATAAGAAATGATAAGCAGAATGATTTCAGAAAAAAACTGTAAATATATAAATGAACTGATGCAAAATAAAGAACCCAGACAACATTATACAAGGTAATAGCAACACTGTTCAACAAAGAACTGAGAATGACTTAGCTATTCTTAGCAATATAATTATCCAAGAAAATCCCAAAGGACTAAAATGGAAGAATCTGCCTCCAGAGAAAAAGCTGATATTAATTGAATATGGGCTAAAGCATGCTATTTTTCATTTTCTTTCATACCTTCTTTTTCATTTCCACTACTGTGGGTTGAACATGATTGCACATGTATAACCTAAATCTGATGGTTTATCATCTCAGTGAGAGGGGAGGGAAGGGAGAGATAGAATTTTGAATTAAAATTCTTTAGAAAGATGTTTAAAACTGGTTTTAACATGGAATTGGGAAAAAATGAAATCTATTAATTTTTAAAAAGCCTTCAATGAAGAGAAGAAAAGCCATAAAGAAAGAAACAATAGCAAAATGTTGTATTCAGAGATCAGTCAGACCTCATTCATTTGATCATTTTCATCTGAACTGGCTTTGACAAGTTAATACCATTCATATGCAGCTTATTTCTTACCCAACAACCAACTCAAAGATTTCTTCATCTTTGAAAAGTAAACAAACAGGAAATAGAAAATGCATGCACTTTTTCTGAAGGAGTGAACCAGGCCCCTCCATCCCCTGTCATTACCATGAACTTCCAGAAGCAATCTCATGGCCTCCTAATCATTATACCAGAATTGGACCTTCATTGATCAGCCTACAATTACAAATAGATAATCTTATATCTATATTCACATCTATCTTTTATGTATACATAAGTGCCCTATCACACCATTACACTATCAAATCTTTTATTCTCTACATTAAATATCGCTAAAAAAATTTATATCTAGAATCTGCAAAAATGTGTAAAACTGACCTAGCCAGCTCTTCTGATGGTGCTATAGGATCTCAGGAGAGAGGGGTTCACAGAATTGCCCAGTGCCATCTTGAGGAAAAAATCTTGTGGGTACAGAACAAATCTGTACTCAGTACAGGTAAGACTTTGGAATTTTCTTTCTCCCTTAGGAATGGTCCCATTGGAGGCAATAACCACAGCTAAGGAAGAGGGGGCAGAGCTTCTATGCCAAAGGTTCTGGCTGAGGAAAGATCTATACTTACTAGCTGTTAGGTACTATTGTGTGTGGGAATACTATAAACATTCATCACCTGGTGTCCTTGAACACCAGAGCATTGTTTTACTAAGTGCCACAGGAGTGGGAGTGGACCAGGGACTAGAGAGGATATTTAAGCACTTGTATTTTGGTAAATAGATGGAGATCTTGGTGTACAGGGACAGCTTGTCTCCCACCCCATCCCGGGGAAAGGATAAGCAAGTCCAGAAAGGGTCTCAACAACTAGTATTTGTTTGGGCCACTTATGTGAGAGTGGGGATGTGATGGTACCACTTGAGCCATAACAGCATATGGCTTTGTTGTCAATGGATAAAGGACTGTCCTGAGACAGACATGTGTACCTGATTGGGGTAGCCAATATTGGGGTAACCTTATAAGTTTTAACACCTTAGGGCAAAGATCCCAGCCCTGCCCTTGTTAAAGTTATGAGTAAAGGACTGGTTATTGAAGTCAATCACTATGCATATTTTTTTATCTATGTTGGATATACTATTTGTTATATAGAGGAATTTGGCTTTTTTGGATTCTTAAAAGCAAACGTTTTTCATTTCAAAAAATATAATAAATCCTGCAAATTGTATTTGAAGTTATCCATCTTTTCTTTACTTGCAGGCTGTCTTCTGTTTTCTGCACTGTTTATTTTATTTCCACCCCAACCCACCCCAAAGGCTACAATTAAGCCTGGATACATACATAAACATACACACATGCAGACATACATCCATACTAACACAGATGTATCCTCATACATAGATACACATGTGTCTTCATGCATGCCATAGACATATACTTATATATAGTCATAGATATCTATGTATTTGATTTATGTGTATCTCTCATTTTTATATTTCCTAGAAGCAACAATCCCTCTTCATTCCTCTACTTTACATCTACTTGCTAGCTTGCCCTCCTGTTCCTTAACCTACTGCCTTTCCAAGAATCCCCCCCGTAGCCATTCTTCCATGTTCCCCTCCCCATTGATCTACACTCCCTTCTATATACCCCCTTATTCTATTCCCTCACCCTCCAGCTCAGTACCCTCCCTATCTCCTCCTCTTATTTCTTTCTGAATTTAAAAGGCTTTTATACCACATGGGTGTATATCTGTTTGGGCATGTATGTATCTCTAACCCATTGCTGATGAGAACAGGTCTCCAGAACTGCCAACTCTCTTTCCCCATCTAATTCCTCTGAATCAATTCTTCCTCTCACACTTCATTTGTATAAGATGATGATTTTTTAAATCTTTTTTTATGCCATTTTAGTTTTAAGAATCCCATCTTACTTAGTTCAACTTTGATCTTCCCTTCAAATTACCCAATTACTAATAACAATCGTGGCCATATATTTCATATTTCCATACATCAATTGTAAATAATTTGTCTTTGTTGATTCCCTTATAATTAGTCTTTTATATTTACCTTCTATTTCTCTTGGATCTGGAATGTCAAATTTTCTATTAAGTTCAGATCTTTTTGCAACAGAATCCTGAAAGGGAAATAAGTTTTGGTGGTGAAAAGTAATGTTTGTCCATTTTCGAAGATCATGACATCAGAGTGGTCCCTTGAAAAGCATGTGAATTGGATTTGAGTGAGGTGGCTGTGCTAAGTCACAAAAAATGAAAAGTAATTCACATAATGAAGAATCTGCTGTAGTTTGGTGGATAGAGAGCTGTCCTGCGAATCAGAAAGACCTGGGTTCAACTCTGATACATAATGGCTGTGTGACCTTGTCAAGTCTTTGGGTGGATTTCAGTGTGTACCAGTAGATGGAGTTTCCTTCCTAGAAGTTCCCTACACGAATGAAATCATGTTTGGAATTGCCTACCCTTCTCCACTTCACCACCTGCCCCACCTATCAAAAAGTATATGGTGAAAATAGGTGGTTTGTTGAAAAGAAAATCCATAAGGTGAATATTCATAAAATGAGAGGTGGACTCACAGTGTTTGGGCTTAAGAGTCATCTAAGCTACTTCCTTCATTTTACAAAAGAGGAAAACATTCCCCAGAGAAGAGATCTAAAAACTAAAGCCATGCAAAGTGCAAAGCAGAACTGGAATCAGCCCTCCAGACTCTTGACTTCCAGGCTAGCACACTTTCCATCACATCAGTCTTTCCATGGCAAAGTGAACAAAAACCAGATAGACTTAAAACCAAGAGACCTGGGTTTAAATTGCAGTTGTGATCTCTCCTAGGTAGTGGCTTTGGACAAGTGCCTTTTCTTTCTCTAGACCTCAGTTTCCTTGACTATAAAATGGAGTTAAGGATGCTTGGAATGCCTGCCTTCTAGGGAAGCCAAATAGAATACTTTACAAGCCTTCAAGCTTTATAGGAACAAGTTCTGAATTCAACATTGTAAAGAAAGTCCCATGAACAGCTGAAGTATGATAAGCTTGATTGGGAGAGGCCCAAACAGTCCACAATGGCTGCTCCAGCTGCTTTTCTATTCTCTTTACTGGTATTGTCACATAAGCTCTCTGGGTCTCAGTTCCCTCGTCTGTAAAATGAATGGGTTAGACTACAAGGACTCAGGTTCCTTCCAGATTCACACTGATGATACTCAGTTATCATCCTATGGCTATTCAAAATCTGGTCCTCCCTCCTCAAGCCCTATGACTGACTCTCTCTCTCTCTCTCTCTCTCTCTCTCTCTCTCTCTCTCTCTCTCTCTCTCCTCTTCTTCTTCTTCTTCTTCTTCTTCTTCTTCCTCCTCTTTCTCTTCCTTCCTCCTCCTCCACCTCCCTGTCTTGCTCTTCTCTTTCTCTTTCATCTCACTTTTCTCCTCTCTTCATCTTCTCTTACTCTTTCTACTCCTCATTCTTCTGTGATCCTCCTGAAGTCCCTCTGAGAGATAATTCAACTTGTTCGTTACATAGAAAGGGAGACAGTTTCCATGACCAACTTTCTAGAAGTCAGAGAGCTGAGACCAAGATTTTAAAATAGATTTTCTTATGTCAGATCCAACACTGATTCCAGTGCACCAACAGTAATTCTAGTAAGACAAATACCCTAAGCTCAAATCTAGCCTCAGACACTTTCTAGTTGTGTGTCTCTGGACAAGTCACTTGATTTCTGTTTACCTCAATTTCTTCAACTGTAAAATGAGAATAATAAAAGCACCTATCTCAAGGAGTTGTTGTGAGAAACGAGATATTTGTAAAACCTTTATCCTGATGCCTGATATACAATAGATGATCAAGAAATGCTTGTTTCTTCCCTTCCTTCCTAGCTCTCCACTCAGTTGTTTTTTATCCCAAACCATTTAGCTTCCAGCACCAAGGAGTTGATCTCATAGTTTCATAGGTTCCAGTCATGAAAGGAACTCAGAGGTCACTTGGCCTAATCTCCTCCTTTTGAAGAGGAGGAATTTAAGCCACAGAGAGAGATTTTCAAAATATGACATGGCAGGTTGGTGGAAAGATGATTAGGAACAAGGATGCCTTTGAGTAAGCTTGTATCAAATGCTGTCCATGGATCAGGTGCTGTTCTGCATTCTAGGGACACAAAGGCAAAAAATATTCCTGCCTTCATAGAACTCAAATTATGATAGATGCTCTAACTCAAAATCAAATGACCTTTCCATTGTATTGTGCTACCTGAAGCAGAGTCAAAATAATCTTAGCAGATAAAAAATAAAGTCCCATATAAAAAAAGAAAAAGAAAAGAAAAAATCCACTACCAGCAAAAAATATATATAGCCCTATATTAAAAAAAAAAAAGAAAAAAAAACCACTTGGTTGTGGGAAAAAAATCTGGGGGTTTAAGTGGACTACAAACTCAAAATAAGCCAAAAGGGATGAATCAACAAAGAAAACATCAATGAAACATCAGTGTACAGTAACTGAAGTGCAAGGCAAAGATCAAAGCATTGGAATTTTTCTATTAAAGAATCAGGATAGTCATCTGGAATTTTTGAATGATTAATAATTAAAAATGTCACATTTCCTTGGTATTTAAAAATATTCCATGTTGCTTCTTTTAGATCAATCCTCTGAAGTAGATAGTGTCATATTATTCTCATTTAACAGGGAAGAAACCTCAAGTGCAGAGAGTTCATAGCCACACACACACACACACATACACACACACACACACAAACAAAAGTCCTAACTCCAAGACAAGCACTCTTTCCATTACTCCACATTTTCTACCAGTGTTACACTTTGGATTCCCTTTCTTCCTATCAAAGACCCTATGGTTTCACTTTTGGGGAGAAGTAAATCCACTGACTCAGAGAAAGAAAATAGAGAATAGCCAGGAATACCCTTTCTCTGTACCCACTTACTTCTGATTCATAGAGTTTCTATAGAAACAATGGGGAGGAAGTAAGGGAGTCAGATCTTCAAATCTACTTCCTTTTCCATTGCTCTTATGAGAACAAAAGTCCTGCTTTCCTCACCTAGCACCAGAGTCAGCAAGGACTCCCACTGAGGCTGCTCCTAGAGAGAATGCAAGACAGACTCTCAGAAACATAACGCAGAGAAACATGGCACCTCAGACTAAAAAGGGTGAGGCACTGGGGATCCCTGGGGTGGGAGGAGATGATGATAAGTCTCTGGAAAACCAAAACCAGAGATTAAGATCTGGAAGATATCTTAGAAGTCACCAAATCCAGCCCCTCATTTTATAAGGCAAGAATTTAAGACCGAGAGAATGGCAGGTTATCCTGACTCCAAATCCATCCCATCACTCACGACAGATTCACATGAACCCCATCCTTAGAACTGTATTTCTGGGGATAGGCAAAGTTTGCCCAAGGAGTCAGAAAGCTTAGGGAACCAAAGGAGAGAAAGTGGCTAAAGGTTTGGCGACCTCTTATGAAAAAGAATTTGTTCACAAAATTTTCCCCTGCTCCCTTCACTCTTCTCCAAATAGACCTTGAATCTTGTCCTGGGGCTTGAACCAAAGGAAAGATGAGCCCTAGCTCATATCCATAAATAGTTTCCATTCTAATAGAGGAGCCAAGACAGACCACCTACAATCAGAGGAACTTTGGGGTATAAGATGAGCTTAGAGTAATATACTGGGTGTTGGTCCTGGCTCTACTACCTTCAAGCGTTACACATCTATCTATATCTCTATCTAATCTCTATCTCTATCTCTATCATCTCTATCTCTGTATCTGTATATATATATATATATCTATAAAATATAACTTCATGTCCACATATATATTCATAAATATACATACACATGTTTAAATATATTTAAAACCAGAGGGTCTCTAAGATCCCTTCTCACTGTAACATCCTGCTTCTGGAATTAGAAGATTTCTGGGATTCCATCTATCCATAAAATGAATAAGGTGGCTTTTAGAAACCTACTGTCCTTGGCCCTTGACAGACTCCATCAGGAATCTTATTCTAAGTTCTAGGTTCTACAGTTTAATAAGAAGATTGACAAGGGGGAAATTATCCCATAAAGGGCAAAAGGGATGCTGAAGGGTCTTGAGTCTGTTTCATATGAGGATTAGATATTTTTAGCAAGGAACGAGTTAATGGTGTTGTCCTTCATTTTTGAAGAAGACCATGACATCACAGAGGTAAGTGATAAGTAAGTGAATTGGATTTGAGTGAGGGGTGTGCTGCATTAGCTCACCAGTCTCACTTTCCTCTCCAGAGCCCCCTATGTCCAGTGGTCAGCTATGAATCAGAACAACTGCTGATAATCCCTGATGAGAGGTGATCAAATTTAAGAAACTTGTATACAGCTAGTAAGCATCTGAGACCAAATTTTAACTAAGGTCTTTCTGACTTCAAGGTTGGCACTCTACCCACTACAATCTAGCTGCTCATTGGTGGTAACTGAGAGGACTCTGACATGTTTAATCTGTCAAAGGGAAGATGCCTTTCTTATTTGGTCCCAAAGGACTGAACCAGGAGCAATAAATGCAAATTTCAAAAGGATCCATTTCATTGGAAATGGAGGAAAATTTTTAATGAGAACTGTCCCTGAGTGGGCAACCTGGAGGAATGATGAGTCCTTTCTCAATGGCATTTTTCCTGCCAAGATTGAATGACCAATTGTCACATGACTGTTTTACCAACATAGAGGTGTTTCCTTTTGGATATGGGCTGAAGTAGATGGACTCTAAGGTCCCTTTCAGCACTTAAATTCTGTGATTCTATGACTCATCGACTAGATGGGTCCATCAGTGAGTGATGCCTGTCTTGTGCAAGTCTGTGTTAGACTAGGGGAGTTAAGAGGAAAAAAATGAAATAAGGGACGGCTAGGTGGTACAATGGATAGAGCACCAGCCCTGGAGTCAGGAGTACCTGAGTACCTGAGTACCAACCTCAGACACTTAATAATAACCTAGCTGTGTGGCCTTGGGCAAGAAAAATCAAATAGTCCCTGAAATCAAGAACCTTGCATTACATAAGTGCAACATTTATTTATAAGTATAACATATATTTATGTATGTTATATAACATATTTCTAAATATAACATTTATTTATTTATTTATTCATTTATTTGTTTATTTGTTTATTCTGCTTATTTAAGTAGAATTAATGTGGATTCAGGAGGCCCAGGTTTTTTAATTGAATCAAAGGTGTAAACTAGTTAAAAATCAGTTCTTAATCAATTTGGAAGAAGTGGAGTGCTCTGAGCCTCTACATGTAATTAGATGGCACTAAAAGGGCATTGTATCTGCATTACTTGAAAGAATTAGACACACATCTGGACCTGGGTATATTAGATAAAGGACTCCCACAGGGAAGAAGTCAAGCTTCCCTCTTTCTTGAAAGGGAAAAACCCTCAGTGTGAACCAGAGTGCATCAAGGGAGTAGGGGTGAGGGGAGTAATCTCACACTCCCTGGCCCCAGCCTTTGCATTAGAGACCATCCCAGACCTGAGAAAGGACAAAGTAGACCTACTAAGAAAACACAATTTCAGGAAGCAAGAAGAAAGAAGTATGATGAGGGACTCTGCCAAGGTAAGCCACTCACAACTTAACCATCTCAGAGAAATTTATCAGAATTCTATGAGGATGAAAGGAAATCTAATGAAGAGGAACTATGAGTTACCCTTTAGTCATCTATATTTGAGCCATCTCCTCCCCCAGGAAATTTATATGTGGATAAGAATAAGTCTTTAATTGGGAGAATATTTTCATACCAACTGTTCTTACTAGGACACCTTAGTATTACCCTTTTCTAAAAATTAATGAGATGTGACTGGCTGATAACCAAGAGAAAGAACAATGGATGTGGGCTTGTGAACAATGTATACTGGCAAAAATCCCAACCTCTCAGAGTTTATCCCTACCACTTTGAGGTACTAACCAGCCACCTTCTGACTCGTCAATTTTGAGTAATAATTGAGAGTAGTCCGAGAGGAGGAACCATCTACTAATATTGCTTCTCTTTCTTCCTCCCTTACTCTTCATCCAATCCATTGCATTTCTTGCCCTGGATTACTGGATTTCTTCTAAAGGATTTATCTTCTTTAGTATAATAATGCATAATCAGCCTATTTACCTATTTTAAAATTAAAAAATACTTTTGCATGGAGCTGGAGGGATCTGGAAAGACCTGGGGAGGAAGTAGTGCGTGAGCCAAACTATGAAGAATCAGAGCTAAAGAGATAGGGGATTAAAAATCAGAGATAGTCTTCAAAAGGGGCATTGAATGACAGAAATTCTTAATTAACAGATAAGGCTCAGGAATAGGAAATGACTTGTCCCAAGTCAAACATAGATAAGAGACTAGAGTCTCTACTCCAGGAACATATTGAAGAAACTGAGGTTCAAAAAAGGGAAGTGACTCACTCAGAGCAGTTCCACTAAATAGCTTACTGCTCACAAATTAGAAATTTCTCTTTAATCCTCAAAATAAAGGAAAAGTCCCTGAAAATGACTAATCAATCAGTCCAGAAAATTACTAATCAAGAACAATAGCGCTTTTGAGGACCAGCCTGAGAGATGGGATGGCTGTGATAGAGTGAGTCACAGTATCCAAGTATGAATCCTCGGAGAGAGAGAGAGAGGAAAGGATGGGGATGAAAACTGGACCTGAAATTCAAATGGTTTAGACAACTTCTGGATACAGAAAGTCTAGAAATGCAAGTTGGCACTTTCTCTGGAGCTCATAGTCTTAGAGAGTCACTTAGAGAAGTGGAGTCAAACCCAAGGACTCCCAAACCATACATACATAGACCCTGAATCCAAGTTGTTGTAGTTTCAAGGTGGGTGTTCCAATCATTGTACCATGCTGGTCCCTTATGGGGAAGGGGAAAAAGAAGATGCATTAACTATATGACCCCCACCCCACCCCGCCCTACTATTGTAAGCCAAACCTATCTCCACTGGGAGTTTGGCTTTTGGCCTGTGTTGGCAGTCCATTTGTAGAAGAAGCAGATTGGATTGGAAAGGCCTCCAGTACTTGAGGCAAAAGACCTGGGATAAGGGGGGAGGGGAGTTCTGGTTCTAATATTTCCAAGCTGTATCACTGAAGGCAAGTCACAACCTCTATCATTTCCCTCTCCCAACTGTAAAAGGACATGACTTGCTCCATAAACTAGAGATTAGAGGCAGTACTCTAGAAACATTTTCAAGAAACTGAGGCCCAGAAAAGGGAAGTGAGTTGCTCAGAGCAGATTCCTTGTGCCATATGGTGCCAGTCTGACATCTCCTCTACATTTCTCTTGGATGTTGCAATCCCTGGTCCACAAGGTCTCTGTATTTCTATTTTGGCAGCAAGTTCCTCCTTGTTGGTCAGGAGCAGGCTCCAAATAGCAGTTCTGCTTGTCAGTTCCTCCAACTCTGAAGCAGGAAACCAATCATTTAGGGAAGTCATTTATTTATTTATTTATTTGTTTGTTTATTTACTCTGGGTTTTGCAAGGCAATGGGGTTAAGTTACTTGCCCATGGTCACACAGCTAGGCCATTATTAAACATCTGAGATCAAATTTGAACTCAGGTCCTCCTAACTCCAGGACAGTGCTCTATCCACTGCATCCCTTAGCAACCCCATTCAATTAATTCATTTTTCTGGAGGTGGGAGTCATACATTTATCAGTTGCTCTGCCTTGGGCAGGGTTATGACAAGTATTAGGACACTAGAGGTCCCCAATCCCTACAATATTATGCTTTAGTGTCAATTTTGTCATGTTTTCCCAACTCTTCCTTTAATTTTTTTTATAATCCAAGTAGGTTGCATCATGTCCATCTATTAATATTGCTTCCCTTTCTCCCTCCCTTACTCTTCATTCAATTCATTGCACTTCTTGCCCTGGATTACTGGATCCCTTCTAAAGGATTTATCTTCTTTAGTATAATAATGCATCATCAGCCCATTTACCTATCTGGTTCTTTCACTGACATGTTCCAAATTCTAAAAATCATTCCACCACCCCCCAAGGATTTTTCTTATTCCATTAGTATCTCTTGATCTCCAATTTTTGAAGGGGTTGGTAGCAGAGTAGATAGAGCACTAGGCTTTGAATCAGGAAAATCTGGATCCAGACACTTCTTGCGCACTTATTGGTTGTGTGAGCCTCTCTCTCAGCCTCAGTTTCTTCATCTATAAAATAAGCATAATGGTAGTATCTATGTTATAGGGTGATTGTACAGAACAAGTGAGAGATAAGATGTTTGGCAATACTTCAAATGTTCAATGAACTATCTCTTATCATTTCCCTGGATTTGTGTAGGAGGCCGCCCACAGCATACCTACTGGCCTTGCAGGACATGAGATGAAGTCCCGTAGAGCAAACTCCAGGATACAGGCTAAGGCAAACTTTGGTCGCCTCAAATTCTCGGCCACAAGGAAACTGGGAGGTGCCCCCATATCTACCCCCCCCATATCTACCCATCTACTTCCCTATTTCACCCATCCCTCGCTTGACAAATTTCCGCACAGAGACAGTCAACTAAGGCAATGCAAGAGGCTCAGGCCAATCTGATATAGGCTTCAGGAGATCCTCCCATACCCTGCTTCTGCATATAGAATATAGTATATAAGCTTACAGAAGCAGAAATAAATTGGACTTACCCCCTGATTGCCTGTGTGAGTTGTCTTTCTTCAGCAGTCCCTGAGGTTCCACAGAGGGAAGAGCCCCGCCCGACAACAGATTTGCTTTTTAATTATATTTGTTTAAGGCAAGGGGGTTAAGTGGCTTGCCCAAGATAACACAGCTAGGTAATTATTAAATGTCTGAGGCCGGATTTGAATTCAGATACTCCTGACTCCAGGGCCGGTGCTCTATCCACTGCACCACCTAGCTGCCCCTGGGTTTGTTTATAGGCATCTGAACACATGAGGTGTTACTGGTACTTCTTTTCTTGGAGATTGTCCTCTAGCTATTTCACCTACTTTTTTTCCTCCTGTGTTAAAATTCATCTTTTCTATGATGCCTGATTATGTGGAGAGTGTGCTTCCCTCTAGGTGGCACAGTGGATAAAGCACTGACCCTGGAGTCAGGAGGACTGAGTTCAAATCTGGCCTCAGATGCTTAATAATTACATAACTGTATGACCTTGGGCAAGTCATTTAACCCCCTTGCCTTAAACAAATATTTAACACCATTTTCTTGTAAAAAAAGGGGTGTTCCCTCCCATTTTTATTGAAGTTCCAATTTCTCTGCATCAAATGAACTCCAGGCAAAAGCTTCTGTTTCTCTTTCATGTTAACATTTTATTTAAAGTGAAACATTGAAAGTAATTTTATTTAAAGTAAAACACCATAATTAACTAAGACAGTTTCAAATGAGCATCCAGTTTGAGACCACAGATTGATACAATATCTAAAACCCAAACCACTGGTACCATTGAACAGCTTCATGGGACTCTTTAAGATTCACAGGACTGAGCATGAATGTTTCAAGCTCATTTCACAAGGTTATGCTGGAACATTTCTATTATAAGAGAATTTCCTTAGCATGTCAGAGTTTTGAAAATGCTCTAGTAATTGTGAGCATAGAAACTCACATTTTCCTATGCATTTAATTCCCTCCTTTAAAGCCAAGTATAGCATTATCTAGTCATTTTGATGGTAGGAAGATAGATCAGGAAATAATCAACATTTGGGGTTTTGAGTTGATTCAACTAAGGACTCATTTTTTGTGCCAAGTGAGATACAAGTCTATTTACATTTTTTTTCTTGAATACAAAATAAGATTTGGCCAGAGATGTTTGAGATATATACTCTCAAATGATGCTTGTTCTTCATAATCTGGTTCCTTTCTACATTTTCCGTGTTGTTCTCCCTTAGTCTTCTTCACGTAGCTTGTGATCTTAGGTCTTATTCTTCACCCAAGAGCATTGCATCATATTTTCTATTGTTTTTCAGCTGTGTGGGAATCTTCATGGCTCAGACCTGAGTCAGACTTTTATGGCAAAGTTTGACTCCCCAAATAGGAATTTAAATTGATGGGAGGAGAGAAGTGCCTTGAGACCTTTTGCTACAAAGGCTACTACTATTTGTCATGACATTAACACTTGCTTAAACATAAGAGAGTTTTAAACATTATTAATCATCAAATAGTCATTTCCAAAAATAAGACAAAATTGACTCCTTGTAAAAAAAAAATAAGTATGCTAAATTCTTTCATAGGGCGGCTAGGTGGCGCAATGAATAGGGCACCGGCCCTGGAGTCAGGAGGACCTGGGCTCAAATCCGGCCTCAGACACTTAATAATTACCTAGCCGTGTGGCCTTGGGCAAGCCACTTGGCCCCATTTGCCTTGCAAAAAAAATCTAAAAAAAAAGAAATTCGTTCATACTATTTTTATTTCTATAGTGAATAAGATAAATACTATAGAATCCTTAGAGAAATCAATGTAAGTCACGAGATCTTTATTAAATACCCTACTATTTGCCATCTGAGTGAGAATTTCTTCAAATGCAATTGGCCTTCCCATAGTAATTAAATATAGAAATTTGTGCCTAATTAGTTCAAGCTTTTGCTGTAATAATGAAAAACAGAAGGAAGCCAGTGATTTCCCTAATATTATCCTAACTGGCAAGAGTCACTGAAGTAACAGTCCTGAAGAAATTGGTTTTTAAAGTAATCAGACACCATTCCAAAAGGCCCAAGATCTGAAAGTCATTAGACAAGGGAAAGAAAGAAAACCATGCAGAAATATTTGAATATAAAAATTAGATTACAAACCATAAGGGAGGGGTTCATATCAGGAAGGTGGAGAATATAAAAATGGAACAATAAATTCTATAACAATTCTTTGAGGAAGTAAAAAGACAGGATTGAAGAAACTATCATAAACAAATTTAATTGTAATAATATTAGTACTTTTTTAAGGCTTTTTTTTTTTGACAAGGCAATGAGGTTAAGTGGCTTGCCCAAGGCCACACAGGTAGGTAGTTATTAAGTGTCTGAGTTCAGATTTGAACTCAGGTACAATGACTCCAGGGTCAGTGCTCTATCCACTGTGCAACCTAGCTGCCCCATAATATTAGTACTCCAAGGCTTGCAAAGTGTATATATCCAATGTCATTGATTCTCACAACAATCATATAAAGAAAGAATTATCTCCATATAAAATTGTTTCTTAACAACCCTTGTTAAGTGCGCTCCATCCTGGCTAATTGATGTTTTGGATTGATGTGTTTGACTAATTCAGAAGTCCAAATTCTATCCTCAGACATCATTTTCTTAATTCCCTTATCTTTTTTAAGTCAAGGTGAAAACAACACCTATGTCCCTAAAAGTTTCAGTGTTTTCCCACAGAATTTCATAATTCTTAGCAATACTTTCTAGGTTTTTTTCTGGAGGTATCATGAATTTATTTGTCCCTACACAAAACACTAGAATCATGGAGGAGTTGTGAAATTTGACAAGTCTCCAAAAGCTATTCAACATGACCCAGATACTTTTCTTGAAGAGACAGGAATTTTTTTGTTGTTTCTGAGGGGGGGAATATATCCTCTAGAATGGAAGTTATTAACTACCCTTCTTCATTTCTTCTCCTGTTGACCATTACCAGATGTTTTCATTAATCAAGAATGAAAGTCAGAGGTTCGAAGATAATCAGATGCCATCATAGTTGAACATAAATGATGCTGACTAGGGATTCCATGATGCACCAGGCAGCTTCTAGGAAACCAAAGTTTTTGGGTTCCAGGGGGAGCATGTTGAGAGGAAAGTTCATATTGATGATTAGTCCACCAAGGGACAGTTGGAATAACATGTTGTTGTAGCCCAATACTGCTAAAACACCAAGGACCCTCTTGCTATACAAAGAAAACCCATTCAGAAAATTAGTCCATGAGAGACAGCCTTGAATATACCATGTGTTTGGACTTTGTCACTAGATATCACACATTCTTGCCTAGGAGTGCTATGGTGCCTCACTGATACAGGAGAGGAAATCATATTCAAAGACCAAGGACTCCACTATCATCCAGACCATCACCAGAAGTCCTGTTTGCTTTTCAATCAAGTCAGAGGGTGAATTGCCTTTTGGAAAAGGCAAGTGAGAAAGATGTCTTTGTACAATTTACCCTTCACTATAATAAACATAATGTGCAAATCATGCCATCATTTACTTGGTTGGCATGGTTCCCTTTGAATGTGAAAGACAAGTAATATTATTATTATTATTATTAATAGATGTCCCTTACTTGGGATCATTTGTCACTCTCCACCTTCAAACACAAGAGGTTATTTCCTCTAGAGATGGCTCAACTCCCCCTCTCCAGGAAAAGTTTCATATCTCTTAGTTACAGAAATTCAAGACTCTTCCTTTCTTCCTTCCTTCCTTCCCGGTGTCCCATTCCTTCACTGCCATTTCCACCCCCCCCCCCCCAGTACAACTGAGAATTTCCTTGTTCCTCCTCACCCCCTTTTTCTCCTGGGGTTTTTCCTTGAAACACTTTTCACATCCTTTCACATCATTGTTCCTGATAACCTGGAAAGTAGGCATCTGTTCCTCTAGCCTTTTCACTTCCACCTTCATACATCCTCTTTAGGTCAAAGCAAAACCCTCCTTGCCCCACTATAGATATTTGAAGTAAGGTCCATAATCATGTTTGCCCTGGTGACTCACTTGTATAGCAAACTAACTATATGCTACATGCGTCTTCTGCAAAAGTCCTTTATCCTGGGAGACTCATGGCCAAAATGTTTTAGAAAAGACTCTTCCCTTACAGGATACTGTCATCTGCTTAGTATTTAATTGGATATTAAGACTTTCTTGTCATGACCTAACACACGTCCATACACAAGCACTCAATTATTTAATTAGATGTGTCCCTATTTTTCACCTGGCAGTGGATCTCCAGTTCTCTTCTGTGCTTCCCTAATCCCCAAACAATCTATCATTGTGGTGGCATTAGGAGAAGACAGAGGAGAGATACAGCTGAATGTGTTTGGCGGTAAACACAGGTCAGAAGCCCATAATACCTTTATTATATAATAAAACAACCAATGAAACAAAGAGGAAATCTGGATGATTTAATTAGAACAATACACATTTCACCTTGCTCCCCTTGGGTTATCTATCATCTACAGAGGTAGTCAGCAAGGGTGGACGCAAGAAGACTCCAAAATGTCTTAACACCTCACACCAAACCACCCCTTCTTTCTCTACAGACTTTAGCTAATCTCTTTCTAAAAAAAATAGAACCTAAGCTTCCCAGCCTGGGAATTCAAGGTTCTCCAATATGTGACTCTAACTTAACTGCCACTAGACTTCATCAGGAACTTTCTCTGATCAAGGAAGACTTCTCATTATTGTCCTCAGAATATATCATGTTCTTTTTCTTGTGCTAGCTATACCAACCATTCCATCAGTCAAAATTCAATATAAAATTGAATTATATATAATTCAAATATATATGTATATATGCATATATGTATATATACACATATATACACATATGTGTATATATATATATGTATATTATATATATATACTTTCAAATGAGGAATGATTAACTTCTCCAACAGAAGGCAAATCTTCCTCCTCTCCCAGTTTCCACTCTGTTTTTAGTTGGGACCCAGTGTATTGATATAGAAACCTACAGTGTCTTCTATGATGTTACATGGCTATTTCATCTCTCCCATCAAATCCCTTGAGATGATATTCCTTGAGAGCAATTCTATTTTGACTCTTCTATTTAGGATCACAGATCTGTAACTGGATGGGATCTCAGAGGCCATCAACTTCCATCTTTTTTACAGATGAAGAAACTGAAACACAGAAATCAAATGACTTGCCTAAAGTTAGGTAGTAAGGTACAAAAGGTGGTTTGGGAATCCAGGACCTCTGACTCCAGAACCAGAACTATTTCCATTGTGCAATTGTGGGTCCTCCCTTCTTTCATTTCTCTACAGCATCTAGTCATGGCATGGGATATTTGCATTTTCCTAAGCAGGTTGATTAATTTTCTCAAAGCACTTGAAGACCCAAGTAGGTCACGTCGGAAAGAGAAATGTGACAGTAATTATGGTCATCTTTGAACTCAACTTAATTCTATTTAACAAATGTTTGGAAGGCAACTAAGACATTTTTAATGACTATGTTGTAGAGTTATCTGTGTTGTATATTATCCCATTGCATGAAGATACGAATTATATTTTCTTTAAACTTTCCACTTCCCCCAGTCTCTAGCATGGGGCCCAACACACAGTAAGTGCTTATTAATGTGCTGTGAATACAAGAAGTGCTTCATGAAAAAAAAAATTGTTGAATGACTGGAAGCATTTCTTGTGTTCAGAACAGTGGTCCAGGCACTGTGCAGATTCAAGAGTCATGGTAAGACATGTCCCAGTAGTGTCTGAGGGCTAATGAAAGAATCAGACATACATTATGAGCAGTTCTAATGCTCCATGATCCAGGCCCAGAGGTCACAAGGTGATGGGATTGAAAAGGCAAAGTAACAGCCAACATCAAAGCAGGTTTCCAGGAGGAGAATGGGGTTTGAACTGTCCTCTCAAGAATGGCTAAGACTTCTAGGAGAAATGATGAAGAAGGGGGTGACTTCAAGGATATGGAGAGCATAAACAAAGGCATTAAGCCAGGAGGTTGCCATATGCACACCAGCACGGAGTTGGACTGGTAGCAAAGGGTCCAGGTTAGTTGAGGAGAAGGGTGGTTGTATGGGATGAGACTGGAGAATGAGGATGTGGATAGACTGCAAGGCAGCAGAGAGCCATTGATGTTTTTGAGAAGAGGAAAAGCAAAGACTTATAGAAGGATTATAGGTAACTATGTTGTTTCAGATATGAATAAAAAACAAATATGAATAGGGAGCAAAATGTAATAATAAAAATAATTACATTTGTGTTGCATTCAAGGTTTGCCAAGCATTATAAGTATGCTATCTCATTAGATGAATAACTTCTGTAAGACATTGATTCTGGGTCTATAGTAGAAATATTGTGAGGCAGTGGAAAGAGTTTTAAATCTGGACACAGGGGACCAGGCCCAAAATCCTACCTCTGACACGATCTCTGTGACTTTGGGCAAGATTCTTCATCTATTTTGGTCTCAGATTCGACCTCAATCAAATGAGAATTAGGCTGACTTATTTTGCCTCTTCCACTCCTAAAGTTCAGATCTTATCCAAGTAATAGAAAAAATAGGTGGGTTCTGTCTTTGGAAGCTACAGCCCCTGGGCCCTTCTAATGACTCTTTTCTCTCTCTCTTTGTTCCAGCCTTCAGGAAGCTCTGCATCATCCAAGCTGTCCTGACACTCTCTGTTCTTACCCTGGCTGCTGCCCTTAAAGTTGTGGTTATTCTGTGTAAGTTTTCACCCTTACCCTTATAGGTCTACAGAGCTCCAGGCATCCAGACTAGGAGAAAAAAAAAACAGAAAAAATCTTGGGAAGGAGAAGAGTCTACATGGACATGGGGGGTTGGAGGGGCAGAATGAATTCTAATAAATCACTAATAAATCAATCACTTATTAAGCACCTAGTGTATGCCAGAATTTGAGATTCCCAGACCTCAAGAAATTAACACTTAATCAGGAGAAATAACATTATATTTATTAGTATATACCAAACATCCACAAGGGAATTTTGGGTCATGAATGGGGAAGCCCCAACTAGCTGGGAAGAAGGATTAGGAAAGGTCTGTCTGGTAGGACATGACTTTAGGACTGAACCTTTGAAGGAAGTGAAGCTTATAAGTCACTAGGTGGTGCCAGAGTGCGCAGTTCACCTGGATTCAAGAAGAACCTTTCTGAATTCAAATCCATCCTCACTATTGGTGTGACTGCACAAGCCATTAAACTCCCTGCCTCAGTTTCCTCATCTATAAAACGGGGTGGAGAAAAAAATGGGTAAACCACTCCAATTTCTTTGCCAAAAAAACCCCTAAATGTCATCATGAAGAGTCAGAAACAACTGAAAAATGGCTGAACAACAATAAAAGGATTCTAAGAGGAGGCAGTACAATCCATACATAGGGGATGGCATTGGGAAGGGAAATTCCAAGTCAGTTTGACTGAATAGGAGGACCTGGGAACAGACCAGCAGTCCAAGGATGCCATAGGAGGTCAAAAACCCTAACCTAGAGAGGCAGTGTGGTCTAGTGGGGAGAGACATAATTACCTGGGTTCAAATGCTATGTCTAAAATCTATCTGCTGCATAGGGTTGGAATACAGGTCCTCTGACTGCAGATCTATCCATCTTTCTCTCATATCACATTGTCTCCCTTATCTGTTTACTTGTTGCTTCATCTTGATACAATGTGCTATTATGATATTATTGTGATATTATGCCCTTTGGAGGGCATAATAGGTTGGTAATTGTTACTGCCCTCTTTTATCTATTACTTTGGCTCTCAGTTTTTAATTAGCCGCACTCTGTTACAACATTATCTTTTTTAAATCTGGAAATAATGTAATGATCTTTCAAATTCCTTGAGTGCTTTCTTATGCTTTATAGAGTAAATTGAATAAAAGTTAGAACTTTAATTGCAATAGCTCAGAGCCCCCAGGTAGGGAAATAGTTAACATTTAGGCAAATGTTTGTATCTCTGTCCTAATTTAAATGAATGCTTAAGTCTAGCTAATCTCTGGCCTCTCTGTGGCTGAGGGAAAGTTACCAAAACCAATGAGATTAAGAAATGAGGGGAGAATGTTCTAGTATCTGTTAATGAGCAGGCTTTGGGAGGGGAAGTTGGAAGAAGAGAAGACCTTTTTCCTGGAAACTTACCTTAGTCTTTACAAGGTCAATACAACAAGTCCCTTTAACCGAAGGCTTCTGATCCAAGATTCCCCAATGGCCCTCCTCCTTCTTGTTTCCCCTGTTGGGACCCAATTTAAACTTATATTTTTCTTTCCCTTATCATACTTTGTCTCTCAAACTCCACTTCTTGGTAGCTCCATTCCTGAATTCCTTCTTCTCTTGGTCTTTCTCCTGAAGACTGTTTGTAGTGTTGCTTCAAGAACTCAGGAACCTGATATAATTCCCCATTCTAGACAAAGAGCTAGATGGCTTCAGATCATTCTCAAGACACAAATGAAATGTTCATCCCTTTCACCTACAAGTTGCAGGATGCCAGTCAATTCCCAAATCTCTGTTCCAAAGGCTTATCAATGTTTATTGAGTTTGGACTAACCATCTCCCTGAGATTTCTCTCTTTTGAATCTTATGTTCCTTTGATTTTAGATCTTCTTGGGAAAAATGACCAGCTTGAGAGGGCCAAGGTCGCCAATGAAGCTTTGAAACTACAAAACCGTAAGTCCTCTCCCCTCCCCCCAAACTTTTTGCAATGGTCCCCAAGCTCCTGCCCAGTCCCTTCATCCTTCAAACCTCACATGGGGAGGTAACCAAGGTGTAGGCAGCCTCTTCCTCCTCTGCTAGCTTGCTCACTGTCTCTCTTCCTATTTCAGAAAAAGAGAGACAGTAAAAAGTGCCTCAATTCTAGTCCAATAAGGGCCCTTTCCCCTGATACACCTGAGTCTGAGACAATAATAGTGTAACTCTGTCTCACACTGCCCAAACTTTGGTCACTGTTATATACCCAACAGGGTACAGGGGTACAGGGACAAGAGGTCAAGTTGAATCCTGTTCAGTTTTGGTTTGTCCTTCCTCATTCTCACTCTTCTTTCTTCCCAAGAAATCCTTCATCAGAGAATCTCAGAGCGTAACATTGTCCATGGTGGACATCTCTACTACTTTTCCTGCTGCAAAATGTCCTGGAATGATGCTGAGAATTACTGCATGTTACAGAGTTCCCATCTGACCTCCGTGACCTCAGTAGAAGAACAGGTCAGTGCTTTCTTGGTGGTTCTAGAACTGGGAGGTAGAGATGTCAAAAAGTCAGGAATTCTCCCAACTTGTATATAAGGGGAGAATAAATGGAGAAGTCAATAGATCCGTTGGCAGCTCACTTTACCTCTCTACTAGTCTGCAAGGACCCCATACACATAGTTAGGGCTTATTGAAAACATACAAAGGGGCATAGACTAACTGCTTGACCAGGGATAAATCATTTCAACCTGCCTCAATTTCCTTAACTATAAAATGGGGACGATAACAGCATTTACTTCCCAGGTTATTGTGAGGATCAAATGAGATAATAATTGTAAAGGACCTAGCCCACACAGTGCCTGGGACCTAGTGGCTACTGCCTAATTTTCACTATCATTATTATTGCTACCCAAAATCCCCCAGTTGGTATATATAAAACTCCCTGACTATAAGACTTAACCCTTTAGAGATTATCCACCAGCTCCACAGGCAAGAGTAATTTGTAAAATTGATAAAATCAATAAAGGAGATTTTCAGGGTAGAGTAGGAGGTAGAACCCAAACCGCTGGGGAAGATGTATGAATCTCATGGAAAAGTGTCCAAAAGGACACTAGGGATTCTAAGAGACGGGGGTGAGGAGGGACCCTCATGTCCATTTATATAGGCCAATATGAGGGAGGGAAATATGTCATCTGCAAAGAGCAACAAAAAGGGTCCTAAGGTTTGGGAATAGCAACAACAGTTCATATTCATATAGTGCTTATTATGGGTGATGTTTGAAAAATCTTCACAACTAGAGGTGACATTATTATCCCCATTTTACAGTTGAAGAGAGGCAGACAGAGGTCAAATGACTGGCCCAAGTCACTCAGCTGATCCTGAATTTGGAATCAAGTCTTCCAGGTTTCTGGCCTAGTACTCTATTCACTACCCTATTTAGGTAGAAAGTAATAAATTGTCATTCTGGAAAAATAGGTCAGAAACAGAAGTCAGGGAGAGCAATTGTATTTGAACCTAGAGTTAATAGGAAACCACTGGATTGTAAAGGTCAGAGGAGTGAAAAGGGCAGCCCTATGTTTGAGGAACATATATAGACACTATGACAGACCCAGATAGAAAGTATGTGTGAACATGCCTATATATACATGCACATACATCTACATACTTACATTGAAATATTCCTAGGCAGAGACAATCCATATATGAGTACACACTGACACATGCACAAACCTACACAGCTACTCATTAAAAATCCTCTTTTCACTCCATAGGAATTTCTTTATACAAAAGCCAGAGGTACCTACTATTGGATTGGACTGAGTAACCAAACAACTATTGGTTGGCGATGGACTGATGGGACCCCATATGATGAAGTCCAAAGCAAAGAGTGAGTTCAATCCCCCTCCCTCCCCTGCCTTCCCCTTTCCTGTTCCAAAAGAGGTTCTTGGAGATTTCCCCAAAGGAAACTCAGGTTGCCCACCCAGTGTGGCCTCTATGGGAATGCTAGGGGTGTGTGTATGTGTGTGTGTGTGTGTGTGTGTGTGTGTGTGTGTGGCCTCAAGAAGAGAGGAAATTAGGATAGTATATGATCTAGGGTGTGGGGAAGGGGGAAAGAGTGATCATCCAGGTTATCTCCAGAAGGAATTAGAATTGATGATCCACTGGGAAATTGAAGGCCGGGACCCTCTCATTTCAATGATCTTCTCTCTCTTTAGGTTCTGGGCCCAGGGAAACCCAAGCAATGAAAAAGATTATAATTGTGCCCATTTCTGGAGATTTGAACAAAAATCGTGGAATAATTTCCTTTGCTCTTATCATTCTAAGTTTATCTGTAAGAAGAAGTATATATCCCAAGATATGTTCCAAAATAGCTGCTGACACTAACTGACTCCTACCCAGGCTGATCCAACTACCATGCATACAATGGAGTTTGTGGGTGCCATTTTCCTTTTAAATTTCAAATTCTTCCAAAGAAACTCAAAAGATTATATAATGGCCTGATCATCTGTTCCAAATGATGTCCTTCAGACCCTCCTTCTGGAACAATTGAACAGGCTTGTGCCCTCATCATTCATTTATTTCTCTGGGTGCCCCTCACATATACAATGCAGTTCTTGTCCAGACTTCTTTCCTCTTCTCCCATGGGTTAAGGAATAACTCATATGAGGAGAGGAGCCTGACAAACGACTAATCATCCTGCTCCCGCAAGGAAAATAGATCCAAAGATTCCTACCGACTGATCACTAGGTCTGGAAATCAAAAGATTCCAGCTCACCATAGCTTGGAAATACTCCCTCAGGGACAGTCTGGGCCCTTTCTCTGTCTAGGGCTCTGTCCAGTTTGAATGTTTTTGTCTCCTGAAGATTCTGGAAGAAGAAGGCATATGAAATTATTAGGATTCTATACAGAATAAGGAGAGATGAGGGTATGATTGTGAAGGAAGGGTGGTGTTATCTATAATACATATATTCATGCAGATGATACAGATAGAAAGAGATAGATTCATGTTAGAGGAGGTGATAGATAGATAGATACATAGATAGTTATAGATGATAGCTAGCTAGCTAGATAGCTAGATAGCTAGATGATAGATAGGTAGAAAGAAAGAAAGATAGATAGAAAGAAAGATAGAGATGATAGATAGAAAGATAGATAGAGATAGAGGGTGGCTGGGTGGCACAGTGAATAGAGCAACGGCCTTGGAGTCAGGAATACCTGGGTTCAAATCTGACCTCAGACACTTAATAATTACCTAGCTGTGTGGCCTTGGGCAAGCCACTTAACCCCATTGCCTTGAAAAACCTAAAGAGAGAGAGAGAGAGAGAGAGAGAGAGAGAGAGAGAGAGAGAGAGAGAGAGGAATGATAGATGGATGGATGATGAATGGACAGATGAAGAGAGAGAGAGAGATGATGGATGGATGGATGGATATATGGATGGAAGGATGGATGGATGGATGGATGGATGGACAGACAGAAGAATGGATAGATGGCTGGACAGACAGAAGAATAGATAGATAGATAAAGATAGATGAGAGATATAGATAGAAAGATAGATGATAGAGACAGACAGAGACAGAGACAGATAGACAGAAAAACAGAGTCAGATAGATAGATAGATAGATAGATAGATAGATAGATAGATGATAGATAGGAAGATGGTAGAGAGAAACACTTTGCAAACCATTGAGGGCTCTTTAGATACAAAACTTTGCTAAGATTTCATTCACATTTTTTAAATGACTTTTGGATAGAAGTGATCCTTGTATGATAAACTGATGGTTAAATTTCAGTGTGAGCAATTACACCTTAAAAATAAGCAATAGCTCCAAATCAGGACTTGACATATTGTTCTGTTAATTATCTAGGCTTAAGAAACTGTTAATAATACAGTTTAAATTTAAATGTGTCTCATGAGAACATTTACTTTTGAAGAGTCAGGTGGTTAAACATTTACCAACATACCCATGGCCCTGGGAAAAGCCACCAAAGATAGCACTCAGTCTGTAATATCCTGCTATTTCTTTTTAAAACATTTCTTGTTGGGGCAGCTAGGCAGTGCAGTGGATAGAACACTGGCCCTGGAGTCAGGAGTCCCTGAGTTCAAATCCAGCCTCAGACACTTAATAATTACCTAGCTGTGTGGCCTTGGGCAAGCCACTTAACCCCATTTGCCTTGCAAAAACCTAAAAAAAAGCCATTTCATATTTTATGTACTATTGACAAGATGGATGAAATAACAGCTTTCTATAATTGAATAAAAGAATTTGGAAGTAGCCATATCTCCATTTTGGTCTCTCTATCTTTGGTGCCCAGTGCAGATGCTTCTCCAATGTCTAGAAATGAATCAACTGTAACTTCTAGAGCTTTGCACTGACCCAGACCTCCAAAGTTCAACAAAATTCAGCCACTCTACATAACTTCTTCCTCCAACAAAAGATTGAAGACTGGATCCCTTGAGACATTAGTGAGAATAGCAAATGCTGCCTGAGGGATGGAGAACTCTCTGTCCTCTGCCCTTGAACCATCCTGTTGTTGCTCCAGTCAAACCAGAGAGACTTCAGGCTCATTGCTCAGCAGTTTGCTTCTATCATTACTAGGCCAGGGACACACAGACCATCATCAAGCATGGCGTATGACATTTCCCATCCACACTTGACCTTCCGCTCATTTTGGAACTCATATGTTGTGAGAATCAAAAGTTCCGAGCACATAATAAACATTGTATGTATGTTGTTATTGCTGGTGTTATTAGTACTACTTTTCAGAGTTTTGTGAGGACCAAATGAGGCAATATTTTTAAATAGTTTAACACACTATATGACACATAGTAGGTACTAAGAAATGCGTGCTTCCTTCTTCCTTTGTTTTTATGATGAAAAGGCACCTATAATCTCTCACTGTGATTCAAGATTGGTTTTTTTTGTTCTCAAAAGAGGAACAACAGTTTACTGTTCCAGAAAAAATACTGGAAGACAGTTGAGTTCTGTTCTCTTCTCACAACCACCTTTTCCAGCTCAGGGTATAAAATATATAAAAAAGAGCAGAAAATTTAGATATAAAGGCACTTGGTCCAGGGAAAGGTTTGATAGGCATGACAAATGATCAGATCAGAATGGATGAACAGATATGGCTGTTATCCTTGGAAGATTAGGTTGAGTTCTATAAAGAATATATATCCTCTAGATTGATAGTCTTTGTCTTTTGCTCCTCAAAAAGGACTAATGAGATCAGGAAGATGACATCTTGACTTGGAAGGGAATTGATTTAAATGAGTTAGGGCTATGAAAAGTCATCCACTTCACTCTCTTCTCCAGTGTTATCAGAGTCCAGTGGCAAGACATAGGAGGGGACAACTGA